>NC_052958.1:21016628-21660378 GCF_013358895.1 Oreochromis aureus | reverse complement strand
AACTATAGAGCCTCTAATTTGTCACTTAGCACTAATTAGCAGATATTAGCTGCTTTGTTTATATTGTTCATATTGCATCTGTACGGTTTAGTTTAGCTAGCATTAGTGATAGGTTAGCACTAAAACCCCAAATGGTCACTTCTCACAAAAACCAACATGCAAGCAACAAAAATGCTAAAGCTGAGGCTTCAAAATGCCAGAGTCTGAAACCAGTCAGTGATGTCACTATGGTCGCGTCCATCGTTTATTTACTGACTATAGTTTCAGACCGTGGATGAAAGAAGTAGCTGCACTGAGGCTCAGTATGAGATAAATAAGGATTATTTTGATCTGTTAATCATGTAAAGCCGCTGTACTGAAGTCCAAGAGTAAAAATATGGACCTATTATCATAAAAGGTCTGATCTGAGTCTTTTATCTCCAAATAATGATCCAATTCTTCTTTGAAATCTCAAAAGTGAACTTCTTCCCTCATCCACCTGAACTCGAAAGGAAAAGTAATCCAGCCAATAGGACGATCCGATTCTTCTGGCACGTTTGTGTAGGAATTAGTGCTGGTATATTAAAAACAAGACTTCACCATCTCATTTGTCATCTCACTCACTTTCATGTGCTTAAGTGAAATGTTTCCTTATAAGGTTTGGAAAGCAGTGACCCCCAAAGAGACCACACACACACACACACACACACACACACACACACACACACACACACACACACACACACACACACACGCGCACACACACACACACACACACACACGGACTGAACCTATATGGGAGGCAAGTCCACATAATGAGACTGTTCCCACAAGCAGTTACTGCAGACATGAGTCTACTGTAAACAGAATATACAAAGACGACGAAACAATCATAATTAGATACTCACAGGTTATAATTGTGTGTGCATATGTGTGATATAGATCTACAGTGTGTGTGTTTATCTTGCTAATCAAAGTATTTTGGGTGCACCAATGAAGCTTAAGCTTACAAAACAATCAAGCTGTGACTGCAAGATATCTGTGTGTTATCTTGGCATTTAATCTCACACACACTCACACACGCACATACACAAAATTCTTCTTTGCAAACGTAAAGTGTGAGAAATATTTTCCAGCTTTCATGTTATGTTATCAATATGTTTATGCTAACAGTGGATCCCATGAAGAGGGCTGCTGATGGTGCGTAGCCTCAGTAATCCGAGGAACTTTACACCCAGTCAGCTGTAACTAAGTGGTTTAAGTCAAGTACTGCCCCTAAGCACGTTCCTCACAAATCTGAGGAACGTAAACTTTTAATACTACTTCATAGTTATTAAATGCTGCATAAATTTGGAGCTTTGCCTCTAAAAATATGAAATAAGACAGCCTCTCATAAGTCACCATAGTCATGGGTTATTTCAGTTTGAAATCTGGCCATATTTATTTGGACTACAAGCCTAATCAACTGGAGATGGTGCAGGACAACAACAGGATGTCCTGAAAGACAGCACACATCGTGGTGTTCCTACACTCAATGCTCTGCTGCTGATTGAGGAAGAAAACTGCAACTGCAGATCTTTTGATACCAGACTTGGAATGTCTCCATATGTCTGTGGATGAGACGACTCCCGGGGGAGTGTGGAAGTGCGTATAAAAAAAGAGACTGCCTTTCAAGATACGCTGTTACACCTTCCCAGAATCACGGTGACACAAGTTGCATTTACAGAGGCCAGCTCAGTCGCTGGGCAGCCTTTACAGGGGATAGTATTATATTTTCTACATATTCATTTTGTTTTGTGCAGTAAAAACAAGTCCAAGGTGTGGTTTTTTAAATTTTAATATATCTGACATAATTTTGGGTGCAGTTATTTTTATTTATTTATTTTTATTTATTTATTTACTGTTTAGTAAAATTTAAAAATTTTAATATTAAACTTTTCTTCCTTCAGTGATATTTTTTAATCTAAGTACTTTTATAGCGTGCGGTCAATACTTTAATTACAGAAGAGGATCTGAATACTTCCTCCAGCAATGTTTTTGGACAGTTTTAATTCATTATCTGGATGTTGCGTCTCACAGCAGGCAGCTGCTTTCAGTTGTCGAGGCTCTAAAAAAGCCACCGTACATGACCTGCTGAGCAGCCAACAGCAGGCAGGCTGCATCAAAGACGAGCAGGTGAACACAGCAGAGCATTTAGCAGCTACAGAGGCAGATATGTCCCTCAGGAGGGAGTCATGCATATTGCATGAGCATGCAGCAAATAAAGCTCTGAGTCCTGAACAACGGCTCAGTTGTTCTCTTGTACAATTTCACTTCCTACTGTTTAACGTAAGAGTTTAGTTCATGCCTTTGAGTTCATCTTTAGGAGTTTTTGCTAAAATACACACTGCACACAGAGAGCAACACAATCAGCAGTGTTCAATCTCTCTTTTAGCTCTGTTTTTGGTCTCCATCTCCCAGTCAGGAAACGTCTGTTTGCCGTCTTAATGTTTTACCAGTTGCTGATGAGCATAGGGTGTACAGCAGGTCTCTCGAAACATAAAACAGAGGTAAAACTGTTTGCGTTACCTGCCCTGGCCATTGTAGCAGTCCTTGTCTGCTACATCAAAGCCGTCGGGGTTCATTGTCGGCAGGATGTGGATGCGTGTGCTGTTCAGCAACCTTAAGGACCATGTTTCGTTGCTACGGTAACTGCGCACCAGCTCATCTATTAGCTGAAGGAGCAGCACTCGCCCAAGAACCTGAAAGCACACAAACACGCACAAAGAAATTTAGGGAAAAACAAATGTTGTAATGGAATTTATGGCTTGTTCTCACACATAAGTGATAAGTGAACAGCACAAAGTTTAGATTATGCATTATGCAGGATTCATATTCAGGAGAATGGGTGAACAGATGTTAGTGCAGGTATGGTCAACCAACTGTGAAGTAATCACTTCCACTTCCGCCAATATAACATAATGTCTTTCCACCATAACAAAAGACATTATGTTATTCACCTCCTACATGCAGCTGGGCCATCCCTGTGGCTCATCGTAAAGCTAAAACACCCGTCGAGGTCAGTCCTCCTAAACGCTCCACTGAGACTAACCTTTGACTAACCCACGAAAAACATGATTACATATGAAAAACAGTAGAAAAGATGATGTTTCCAGGTTAATCTGAGTATCTGAATGGGTTAACGAATGAACTCCAAGTTTATGGGTGTCCAGGGTTCATTTTGGCTAAATGGATGGTTTGCACAGCGTGAAAACTACAGTGAAGTCAATAAATATTCAGATCAGTTCAGTTTTCTTTTAGTGATATGTGTGGAAAGTTTAAGTATTTCCAGATGAGGACGTTAAGTTTAGTTGCAAAATTGTATAAACTGGTATCCCATGACAGTACAGGCAGACACAGTCGAGGTTAATTTCAGTTGTTAGCTCTTCAATAATAATATAACTTCCTTAACATGAAGAAATGTTTATTTTCATTGTTTAACAGCTTCAGTTATTTAAAAAAAAATTAGAGTGGGTTTTTTTTCATAAACTTTCCAATGCAGTGCTTTCACTTTATTGGGCTAACAGTGAGTTTAACTTTTAATTTCATTCCACCATTGCTCTGTTTTCTGTGTGTTGACCCTGCATGTTCCAGCCTGAAGAAAACAGCGGGGGAGGAAGTGATGTCGTGAGTCAGCGAGGAATTGAAATGCAATCCAGGGACGAGTCACGATGAGGCATTTTTTCCGGATACAGGCGGCTTATTGGACGATGAAGACAGTGTAGGGAGGAGGAAGAAAAACATATTTGTGAATGAATGAGAGCCTTGGGAGTGGGAATGACAGAAGGGTGGGAAAGGTGTGTATCCAAAACCACATCACACACACACACACACACACACACACACACTCACACACATGTCAGGACTAGCGCTGCCTCCAGCCATCATATTGCTTTCCTCCGTCACTCATTTAAACTCCCTCCATCTTTTCTCTCTGTTGCCATCACACGAAAACACACATTTGTATTTTTAGTTTTGCATCTTTAAACTGTGATTTATCTTTTTACTTTCTATCAGCCGAATATCACTGACACGCTCTGTTACGTTAGGCAACTGTTCCTTCATCAGGGTCGGTGTGGAGCCAGTTTTCAGCGCGGGAAATTTTATCCACCAACACTTTTTTCATGGTTGAGGAAATTCGATAAAGTAAGCTACTGTTAGTTCTGGCTTTCCTGTGTTTTGTACAATCGACACATTCCTTATCAGTCTCTATGGAAACACTAACTCAAGGATCGTTGGCTTTGGACGAGCTGCTCTTTGCTGCTCCTCTTTCTCTGCTAAATGGCGCTAAAAAGTCAGAAAGCGGAAACCATCACATAGCAGCTGCTGATTCAAGCATTTAGGAGGTCCAGGTCAGTCTCCACAGAGAGGAGGGGACGCCCTGCAGTTGTGAGAGGCAATGCCTCGAACAGTGACTGTTGGTGCAATATAAATAAAACTGAACTGAACTAAACAACCAAATGGAAGAGTTATAAAAAAATTCCCCTATGAAGATGTTGTGATAGAGGACAAAACAGGTTTTTTTTCAGCAGGGTATAAACTTGTCTGCTGTAAATGCAGGCATTTTAACATCGAAGTCTATTCATCCACTCACCCCCAAGCAGTCGCGGCAGATGTCCACCCCTCCCTAAGCCTGGTTCTGCTGGAGGAGTTTTTCCTTCCCACCATCGCCAGAGTGCTTGCTTTGATTTTTTGGGTTTTCTCTTTTTTCTTTGTATTATTGTACTGTCTTTTCCTGACAATACAGGGAGTGCAGAATTATTAGGCAAGTTGTATTTTTGAGGAATAATTTTATTATTGAACAACAACCATGTTCTCAATGAACCCAAAAAACTCATTAATATCAAAGCTGAATGTTTTTGGAAGTAGTTTTTAGTTTGTTTTTAGTTTTAGCTATTTTAGGGGATATCTGTGTGTGCAGGTGACTATTACTGTGCATAATTATTAGGCAACTTAACAAAAAACAAATATATATCCATTTCAATTATTTATTTTACCAGTGAAACCAATATAACATCTCCACATTCACAAATATACATTTCTGACATTCAAAACAAAACAAAAACAAATCAGCGACCAATATAGCCACCTTTCTTTGCAAGGACACTCAAAAGCCTGCCATCCATGGATTCTGTCAGTGTTTTGATCTGTTCACCATCAACATTAGTGCAGCAGCAACCACAGCCTCCCAGACACTGTTCAGAGAGGTGTACTGTTTTCCCTCCTTGTAAATCTCACATTTGATGATGGACCACAGGTTCTCAATGGGGTTCAGATCAGGTGAACAAGGAGGCCATGTCATTAGTTTTTCTTCTTTTATACCCTTTCTTGCCAGCCACGCTGTGGAGTACTTGGACGCGTGTGATGGAGCATTGTCCTGCATGAAAATCATGTTTTTCTTGAAGGATGCAGACTTCTTCCTGTACCACCGCTTGAAGAAGGTGTCTTCCAGAAACTGGCAGTTTCAATTCAATTTCAATTCAATTTTATTTATATAGCGCCAAATCACAACAAAAGTCGCCTCAAGGCGCTTTATATTGTACAGTAGATAGCACAATAATAAATACAGAGAAAACCCAACAATCATATGACCCCCTATGAGCAAGCACTTTGGCGACAGTGGGAAGGAAAAACTCCCTTTAACAGGAAGAAACCTCCGGCAGAACCAGGCTCAGGGAGGCGGCCATCTGCTGCGACCGGTTGGGGTGAAAGAAGGAAAACAGGATGAAAGACATGCTGTGGAAGAGAGACAGAGATTAATAACAGATATGATTCGATGCAGAGAGGTCTATTAGCACATAGTGAGTGAGAAAGGTGACTGGAAGGAAAAACTCAATGCATCATGGGAATCCCCGGCAGCCTACGTCTATTGCAGCATAACTAAGGGAGGATTCAGGGTCACCTGGTCCAGCCCTAACTATATGCTTTAGCAAAAGGAAAGTTTTAAGCCTAATCTTGAAAGTAGAGATAGTGTCTGTCTCCCGAATCCAAACTGGAAGTTGGTTCCACAGAAGAGGGGCCTGAAAACTGAAGGCTCTGCCTCCCATTCTACTTTTAAATACTCTAGGAACAACAAGTAGGCCTGCAGTGCAAGAGCGAAGTGCTCTAATAGGGTGATATGGTACTACAAGGTCATTAAGATAAGATGGGGCCTGATTATTTAAGACCTTGTATGTGAGGAGCAGGATTTTGAAATCAATTCTGGATTTAACAGGAAGCCAATGAAGGAAGCCAAAACAGGAGAAATATGCTCTCTTTTCTAGTCCCTGTCAGTACTCTTGCTGCAGCATTTTGGATTAGCTGAAGGCTTCTCAGCGAGTTTTTAGGACTTCCTGATAATAGTGAATTACAGTAGTCCAGCCTGGAAGTAATAAATGCATGAACTAGTTTTTCAGCATCACTCTGAGACAGGATATTTCTAATTTTAGAGATGTTGCGCAAAATGGAAGAAAGCAGTCTTACATATTTGTTTAATATGTGCATTGAAGGACATGTCCTGGTCAAAATGACTCCAAGGTTTCTCACAGTGTTACTGGAGGCCAAGGTAATGCCATCCAGAGTAAGAATCTGCTTAGATACCATATTTCTAAGATTTTCAGGGCCGAGTACAATAACCTCAGTTTTATCTGAATTAAGAAGCAGAAAGTTAGCGGCCATCCAGGTCTTTATGTCTTTAAGACATTCCTGCAGTTTAACTAATTGGTGTGTGTTACCTGGCTTCATGGATAGATAGAGCTGCGTGTCATCTGCATAGCAGTGAAAATTTATGCTATGTCTTCTAATGATGTTGCCTAGGGAAGCATGTATAATGTAAATAGAATTGGTCCTAGCACTGAACCCTGTGGAACACCATAATTGACCTTAGTGTCTGAAGAGGACTCTCCATTTACATGTACAAACTGGAGTCTATTAGATAGATATGATACAAACCACTGCAGTGCAGTACCTGTAATACCTACAGCATGTTCTAATCGCTCTAATAGGATATTATGGTCAACAGTATCGAACGCAGCACTGAGGTCTAGCAGGACAAGCACAGAGATGAGTCCACTGTCAGAGGCCATAAGAAGATCATTTGTAACCTTCACTAAAGCTGTTTCTGTGCTGTGATGAGCTCTGAAACCTGACTGAAACTCTTCAAATAAGCCATTCCTCTGCAGATGATCTGTTAGCTGTTTGACAACTACTCTTTCAAGGATTTTTGATATGAAAGGAAGGTTGGAGATTGGCCTATAATTAGCTAAGACAGCTGGGTCTAGAGATGGCTTTTTAAGTAAAGGTTTAACTACAGCCAGCTTGAAGGCCTGTGGTACATAGCCGATTATCAGAGACAGGTTGATCATATTTAAGATCGAAGAATTAATTAATGGCAGGACTTCTTTGAGCAGTTTTGTAGGAATGGGGTCTAAAAGACACGTTGATGGTTTGGAGGAATTAATTATTGAAGTTAACTCAGAAAGATCAATTGGAGAAAAGAGTCTAACTTAACATCGATGGTACTAAGAGTAGCTGTAGATAATATTACATCTGTGGGATGATTATTGGTAATTTTTCTCTAATGATAAAAATTTTATTTGTGAAGAAGTTCATGAAGTCATTACTAGTTAACGTTAAAGGGATGGTTGGCTCAGTAGAGCTCTGACTTTTTGTCAGCCTGGCTACAGTGCTGAAGAGAAACCTGGGGTTGTTCTTATTTTCTTCAATCAGTGACGAATAGTAAGATGTTCTGGCTTTGGAGGGCTTTCTTATAAAGCAGCAAACTATTTCTCCAGGCTAAATGATGATCCTCTAAATTTGTGACACGCCATTTCCTCTCCAGCTTACGAGTTATCTGCTTTAGGCTACGTGTTTGAGAATTATACCACGGAGTCAGGGACTTTGGATTTGAGGCCTTAGTTTTCACAGGAGCTACAGTATCCAGAGTCATACGTAGTGAGGAGGTAAAATTATTAACAAGATAATCGACCTCTGTTGGAGTAGCGTTCAGATAGCTGCTCTGCTCTATGTTGGTACAGGGCATTGAAGATGATAACAGTGGGTGGATTATATTCTTAAACTTAGTTACAGCACTTTCAGAAAGACATCTACTTTGATAAAGTCTACTCTCCACTGCTGTGTAATCAATTATTGTAAATGTAAATGTTATCAGGAAATGATCAGACAGCAGAGGGTTTTCAGGAAACACTGTTAAATATTCAGTTTCTATGCCATACGTTAAAACAAGATCTAGAGTGTGATTAAAGTGGTGGGTGGGTTCTTTTACATTTTGAGAGAAGCCAATTGAGTCTAGTAACAGATTAAATGCGATGCTGAGGCTGTCATTTTTAGCATCTACATGGATGTTAAAATCATGGACTGGGAGTTGAGCTTGACTCCATCCTCAACCCGAAAAGGCCCCACAAGCTCATCTTTGATGATACCAGCCCAAACCAGTACTCCACCTCCACCTTGCTGGCGTCTGAGTCGGACTGGAGCTCTCTGCCCTTTACCAATCCAGCCACGGGCCCATCCATCTGGCCCATCAAGACTCACTCTCATTTCATCAGTCCATAAAACCTTAGAAAAATCAGTCTTGAGATATTTCTTGGCCCAGTCTTGACGTTTCAGCTTGTGTGTCTTGTTCAGTGGTGGTCGTCTTTCAGCCTTTCTTACCTTGGGCATGTCTCTGAGTATTGCACACCTTGTGCTTTTGGGCACTCCAGTGATGTTGCAGCTCTGAAATATGGCCAAACTGGTGGCACGCTTGACTTTTCTCAGTTCATGGGCAGTTATTTTGCGCCTTGGTTTTTCCACACGCTTCTTGCGACCCTGTTGACTATTTTGAATGAAACGCTTGATTGTTCGATGATCACGCTTCAGAAGCTTTGCAATTTTAAGACTGCTGCATGCCTCTGCAAGATATCTCACTATTTTTGACTTTTCTGAGCCTGTCAAGTCCTTCTTTTGACCCATTTTGCCAAAGGAAAGGAAGTTGCCTAATAATTATGCACACCTGATATAGGGTGTTGATGTCATTAGACCACACCCCTTCTCATTACAGAGATGCACATCACCTAATATGCTTAATTGGTAGTAGGCTTTCGAGCCTATACAGCTTGGAGTAAGACAACATGCATGAAGAGGATGATGTGGACAAAATACTCATTTGCCTAATAATTCTGCACTCCCTGTATAAAGTGCTCTGAAGCAATTGTTGCTGTGGTTCAGTGCTATATAAATAAAATTGAACTGAATATTGGAACTGACTCTCTGCTAGACCCTCAAATAGTCATTAGAGGAACAGCAGATTTTGGCTTCCCTTCATCCCTCTCTGTGGGCACAGGTGATATTGACAGTTGACAGCGGATCTATTCCAGATTGTTTTTCTTGGGCTTTACTTGAGCAGTTTTGCATGTTTCACAGTTCCCTTCACATTCTGTCTTAAATAGGCTGTTTTCAAACGGGCCCCCTTGAAGTTTTATTCTCTCCCTATGACATCATCCAGATCCATGAGCAGAAAAAAACATCTGAAATGAAGCAGTGTGAAGCTTGAGCTTTTGGCTTACACACACTGACCTCATTATTTGAAACTCTGGCCAACTTTGGCTTAATTTCATATGAATATCCACCACCGAAAAACATCATACGGTATTGTGCAAAAGTCTTGGCCACCCCATAGCTCTGCAGTTTAGAAAATGGGAAATAAGGGCAGTGATTTACTGAATTAGGTAAATGTAAAGTAAAATATCCCAAGTAAGTTTATGCTAAAAAAAAGTCAAGTCTAATTACTGATATCTTAAAATCTAGCAGCCGTTACTGGATGAAACCAAAATATATGGTGGTGTTTGCCACCCATACAGTCCATGTGTCATTGAACAATTCCTCCAACAAGTTTAGATAACAAGATTAAAGCCGTCCAGCCGTGTTTATGTGACCTAATGTTGAGTGAAGCTGAGGTGAACCTCAGTGTTTGTCTACAGCTTGCAGCTGAACTTCCCTGGAAGACAAGAGAGCACCGATGTGCCCTCATTTTCTTTGTCGCCCACATGAACGCAAAACCAGTGTTTTCTTTCTTTACAAAAAAACTAGGGAGAAAATCACACCATGTCACAGAAAGAGCTGGTAGGCGTTGGCTGTTGCTTATTGTTAGATATTTCATTAATGATTTAACGGTCGGATCCTCCAAAGAACTATCTCCCTTTGTCACCTGTTTGACGAGTAACGTGCAACAGAAATTTACATCACTGCAAAAAGTGTGTCCTAATTAATTCATACAGGCAGCACATGTGAAAACCTGATCGCAGCTTATTTACACACAACACTCATGATTCTGAGTAGAAATCTGTCAGATTATGACAAAAAAGCAATCATGTTTGAAACTGCCAAACACATGACGATGTTCCAAAGATATTTATTCCCATTAGTGTCTTTTATATTTATTAATATCACATTGCGACTCTGCACTATTACCTCTGTGCTCTTCAATATTAAATAAATAAATAAATATATGGATGCTGCATAAGGTCTGCAGCAATCAAGGGCAGTCAATCAAATCTTTATTTTGAACGTAAAAGTAACAAAATGTAAATTAAACACAAAGTCAGTGAAAGTCGTCACTTCTATGCAACTCATCTCATATATTTGCTTTATTATACAACCTAAAATGTATGTATACGCTATAAATAAATATGCCTAAGGCTTTAAACAAACATAGTCAAATATATTAAAATTAATCTCAAGGGGAACATGAACACCTGAGGGAAATTGTTCAGGATTCATCTTTCAGGGAACAGAAATGTCCAAAATCACACAGACATCGATCCAAGAGTAGAAATCACATTTGAAGAGAGAAACGTGAACTCTCAGTGACACTGTAGGAAAATACTTTCACTTTAAAATCAAGATCTATCCACTGGGGAACATGAACATCTGTGCAAAAGCTGTTGAGTCATTTACCATACGACAGATGTTGTCATTAAAATAGACAAAAAATAGAATTAGAATAACAAACACGCTTCCAAGTGAATCCAAAGAAAGGTCAGTGCAGCACACTCAGAGTACGAGGTTAATGTGTGAAAGGAGGAAGTGCCTCCTGTTTAATTTTTTATTACTGTCCTTCAGGCGAAGTTTAAAGCCGCTGAAAGTTCTCTGTTTGATTTAGTGTTACTAAACATTTCTAACACGCAAGACTGCATTCCTGCTGCTGACATTATTCTGCCAGGCCATGATGGCTGTTTGTATTTTGCACATCTGAGCGCCGATGACAGAAACATCCTCCGACCTCTTCCTCGCTCACTCAGAGTTTCTGTTATGCGGTGGATATACGATGGATGTTCTTTGCTTCCTGCACTGCAAACTTTACTAAACAACAGTTTCCAACTCAAAGCACAGTTTAAAACAAACAGGACGTGAAAAAGAAAGTACACCCTCTTTCACTTTAAGCCCTAGGTTAATAAAAACAGTCATCTGGTCCTTAAGTCTATCATTCTACACCTCAAAGATCAGACAGTGCAACAGTCAGAGATACTGCAACAAACTCCAAGTGCTCCACCTCAGACTCTACAGGCCTCAGTTAGCATGCTAAATGTTAAAGTTCATGACAGCACAGTTAGAAACAAACTGAGCAAGTATGTTTTGTTTGGAAGGGTTGCAGGAGAAAGCCTCTTCTCTCTAAAACAAACATGAAAGCATGGCTTTGGTGTGGAAAAACACATCAGGACAAACTGCAACACTTCTAAGTGGAAATCTTTGTCCATGATGCAAAGCACTGGAGGAAGCCAAACCAAACACCACATACCAGCTCTCAGCACGGTGGTGAAGGGATGATTTGGTCACCTTACAGTCACTGAGTGGACCGTAAACTCGTACAGCAAAGTATTCTAGAGTCAGTGTGAGACCCACAGCTGTCAGCAGTCAGCAGTTATTATTGCTAAAAGCGTCTCAACAAGGTGTGGGCTGTAGTTTGTTTCTCACACACTGATTCTGCATTGTAGTTTAGTTTAGTTAAATAAATGATGACACAATGTAAAATGTTGGGTTGATGCTACTCTGAGGTTGTTTTTAAATAAATTCATATTTACACTTTTAATATCATTTTTTCCTCCTATGCTTTTCAGTTTAGCTTTTTCTTTTAGCTCTATAACATGCTTTTTTTTTTTACACATTGTGCATCAAATACACTAAATATGTAATAATAAATAAGTTTCATTTTCAGAATGTTTCAACCTGCCCCTCTGCTATGTAATACAGAACTGAGCTGGAAGTCAGTGTGGGGAAAATAAAGATGCGATAAAATGAAGATACAATAAAATTTGTCTGTCTGCCTGAACAAGCTCACTGCTTCACTGCTGTTGGCGCCTCGGAGGTCAAGTCAGAGTTTCTCAATGTTAATCAGTAGAAACTGTGGCAGAAAGCATGTGAGCCTCACAGGAAATAAACTCTACTCAGAAACTCCTGAGTACTCGCAGACAGTGCACGCTACACGGCACCTTTTCAGCATTCCCATTCACCACCCTGCTGTTTCCATGTGTATGTATGGGGAGACTCGGAGAAAGGGTCGTGTTCCTCTGAGCCGATACACGCCACTGGTTCTGTTTGTGCATGTGTGTCCAGGCGTAACATGTCTATTTAAGGACACTTCCATTGACTTTCACACACATTTGCAGTGTGCAGCTGTCCACTGTCACCATGGCAACCTGACACTGGTCAAAGGTTTAAGTCTGGTTTTAAGGACATTCATGCAGACTTAATTTGTCTTATCCCAATGGGATTATTAGACTATTAAATGATGTTTGTGATTACATTGTGTTATTAGAATAACCTTTGTGTTCACAGTTTGAATTTTTTCTGTTTTTTCCAGTCAGAACAAAACTTGTTGTTAGCGTATACTTACTTGGGACACACAGATGACCTAACTCTGGCTGAATGTGCTGTGTAACACTGCAAATCAAGCAAATCATTTTCCTCTAAAACGAAAGTTTGAAAACTTTTGCACAAAATCTGAGAATCGTCACGTTGAAAATGCAGATAAGGTATTTTATTTTTTAAATATGGCTCCCAAGGGTCAAACACTCAAATACTGCATACTGTCATTAAGAATAAAAGCTAACTGATTTACCTGTGTACTCTTGTGAAGAAACAAATAGAATAAAAAGTCAACTGTAGCTTTTTATCTGCAGAACTTCACAGATTAAGGGTCTCAGTGCCCTCAGTTTTTAGTTTTCCATTAGGTGGTAGAACCTGGTATCAGGTACTGTTTTAGTACTACTGGGGTTCCAAGTGACCTGAGTCGGGCCAAAGATGTGATGTCAACAGAATGCACACCACTGATTGGCCAGAGAGTGAAATCACTGGATGATCATGAAAGTGACTCCTTCACGTCATGGCACAGTTTTCATTTTGAACCATTTCTTGATGGTGACTAGATGACAAAAAAAGACTACCAGGTCAATGTCAAAGTGTTTGTTGGGTTTAATGAGAAACATTTCTAGAAATATGAAAATATTATATTAAACTTTCCACAAACCTGTGCTCAAAGAGCTGTGCGACCAAAGATCCTGCATAATGCTGTCTCCCTGTTAAGGTTGGTGCTAGACTGAATCACCTGAGGGATGCTGTGCTGTGATTAGCTTACATGCCGTTGGCTGCACTTCACTTTCTCCTGATCCGTGTTTGGTGTAATCAAACCACCTGTGCATACAGTTGTAATTATGAGTGTTGCTTTGTGATGTGGTTAAAAGGAGGTTGTTTATTCTTGTTTTGTGGTCAGAAGAAGTGAGGCATCATACAGGGTTAGTTTCCTCTAAACATCCAGCAGGTCATTGAGAGCCCAACCAAGGGTGGAGTTGGGTTTTGGCCACATGCTAAATGAGCAAATCTTCAAAACCTTGAAAATGCCATCTTTCAGATCAGGCATGTTACATGGCGTGACAGACAGAAGCCACGCCTCCAATCCATTTCTGTTATAAAACGGAACAGTGAGGCATTCAAAGTCAGCTGCCTGTCACATTCTTATGTTCTCTATACTATGAGCTTCATTCAGATGTACAATAGCCATTCATATACATATAATAAGAGACACTTTCTTCCATTACAAGTATTCCCAGTTACTAACTGACCTGCCTAAGTATACAAAGAACCTGAGATTAGTGTTTCTTTGCTGTGCCAGCTGGTCGATTGTTTCTTTCCGTTGTTAAGTTTTTTTCATGGCAGTTATTTACGTTGAATTCATATTTGTATTATATTTCTTCATATTTGTTTTATTGCTGTGTAACACTGTAATGTTGACTCGGCACAATGTCCATTTCTATCTGAGAATAATGCAGGTCATCACACACTCTGTTGTCCACACACAAAGGAATCCACAGACTCTGGACTCTGAATGGCTTTTGTTGATCTCTTTTGTCCTCCTTTAGTCCTGCTTCCTGTTAACAGGGAGTGGCACTCTTCTGTGTGTGTGTGTGTGTGTGTGTGTGTGTGTGTGTGTGTGTGGTGTGTGTGTGTGTGTGTGTGTGTGTGTGTGTGTTGTCTTACCTCATTTCCATGCATGTTACCCACATATTTGAACTCTGGGATGCCAACTGTGTGCTGGTGAGGACTGACACCCAAAGCCAACACCCACAGCTGCTGACCTGAGAGACACGCAGAGCAAACAGAGCCTTCAGGAGAAAGCTTAGAGGTACAGTTTGTGCTGCTCACATCTGCTTAATTGAACATGATGTGCATTGGGACATAAAAATATGTGATTAAGTAACGTTTCATTGTCACCTGGGTTAGTTAAGAATGGTACGAAAAGCACACCAGCATGCACACAAATATTCACTACCAAAAAAGCTTTTCACACTTAAGAGTGACGACATGTGCAATAAAAGCAAGCACACACAAAATACGACAGAAACCAACAATAAAAACCACAAAATAAATAAAACTCTGAATGTCCCACCCGGTCTCCAGAGACCTGCTTCTCTAAATTGGCTGTGAGCGTTCATCGCTGACAGACTGACTGAGGAGAAAAATGAATTACAACATTCAATACGGTCAGCATTCAGTACTAAGAGAGTAAGCAGCAATTCAAAACATGTGAACGTGAAAGTGATCTCTCTCTTGACATCCAGTAACCCTGTTCTGTCCACATAAGTATCCCATGCTGCCTTTCTGCCTGCATCCTGTGAATTATTGCTATCTGTTGTCTTTGAAGGTCAGTTTGATGATAAGCCGCCAAAATCCATCCTTGTAGGGCCCTCCCTGTGTCCTGTTAGCAAATTCTGGAGCCTTCAGATTAGTACATGCACTACTGTGTAAAAGTCCACCCCTTATTTCCTTATATTATTAATGGTACAGTTATTTATTAAAAATTACAAGGTCCACAGTCTACTTAAGTAAACAGTAGAAAGTTAATTCTCTTCATCTGAACACAGCTTTGTCACGGGGAGACAGGCTTCATCAGTCATGTTCAGTGTCAGCTGACTGCAGGTTTCCCCAACCTTTAGTTTCCCCCGGTTCAGCGTTCCTCCCTGTCCCCGATGTGTACATCCTCATCATTGAAAGTGAGGTCACCTGGTGAGGTAGCTCTTCTATGGCGATTTCTGGATGGTGTTACAGGGTGGATCAAACTATATTATGTGTTCTTAATTTAATCAGTTTTAACAAAAATCTCCAACACCATTGGTTGATATGCTGCCCAAACCATGACAGAGCCTCCGCCGTGTTTTACAGATGGCCGTAGACTGTCCCTGTTGGACCTCTCTCCTGACCTCCTCCATACATGTTGGTCATGATTTGAAGCGATTATCACTCAACCAAATCTGTTTCACTAACTTTCAGTCCAGTTTTTGTGTAATTTTCATACCTCAGCCTTTTCTCCATGTTTCCCTCCTTAAGAATAAACACATTTCAACTGAGACCATTTTTGATGAGGCTTCAGTGAACGGTAGATGATCAGCTGAAAGTCCAGATTCACTGCATGACTTTCACATACTGTTTATCTGCTGTATTTTTTTTAAACGCCTGACGCTTATTCTTTTGTCCTTGTCTTGTCTGTTTTCAATTTTAAATTAGGTCTATGTAAAGTTATCTGTTATGTTTAGACAAACCACTGGTTCATTCCTCGAGATCGGAGCCTGTTTTGTGCTTCAATGATTCAAAGGTCAAGAAAATGAAATATTCTACTGAAAATGGTCAGAAGGACTGAACTGAAAGTGAGTAAAAAAAAACACAGCCAAAGAGAAAGATCTGCTCTTCTCTGCTTGGCTTTTTCTTCTCACATATTTCTTCAAATATCTGATCAAGGTTACACACACTGATATGAAAAATTCACCCCTGCACAGCTGTAAGATGGGGTAAATTATTTAGAAAGAAAAACAAACTTTTATATCAGGCTGTAAGTGTGATTATTTCTGCTGTAAAGTTGGACATTTTAAGAATCTATGGGAACTAGAGAAACTGCAGCTGTGCATTTATTCCCCTGCTTACTTCCATTTTATTTCTGGAAACATCTGGAATACCATTTTACTTTAAGGTCAGTTTCAGATACGTTGAAGGGCGGAGGAACACTAAATGTTCAGCTTGTCCATCACCATGTGTCCATGCCAAACAGCACTCTGCTTTATCACACATTTGACCTTAAATGGAGACAAAATTTACAAAATCAAAGTTGTGATGTGTTAAACTGAGGCTCATAAAGGGATATGAGGAAGTGGGAAGCGGGCTCATTTTATCATTTTTCAAAAAATATATGTTTTTTTTCTTGTTTTGCAACCAGACGAGTCGCTTCCTGTTGGTTAGAAAGAATCATATCAATGCATCTTTCACATGTTTACACGTAACGTTTTTAATGTTTGCAGTAAACTGAAGGACAATAAATATTCTTTATCTGTTGTATTAAAAGAAACTAAAATAAGTTAATATTTTTAATCAAAGGATTCAATCCCTCTTTGCTCTTTCAGTGTCTTTGAACTCTGTGCTTTGGTTTGGCAACCTGCAGTTTTGAGGTTTAAATTTTGCCTCTGTCAGTTAGTCAGTTTCCTCACAGGCACATACACCCACCCACACACACTTCTGTAACTGTACTGTGTGCCAGTACTACTGGTTACTCAATGAATGAAACTACAAGTCTCAACAAGCCAGGAACACACACTCATGTAAATCACGACAAAGTGTGACTCAGTCATCAGAGCAGGAGCCTGAGGGAAAAACTGACTCGTTGCACAAAGACAAGATGAGACTGAAAATGCACAAACACACTCGGGCTGGACGGAGGCCAGCTGGTGTCCCAGATTAGCTCAGATTAGCTCTGTGTGTCAGATTAAGGAGTCTGGGATTAAATTATAAACTGTATACTGTCCTGTCATATGATCCACCAACAGACACAGAGTCAGGTCAGTCAGTCATTGGTGGTGGGTGTAGAGACTGATGCCTGATGCTTCATCAATGAACCATCATTCCCATTGTGGCGTCTAAATCTAAATCTACATCTGCTGTACTGTATTTCCTGCAGTCGCCTCAAACAGAATTCATTGTTACTCACTTTTTGTCAGAGATTTAATGTTAAATGGATGAAATTGTCATTTTCTTTTTCCAAACCAATAAGAATTGCACAAATCTGGGGTCTGAATACTGAATGCTTCTTTGTGGAGTTTGCATGTCTCTACTTGTGCCTGCCTCCAGCTTCCTCCCACAGTCCAAAGACATGCCTGTTAGCTTGGTCATTCTAAATTATCCGTGGATGTAGAGGCAAAACAGAAGTACACACCAACCATCAGTTTTTCTATTAAGTGTGGTTTTACTGCACTCTGGCAGTGTGTTTGGGATAATTGTCGTGCTGAAAAATGAAGGTGCAGGCAATCAGATGCTCTCCAGATGGTATTGAAAGCTGGATCAAAAGCTGGTGGTACTGCGTTTGTGATTTCATCAATTTTGAGAAGATCAAAATCACTGGTTGAAATGAAGCCCCAAACTGAGTCACACAGAGTGTCCATCGTTTTTTACAGATGGCTGTAGACTCTCACAGTTGGATCTCTCTCCTGACCCCCTCCGTACATACTCACAATGATCTGAAGATTTCAAATTTGTATTCATCATTTCATAAGACCTGTAGCCACTGACACAACACTGGTTCATCCCTTGAGTTATGATTCATAGGTTGGAGTTAAGTGGCTAAAAAAGAAAGAAAAACAAACATTCCTCTGGTACAAAGACTGGACTGAAAATGAGTGAAAACCTTCTTAAAGCCTGGAGAGCTCATGCTTTAGAGCAGGGCTGTCAAACTCCAGTCCTCAAGGGCCAGTGTCCTGAAACTTTAACATGTGTCCCTGCAGCAACACACCTGAATAAAATTAGTAGGTCATTAGAAAGACTATAGATCTTGACTGCATGCTGAGGTGGCAACCCCTAAACCCTACTCAAATAAATGTAAGTAAATGTCAGTGTTTGGAAAATTGTACTTCTAAAAGTACTGTTATTGCAACATGTTAATTCACTCATGAGCTGCTGTAACACAAATCAATTGGCTAAACTGCCACCTCAGCATGCAGTCAAGATCTATAGTCTTTCTAATGACCTACTAATTTTATTCAGGTGTGTTGCTGCAGGGACACATGTTAAAGTTTCAGGACACCAGCCCTTAAGGACTGTGCTTTAGAGCAAGTCTGGCTTTTTAGCAGCAAGTCCAAGACTTTAGCACAGCACAATACATGATACCCACCGAAGAGAAAATTGTTAAGAGGGTGTTGTGTTGCAGGATTATGAAAGGTTGTCTTCTAATATTTGGAAAGAAGGAAGTCCCATTATGACCTAACGTCTCTTCTCAGAATGTAAAAAAAAAAAAAAACTGAATTTGCCTCAGAAGTGAAAGTTTAGTAGATGCAGATTTAAAGTAGTCAGGTTTCAAATGTTCAAATGCAGATGACTGTGATTAGACAGTGGCAGAGGCTGATTTTGCTCATACTTTCAGAAATATAAGGCCAGCCAGTGATATTCACTTATGAGGCATTTTTCACAGGCAGGAGGATAAGTAGTAAGACAGCAGCAATTAATAATAAACAGGAGAAATATATACAAATCAAGAGAAAAGGCTATGGAGCCCCGCAAGGGACATTGGAGGAAAAAAAATTAAGATCATTTTCAAAACCCCTGCAACCCCTGCAACCTTTCGCTACTCAGATTATGATACATAAGTCACCTAGACAGCTTAAAAATGTTATTGTTTGGCTTTTGTCAGTATTTTATTTGTTCCTCAGTAAATTGGTTTGGCTGAGATTAAAGTTCTGGTTTTCACACAGCTGAATAAACGTAAAACAGCAAACTGATTAAACAGAAGTGTGAGATGGTCGAGAATTTACTCCAATGTCCTGTTATATTTTAGATAGCAAGGAGCAGATGGCTGAGTTTATTAAACTTCACCAACACAGCTGGTGATGCAAATCTGAAGGCTAGACCGTCCCATTTCACAGCCTTGCACTTCCGGCCTTCCACTTCCCTCGGTCTTCGGAGGACCCGGCCCACGTAGACCGCAAAGGCCGGGTCCTTCGAAGGATGCGGCTGGGATCTTGCTCCTGAGTTACTTTTGCGAGGTCCCACAAAAGTTCATCTTCGTTTTTTTTTTTTTTCCTCCAATTGTCCCTTGTGGGGCTCCGTAAAAGGCACACAGTAGAGGACAGGTGCAAAGTGTTCGGAAGTAGTGCAAAAGGACTCCATGTGTGGTTGTGCAAGTCATTCATGTATGCAGTTTTGTATATCAAATGCAATGAAATATAGAGAAAGTTAGAAGCATTTCTTGATCTTGACAAACTGAATCATGAGGAGAACAAAAAAGTGTGCAGACTCACTGCAGCAGATACAAATTATCCCAGTCTGTCAGTCGAGCTGAGAAAGCTGAAACTGTTCACTTATTAACCAGATTCAGTTCATTTTCATTTCCGCAGCACCGGCTCATAGCAGCAGCTGCCTCAGGCTCAAACCTCAACACTGTTTACACATCTGGCAAAATCACCGTTTTAGATTCTTTCACTGAGCTGTTGCTGGGTGGATATCCCTTAAATAAGAGCTCCTCATCTCAAAAAAGCCCCAAGACATTGGCGCAGGAACAATAACCTCCTTTATTCTGTTATCACTGTATCTGATAATGGCTATCAAAATAAAATGACTCTAATAAAAATATGCTAAACACATGCTGCGGGGGAAGTTTTCACAAGGAACACATCCGCACAGGAAATCTTGTTATTCTGATCATCACAAGTTGTCATTTCACACCTTTTGTCATTTCAACTCCCAACTAAGTCTCAGAATTACAGGTGGGACAGGAAGCGGAAGGAGCAGCGTTACCTTTTGAAGACTGGCCGATGCTGTACAGGTGTGTTATGTCGGGATTGGAGGTGCTGACCTGCTTGAGGTACTGCTCAATCTCATGGTTGTTGTGATACCGAAACTCCAACGCCCAGGTGGGTGTGAAGAGGAAGAAGGGAGGGAGGAGGAAGAAGAGGAGTGATAACATCACTGCAGTATGACCTGTGGAGGGAAACAAAACGATTTTTAAAGTAAATGAAATAATTTAAACATCTTCACTGACATTCTACTCATTTTTACAAGTTTTTATAACTCTACAGAGTACGATAATCAGATAATCAATGACGTTCATGCACAGAGTCCGTCTTGAAACAAGTCTCGCCCCCTTTAAATGTCTCTGGGCAATTATTTGGGCAGTTAAGTTTAAGCTTTCTGTAAATTAACTCTAATTTCAGTTGTTAGCTGCACATAAAAATGCATGTATATAATCACAATATGGTTTGATTAAAAACTGCATTAAAAATTAGCTGACATTGCCTAGAAATAATCTTTTGAATTTTTTTCCTCCAGGATGTTATACTTCCAGAAGAAAAAACAGCTTTGCTGCTGCATAATCCTCTTGTTCCTTGAGAGCCATACCTCCCACTTATAAAGTCTCTGCTTGAAAATAAAGGACTCCAACATCCTGAATTTTAAGGAATTTTGTTAGCATCACATCACTGTTCAGTACTAATTCTCAACCTCAAGAGAAAGAAGCAAGTAAGTCTTCATGTACACAGCTAGTAAAACCAGTCATATAAAACATGATCTACTGAGATAAAAAATGTTTTATCTCAGTAGATCATTAATCCAGTGAGGAGACGCTTTGTAGGATTAGATTATATTACTCTGCATATTTCTTGTTGACTAAGTTGTGCCATTTAAACATTTTTGGTAGAATTAAAAAGGAATATTTGAGTTTAAATGCAACAAAACACGGAAACCTGCCAAATAAAACACTTAATAAGACAATATCAATGAGCAAATAACCCGTGAATTGTTATTATTATCATCATCATCATCATCATCATCATCATCATCATCATTATTATTATTCTTATTGTTGTTCTTGTTAGTAGTAGTAGTAGTATATTTATCATTATTATTATTATTAATAGTAATATTACATATTATCAGATGATTAGCGAGACACAGTGAAGTTAAACTGCAGTTTATATATTTTTAAATTTCCTTATTAATCTAATAAACATAAGAGAAACAAATATTTAAAAAATATTTCTGTGAAAACAGTGGCAGAAAAACAAATAAGAAACAAACAAATTTAAATATAAATATATTTAAAAATACATGCTAGTCAAATTCCGAAGGTACTGTTAGTTGTAAAAACCACCCCTGTTTAAAAGAGAAGTAACACAGCGCGTGAATGCGTTTGAGGTCAAGTCTGAGACTGTCAGGTGAGCAGAGACGGTCACGGGTCTTACCTGTCCCCGCGGCCACGAACAACACCGGCAGAAAGACGAACAGAGAGCTGCTGTCTGTCGCTCCTTTCAATGTGTGTTACTCATTCGCCACCGGGTCTGCGTCTCGCTCCGCGGGAGGGGCGGAGCTTGGAGAAGTGTGTGTGTATATGTGTGTTGGGCGCAGGCGCAGGTTGTCGGCAGGTTTGTGAATGAAACAGAGCGCTGATTCATGCAGTCTGTTCAAAGAGGCTCACATATGAGTAGATCTGAAAGTGTGGTTGACAGCGACGGGAGCAAAAAAATATCCAAATGCATTCAAAGGAAGAGGAAATGACAGAGGAATAGGCATTCAGCAAAGAGAGAGGAGGCAAAGGAAAAGGCTTCTAGTGAGCTGTGTGTGAAGATGCACACTAAAGAAGGAGAAAAGGAATTGTATCTATTGGCTCAGCAGAGTGAGCTGGAAAGGATGTGCAGCAGATTAGCGTGATTAAGGATAGGGAAGAAAATTTAAGGAGTGTAGAGACTGTGCTGAGAAGATGAAAGAAGATTAATGAGAAAGAGAAGAGGACAGATTGAGGAGCAGTGTTGGGTAAGTTACTTTAAATTAGTAACTTAGTTACATTACTAGTTACTCCTATCAAAAGTAACTCAGTTACTTCAAGTTACTCGTTACTTTCAAAGTCACTAGTTACTAGGGAAAGTAACTTTGGTTTTACCCAGAATTCTCTTATTAATGTGGTGCTTCCCTAACTGGATACCCAGAAAGGATGCCAGTCTTCTAGCTTGCTTACATGTTAGCACTACCCTGCCACAAGTACACTGTGCCACCTAATGGCCTGAACCTAAAATGGTTAAAATGGCAGTGTAGTAGTGTGAGTGCAAGTTAATGATGATATCTATCTATCTATCTATCTATCTATCTATCTATCTATCTATCTATCTATCTATCTATCTATCTATCTATCTATCTATCTATCTATCTATCTATCTATCTATATATATATATATATATATATATATATATATTTATTTATTTATTTTTGCCATTTAAATGGACAGAAAGTATGCTTTTAGCAGTGCCAACATTAAACATTAAACAAAGTGCAAAAAATGTAGTGCAAAAATGATTTAACATAAACACGGTGAGGTTTGTCCATTCTTTGTAAACTTAACTGAACTTAACTTTGTAAACTTAACTGCTGAATTGCACCAACTGGAGACCTCATGTTCAGCATTAAAAGTATTTTCAGAGAAAGAGATGAGAAATAAAATTAATAATAAGTATTTTCATCCTGACAAACAGAAATAAAATAAATAATAAGTAGTGCTTCAGAAGCCCAAGTTTAACTTGGAAATATTAACCTCCTTGACCTTGTAGAGCACCACTGAAGGCAACACATCATCATCATATGAGCACTACTCAACTTTGGTTCCATCAAACCAACAATTGTACCTCAAGAGGAGAAGCTTCTCAAACTTATGATCAGACAACTTGTTCCTCTTTGGAGTGAGAATCAGGTTTCCCAGGCTGAAAAGCCTTTCAACTGGGGCACTTGAAGGAGTGGCTGCGTTAAGTTTAAGAGAGAGTTTCTTTATCATCAGGAAATGCTTCAGAGAGTCTAACCCTGTTGCTCCTGATTTGAGGTACTCGGCTACCTCACCTTCAGCAGTCGCATATATGTCCTCATTCTCTTCAAAGGAGAAGAACTCATCCTCTTTGCTAGAACCCGGGTGCTGTGCTGTCTTGGTGGTGCTGGTACCTGGTTGTAGCTGATCTTGCTCAGGGAGAAGTTTTCGACACTCTACCAGCAGACGTGCCTTTGCGAGGTCCTTCCGTGCCTGGCCATTTAGAAGTCGGCCATCTTGGATACAACTTTTGATTTTTCAATAGGAAGAGGGCCATGTGACACATCAAACTTATTGGTAATGTCACAAGAAAAACAATGGTGTGCTTGGTTTCAATGTAACTTTATTCTTTCATGAGTTATTTACAAGTTTCTCTTTGTTCACAGCCTTTGACCTGTTAAAGAGGTTAACACGTGAGGAGCGGATCGAAATTGTGTTGATATCTGGTGAACGCAGTAACCGGGTCATTGCAGCAGATTTCAATGCAAGACACCCTACGAGACCACCCATCTCCCATGCTACAGTTAGCAAACTGCTTGCTAAGTTTCGTGAAACTGGTTCAGTGTTGGATTTGCCAAAATGTGGATGCAAGAAAACTGTCACTAATGACGAAACATCAGTGGCTGTCCTAGCTTCATTCAGCAAGAGCCCACAGCGTAGCACTCGCCGCATGTCACTGGAGAGTGGCATTAGTCGAACATCCCTTCGGCGGATATTAGCTACTCACAAATGGCACCTTTACAAACTCCAGCTACTGCAGCATCTCAACGAGGATGACCCAGAACGGCGCACAGAATTTGCAGAATGGGCAAAACAAAAATTGGAACAGGACCCTCAGTTCACGCAGAAGATTTTGTTCAGTGATGAGGCAAACTGTTATGTGAATGGTGAAGTTAACAAACAAAACCACCACTATTGGTCTGACACTAACCCACATTGGATGGATCCCTCCAAGACTGTTGGAACAACAAAAGTGACTTTTATCTTTGGGGTCATCTGAAGGCAATTGTCTATGGTGTGAAGATACGAGATGTGCAGCACCTGAAACTACGGATACTGGATGCCTCTCCTGCGGTGTTGCTATCAGTGTGTGAAGAGTGGGAGAAGAGGGTTGCATTGACAATCCAACACAATGGGCAGCACATTGAACACATTTTATAAGTGGTCAGAAACTTGTAAATAACTCATGAAAGAATAAAGTTACGTTGAAACTAAGCACACCATTGTTTTTCTTGTGACATTACCAATAAGGTTGATGTGTCACATGGCCCTCTTCCTATTGAAAAAACAAAAGTTGTATCCAAGATGGCCAACTTCTAAATGGCCACCATGGTCACCACCCATCTTGAGGAGTTTGCCCCCTCACATATACTAATGTGCCACAAACAGGACTTTAATATCACCATCCATTCCCATTTTATTACGGTGTATCCATATAAATGGCCCACCCTGTATTTTATTTTGTAAATAGTGTGTATTTTACTACGTTGTATTTATTTTATTTATTGGGGTTAAGTATCTGTAACTGTAACAGCATTCACTTGCATGTGACACAACAGCACAGCACAATATAAAAAGCAACTGAGTAACACATTTCATTAAAGATAAACACAAATGAAAATATCATCTCTTACCTGGACAACTGCATCTGGTAGCCCAACAAGAATTTGCAGACCATGTTTCATAGCCAGAGTCTTGGTCATCAGCGATTCCAGTGTGGGTAGGAGTGTGCCATAAAAACAATGTCCTTGTAGAATTTCCAGTGCCACATTAAGTGGTTTCATGACTGCACAGTACTCTCTGATACACTGATGCTCCCTCTCATTGAAACATTTCAACTGTGATGTGGATGAGATTGTGTTGAGCTCCACCAAAGGTATCTTTGAAATTCTCTCCAGAGCATAATAGAACGAGTTCCACCTTGTTGTGCAAGGTACTAGTAGCTTCTTTGTAATAATGTCTTCCACAATCTCAGCAGCCACTGTGGAACGACTGGCCTTGTTCCACAGCCCTGCACATTTTGTGGTGGCACTTCTGTAGATGGTTTTTGTTGCAGCTTCAGACAATAGCCACTTCTCCACATCAGTGCAAGAGATAAGATTCATTGTGTGCAATGCACATCTCTGATGTGGCGTTAAAGAAATTGCGTCATCAGCATCATCAGCTCCATTCTGCAGCACATCCCCAATAGAAGCAAAAGTCACCTCATCCTCCTCATATTCAGAGTCATCCGACGGTACACTTTAAAAGCCTTGACAAAATTGGAGCCATTATCCGTTACAGTTGATGTGATTTTAAACGATAGGCCATGAGATGAGTTAATGTTGTCCAGCTCAGTCTTTCTGGATGGTGCCTTCCCAGCTCTCCCTCGCACAGGTATATGACTAATCAGTTGTCTAAAAGCATGCGACTCAACCGTTGAGATGGGTTTCATGTCTTCCACAACATACCTGGCAATCAGCCTGTGTAGCTGGGGCTGGGTGATGGACTGTGCAGCAGGCTGTGTGAAATCAAGCTTTCGTTGTTTTGCTGGAATAGCGTCAACGGAGCTAGAGTCACCGACGTTACCTTTGGGTTCTTTTTCAACTAACTTGGTAGATGCATGCTGTTTCTGAAGATGTTTCATCAGATTAGAATGCTTGCGTGGCGATCGTGGCTCAAGAGTTGGGAGTTCGCCTTGTAATCGGAAGGTTGCCGGTTCGAGCCCCGGCTTGGACAGTCTCGGTCGTTGTGTCCTTGGGCAAGACACTTCACCTGTTGCCTACTGATGGTGGTCAGAGGGCCCGGTGGCGCCAGTGTCCGGCAGCCTTGCCTCTGTCAGTGCGCCCCAGGTGGCTGTGGCTATGGCTACAACGTAGCTTGCCATCACCAGTGTGTGAATGGGTGAATGACTGGATATGTAAAGCGCTTTGGGGTCTTTAGGGACTGGTAAAAGCGCTATATAAATACAGGCCATTTACCATTTTACCATTTAGAATTGCTAGTCTCTGATGTCGAAAGAGTTTTAGAACCTCCACAGTTCACCACAGTTCACTACAGTTCACCACAATATTCTTGTCTTTTACCATCAGAAAGGAAAAATAATGTGAACATTTCCAGGAGAGAAAACCCACGTCTGGACCATCTTCGACTGTCGCCATGATTCTAGCTTACGTCACAGCGTCACTTGTGCTTTTTACGTCCAACATGGAAACTGCAGTCGTGGTGCTTTTCTTTGTACTCGGGACTCGGAAATTCTGCTTTCCGAGTAGGAAGATGTAGGTAACTCCAGACTTCAGATGAGCTGCATATGTGTTTAGTAGTAATTTGTTTTTGTAGAGGGCTAGCAAAACAACCGTTTTCGAGGGTGTCGCCATATTGGAATCCCGACTTTTCCGAGGAGGCTAACCAGAATGCCGTTTACTCGAGTGTGACATTATTCCCAGGTTCGTGTTCCGATTTCCGAGTTAAGTCAAACGCAACACACGAAGTAACGAATAACGACCCTATCTAAATCCCGGTAACGATTAACGCGTTCCTGATTTTGGCATAATAACTAGTTACCATGCTCGTTACCACAATAATAACATAGTTATTGTAATGCGTTACTTAATAACGCTTTAGTCCCAACACTGTTGAGGAGTGACAGTAGTAGCTTTATATTGTAAGCCAAAGGCCCTACAATAATTGTATGTTACCAGATGGGTGAGATAGAGGCAGATGACCCCTAAAGGAAGCAGCAGAAAGAAGAAGAATTTATTATTTTAAGAAAATGTGATGGTGATTTACCTTAGAAAAAGTTGTATTGTGGTCTGGTTGAAGTTTTAGGTGGTAGATGATGCTGTAAAGGTCCATTAATGTTTTCTTTGAGTCTTTGTTCACATTTCTGCTGAGGAGGCTGTATGAGCCTTGGAAAAATTAAAAGGGTCCTTGAAATTAGCTGTACGAGTCTTAAACAAATTGGGTTGTTGAAGGCGTTGTAAAGATGTTGAGGATATTGTAGGGACTTCAGAGGTCGTATAGGGACATGTTCTTCTTATAAGGGGTCTTGAGAAAGGTGTTGGTATTGCTGCTGAGATTGTAGTTCTAAATGTTCATGATTCTTTGCTGTGGGAATTTTTGGGAGGCATTCAGTAACTCATGCAAGCTTCTCAAAAGTTGATGAAAGGTTTGGACTGCAGGCAGGCCAGTTGGTCCTGGGTCCGGTGACCCAGTGTCCATGTGTTTTTGTGTATGATTGATATTCCTTGTTTTGTATCAGTTATGGTTGTTCTGTTTATGTTACTCTTCAGTCTCCATTGGACTGTGTTTTGGGGTTAAAAGAATATTTCTATGTTTATGTTCTCTGAGTGGTTTATGTTAGGTTATTTAGTTCCTTGCTTCTAGTGATTATGTTTTACCTCCTTCAGTGTCTAGCCACGTCTTGTGTAGAGATGGCACGATGCCATTCATTTATCTCCATTTGAAGCAATGCATTATCAGGGACTGGTAACATCTAGTGCTTTTATTGAATCATACTAAAGTTTTAAAAAACAAAGCACTAAAGCTATTCCTTTATACTTGTATGTGAAAAATACACTGCACCTAAAATATTTTGCAGTTCAGCAATACTGATCTTTTTATTTAAGCTTATAGCAGAACCTTAAGTATTTAAAGTAATATTTAAAAAGTAATTTAAAATGCAGTTTTATGCAGATTTCAAAAACTCTTTGGTTCTGGAAAAAAGAAGTGCAATATCAACACAAAAATCTTTATATTCAGCAACTTAAAAAGCAGACTGGCAGCACGTAGCGAGGCTCCAGATGCTTTCAGTGTGAACTCCAGACCGCTGACAGGTCTCGCACCCAACAGCCGCTCTATCACGTGCTGCTCCGACGTGCTAAGGTCACTACCTGAGTTACACCATGTCGCAGGTTTTGTGAGGTGCTTTTGTGAATTTTGTTTTTCTCCTCGATATCCGATCTGGTAATTTACGTCAGGATCGGACTGAAACCGATTCTGTATGTCGGACTGGTCTATCCCTAGTCTTGTGTTTTGTGAGTCTTGGCTGTTTCATTCCTCCAGTACCAAGTGTTAAGCTTACATGTTTTGAGTTCAGTCTGTGTGTTTCCTGTCTTACGTTGATAGTCCTTGGCTGTGTCCCAATTAAGAGACCGCACGCTTGAAGTACGCATTTTAAGTGGGATTACGTCACCGCCACGCGACGACGGCTGTCCCAATTCGAAGTGTACTTCAAATGCATACTCCAAATGCGCCGTCGATTTCCCCAAATATCAAGCGTGGTCTGGTGCACGCTTCGTGGTCCCATATATCCCACAATTCATAGCGCGGCGGTGGGTGTGGATAATTTTGCCACAAAATACGGCAGAAGGGAGCGGCCGAAGAGTGAACTGTCAAAAGTGAATATGATGTCACTTATTTATGTACGAATGTTTAATAACGAAGAACATTAAAACATTACTGTTGGCCACATGTTGGCAAAGTTATGTGACATTAGTGATGTTTGTACTTTCAGCGGTAACTTGGTTTTAAAGCCTTTACTTTAAAATACACGCCGTTCAATAGTTGACCTTAATCTTACAGAGAATGTGATGATTTTGTGGATAATTAAAGTCAGTCATATATCCACAAACACAACAAGCTGAGAGTCAGTGAATGCTGCTTGCAGTCCTGAATATGACGGCACAAGCAGGATTCACTGCACTGTTAATGTTAGCTATGTTATATTGCTGCCTCTGTTCGGTGGTGTCGAGCCAAACGGACTTTAACGTGTGTTTGAACGAGCTGACGGTTCACTCGTTAAGCTGAAAGAAAGATGCTTTAATCACAGGAGTCACACATGTGTCCACTGGACCATCTGGGAACTCTTCTTGTTTAGCACTCGTAATAACACAAACACTAAATCCTCCTTCTCTTGTGCTGTTTTGTAGCAGTGTGTACACCTGAGACTGTCACCTGTCTGTCTGTCCTGCACTCTCTCTCTTTTTCTTTCTCTCTGATTGTGTAATAAAAGTATGAACATGTATTTATAAGTTACACTTGTGTTTGAATCCTGCAGCTTATCACACATTTGATTTCCATGTGTGACAACTGCAAGTGTCCAGAGTGAGGACAGACTGAGGGACCCACTGCTGCACATCATCTGTGAGGCTTTGCACCCCTGATGATCCACCAGGACAAACTCAGCAGTGTGTGAGGAAGAGGAGGAGGAAGAGCCAGCAGCAGCTGACAGATGGAGAGAATAGACAGACTGTTCCTGTTTGTGAAGGACTGCTAGGAAATTTTGAAATAACTAATTGTCTGTCCTGAATCAGTCTTATTAG
Organism: Oreochromis aureus; assembly: GCF_013358895.1. NCBI lineage: Eukaryota > Metazoa > Chordata > Actinopteri > Cichliformes > Cichlidae > Oreochromis > Oreochromis aureus. The sequence continues at coordinate 21,630,713 of NC_052958.1, read as the reverse complement.
GTAATGTTCAAATAATGTTATCATCCCAGTGTTTTCAGTGTGGGAGAAAGTACTCAGGGCCTTCAAGTTACACACTATGAAAGGCAGCAACAAGTTTAATATTCAGAAACCTAAAGTATGTATCAGCAGCAGAATGGAGCTAAAAATAAATGTTTGTTTCAGTTCTATGAAGCTTTGAGTATTTTGGATTAGTAGCACTGCTGTGTTTGTTGCACCATATTGCTGTAATTGTTTATATGCTTTATATATTCTGAGCTAAGTTGATCTATAGTATTACATCATATTCTATAAGGATGTTATGTGTTTGTGTACTTTCTGCCCAGTTTGACCCATTTAGCAGAAGTCAGCCTGTTTAAGGCTCTGATATCTATTCTGTATGACTTAAAGCAGTTATGACATGGTCTGATTTTCTCACCCAATAAAGGAATATTTAATATATCAGTCTACTCTTCATTCTATCAGAAACAGTTTTCACAGCTCGTACATTTTCCTTTTTACACATGTATGTAAGCATTGAGCCAAATGTAATAATGCCAACATATTAACCTCCTAGGACCTGCCGTCCACATATGTGGACATCACATTTTTGGTTATTTTGACCAAAATACTCAATTTTGCTCTACATGGGCCTGATATCCACTTACGAGGACATTATACTGCTACTGTTCTATCAAAATTTTAAATAAATATCCTCATTTGTGGCCCTTATTTTTCTTAAAAACAAAAATAAGGTAAAAAAAAAAAATCAGGAAATTCTTTGTTTTTACATTCATCAGGCCCCAATATGCCCAAATATCAAAGAGAAAATAAAAATTCATGTCGTGGAAGAGTTCGTGTCTTAGGAGGTTAAACAAACAATATTTGTCTCTTATATATAATACATCTATATATACACTGTCAAAGATACTTGTCTTTGAGTGAAGATTTAAGGTGATAGGACATATAAATAACTGCAAGCTGACTGTAACAAACAAAGAGGTGAAGAGAATTGCAGCTAGACACCGAACTGCACTGAAGTTCAAGCATCTGTTTCTCTTCTGTGAAATTCCCACTTGAATTGTGAGCAGGTTGCAAGTGTTACGAAATCAGTTTCACCCTGGTTCTTTTGATTACTCGGGCATCCAGAGACGGCACCGGAACTCAGTAGTCATTTCACAAAACCTTTATTCATCTTTATTCATCTTCATTTAAGCATGCATCTTCTAGAAGGGAAGACGTGCCAGGCCGGTGTCCCTCTGCAAAATCTTCACCTCTTTGTTTGTTACAGTCAGCTTTATAGAAGCGACCCCATCATAAAACCCCCATAGTATGCTGCAAACTCTGTGTCTGTGTGTGTATGCACGAGCACGTGAGTGCCTGTGTGTGCGCGTACCTGTATGTCTATGTGAGTGCACATGAGTGAGTGTATGCGCGTAGGTGTGGGTGCGGCGTGACAGTCAAAGCACTGTGTGTGTGTCTCTATGTATGTGACTTCCTGCTGGTCATAAAAGTAATCTCCTCACCCAAGCTACACCAAATTCCTCTACACAACATAGAAAACAGAGTTAACATATTACAAACACTGAGACCCCCACTCTGCATCCACTGGGCCATTGGCCTCTTGTTGTTTTACATTTACAGATAAGCATGTGGAGAGTCTCCTGCAAACCTACTTCCAAGTTATGGCAATTATGAACTTTTATTAAAGGTACAAGCATCAGCATCAGCAACCCCCCAACTGTAGCTTCCTGTCTCCTTTTATGACACCAGACTCCCAGTGTCCATAAATTCCTTTCTCTCTAAACAATTACACACACTCTCAAGCCTACAGCTAAACCAAACTGAAACACACAGACAAATCCTTTCCTATTCATCTGATCTAAACAAATTTAACACATTACATTCTAATAATTATTTTCTTGTACTCACACAAGGCATTAGATACAAAAATCATTGAATGCACTGTGTAGAATCTTTATTGTTATTGTAGCTGATTCTGATATTCAGAGTCTATGAAATATTCAGTGCTTTTGTGGAAATATTATATAATTATAATAAAGCTTTTATATTTTTGAGTTTTATTTATTTATTTGTTGCTTTTGAATTGGCCAAAATAGTATCATTAATTAATTGACAGTATGTCTATTTTAATACCAGCACATCAGGAACCAATTCTGTAATGTGTGACTCATGTTCAATGAGTCACACATTGAACATCATTACATATCTGTCATGTAACATGCAGAACTGAACTTGAAAATGTTTTTGCCTCATTTACAGGAAGATAACAGAAACTAGAAAAATGCTAAGAACTGAACAAGGAAGCACTAACCAGATGAACACACATCCAGAGGGATGAGGTATAAGGAACACAAGGAAATGCAGACAATATATACACACAGGGAATCGGGTCAGAGAAACATCTGGCAATCACGAGTGGACAATAATCTAACTAATGAGATATGGACCAAACACAGACATGTGACTAAACAGAAAAGAGTGAGGGACACATTGAAAATATAAACAACGACAGAGATATGACTATACATGGGGTATGGAACAGAGTGGAGGCATGACAAAAGAAATCTAAAGACTAGATAAGAAAACTAGGGTGACCTAAGAATACAAATACTAAACAGAGGGTTAACTGTAGGATAACCAGAAGTCCAAACACATAAACTCTGGGTCTAGCTTGGTTTCAGGAGCAGGTGGTGGGGCGCTGACCTCTGCCAGAGATTATACAGACTCATCCTGGGAACCGGGACAGGTGCAGGAACCTGCCAGATGCGAGAAACTGCTACGTGTGCAAATGTGAACTGAGCCTGGGTGGGCCTCACCTGAGGACACCGGCTGCTTATCTGATCGTACTTATCTGATGGGTTTTTTTGGTACTTACCTGACAGGTTAGGATATACTTTTAAATGCAGGAAGCATTCCACAGCTGCTGCCAGCGGCTTGTCTTTTTGAGGAAGAAGTGAAGCAGGCTGGCTGAGGGAGTGGAGGCATTTTATGACCAACTTGTCATGAAATTCAGGTGGGGTTTTTTTGGCACTTACCAGACAGGTAAGGATTTACTTTTTAATGCAGAGAGTGTCACAGTTTAAAGGTAAATTGCAACAGCAGATAAAAAAACAACAACCAAACAAATATTCATCTTTATGACACCCACATTCCCTTCTCTTCCTGGACTGACACTGTGACATTTCAACAGTCAAGGGCATGAGCACTGTAACTAAATCAACAATCAAAAACTATCCTGAACCCACACAACTGAAAAAAGGAGCGGCTTAAAATCTGTCTGTAAGAAGTAAATCTGTATGAATTAACTTTTGTCTTGCTCATACACAGAGGTGAGAAGTAACAAAGTGCAATTTTTTTTTACTGTACTTATCCAAGATTATCAGGTATATGTGCTATACTTGAGTATTTTGGTGACAGCTTTTCACTTTTACTGCAGGGTGGCTGTGGTGTTCATGGTCAGTGTAACAGAATAAGAGACAGCAGTTTAAATTTTAGCTGGTTATTAACTCTCTGAAATTATAAAATGCTTTGAAGATAAAAATTCATTGCAAGGACAGGATGGTAAAAGAACAAGAGCACAGTACAACACCTGAACACAATAAAACAGCTGAAGATAATACAGTAAGGATGAGTCAGGCAAACCACCCAGAGAAATATGGTCTGGTCAATGTGAATTTGTTCTGCACGTATTCACCTGCACTAAAGTTAGTCTGGCAAAAATGTATGGCTAACAAGAAGTCCTCGAAGAAACACGACTGTAATAGGTAGAATATATCCTAAAACTCAGTGACTATGGACCTTAAAGATAACAGAATTTGGTCACATTTTCCAAGAGAGAGATTGGAGTTCTCTTAGGACAGGGGTCTCAAACTCCAGTCCTTGAGGGCTGTTGTCCTGAAACTTTTACGTGTCCCTGTTGCAACACACCTGAATAAAATTTGTAGGTCATTAGCAAGAGTATAGAACTTGACTGCATGCTGAAGTGGCAACCCCTTACCCTGCTCAAGTAAATTTAAGTAAATGTAAGTGTTTGGAAAAAATGTACTTCTACAAGTACTTTTAATGCACCATGTTCATTCACTCATGAGCTACTGTAACATGAATCAAATGACTGAATTGCCACCTCAGCATGCAGTCAAGTTCTATATAGCAGTAGTGTCCAAACCCAGGCCTCGAGGGCCGGTGTCCTTTAGATGTGTCCTTGATGCAACACAGCTGATTCAAATGGCTAAATTACCTCCTCAACATGTCTTGACGTTCTCCAGAGGCCTGGTAATGAACTAATCATTTGATTCAGGTGTGTAGACCCAGGGTGAGATCTAAAACCTGCAGGACACCGGCCCTCGAGGACTGGAGTTTGAGACCCCTGTCCTAAGACTATCATAGCTAGATAAGTAAACCCCCTTGTGGAGAAGCTCCCTCACATTCCAACTACAGGAATGCAGCATTATTAGCTTAACATCCAAAACAGTGAAAACAATGATCAGAAGTCATTAACTGGTACAGAGTTCTCAGTCATGGTGGCCATTGTGAGTGTCAAGAGATGTACTCTAAGACAGCGGTCCCCAACCTTTTTTGCGCCACGGACCGGTTTATGCCCGACAATATTTTCACGGACCGGCCTTTAAGGTGTCGCGGATAAATACAACAAAATAAAACTAGTACCGGTACGAAAAAAAGATTTATTCATAACACACGTGAAAAGACCCAGGAAAACCGAGTTAACAATAAAAACGATAACAGAATAACGCTGAAAACCGATAAAAACCCTGAAAACCATACATTTCACACCTGAGCCTCAACTCTCGCGGCCCGGTACCAAACGACTCACGGACCGGTACCGGTCCGAGGCCCGGGGGTTGGGGACCGCTGCTCTAAGACACTTCTTCAGCTGAGAATCAGAGAGGAGAAACACACAGTTTTACTTGCATGCAAGGGCAGCCACAGAGCACCCACACTTGGAGTGAGGGCTCCGAGACTCGCACTCTGCCACTGCCCTGGTCTTTATTTATACACAAGAAGAGTAATACAACAGTGAATACGTTTGTTCAGTGGAATGTTGATGCGTGAGCATGTGCGGATATGTGTGTGTGTGTGTGTGCGTGTGTGCGTGTGCCAGGAGAGGCTCCTCTACCTGGTACAAAGTGAAACTGCTTATTAAGCTCTTATCTAGCAGGTACTGCTCCTTCCCTGCATGATAACGGGTCACAGTGAATCAAAACAGTCTGAGTTATAAAGAGGTCATCATGCAGTATTCTATCATATGCAAACTTATATTATTAAAAGATTATACTGACTACTAAGTACAATTTTCTATTGACATTCCCTCCTGTTGTCACGTATAACTTTTAAGTGTTGTACATTTTCTGTCACATCATCATTAATCACACAAAGTCTTCATGTTCCAACAGGTCGGAGTCATCATCATCATTTGTCACGGCTATGTATGCAGCAACAGTGGAAACAATTATGCGGTTAATCATGAGTTTTAGACATGGCAGTATACATGTTACAAAAACACAAAATAAAAGTAAAAATATTCCAACTCCAATGAGTAGTCTTTTTAGCACCTGTAGCCAGGAGCCAGTGTAAAGCCAAGAAAACCAGTCACTTGTATCACTTACATAGTCCTGATTTTGGGCCTGCTGGATCTGTCTCAAGGCGTTCAGTGCGTCAGTCATGTTTGATGAATGTACATTGTCTGGTATGTAAGTGCAGCAGGTGTTGTTGAAGAGGACACAAAGTCCCCCTTTCTCTGCTAGTATCACGTCCAGACCTACTTGATGTTGCATCACTGCAATCCGTAATGCATCAATTTCCTGATTCTGCTGTTCGTTGATCTTGCACGAAGCGTTCAGGAAAAGTCCAAAAGGTAGTCCAGAGTTTCAATCCTCAGCATGTTTTTTCCGGTTCCCACCCAGGGGAACAATGCATGAAGTACTTTCTGTCCAGGAGTTCATAATTTGAATTCCTCGGGTATGTTGCTTCCCCATATTGGGTCATGTGGTTGAATTTCGGGGAGCGTTGATCTTCTTTTCCGGCGTGCTGTAGAAGTGGTGTTTACTGCGGTCATCCTGAAGGTGTGGTCTGACAGGAATATGGGAGCACATGTTCCTGTCCAGCCTGGGGGCAGTATGAAATACGCCCATTGTCACTGGGAAGTGGATGGATGTATTGCGGTTTGTCACATTGAAGTTGATCCAGAAAAGTTGATCACATGCTCCTTTATCAAGTACAACGTCTTCGACGGTGATTTTCTTGCGTTGTAACCCTCCTTGAAGGTTGACATGAAGAGTGTAAAAGGTAGATGGGTTTGTCTCTTCGAGGATGATTTGGCTGTGTTGGAATCCAATGCCAGTGAAGCTAGCTGCACACTTTGCTTGAGTGTTGTTCATATACTTGCCATATAGTGTGGGGTGTGTTGACGTGCTGGGCATATAAGAACAGACATAACAGTCTGTATTTTCCGATTCTTCCGATTTCCGACCAGGCATTATTCATCCAAGGGTGGATGTGGTCTTGCGTCATGTCTCTTAGGTGGGAGTTGTCGTGCGTCCATCTTTTCTGTCTGCCTTGTGGTTCAGCTGTTGTTGGCATCAGCTGGGGTCCTGTAAGGGTGAGCGTCGTAGTCAAAGTAACCAAGAGGGTCCACCTTCCCATGGTTGCAAACAGGTCCGTCACACCTCGCACTTGGCTGCCCTAGAGTTGATCAGAGGCTGGAGGTTGAAGTGCGAGCTTACCCTACGGGGGCCCAATCAGCACTCCCCCCTCACCACTGAAGCAACCAAGCGTGGGTGAGACTTCCCTAATGTGCTTCCTCCTTGGTGTCGGGGCTTCCCGGGACCTCAACCTTTTTGCAGTGGCTCTGATGTATCCAGGAGGGTCTCTCTGCAATTTTACAGGCTGTGGGTGTGGTCAATAACACTTGGTACGGGCCCTCCCAGCGAGGCAAGCTCCAATTTTTCTTTGGAGTACTTGGACAAGGATCCAGTCACCTGGCTTCAACCTGCAAGAAATAGGTGAAAAAGAGTCTTGCGGCAGTTTATTGTTCAAAACAACTTCTCTGTTTGTTAACAATTGAGTCATCCAATCTGCCAGAGTGGTTTCACGGATTGATTTATCTAGTGGCTCGCTAATAACTGGCAATGGAAAAGGTCACCCATGTATGATTTCAAATGGGGACAGTTTGTTATTTCCTTGTGTTATTCTCATCCACATTTTGACTAGGCCTACACATTCTGGCCATGGTCTGCCAGTTTCTTCCATTGTTTTTCTGAGCCTTTGTTTTATAGTGCCATTTGTTCTCTCCACTAATCCTGCACTCTATGGATGGTAGGCACAATGGTGTTTTAAACTGAAACCTAGTGCTTCAGATACTTTGCTGATCACGTCATTTACAAAATGGGTTCCATTATCTGATCTTATCAGAGTAGGAATTCCATATGTTGGAATGAAATGGTTGTATAGACACTTTGCAACTGAGATTGCGTCTGCTTTTTTCTCACTGGGTAGATTTCTGGCCATTTTGAGAAAACATCTATAATTACTAGAGCGTATTTTGAGCCCTGAGACTCATTCAATTCAATGAAGTCCATGTGAATTGTATGAAATGGGTGAGGTGGTATTTGGTATTAAGTTACCTTGGGTATTGTGTTTTTGGCAGGTCATACATGTTCTCACATATTCTTTTGCTGAAGTTTCAAAAATCATAGTGTAGAATTGACGGTTTATCATAAAGATCACTACTCAGATCCTCCCTCCTGATGAGGGCATGGCTTAAACCATGGCTCACTAGAGCGGCTGTTTTGTGTAATGATTTGGGAAGAATGGGTTTTCCTGCTATTTTCAATATGTCATCAGTGTCTAGTACTGCTCCGTGTTTTAGCCATTGTTTTTGTTCTTTAGGTGGTGCTGCTTTTTGTTTGTCCTGCAGTACAGATAGTGGAATGGTGTGATTTTCATGAGTTGTTAATAAGACTGTGGTTGCTATGGCTGCTGCTTTTGCAGCTTTGTCAGCAAAATTGTTTCCCTTTGTAATTTCAGAGTCATCCTTCTGATGTGCTGCACATTTACAAATTGCTAAATGTCGTATCACATAAGGAGTGTCCTCCCATGTAAACAGATGTGTGCCATGATAAAACCTTCCTCCACACACTAGAAATAAGAAACTAATTTCAACCCTCTGTTACATCTTATTCACTTATTTTATAATCCATTCATTTTTTCAAATCTAGTATCAATCAACTAATTTGCATATCAGCTTATAATGCGCTAAGTTAATAAGTCAACAGAAATGCAAGTTCAAAATATTATCACAAAAGAGATTTTCCTTCGTACAGTAAATTCCTTGTGTTGCATCAATCAAACAGAAAGCATCTCACAATTTATTGTATTACCAACTAAATTTATTGTCTGATTACTGCTTGGTCATACCAGACTCTCTGTCTTTATTTTTTTTTCTTTTTCTTCTCTATTTTCACAAACGTTTCTCCTATTGTCCTGCAAGCTGGAGAGTTAAATGTCAGCAGTGGATAAATTCAGCATTTGATAACAAAACTATTAAGTTTTTCCTGTTTTAACACCAATGAGAGATATAGGCGCATGTATAGTGTGTGCTATAGTGTAAGCTGTTCTTCATTGCATGTATGTGTTAGTATGCTTGCATGCAGGGCCTATGGGCCTGTCTCACGCAAAAGGGCATTTCCTTAACAGCTGCCTTTCTCTCGCATGTGTTAAGAAAGGTAAATGTGCTTGTAGCAGTTGTGAGATTATTATGCCGTTATATATTACATTGTACCTGTAATCAAAATGAGTGAATCAGATAGTGCTGTAGGCCACATCATACTCCTTGTGTAATCAGTATGTAGTTTTAGTTTGCATCATACTTTTGAGTTAAAAGAATGTGAAAATCATTAGATTTATTAGATAGGTTTGTATTATTCTATACTGCTGATTTATTGTAAGTGAGTTACACTGTTTCGTGACATTTCATACTGCCGAGTTATGAAGAGAATATTGTGTTCAGAGAGTCAGGGCCTTTTTTGATAGTAAGGAGAACGGAGCACATGCCACGGGAGCGTCACCCCCACCTTTGGTGGAGGAAGAAAAACAGGGAGCCAAGGTCATAACTCAGGCTCACTAAGAGTCAGAAAGAATGTGAATGCTTAGTTTTGTGGCTGTGGTGCATTTTGTATAGCTTCTTTTCTTTGTTTAGTAGCTTTCTGCCTTCACCTGAGGGTGTGCCCTAAGTATGTGACTTCAGGTCTCCATAATTGGCGTTTATTTAAAGATAAATAAGATGATTTCATTTATTGCTCGCAGACCGTGCACTAGACGGTATGTTGTAGTATTAGCTTTCTTCAACACTTAAACAAAACATCACTCTTTGTTTTATTATTTTTATTATTATCATTATCATTATTATCATTATTATCCTTTCTCAAAAACAGAAAATGAAATTGTAGTTGTTCTTGGCTGAGAAACACAAAACCTCCCCTTTTTTTTTTTTTCAAAATAAGAAACTAAGATTTAACTTTTCTGCCTTGTCGCCTAAAACAAAGCAGAGCTCTCTGTTAGGATGCCTGGGTCGTTGACCCAGGGTTTTTGGGTTTATTATATTATTTATAATTTCTAGTCTTTGGTTTCTTTGAGTTCTGTCTTATGGTTTATGTCTCTGTCTTCTCTAGTTGCTCTGTCTCCCCTGTCAGCTGTATCCCTTGTCTAGTTCCGCGTTTCTGTGTATCCTTAGTTGCTATATCCCCGTGTCCAGTCAGTGTCTGTGTCTGCCCTGGTCCCATGTCTCTGTTCCCTCTGTTGTAGTGCCTGCCTGTGAGTCTGTGTCTGTAAGTTCAGTCTGTGTTATGTTTCCTGTTTTATTTTGTAGGTCCATGTCTTATGTTAATATATCTGGTTTTGCTTCCTTGTCTCGTTATGCCTGATTTGCCCAAGCTGTGTTTCCCTCCTGTTGCCCATTCCCTGATTGCTCCCTCTGTGTATTTTAGCCCTGTGTTTCTCTGTGTCCGTGTCGCGATCTACCCTTAACTTGCTGTGTGTTTTGTCTATGTAAGTGTATTTTGTATTCTTAGTTTTGTTACACTTTTGGGTTCAGCATTAAAGCTGTTTTGAGTTCACGTCTGTCTCCGTAGTCTGCACTTTGGGTCCTCTTCCTGTCTGCACACAGCCTACACTTAACACTCTCAACCCAGCTCTCAGCTAGTTCTGAAATTATCATCATCAAGGTCGCATGGTGAGAGCTACTTCAGAAGTCACAGTACTCCTCACTCAAGCAACACGTCAAAAAATAAACAAAAAACAAAACAAAAATACAAACAAAACAAAAAACCTCAGCTCACTACACAAAGAACAACAGCCAAGACACAACTGAAAATGCTGTTTTTCTTTGTTCTCCTTAAACTTTAGAATAAACTCCATCTGTATTTGTAAACCATATGCCTAATCATTATGTGTCACTGTGATCCACAGTGTGGATGATCACAAATTTATTCATTTTTCAAGCCAACAAAACAAAAACAAAAACAAAAAACAAAACAAGTTGCTGATGGCATGAACGCTTTACACACATGAGTCACGATGCAAAAAAGCTGCTGCCAAAAACAAATCAGAGGTATGAGGGAAAAAACTGAGCTCACAGACAGCTGCATGTTTGAGCTTTAATAGCATGTAGCTCCTGCTCTTAAAAAAATGTGTTACTTGCTCATCAGCTTAGCAGTGACCACATATTTAATTCAGCTTCTCAATCTTGTAGCTTTAGCTGTTATATACAGGGTTTAGCTTATTAGTTGTTAGTATAGGTGTGCTCTATATTTCAACAATGTCTCATCTAGGATGACAGGTTTTCAAACAGGTCAAGTGCCTCTAGTAGTTTAGATATTTTCTTTATCTTCTTCATCTCATATGTCATTGTACTGAATTTGAGCAAACCTTAAGCTTGATGCAGACTACTTTTAACAATTATCCACCTCACATCATAACTGACGAAGGTGCCTCTTCATATTAATATTATGTCATTATTAATGTTATTATCTTTTTTATATAACAGCAATACTGTATTACAATATTTTATTTATATTTTATTTTGTATCCACCAAGGGCTGCAGGTGATCTGCAGTTTCACCCTTTCCCAAGCTGGAGACATCTTCCTTTTCAGCTTCATTTTCCCATGCTTGGAAAAGTCTACACGCTTCCTTACGTTTCAATTTTTTCTTTGGGTCTTTTGTTAATGTAATTTCTTGTTTCAGAGCAGCTCTCAGCTGGGTAACAGCTGAGGGATTACATTTCCCTTCCCAGCTACGGTTTTTAGCTTTTCGTGGATTTCTCCACCTACTTGCACTTATTCTACCTGCTCCGGTTTGTTGTTTTTCTAACCATTCCTCATCAGGTGTTAATTTTGCTTGTTTATTCCCCATTTTCAAAGATTTTGTTGGGCCGTCACTGGCACGCTTGACTTCAGAGTGGTTTACTGATACGGCCTTCGACTTCACTTCTAAAAAATGAAGCGGTATCAGTTTTATGAGATGAAACTCAGCCATTCTCCTTTGTCACCAGTACGTGAGCCTCAAGCAAAGAAAAAACAAAATAATAAATAAATAAAACGGAAGTAGTTCAGCAGCGTATTGTGCTGTAAAATCAACTTACTTCCAAACACATACACACATAGACATTTGCGCGCTTTTACAATTTGTTACGAAGTAATTACGGCTACCTCTAAAACCTAAGTCTAATTCGGTTCGTTACGGCGAATCCTAATCTATTTTATTTTTGTATTTTGTTTGTTATTCGGTTCATTACGGCGATTCCTAACCCTATTTTATTTTTCGGTTCATTACGGCGATTCCTAACCAAAACAGTGTTTCTCTTACCCTCAGACTTCTCACTGGTGATTCGGATCGTCAGATTGAATCCCACCGCCGTGGCCCAGACTAAAAACACCGGCCTGGACCCGAATTTTAACGTCCCAGGTCTTTCGGCCTCGTCTAAGAGGGCTGTGCACAGACTTCGGTGCTGGCTTCCCACGGCGTCAGGAAACAGTGTGCCAGATCCTGGAACAGAGTCACAGATAACAGTTCTGATATTTCTGATCCGAAGGACCAAAATAAATGTCAAGAGATGTACTCTAAGACAGCGGTCCCCAACCCCCGGGCCTCGGACCGGTACCGGTCCGTGAGTCGTTTGGTACCGGGCCGCGAGAGTTGAGGCTCAGGTGTGAAATGTATGGTTTTCAGGGTTTTTATCAGTTTTCAGCGTTGTTTTGTTACCGTTTTTATCGTTAACTCGGTTTTCCTGGGTCTTTTCACGTGTGTTATGAATAAATCTTCTTTTTTTCGATACCGGTACTAGTTTTATTTTGTTGTATTCATCCGCGACACCTTAAAGGCCGGTCCGTGAAAATATTGTCGGGCATAAACCGGTCCGTGAGGCAAAAAAGGTTGGGGACCGCTGCTCTAAGACACTTCTTCAGCTGAGAATCAGAGAGGAGAAACACACAGTTTTACATGCGTGCAAGGGCAGCCACAGAGCACTCGCACTTGGAGTGAGGGCTCCGAGACTCGCACTCTGCCACTGCCCTGGTCTTTATTTATACACAAGAAGAGTAATACAACAGTGAATACGTTTGTTCAGTGGAATGTTGATGCGTGAGCATGTGCGGATATGTGTGTGTGTGTGCGCGTGTGTGTGCGTGTGCCAGGAGAGGCTCCTCTACCTGGTACAAAGTGAAACTGCTTATTAAGCTCTTATCTAGCAGGTACTGCTCCTTCCCTGCATGATAACGGGTCACAGTGAATCAAAACAGTCTGAGTTATAAAGAGGTCATCATGCAGTATTCTATCATATGCAAACTTATATTATTAAAAGATTATACTGACTACTAAGTACAATTTTCTATTGACAGTGAGACACACTCAGTACAGTACAAACCGCTGCAATTACATTATAAATAAACAATACCAACGATAGATCAACACAAGATAACTGGAAGAGCTGTTATAACACTGTAACACAAATGTCACATGAACGGTCCTTGTTTTTGAGTGTGAGATTTCATGTGTGTAGAAACACTGCAAATATCTTATTGCTTATACTCTTATTGCTGATTCATTGCAGATGAATCACGAATGATCTTGACATTTAAGTGTTTCTGAACTTTTGCAGCAATTGTGAAAGACACCTGTTGCATATGATCCACTCCTGTGTAACTGTTTTGTATAGACCAGTTTTTCCTGTTTGGACATATCAGCATTGGTACGAGACATAGAAAGAAGCGCAGGTTGTTGCCAGTGTTTGGGTTGCCTTTCTTAGATAAACTTGCATTATACAAAAATCGTCCTGGCTTTCAACATTTCCTTCTGCCAATTCAGTTCTAAGCTGTAGTAACAACTCCAGGTATTCATTATTAAAGAGACTTTTGAATAGCTGTAAAACAGCCTGTTTCAGTTTAAGCGTTGTTTTCAATAAATTGCATCCTCAAAAAATGTTTTGTCTGACTCACATTTCTTCTTGATGAGTGTTGAAGCTCTACTTGGAACCTTGTTAAGATCCAACGATGCAAAATATGATTTTTTTTTGCAATTGTTCAAGTGGTCTTAAACTTTTGATCACGACTGTAGTACTATTGGTACCCCGTGTCAAATTCATCTTGCAGCCAGAGTCACAAAACCTCTCAAATGTTTATTTGCACCCTTTTATTATAATATAAAAACATTTACTACAACATTATATTACTAGTGGGTCTGTAAAGGGCAATGGGGACAAGCATGTGACTTTCAGTGTTATAAACTAAACTTTTTTTTTCACTATGTGGTGCAAAATATCTATATAAATAACACTTCTTAATAATGCCCAAGACTTATGCTTTAAGTTTAAGTTTAGAATACTTGCTAATATTTAATTGTACCTAAATTGGAAATACAGTAAAATAATGGAACATCAATATTAAATAATCAGAAATGTTAGTGTATTTCGTGTTCATGTTATTTTATGGTATAATATTTACAATATAGCACACATCCATAATAGCAAAGTTTAATTTCAATGTCAACAGGGGAGGTTAAGATACTCACTAAAGTTTAATTACACTGTTTTCATTTCTTCTAAAATACTCCAAAGTTTCTAAAATAAACAAAAAAAACACACATTTACCTAAATAAAAAAATTAATTTGAAATAATTTGTATCTCTATTCTTTCTAAATTCCTGCTTTTCTAAATGAAAAATTGATTTTATTGAGCCTCCCTTAAAACTAAACCAAAGGTTTACCCTCAAAAACTACCAACTCAAAACAAAATTACAACCAAACACCAAAATATACTAGTTCTAAAAAAGTGTTTGTTGTTTGACAGGAGTGATGATTAGAGCAGCACTTACATCATAAAAGGAAACCAAACCCTCCTCATAATCCACAAAAACTCTCACCTTCTCTGGGGGATCATTCACAGAGAGAGGGACAGGATGGGCAGCAAGTGCAAAGTACTCATTTCTGTTCCTCAGACATATAGTCCAGTAGCCGTTCTCTGGGTTTAGTTTAATTTCTCCCTTCCTATTGACCGACCCTTTGGCCACTCCTAACGTCCACACAGTCTTTCCTTTTACCTGGACATCATAGTAAAGTCTTCCACTGGAGAAGCCTTGTGTCCCTAAAACATTAATTGCAGGTTCAAATCTTTTTGATCTGTCTGGCAGTTTCTTCCATGCATCCCCACAATGAACTTGCTTCCTATCATTGGACAGGATGAGAGCAGGATGTGCCATATAAGGATCCAAAGTAACATCCACTGCATTCTGCCGAATGTTGTCGAACTGAGCGTCCCGTATCATCTCCATCTCATTTTTGATGGTCTCTGTCAGCTCATCCACAGCTTTCACTAAAGCCGTCCTTGTGATTCCCTCGTATATTGCTGGACAGATGCTGACATCTGTCCAGTCTTTGGTGGGTGGAGCAGCATTCAGGGATGGGAAGCTCTGGAGAAAATGAAGACGGTCTTTAGAGCGTGAGATTTCCTCCATCTCAGCACGTCTCCTCGTCAGCTCAAAGACCTCCTGCTCCAGCTCTTTGATATAAACTTTGGTCTGTTTCTCTGTCCTTTTCTGATTCTTTTCAGTCATCTCAATTAGCTCTGCCTGAGCTCTTTCCAGAGACTGAATCAGAGCCGAGAAGACCCGAACACCATTTGCCGTCTCTCTGTCTGCAGCTTCTGTGCTGACCTTCAAGGATTGTTTGAGCTCCTGGACTTTTCTTTGTCTCTCTTGGATCATGTGCTGAATTTTAGCCTCTGTTTTCCCAAGTTGTGTTTTTTTTTTTTTTTTTTTGCTTCATATTCTTCTATCAGGGGAACTACCTGGTGAAATCTGTGATCTGTGTCCACACATGACTGACATATGATCATTTGTTCATTCTTGCAATAGAACTTCAAAGGTTTGTCATGCTCAGCACACATCCTGTCTTCTTCCTTCTCCACAGAATTAAACAGCTGGTGAGTTGGTGAGATGGACAATGCTTGATGAAATTGTAGATTAGCTACAAAGAAGAGTGTCAGACAAGTTAAACTAAAAGTTATGAACAGGCAGGACTTCAGGGATGTCCGTTTAGGTGCAGCAGGAGTATCATAAGAAACTTTTTCTGGTGTGGCATCGTGTTGCTCTGAGCCATCATCGGCTTTCTTTCCAATAGTTTTTCTAAACTGAACAGCCATCTCAGATATAAAAGTATTCACACCAAGCTTATATTTCCTCTCCACATGCTCTTTGCACATGGGACACTTGCGCTGGAAATTCAAATTCAAATGCTCTGTGATGCAATGTTTGCAGAAGTTGTGTCCACATGGGAGTGTGACGGGATCCCTGAACACGTCCAGACAGATGCAGCACAAAAGCTGTTGTTCAATAAGAAGATAGCTGGCAGACATCATGTTGATGACCTGCAGCCAAAACAGAAAATCAGTCATATCAGTGTCATTACTATAGCCAGAACGTTTTTTTAAAGCATACAAAAATTGATATACTTCAAATATGTTCATTTACATGCTATGCCCATGAAATTATAGGTTCCAGAAATGATTTTCTAAATTTGGTGAGGTTTTATGCAGACATTTGTTCATGTAATATTTCCACAATAACTATATTTTTTTTTAATAGAATCTGAAAAGCTGAAACGGTTACAATAACCATAAAGATTCTACCTACAATACCTTCTATGATATCTATGGATTTACTGTCTTTCTTCCTTTCTATCTGTAACCAGACCTTAACAAAAAAAATGTGTAACTTGTGTGAATATATTTTACAAACACAAATCTTTTTTACACAGATTCACTTCTATAGATGCACAAACTTAAAATTTTCTGATATTTTGGTTTACAAGGTTACAAAACTCAGTTCACAACTAGTCATTTATGTCACGGTCGGACGGTCCTCCCCAGACGACCTTGCTTGTGTGTGTGTGTTCTTTTTTATCTCTCTCCCCTGTCCACGAAGCCGTGTTTACGGAAGTGCGCGCCGTGGGGAAGGCGTGACCTGACGACCTTTGTCACCGGAAGTCCCTCCTCGCTGTCGCCTGCCCACCTGCGTCTGATCACTTGGCCAGCTGTTGTCAATCAACCTTCCCTGCCGGTCGGAGGTATTTAACCTGGGCTCGCGGCGACAGTCGATGTGGGATTATTACTCCAAACTGGAGAGTCAGGTGGAGAAGAGAGTTGGGGAGCACACGCACGCAAGGAACCTCAGCACGAAACACAGGGGGAGCAAAGGACTGTTTGGAAACTGCACTCATTGATTGAATTGTTGGACTTACCTGTTTTTCTCACTGTAAATAAACGCACTGTTTTGCCTTTGAAGAGATCCGCGCCTGAATCCTCTTTTCACTCTCGCTTCCGTGACAATTGAATTTACAAGTACAAAATACTTACAGGCGCAATTTGAGCTGATACACTCCCCCTGAGCTTTTTATAGACCAGCAATTATCTTCAGTTGGCACAAATTAAAATTCTGACAAAATTAATCTGACTATGACTAAACTGCCAGTTTAGGGTAACCTAAACTGTGCTGACCTGTGCTGGATGTGTTTAAGACTCCTCTGCTTTGCCACTGGAAGAATGATAACTGTGTGCTTTCACTCTGGCTTGTTATGGAAATGACCGTCAAACCTTTTCAGACAAGAGTGAACACACCCACAACTGTGCAGTTAAAGTGAGCAGACAGCCACTAAATTCTCTCATTCAGTTCAGATAATTTGACTAGACTTTTAAAAGGGTCTTGCTATGTTTTTTTCTCCCCATAGCTCCATATTTTTATTCTTGGACTCTAGTCAATTAGCTTTGTAGGATTCACACTTCATGTTAGTCCTTACCTATTATATAGAGGGCCATAGAGCTGTCCCTAAGTGTATCCTCTAATAAACGAGTCATATAATATACAGTGATGTGAAAAAGTGTTTGCCACCTTCCTGATTTTGTATTTTTTCTGTATGTTTGTCACAGTTTAATGTTTCAGATCATCAAACAGCGTTAAGTATTAGACCAAGACAACAGACGTAAACACAACATGCAGTTGCAAAATGAAGGTGTTTATTATGTGTTTTGTGAGGTGCTTTTTTGAATTTTTTTTTTCTCCCCGATATCCGATCTGGTAATCTAGGTCAGGACCGGACCAATACCGATTTTGTATGTCAGATCGGTCCTTCCCCAGTCTTTTGTTTTGTGAGTCTTGTCTCTGTTTCTGTCACGGTCCTGGGTCGGTTCGACCCAGCATTTTGAGTTCCTTAGGTTTTGGTTTATCTTTGCATTATGGATTAGTTCTTATTCTTTGGTGATACTGTTTTGATTATAATTATATCCTGATTCTTTAGCCGTCCGATGATGATGATGATGATGATTATTTCTGGTTTAGGTTTTGTTATTTGTTCTCCTAGTGTTAAGTCCGTGCTCCCCCTGTTCTGTGTGATCCCTACCTGTGTATCCCCTCTGTGTAAAGCCCGCGTCTCTGAGTCGGTGTCTTCGGCGTGTGTTTGAGTTTCCTGTTTTATTGTGAAGATCTGTCTTATGCCAGTATGTTCAGTTTGCGTTTCCCCTCCTCGTCTTGTCAATCACAATCAGCTGTGCCTCCCGCCTGTGTATAGTTTCCTCATTCTCTTCTGTGTATTTATTGTGCGTGTTCACTTGTGTTAGTTGCTAGTCCGTCTGTGTTACTTCCATGCGTGTTCCTCCTAGAGTCATCCGTTCAGGTTCGTTCTGTTAGTCACTCCCAGTGTAGGTCACCTTTAGGTTTTGTTTTTGCTCGCCATGTTTCTGTTTGTGCCACCGTTGTGTTAATAAAAGCTCGCTCACATCCAAGCCAGTGCCTGCGTCTGGATCCTGTCTCTCACTCACCACACGTCTGCCCCCCGCAGCCGTGACAGTTTCATTCCCCAGTACCAAGTGTTAAGCTTACATGTCTTGAGTTCAGTCTGTGCATTTCCTGTCATACGTTGATAGCCCTTGTCCTTTGCCAGCGTGTTCTACTTTGCTTCTTTAGTCTCGTTATGTGCAATTAGTCCCAGCTGTGTTTCCCTCCTGTTTCTCACGCCCTCGTTACTGCCTGTGTGTTTAAGCACTATGTTTTCCTTTGCTTGTTGCTGGTCCATCTGCGTATCATTCTGCATGCCCTCCCCCATGTCCCCTGTGTTCAATCTGTGGTTCATGGTTTCAGGTTTGTTTGGTTAGTTTGCCCATTTTAGGTTTTGGACCCTGCCCATCTCTGCTTCTGTTAATTTTTTTGTCACTTGTAAATAAAGCTCACTTGCAGTAAAATCAGTGCCTGCTCTTGGGTCCTTTTCTCACCACTTTACATGGCTGTCGCAGTTCAGCACTCCAACTCACTCCAAAGCCATCAGCTATAATAGATGCAGTATATGGTTCAGCATTGTCCTGCTGAAATATGCAAGGCATTCTCTGAAAAAGATCTCATCTGGATGGGCGCATGTGTTGCTCTAAACTCTATTAACCATTCAGCACTGATGGTGACTTTCCTGATGTGGCAGCTGATAATTCCTTTAACCCTAATGCACCCTGATCATGTTCATGAGTAGGTCCTTGTGGCGGGGGTGTGGTCTTTGGCCTGCTGCAGAGGAGGGGTGACGCAGTGAGCTCACAGGGCAGCGTGGAGGCGGGGAGGGAACAGGTGTATAGGACTGTTTAATGAGGAAAGAAGGAGCGGACACACACTGGGAGTGACGGAGGGGCTGCGTCCAAGGCTGGTGCCGGAAACCGCAGGAGAAAAGACATTGTTTTTGAATGAAGCACAATTATAAGCACAACACAGAAGTGTGTGTATGTGGGTCCTGTGTCACAGTCCTTCTCTGCACGATGGAGCAGACCATGTCTTTGTCCTGTCGTTATCCACTTACCCTCAGCCGGTTGCCGCAGATGGCCGCCCCTCTCTGAGCCTGGTTCTGCTGGTGGTTTCTTCCTGTTAAAAGGCAATTTTTCCTTCCCACTGTCACCAAAGTGTTTGCTCATAGGGGGTCATATAATTGTTGGGTTTCTCTCTCTATGTATTATTGTAGTGTCTGCCTTATATTGTAAAGTGCCTTGAGGTGACTGCTGTTGTGATTTGGCGCTGTATAAATAAAATTAAACTAAATTTTATTAATGTGAATCTGAACTCTCTGATATTCACGCCTTTGATGTTCCAGTAACTCTCACTTAATGTCACACAGTGATGTTTCATTCCTGTCAACAGTAAAAATGGAAATAACTGTGTGATGGTTGGAAGGGGCTTCAAAATAGAACCAGACAGGAGTCTGAAGTTATGCTAGATTGCTTTGTGGTAATTTGCCGCCATCTGCTGGTTAAAGCTCCAAACTACAGTTCAACTGTTTATATTACAGCTCAAATAGAACCGAGAAATTATAGATTTAAAACATAGAATCAATTAGAAATTAGTGGAAAAAAAATCTAATATTCTTCACTAGTCATCAGTGATGAATGTTGTCCACCGTCAGTCCCTTTGTATGTATGTCCGGGCTCGTGGTCTACCTTAGGATTAAGAGACAAAGAACTAGAAAAATGCTTTAACATAAATTGAATTCACATATAACATAAAACAAACAAACAAACAAACACATGAAGTAATAATTTCCCACACAGCACATATAAGGCAAAAACTGACTTTGTACAATTCAAATGAGCTTAAAAGTCGATATTTGGCATATTTTGGTATGACTGCCTTTCACCTTTATTCTTGAGCGGTCTGAACTCTCTAAGGCAACTTTCTTTAACTTCTTTAAATATCTCCAGGATTTGTTCTCCAGGCTTCTTGAAGGACATTCAAAGCTCTTCTGTGGATGTTTCTGCCTTTAGTTCAGTTTTCTGTCAGGATGATCCCCACACTGCTTCAATAATCCTGAGGTCTGGGAGAGACTAATCCATAACTTAGTGTTCCACTGTGTGTTTTTGAAATCCAGGTAAGGTTTTATTGGCCATTATTATTAAACCAAAATAATAATAATAATAATAATAATAATAATAATGTAAAGACCTGATACATGACCTGTGAGATGCATCTGGACTTTAATTGATTATCTACTGTTCACTGAAGCCTCATCAGAAATGGTTTCAGTGGAAGGCAGATTTGGGATGAGGTTATGCTGAAAAATGAAGCTGTTGCCAATCAGGTGTTTTCCATTTGGTATCAGAATCTGATGGTACTTCTATTCCAAAAATCACTGCATCCTATCTGATTCACTCAAGTCCAGTTCTTGTGCAATTTTCATAGCTTGGCCTCTTCTCTCCATTTCCCTTTCTCAAGAATGGCTTCTTACCAGCCACCCTTCCACTGAGACCATTTCTGTTGAGGCTTCAATGAACAGTAGCTGGATGAACTGAAAGTCCAGATGCACCTCTTGGGTTCAGATCTCTTGGGTGCTGGATTTCTTCCTGTTTTTAAAGGACATGACTTTCATATACTGTTCATCTGCTGTAGATTTGAGGGGCGTTTTTTAGGGCTGAGACTTTATCCTTCAATTTTTTAAGGACATGCTGCAGACCATGCTGAGTTATGACAAGCCTCTGGCTAATAAATCTTTAGGAATCACCTTGTTGGTGCAAAAATAAAAATATATGCCTGTAAAACCTTTGCTATTTTTCATAGATCCATCTAAAGAATGTGTGTTTTTGTGACAGGTTGCTAGTAATGAAGAATGGACAGATACAAGAAAAGCAGCTAAAGTCCAAAGGAAAACTTTTCCTTCCCACTTTTCCTTCCCACTCCTTCAGGAAGAGTGGAGAACTATCGCTCAAGGACACTTTACAAAATGACCAGAAAGTCTGGCTCCTTGGAAGCAAAACATAAAGAAGCAAGGGGAAGCTGTACATTAATTATTAGGAGCATCTAAGTAGTGTGCAGACACGAGCGGTAGTGATCTGAGTCCATTCAGTTTGTTCCTTGAGCTTCCAGTCAGATGTGAAGAAAAAATACATTTTGTTTTTCTTCAGGCAAAAGGAAAAAAAAGATCAGATTGTGATCAGAGGTACGAACTGACAGTGGCTGGAGGAAGATCGCTGTCTCTCTTAAAGCACTCAAAGACGTGTGTTGGTATAACTCTTCAGCCCCACGCCCCCGGCATTGGGGGCAAAAAGGAGGAGATCACGTTTAATCGGTTATAACGCCGGTTGAGAAATATAAATCCAGACATGTGTGGTATCCACAGAAACCTCAGAATCTCAGCTAAAATGTCATATAAACCATTTCTACAACCACCAAACACACCGAAAACAAGCCGCGATTAAACGAGCAGTTACGTAAATGCGCAGAAGTCCGCTAAACACACAAAACCGAACCAGAAATTCTTCAGACTTCATGTAACCGGTTAAAAATAGGCTGGTTAGCTTCCAGGGCTATCACTGACTCCACACACCAAGTTTCACCACGATCAGACCAAAATTCACTGAATTAGCCGCAAAAGAAGACCACAAAAACACACAGCTGCGCAAATGCGCTAAGACAGAAATTGGCTTACCGTCCCGATTTCCTCCGTTATTTTCGCCGGTAGCCGGTAGCCATGTGATAGCCGGTAATTACCATGCCAACCTAGCCGCATCAGAGCCGTTTTCGTCAACAACCTCCATTTTAGACCCACCTACAGACACGTGACTGGACAGACGCCACATGCAATAAATTTGGACACACGTGGGTTTTGGCATTACAACGTCTGATTGGTTGAAGTGACGTGAACGTGGCATCGTTACTTTGAATCTATTGGCTAAAACGATTAAAAAGAGGTGTCAATCATGCAAATTGACCAAAAGAAACCAAAGTTACAGCCCCGCAGAATTTAAAGGGCCAGAGGCCAATGAAGCGCTCTATGCGCACGGCAGAAAAGGGCCATTAACATGTAAATGTGTGGTTAATTCTTCAAAAATATATTTAAAAAAAAAAGCATTTTTAGGCCTGTTAATAAAATGTATTAATTTCTGCTCTTTAATACCTAAAAAAATTAACTGGCATGGTGTCCAATTGTGTGCCAAAATTGGACATTTTTGTACAACGTCTGGATATTCATGTATTGACAGGGCTGTAGTTTTTCACTGTTTTACTTTAGAAACACAAATCTTTGCACAGATTATGCTTATATGTTGGTTACTGGATTTCTGGAACCAAATATGAGCTGAGGCATATTTTTAAAAGGGTTATATGCTAAAAATTACAAAAAAAAAATTAGGCGAGAATAAAATCTACTTACTTTTTCTGTGTTCCAGTCTCAGTAACTTTGACACAGTAATATCTGCTTTAATATTTACACCTCTGATTAAATGTCCCAAGTGTTAGCTTCATTTTGATACCAAGATTGTAAGGACAGAGTTTGTAATTGCAGAGAAATAATCAATTTAATTTAGGCATTGCATTTTCAAGCAGGAAGCTCAGAAACCCCCTTGGGGCTGAGAGGTTGTGGTAATATGCTTTTGTTTGTATGATTTGGCACCCTCTTGTGGCCACAGTTGGTACTTGGGAAGTTGTTATGCCCAGCTAGTTTGCTACAAGTGCTCAGTGGAGGTGAAACCTTTGCCCACCCATGCCTGTAAGTTTCCATTATGTATTATAACCTTAACTATCTGAGTTGTGATGCATGTGTAAATTGAGTATACTGAGTTACTATTTCAGCTGTGTGGTCATTACTCATTTGTAAAGCTATTTGTGTGCTAGCGACAGTATATTAGCATGTGTTTGCTAACTTGCTATGAGCAATAATGCTAGTTAACTGAAGGTGATGTTTATGTTTAATTTAGGCAACCTTGAGATTTATGTTTTTGCTGGTTGTCATTAAAACTAAGTTTCAATTAGTACATTATGTATGCTCAGTGAATGAGAAGGTAATTATCTGTTTTGTGTTTATTTAGTTTTACAAAAAGAAAAGAGAAAGGAGAGACAATGAGAATGGATAAGGGATACCATGTATAAGAAGCCTTAAGTAAGATGGCATTGTAAACTGGAGATGCAGATCGAAGTAAAGAAGAATCTGAGTTCAAAGCATTCTCTTCTTCTCATTCTGTTCACTGTCTGTCAAACTGGATAAGCTAAATCACGCCCACATCTAGTGAGGACAGAACAACATGCAACTATGAACTCAGAGCAAAGCACCATCTAAAATACACACATCTGTTTTAATATATCTGTTTAACATACCTGTTTTAGCTCAAAGTACTTTACTCAACTTGCCTTATTCACCCAAGCACTTTTTTCTATCGATCAGTAACACGTACTCACACTTGATGGATGCATGTTGGTACTTTAGTTCTGTCATAAAGCTTACATTTCTGTGAAGTTCCAGACCTGTTGTAGCAGCTTTTGTTGGGGAGACGTTGTGATGCTCACTCTCTCGATTAAGTCTATTGTGGATCATTTCTGATGTGTTCTATTCAGAAAAACTAAGTCAGAGATTTTTGCTGATTTGCATCTTTCTGACTGACGACATGGCACCGCGAGCCTAAATCTTATTATATAATGAGCACTATCATTATCTTCTTGCAGAGATGTAAACGTTTAGTTTCTGTGGATATGAAGTTTAGTCATTAATATTTTTGTTGTGCATGGGTTATTAATGGCAAGTATTTCACACATAAATACACACACTTTGTTACAGAGCAAGAGTTTGGGTTGCGGTTTGCTTGTAGGAGGTAGAAGTGGGGCAGGTTGCATGAGAGAGAGAAACCTTATTACATTACCAACTTGTAATTAAGTGTTTTTTTGGCACTTTACTAACTTGAATGCAAACATTGTCACGATTCAGTTCACTTCATTTTTATGTATGTAGTGCCAAATTACAACACGAGTTGCCTCAAGGTGATAATTTAGAGAAAACTCTAACAATCCCATATAAGCAACCACTTGGCAACAGTGGGAAGGAAAACCAAAGCCATCTGCCCTAACTGATTCAGGGGGTGAGTGGAGAGAAACAGGACAAAAAACAAACTGTGGAAATGGAGAGAGGTGTATAAACACACAGAGAGTGAAGAAGAAGTACTGATGCATCATGGGAAGCCTCCAGCAGACTAGGCCAATTAGAGCTTAACTGAGGGAGGATTCAAGGTCACCTGATCCAGCCCTAACTATATGCTTTATCAACCGAATCACAAGTTTCAAAGTCAAGAAATAAATTATGCGCAACTATATGTCAAATAAGCAAAGCTGCAAATGCAGAAAATAAAGAATTTAAAGATAAAAATGCATGTTTATCTTTATGACACGTGTTCCTTTCTTTCTGTATTGCCACTGTGACATTTAAACAACCTGAACACACAAACTCAAAATAAAGAGTGGCTTCATATCTGAAACCATAACCCATGCAGTAAATGAGCTGTATGAATTAACTTTTGTCTCAGTCATACACAGAGGTGAGAAATAACAAATATTTTGTTACAGAATTATCAGGTATATGTACGTACTTGAGTGTTTTTCTGGTAGATTTTAATTTTAGTGCAGGGTGGCTGTGGTGTTCATGGTCAGTGTAACAGGGTAAGAAACATTTAAGATGATTATTAAACTCTCTGAATCAGCTTTAGACTCTTAGCCTAAACCTTTCTAACCTGTGCTGCATGTGTCTCCCCTAAAATAGCAGCAGATGTTATGATGAAATAATCACTACTATAACGTAGCTGCTGTCTAAGTTGAAGTAAATTATGTTGCATGAACATGGTCAGATTAAATTTGTCAGAACTGAACTGAAGAGAATTGCAGCTAGACACCGAACTGCACTGAAGTTCAAGCATCTGTTTCTTTTCTGCAAAATTCTCACTTGAATTGTGAGCAAATTGCAAGGCATTAGATACAAACATCATTGAATGCACTGTGTAGAATCTTTATTGTTATTGTAGCTGATTCTGATTTTCAGAGTCTATGAAATATTCAGTGCTTTTGTGGAAATATTATATAATTATAATAAAGCTTTTATATTTTTGAGTTTTATTTATTTATTTGTTGCTTTCGAATTGGCCAAAATAGTATCATTAATTAATTGACAGTATGTCTATTTTAATACCAGCACATCAGGAACCAATTCTGTAATGTGTGACTCATGTTCAATGAGTCACACATTGAACATCATTACATATCTGTCATGTAACATGCAGAACTGAACTTGAAAATGTTTTTGCCTCATTTACAGGAAGATAACAGAAACTAGAAAAATGCTAAGAACTGAACAAGGAAGCACTAACCAGATGAACACACATCCAGAGGGATGAGGTATAAGGAACACAAGGAAATGCAGACAATATATACACACAGGGAATCGGGTCAGAGAAACATCTGGCAATCACGAGTGGACAATAATCTAACTAATGAGATATGGACCAAACACAGACATGTGACTAAACAGAAAAGAGTGAGGGACACATTGAAAATATAAACAACGACAGCGATATGACTATACATGGGGTATGGAACAGAGTGGAGGCATGACAAAAGAAATCTAAAGACTAGATAAGAAAACTAGGGTGACCTAAGAATACAAATACTAAACAGAGGGTTAACTGTAGGATAACCAGAAGTCCAAACACATAAACTCTGGGTCTAGCTTGGTTTCAGGAGCAGGTGGTGGGGCGCTGACCTCTGCCAGAGATTATACAGACTCATCCTGGGAACCGGGACAGGTGCAGGAACCTGCCAGATGCAAGAAACTGCTATATGTGCAAACGTGAACTGAGCCTCGGTGGGCCTCACCTGAGGACACCGGCTGCTTATCTGATCGTACTTATCTGATGGGTTTTTTTGGTACTTACCTGACAGGTTAGGATTTACTTTTAAATGCAGGAAGCATTCCACAGCTGCAGCCACCGATTATTTTCAGTTCAACCACCTCTGAAAATACAAGTGTTAGCTTCAACTTGTAAATCCAACTGTGGCAGTAGGGTGTGGTCTGTAGTTTATGGCTTGTCTTTTTGAGGAAGAAGTGAAGCAGGCTGGCTGAGGGAGTGGAGCCATTTTATGACCAACTTGTCATGAAATTCTTTTTTTTTTTGGCACTTACCAGACAGGTAAGGATTTACTTTTTAATGCAGAGAGTGTCTCGCAGCAAGCTATCAAATACGGTGCATTTCTCGGCTTTTAAAAAAACGCTATGCATCGCCAGGTGTTTCATCAGATTCTAGGAGTTACCTCCTTTGACAGTATCACAGTATCAGCTTAAAGCACTTGTTGCAGGCTGCTGAGTTTGCATCTTTTGCTGTGAAGTACAGCCAGACTTTGACCGCTTCGCCTTGGGCATTTTTAATCTGTAGCTCTGCTCTAAAAGAACGTACGTACCTGGGCCCGCCTATTACGCTTGCAAAGGTAAAATGATTGGCTAGAATCCAAAGTGTATGACATCTCAGGAAAATAAAGCACCGAAATGTGCGCTGCTTTTCGGTCTAGTTACTACCGTTTATGTCAGAACCCATCCCGAATCAGTATTAAATAATGAGAAACTTTATTTTATGGTATGAAATTTACAATATAGCACACATCCATAGTAGCAAAGTTTAATTTCAGGGTGGTTAAGAAACTCACAGAAGTTTAATTAAACTGTTTTCATTTCTTCTAAAATACTCTAAAATAAACCAAAAAAACCACACATTTACCTGAATAAAAAATTCCTTTGAAATAATTTGTACCTCTTTTCCTTCTAAATTCCTGCTTTTCTAAGTGAGACATTGATTTTAGTGAGCCTCCTTTACACCTAAACCAAGAGTATACCTTCAAGAGCTACCAACTAAAACAACATTACAACCAAACACCAAAATATACTAGTTCTAAAAAAGGTTTAGTCCAATCTTTGTTATTTGACAGGAGTGATGATTAGAGGAGCAGTGTTTGTGCCACTGTCACTAGTACCAGGACTGAAAAATGGATAAAGTTTGTCATTGAAGGTTTGGCCAGTATATGAATGAAGAAGAACTGCAGCATTTACATCATAAAAGGAAACCAAACCCTCCTCATAATCTACAAAAACTCTCACCTTCTCTGGGGGATCATTCACAGAGAGAGGGACAGGATGGGCAGCAAGTGCAAAGTACTCATTTCTGTTCCTCAGACATATAGTCCAGTAGCCGTTCTCTGGGTTTAGTTTAATTTCTCCCTTCCTATTGACCGACCCTTTGGCCACTCCTAACGTCCACACAGTCTTTCCTTTTACCTGGACATCATAGTAAAGTCTTCCACAGGAGAAGCCTTGTGTCCCTAAAACATTAATTGCAGGTTCAAATCTTTTTGAGCTGTCTGGCAGTTTCTTCCATTCATCCCCACAATGAACTTGCTTCCCATCATTGGACAGGATGAGAGCAGGATGTGCCGTATCAGGATCCAAAGTAACATCCACTGCATTCTGTCGAAGGTTGTTGAACTGAGCATCCCGTATCATCTTCATCTCATTTTTGATAGTCTCTGTCAGCTCATCCACAGCTTTCACCAAAGCCGTCCTTGTGATTCCCTCGTATTTTGCTGGACAGATGCTGACATCTGTCCAGTCTTTGGTGGGTGGAGCAGCATTCAGGGATGGGAAGCTCTGGAGGAAACGAAGACGGTCTTTAGAGCGTGAGATTTCCTCCATTTCAGCACGTCTCCTCTTCAGCTCAAAGACCTCCTGCTCCAGCTCTTTGATATAAACTTTGGTCTGTTTCTCTGTCCTTTTCTGATTCTTTTCAGTCATCTCAATTAGCTCTGCCTGAGCTCTTTCCAGAGACTTAATCAGAGCAGAGAAGGCCCGGACACCATTTGCCATCTCTCTGTCTGCAGCTTCTGTGCTGACCTTCAAGGATTGTTTGAGCTCCTGGACTTTTCTTTGTCTCTCTTGGATCATGTGCTGAATTTTAGCCTCTGTTATCCCAAGTTGTGCTTTTTTTGCTTCATATTCTTCTTTCAGGGGAACTACCTGGTGAAATCTGTGATCTGTGTCCACACATGACTGACATATCATCATTTGTTCATTCTTGCAATAGAACTCCAAAGGTTTGTCATGTTCAGCACACATCCTGTCTTCTTCCTTCTCCATAAAATTAAACAGCTGGTGAGTTTTTAAGATGGACAATGCTTGATGAAAATGTAGATTAGCTACAAAGAATAGTGTAAGAAAAGTTAAGCCAAGAGTTATGAACAGGAACTTCAGGGATGTCCGTTTAGGTGCATCAAGATCATTATAAAAAACTTTTTCTGGTGTGGCATCGTGTTGCTCTGAGCCATCATCGGCTTTCTTTCCAACTGTTTTTCTAAACTGAACAGCCATCTCAGATATGAAAGTATTCACACCAAGCTTATATTTCCTATCCACATGCTCTTTGCACATGGGACAGTTGCGCTGGGAATTAAAATTCAAATGCTCTGTGATGCAATGTTTGCAGAAGTTGTGTCCACATGGAAGTGTGACGGGATCCCTGAACACGTCCAGACAGATGCAGCACAAAAGCTGTTCTTCAGTCAGAAGATAGCTGGCAGCCGTCATGTTGATGACCTGCATCCAAAACAGAAAATCAGTCATATCAGTGTCATTACTATAGCCAGAACGTTTCTTTAAAACATAAAAAATACATATTTAGAATATGTTTAATAACACGGTGTGTGTGTGTGTGTGAAATTGTAGGTTCCAGAAATTTAATTTTCTGCATGCTTAAAAGTCTTTTATTTTTGTAAAGGGAAACAAAATTACATATAATGCAGTGAATTTCAGATCCATCCATCTATCCATTTTTTTTCACTTATCCTTATCAGGACGGTGGGGATGGAGGGGCTGACCTTCCCAGCTACCATAGGGTAATATTAGTAATCAATAGCCAGAAGTCTATGGTTCTTGTGTTTTGCTCTCACCTAAATATACTGCTCCTGTATTGAAATTTGTATCGCACTAGCAGGTAGGTCAAATGTTAGCTTAAGCACTTTGCAAATGAATGGGGTAATATTACCAATCAATAGCCAGCAGTCTGTGTTGTCTGTTTGTTTTTTTCTTTATAAATTTCGGGAACTACATCATTACATCAATCCATTTTCTTGCGTTTTGATTAGACTAAAATTTAAGATTCTGTGAGCCGTGGGATTTTCTGGTTTTTAAGTTGCCTACAGCTCCCATGAGTCTGGCTGGTGAATTATAACATCTTTTCAAACATTGGCAATAAAAAGCATTTAAAACATGACGAAAGCTATTGCACGCATGTTTGACAAAAAAAACAAAAACAAAATGAGCTAAGGAGTTAGAGTCGTTCATCTGCTCATTGGAAGGTTCAATAACTGCCTGCATGCCAGAGTGTACTTGGGTAAGATTATGAACCCTGATATCAATGGAATGTTGCTGTTAGATAAATATCACTTGCATGCAAACGTAGAAAAGAGCAGGCAGGGCACTGATCAAAGATTCACACATTACAGAATTGGGTCCAGTGTTAAAATAGACGCACTGCCAGTGAAATAATGCCACACGTCTGGCAAATTCAAAAGCAATAAACATAAAAGGCAAAAATATATGAGCTTTGCTATAATTATGTAAAATCACCACAAAAACTCCATCTGAATATCTGAAGCAGTTACAGTAACGATGAAGATTTTACACACAGGTGCCTTGAAAGATTTTTGAATCTTGGCTTGCAACTTGCTCACCATTGAAGAGAGAACTGTACAGTAGAAAACAGAAAATGGTTTCAGTGAAGTTCAGAATATACAAAACACTCATTCTTTTATCAGAACTCAAAATGAATGTGATTATGTAACTGTAACTTTCTCATGGAACATAATTTACTTATCTGCTGTAGAAACTTACAGCCTTCAACAGCCAAGTTACAAAAGGTAGTAATTATTCCATCATACAGCCTGCTGCCATTTTATGGTAACCAAAACTGTACTGACCTGTGGTGCATGTGTCTGAGTCCTTTGCTGTCCCGCTGGAAGAATGAATGTATTTACTGTTACTCTTCCTTGTTATAGAAATACCATGAAACCTTTTCAGGCAAACATGCACACACCCATGCCTGCAAGCAAACACTAAATTCTTTCACTCACTTGTGCTCGTCTGCCTAAGAGAACAAAGGGAATTTACCATGATTTTTTTTCCAATAACTCAGAATTTTTATTTTTGGACTCTACTCAATTAGTTCTGTATGATTTGCACTATGTAATAGTCCTTTATTATTTTAATTTATCATAAAATGATCCTCTCTGAATTGGCTTTTACATTTTTTGAGTTTAAATTTTTTTTTTTTTTTACATTATTTCGCAGGCAAATAATTATTAGGCAGGCTTTATACCTTTGCTAATTGATTAAAAAGAAGAACTACATTTTTTTTTAAATTTTCTGCTGAAAACAGTCCAAGTGTGTTTTCACATCTATTGTTCCTTTATTGTGGTTACTCTGTTCCACTGATGAGAAATCCAAGTAACGGCAGGTGTTCAAGATCTCAATCAGACTTAAATCTGGATTAGGCCACTCCCAAACCTTCATTTTGTTTTTGTCAACCATTCAGATAACCCAAATAATCTTGAGCTTCAGGGGGGAAACTTATGTCTGGACATTTTCCTTTGGGATTTTCTAATATAAATCATGTAGGTCCTGCAAACCAGACAACTACAGCCTAAACGACCAAAGTTACAGGCTGTGTAAATCTACAGGATGTAAGATGCAAGCTTGGACACAGTACACTGAGAAGAACCAAGTGGCTGTCTTGACTTTAAACAGGTTGTTCATGCTTGAAAGCAATATGAACCCATGATGACTGTGTTGTTGCATGGCAGTTATCGACTTCATAATGTGTGGCCATCACACAGATGTAATACATGGAAAATGGGAGCAAAACAAAACTACTGCAGTACTTGCAATAATCTGGCAATTGTCAACAGCTTCCAGATGCATCTGTCGTGGTCTGGGTGAGTGGTGGTATTTTTCCACAGTGCTGTGGTCTCCACCTCTGGGCGGTGTCGTGGCTACACTAGTCTCTCCAGTCCTTTTGTCTTGGTAGAGATGATGCAGAGATGTTTCCAAGTTTCACACAACCCTTTTATTACCCATTTTTCCTTACAGATGCATCTGGAGATCAGGGTTTTAATAGTTTCGCAATTTTCATTAGTTTTTATTTTTATTTCGTTTTGACTTCAGATTTTTAATTTTATATTAGTTTTAATTAGTTTTTACCAATTGTTTGCTAGTTTAGTTTAGTTTTTATTTTTTTGAAAATCCTTAGTTTCAGTTTAGTTTTGATTAGTTTCAGTTATAGTTTTAGTTATGTTTGCAATAAAGTGTAACAAAATCCCAGTTTCATCATATCAGTCATTCTCTTCTGCTTACCCTTGGGTATGTTGCTATTCCAGCTACCATAATTCAATTCAATTCAATTCAGTTTTATTTATATAGCGCCAAATCACAACAAAAGTCGCCTCAAGGCGCTTTATATTGTACAGTAGATAGCACAATAATAAATACAGAGAAAAACCCAACAATCATATGACCCCCTATGAGCAAGCACTTTGGCGACAGTGGGAAGGAAAAACTCCCTTTAAACAGGAAGAAACCTCCGGCAGAACCAGGCTCAGGGAGGGGCGGCCATCTGCTGCGACCGGTTGGGGTGAAAGAAGGAAAACAGGATGAAAGACATGCTGTGGAAGAGAGACAGAGATTAATAACAGATATGATTCGATGCAGAGAGGTCTATTAACACATAGTGAGTGAGAAAGGTGACTGGAAGGGAAAAACTCAATGCATCATGGGAATCCCCGGCAGCCTACGTCTATTGCAGCATAACTAAGGGAGGATTCAGGGTCACCTGGTCCAGCCCTAACTATATGCTTTAGCAAAAAGGAAAGTTTTAAGCCTAATCTTGAAAGTAGAGATAGTGTCTGTCTCCCGAATCCAAACTGGAAGTTGGTTCCACAGAAGAGGGGCCTGAAAACTGAAGGCTCTGCCTCCCATTCTACTTTTAAATACTCTAGGAACAACAAGTAGGCCTGCAGTGCAAGAGCGAAGTGCTCTAATAGGGTGATATGGTACTACAAGGTCATAAAGATAAGATTGTATGTGAGGAGCAGGATTTTGAATTCAATTCTGGATTTAACAGGAAGCCAATGAAGGGAAGCCAAAACAGGAGAAATATGCTCTCTCTTTCTAGTCCCTGTCAGTACCCTTGCTGCAGCATTTTGGATTAGCTGAAGGCTTTTCAGCGAGTTTTAGGACATCCTGATAATAAAGAATTACAGTAGTCCAGCCTGGAAGTAATAAATGCATGAACTAGTTTTTCAGCATCACTCTGAGACAGGATATTTCTAATTTTAGAGATGTTGCGCAAATGGAAGAAAGCAGTCTTACATATTTGTTTAATATGTGCGTTGAAGGACATGTCCTGGTCAAAAATGACTCCAAGGTTCCTCACAGCATTACTGGAGGCCAAGGTAATGCCATCCAGAGTAAGAATCTGCTTAGATACCATATTTCTAAGATTTTCAGGGCCGAGTACAATAACCTCAGTTTTATCTGAATTAAGAAGCAGAAAGTTAGCGGCCATCCAGGTCTTTATGTCTTTAAGACATTCCTGCAGTTTAACTAATTGGTCTGTGATACCTGGCTTCATGGATAGATAGAGCTGCGTGTCATCTGCATAGCAGTGAAAATTTATGCTATGTCTTCTAATGATGCTGCCTAAGGGAAGCATGTATAATGTAAATAGAATTGGTCCTAGCACTGAACCCTGTGGAACTCCATAATTGACCTTAGTGTGTGAAGAGGACTCTCCATTTACATGTACAAATTGGAGTCTATTAGATAGATATGATACAAACCACTGCAGTGCAGTACCTGTAATACCTACAGCATGTTCTAATCGCTCTAATAGGATATTATGGTCAACAGTATCAAACGCAGCACTGAGGTCTAGCAGGACAAGCACAGAGATGAGTCCACTGTCAGAGGCCATAAGAAGATCATTTGTAACCTTCACTAAAGCTGTTTCTGTGCTGTGCTGAGCTCTGAAACCTGACTGAAACTCTTCAAATAAGCCATTCCTCTGCAGATGATCAGTTAGCTGTTTGACAACTACTCTTTCAAGGATTTTTGATATGAAAGGAAGGTTGGAGATTGGCCTATAATTAGCTAAGACAGCTGGGTCTAGAGATGGCTTTTTAGGTAAAGGTTTAACTACAGCCACCTTGAAGGCCTGTGGTACATAGCCGATTATTAGAGGTTACAAATGATCTTCTTATGGCCTAGCTTCCAGTTTGGATTCGGGAGACAGACACTATCTCTACTTTCAAGATTAGGCTTAAAACTTTCCTTTTAGCTAAAGCATATAGTTAGGGCTGGACCAGGTGACCCTGAATCCTCCCTTAGTTATGCTACAATAGACGTAGGCTGCCGGGGATTCCCATGATGCATTGAGTTTTTCCCTTCCAGTCACCTTTCTCACTCACTATGTGTTAATAGACCTCTCTGCATCGAATCATATCTGTTATTAACCTCTGTCTCTCTTCCACAGCATGTCTTTCATCCTGTTTTCCTTCTTCACCCCAACCGGTCGCAGCAGATGGCCCCACCCCTCCCTGAGCCTGGTTCTGCCGGAGGTTTCTTCCTGTTTAAAGGGAGTTTTTCCTTCCCACTGTCGCCAAAGTGCTTGCTCATAGGGGGTCATATGATTGTTGGGTTTTTCTCTGTATTTATTATTGTGCTATCTACTGTACAATATAAAGCGCCTTGAGGCGACTTTTGTTGTGATTTTGCGCTATATAAATAAAATTGAATTGAATTGAATTGAAAAATATGAAAGCCTAGTTTTAGGACTTGTCCAAGAATCCTCTTCCTCTTACCAAAAAGCTCAGGTGGCAGAGCAGGTCAGCCACTAACCACAAGGTCGGTGGTTTGATCCCAGGCTGCTCCAGGCTGCATGCCAAATATCCTTGGGCAAGATACTAACCCCATGTTTGCCTACTGGTGGTGGTCAGAGGGCCTGTTGGCGCAGTGTCCGGCAGCCTCGCCTCTGTCAGTGTGCCCCAGGGCAGCTGTGATTACAATGTAGCTTGCCATCACCAGTGTGTGAATGACTGAATGTAGTGTGAAGTGCTTTGGGGTCCTTGGGGACTAATTAAAGCTCTATAGAAATGCAGACCGTTTATAGTGGACAAACTTTTTTTTTGTTTTTTAACTGGTACAAATAATTTGTGGGGCATCTTATTGTGACACTTATTGTGATTGTTCTCTCATTTTAGTTATAGTAGTATTTTTAAATTATTGTTAAAAAAACAAACAAACAAACCCACCAGATACATTGGCTGCATTTTGTAGATAAATAGTTGTATATAACTTTTTTCACATTTTTGGATTAGTTTCCAAAATTTACAATTTATATTTGGATTTCAAGTTATGAAAATACTTTACTAAACATGTCTGTGGTTTTTACATTAAAAATATATAACTACTACTAGGATTTTATGTTTGTGTGATTTCAGATCAGTTGTGTTAATGCAGCATGTCAGCGAAAAAATAACTGTAAATTTACACATGTGAGGTTGAGTTGAAAAGAATGATACCAAGCAAGGCAAGGGTAAAAAAATACAAGTACAAGTACAAGAATGGCCAATTATATTTTGGACCTCAAAGGATTAACCCAACAAATCAAGAAAAATTAGGTTTAAATTTTTTGTTCATGTCGGTGCAAATTTCTGACATTTTGTGTAAGCATGTAACAATTTGAATTTTTTCTAATAAAAAAGAGCAAAACTTAAGTTAGACTTGTGTTTGTAAAGGAACCCCCTCATGTTGTGCAGCTTTCTGGATTTTATACTTATTGGGCTACATATTTATTTATTACACAGGCTATACAGTACATAGAATTCACTCTCCATGCTCACAGCCTCAAGCACCTGAACCCCTCTGTAGCTCACACCTCATGGTCACAGCTTCAACTGCGATTCTCGTGTTTTGTAAATAAAGCTTTGTTATTCAGTCTAGTTCAGTGCATCAGCATGAATCTGCTTTTGGGTCCACACCTGTGCTCTGGCCTACCCCTGCCATAACGACATCAGCCTCACCGGTCCCTCCAGACTTACAAATGGCTTCTTTCCCTGGGCTATTCAAACTGTCAACAAACAATGCCCCCACACCCCACCTCTGCCAACCACTCCTGCCTCACTAATCTGAGCCATGTCAAGTCAAGTCAAGTGGCTTTTATTGTCATATTAACCATGCACAGTGGTACAGTACAGAGTGAAATGAGACAACATATAACAGACTACGTAAAGTGCAATGTGCAAAAATTGCAAAAAAACCCAAACAAAACAAGACAAGACAGTGCAACACTAGACAGAATAGGACGATACAGACACAAGACAGTGCAATGGAATTGCAAAATACTGAGTATTGTGCAAAAAGTAACTTGGTGTCTCAAGGTGTGTGTGCGTGTGTGTGTGTGTGTGTGTGTGTGTGTGTGTGTGTGTGTGTGTGTGTGTGTGTGAGTGTGAGATACTGCAGATCAGTGCTTGGTAGTGAAGTGTATGAAGATTTGGGTGTGTGTGTCTGACGGCTTGGGGAAAGTAACTGTTCCGCAGACTGGCAGTGAGGGCCCATATGCTCCGGTACCTGAAGAGTGTGTGTGAGAGGTGTGTGAGGTCCTCCACAATGCTGGTGGCTTTGTGGATGGAGCGGGTGCTATAAGTGTCTGTGATGGAGGGAAGAAAGGCTTCAATGATCTTCTCAGCTGCTCTCACTATCCATTGTTGTCATTTCGATCCGATCCAGTACAGTTACCATAGCAGACAGTGATGCAGCTGCTCAGGACACACTCGATAGTCCCTCTGTAGAACATGGTGAGAATGGATGGAGGGAGATGGGCTTTTATCAGCTTCCGCAGGAAGTAGAGATGCTGTTGGGCCTTCTTAATTATGGAGCTGGTGTTGAGGGACCAGGAGAGGTTTTCTGCTCTCTTTTGTTTTGTCCACATTCAGAGACAGGTTGTTGACTCTACACCAGTCCGTTAGCTGTTGCACCTCCTCTCTGTATGCTGATTTGTCGTTCTTGCTGATGAGACCCACCACAGTCATGTCATCTTTGAACTTAATCATGTGGGTCAAACTGTGCATTGGTGCATGTGAGTCAGCAGAGTGAACAGCAGTGGGCTAAGCACACAGCCCTGAGAGGCTCCAGTGCTCAGTGTGGTGGTTTTCCCTCTGCATCTTGACTGTCTGAGGCCTCTCCATTAGAAAGCCCGGGATCCAGTTGCAGAGGGAGGTGTTCAGGCCCAGTAGGCTCAGTTTTCCAATCAGGTGCTGAGGAATGATTGTGTTGAATGCTGTACTGAAGTCTATGAACAGTATTTGTGTGTCCTTACTGTCCAGGTGGGTGAGGGCGAGATTTAGGGTGGTGGCGATGGCGTCCTCTGTTGACTGGTTGGGGCAATAGGCAAACTGCAGTGGGTCGAGTGTGGGTGACAGCAGGGTCTTAATGTGCCTCATGATGAGCCTCTCAAAGCACTTCATCATAATGGGTGTGAGTGCAATAGGATGGTAGTCTTTAAGGCCAGACACTGTGGAGTTCTTTGGCACAGGATCGATGGTGGTGGCTTTGAGGCACATTGGGACAACAGCAGTGCTCAGGGAGAGGTTGAAGATGTCAGTGAGGACATTTGTCAGCTGGTCTCATATTCTCTGAGCACTCTTCCAGGAATGTTATCTGGACCAGCAGCTTTTTGTGGGTTAACTCTGCAAAGAGTCTTCCTCACATCAGCAGAGGTCAGACACAGAACCCGGTCACTGTGAGGTGGAGTGGACTTCCTCACAAACACATCATTCTGAGCATCAAACCATGCATAGAAGTTGTTCAGCGCATCTGGTAGGGAAGCATCACCATCGCAGGCAAGTGTTGTCTTCCTGTAGCTGGTGATGGCCTGGATGCCCTGCCACATGCGATGCGTGTCGCCGCTGCCAGGGTTTCCTTGTCGCCTGCTCTGAAGGTGGAGTCTCGAGTCTTTAGCAGCTCACGCACTTCTGCAGTCATCCACGGTTTCTG
This sequence comes from Oreochromis aureus, assembly GCF_013358895.1. Classification (NCBI taxonomy): domain Eukaryota; kingdom Metazoa; phylum Chordata; class Actinopteri; order Cichliformes; family Cichlidae; genus Oreochromis; species Oreochromis aureus. The sequence goes on along the minus strand of NC_052958.1, from coordinate 21,593,237 downwards.
GTTGGAGCGTGTTATGATAGTCTTGGAGTCAGTGACATCATGGATGCACTTGCTGATGTAGCTGGTCACAGATGATGTGTACTCCCCCAAGTTGGTGCAGTCACCATTTGTTGCAGCCTCCCTGAACGTGTCCCAGTCAATGTGCTCAAAATAGTCCTGAAGAGCAGAGAGAGGTCCGGCAGGCCAAGTTCTCACCTGTCTCAGAACTGGTTTGCAGCGTCTGACGAGCAGTCTGTATGCCGGAATTAGCATAATGGACAAGTGGTCTGAGTGCCTGAGGTGGGGGCGGGGCTTCACTCTGTACACACTGGGAATGTTTGTGTAAACAAGATCCAGCGCGTTTTTCCCCCTCGTTGCAAAGTCCACGTGTTGATGGAGTTTCAGAAGCACTAACTTGAGATTTGCGTGACTGAAATCTCTGGTCCATTGGGGTGTGAGTTCTGGAGCACACTGATCAGCTCGCAGAGCGCCTCTGTAGCATTAGCACTGGGTGGGATGTACACTGCTGTAATGAGGACAGCAGTGAATTCCCAAGGTGGATAAAAAGGTCTGCATCTAACAGTCATAAACTCTACCAGCGATGAGCAGTAATTAGAAACTAGCACAGAGTTCTTGCACCATTCCAAGCTGATGTAGACACACATGCCACCACTTCGAGTTTTACCGCACAGAGCTGCATTGCTCTCAGCACAAAATGCGGTGAGCCATGTAGCTGAATGACGGTGTCCGGAACTTGCTGAGCCATGTTTCTGTGAAAACAAAGACGCAGCAGTCCCTAAATTCCCGCTGATGTAGTTTAGTTTATTGTCCAGTGAGCACATGTTTGAGAGCAAGATGGATGGAAAAGCCGGCCGGCTTAGATTTGCTCTTAGTCTAGCACGGACCCCTGCACGCTTTCACCACTTCTGCTTCTTTGCACACTGCTTTTGGCGACCCGGCCCCCGGTCACTGGCATCAGGCAACGCCGAGGACTGGAGGCCTGGTTTCCTTCATCAGGCCACTCACACATGGACTCTTTTCAGACAAGTCTTTTCTTGGCACTGACTATTTTGCAGCTGTGGGATGCTTTTTTCTGTTTGACTGTATTTAAAGAATGCTGTGCTATTCATCTTTAGAGACTGCATATCAGTGCCCCACTGAGTGTCCTGTCTCTCTCATGCGCATGAGAAATAAATGTGTTGCTTACTGTTAACCATGTCTGCAGACTTTGTTAATTAAATTTCCATAACACGGTTTATTCGGGTAACATCAGGGTTTCCTCCACTATGAAGGTGGTTCAGTTTTCATTGGGGTAAATCGCCATGGCAACTTCAGATTACTGGCTAATTGTTCTATAAGTATTAAATATGATCCTAAAACAGGACACCTAAGCTGTACTTGCTGACCTCATATCAACTTTGTACGTAGACTAAACCTATGCTTAAAATCTGTTTTTATATTTAATCTTTACTTTCAAACCTTTAAGAGTTTGCAGAAGAGAGAATAACAACAAAAAATTCTAAGTTTCGGTTTAAAATTGTCTGAAAGTGCTTTAAATGTATTATAGATCATAGGAATATATTTTATGTGTGCAGTTTGTTAAGCCATGTCTTAGTAAAACCACTGAATGAAGCACAAACTGTCCCTGTGTCACAGGAATGTGTGTGTTTATCTGGTGTTTATCTGGTAATGTAGAAAAAGCATAAAATGTTGTTATGCTTGTTTTTGCTGCGAAGTCTCTTTTACACTGCTGGAATTGCAGCTAGTAGAATACAAAGAACATACAAATCAATCAAATTCGTTTCACTTTGATCTGGGACAATCTAAAGTGAATTCCACTTCTCTTTTAGATTAGGCTGTGTGATTACTGTGTGATTAGACTGTGGGATAGCAACATTTAACATTGAAATGGATCCAGTTTAAAGTTTCAGAGCTCTAATGTGGAACCATCTTAGAAATTAATTTCTAGAAATAAACAGAAACACTGAGAACACACTTGGCAATAAAGTAATTCACTTGAAGTAAAATGTTTATTTTAGTGCTCTGTGCAATGAATCACCAGATTTTTTTGCAGCATTAATCTCCTTCTTATTTGCAGCCGTGTTGCATTTTACTGTTATATTTTATGTTCTTTAGAGATTTTTATCGGCATTTTATTTTCAACTCATTATAGTACAATATATTGAATTAATTGGGGTTTTTTAAAAGACAGTGTGGCAGTCCTAAGGTTCATTGATAATGCCAGATTGGTTTGTGGTAATTTCTGCTGCCTAAAGCTCTCAGTTGGAGCACAACAAATTATCTTATATATTATCAAAGAGAACTTTAAAATGATGAATTCATAAAAATGTGAAAGTTTTGCTTTTCATACATTGCAAAAAGAGGTAGGAGATTTTAGTGTTTCCAATGTTACAGTGTGCATTCTGTACATATCTTATAACACAGTCATATGTGTTATCTTTTATTTGATACAAGCTGAACACCAAACTTTATTATATTTTTTCTTTTGGTTGTATCAAGGTTAAAATTACTCCCTTCAGTCTAACAAGTGTAGTTTTCGGGGTTTTCAGCTTATGCTTGCACTAAAGTGAACTGACAGCACTAAAAGTGTTTTTAAAACTGCTGTCTTGTATGTTGAGGTATTAATGTAGGAGTAATTGTGGCTCTGGGGCTCCAGCTGCCTGATTGGCAGCTCATTTAAACAGACACGGTCAAGGAAATGAGAGACGAGGTTCAGAAACAGGAAGATAATGAAGCTGGAGAGATGAGCGACAGTTACAACATCACTGATACACTCATCCTTCTCTCTGTAATTGAAACCTCATTTAGTGAAACACAATGCTGATTCTCTACTTTTATCTGAAACCAAAGGCAACCGAAAGAAAAATACCTGGATTTACCTGAAACCAACACAGGAAAATCTTCTTATACTCTTTAACCTCCTAGGACCTGGCGTCCACATATGTGGACATCACATTTTTGGTTATTTAGACCAAAATACTCAATTTTGCTCTACATGGGCCTGATATCCACTTACAAGGACATTATACTGCTACTGTTCTATCAAAATTTTAAATGAATATCCTCATTTGTGGCTCTCATTTTTCTTAAAAACAAAAATGAGGTAAAAAAAAAAAATCTGGAAATTCTTTGTTTTTACATTCATCAGGCCCCAATATGCTCAAATATCAAAGAGAAATTAAAAATGCATGCCGTGGAAGAGTTCGGGTCTTAGGAGGTTAAAAGCCTCTCTAAAAGAGGCGACTCACAAGATGGACATGAGCAAAATGAGTCTTGTTAGACGTACCCTGAATGTCTGCCATTTTTGTTCTATGTCACTTTCACTCAGCACATTTTATTTATGTTTTTTTTTTTCAGGAAACCAGAGAGACTGAAGATTTTTGCTGTGAAATTAATGTGTTTCATGGGCTGCTGGAAATGTAATGATACCTAGACTTTTTGAATGTTACCACCACTGGGTGAACAATTTCACTTGTTATACATTACATAAAATTAATGGGCAGAACTGTGGTTAGCACTGTGTCCTCATGCATGTCTGAGCGAGCTGGAGTTTGTAGAGGAAACCTGTACAGACACAGAGGAACATGCAAACACCACGTACTGTTTGGTTCATAAATATTAAGACAGAGACAACTTTTCTTCTACTTTTGGTTCTGTACATTACCAGAATTCATTTTAAATGAAACAACACAGATGCGGTTAAAGTGCAGACTTTCAGCTTTAACTCAGTGGGTTGAACTAAAAGACAGTCTTTTAGTCTTTTAGTGCACGCCCAAGTCATCACACTGCTCATCACACACCATGAGCTGTTCCATGCTTTCTCTATACTTTTTGTTGATCTTGGTTTCATCTGTTCAGAGAATGTCTTTCCAGAACTGTGCCGGCTTTTTTAGATGTTAGTTTTTTGTTTTTTTCCAAGTTATATTAACAAAGAAGAGAAGCTGAGACGTGAGACTTTCATGCAATTTAAGTAAAATGGAGTTGAGCAGATATCCTTTAGGCTATTGCTGGGGTCTGGATGTGAATCCACTCAGGGCCTTTGCTGCTGCTCTCTTCCAGCTATCATAGGAAATAAAAATACTGTACTGAACAAAAGTCCATCCACTGTTATTTAGTGTATTTATATAAATCCATTGACGACTTTTGAGCCACCCTAAGTATTTTGAGCATCAAGAACAAGTCTCAGATGTGTTATGTGTTCGTGCCCCCCCCCAATCAATAGTTTGCATCATAGCTGTTAGGTAGATGTTAGGGCAATATTTAGATTCGGCAGTGGGTGGCAGTGGCGGCTCAGACAAACAGGTGACAAACAGGCCAGTTATTGTAATGGAAGCCATTAGTAACACAGAACTGCTGTTTTGCTGTGTTTCAGCGCAATAAACCTCCATGTGCACCTGGATGAACCTTGTCTAATAAAAGAGTGTACAACACTTTTATTAGTTGGCACGTTAGTTGAGTCTCATGAACAAAATAAGCTTGGTAGATTTGAGCAATCAATGAGAAGGTTGCATATCGATGTTTGTAGCATCAGTGTAAGTGTAATGTCATAATAAAATGTGAGTAACTGATATTTGAACAGCATCATCGCTGCATTGCTGGAAGGTGTTAATGCTTTATTAAATGATAAAGAGTGTAGAAATATTCCTATCTGGAAAAATCTTGTAAAACTAGCAAGTCATTAATTGTAACCTGTTAGTTTACTTTCCTTCTCTTCTAATATGGATGGATAAGTTTTAGAAGTTTGTGGTTAATGTTCAATAGAATGTTACAAAGCTGACTGACAATGCTCTCTTTAAAGTTCTGTCACGGAACAAGTTTGTTCTATTCACAAACCAGTCATGAAGTCATATCTAACAACAATAAACAGCCAACATCCTTCCAGTTACTGGTATGCTATTCAGATATGATGTCATGGTCCTGGGTGTGATCCAGTGTTTTGTGTTTGATTTATATTTCTTGATTATTGTTAAAGAAGTTTCTGTCTCTGTACTCTCCCTGTGTTTCACGTTTGGTTACCCTTTGTCTCTGTGCTTCATGTTCCCTCCGTCTCCCCACGCAGTCATGACTCTCTGTGTCAGTGTCAAGTCTGCGTCTCTGTGTTATATTTCCTGTTTTACTTTGAAAGTCTGTGTGTCATGTCAGTGTTTGTAGTTTTGCTTCCCTTGTCTCGTTATGTCTAATTATTTAATTGTGTCTCCCTTCTGTTTCCCATTCTCTCATTACTCCTCTGTATATTTAAGCCCTGTCTTTGCCTTTGCCCTTTGTCGTGTCGTACTACCTCATGTGTGTGTCTCCCTGCGTTTCTAGATTCATGGTGTTAGAATTTTCTTTTCCCCAGTGTTTTAGTTTCTAGTTTTTCTGGAGGTACGTAAAAACGACAGGAGAGGTCTCAATATATCTGACTCCAACTTCTTTATGAAAAAACAGAATGAACAAAATAAGACCAAAAACAGTGATGGGTATAAATATCAAACACTGTACTCTACAAAAGTCCATCCACTGTTATGTGGTGTATTAATATGAATCCATTGATGATTATTAGTTGGCACAGAGTCTTATGAAAAAAAAACAGCTTGGTAGATTTAATCCATCAAAGAGGAATTTACATGTCAGTGTCTGGAGCATCAGTGTAAATGTAATATAATAATAAAATGTGAGTAAATGATATTTGAACGACGTATTGCGTATAGCTATATTGCCAGCAGACTATATTCCCTTATATAGTAATAAAGAGTATTGAGTATTTATATCTGAATAAAAACCTTGTGCATGCAGGCAAGTAATACATTTGTAATCTGGTAGTTTCCATTCTTTCTCTTCTAATATGGATGGTTAAGTTTTGTAAATTTGAGTTTAATGTTCAGTAGACTTGCATATCATTTCAATCCAATGCCCTCTTCAAACCATATGACTTGTCAGGAAACAAGCTGGCACTTTTGGTTAATCAGTCATTGGGTCATTACCAAAAAGTCTGAAAACAAATAAAGAGCAAATACTGTCAATAATTAGACTACCAAAGTTTAAATACATTTAAAAAATTTTTAGTCTTCAAGACTAAAAAATACTGGCAACTGCCAAAACTACTCTTCAGCCTTCCAAGTAAGCCTACTGTATAAATTTTAAAATCCCAGTTAGAATAGAATAGAATTCAACTTTATTGTCATTGCACATGTCACAGGTACAGGGCAACGAAATGCAGTTTGCATCCATCCAGAAAGTGCTTTAGCCGTGATATAGATATATTACAATATATATTAGCAATAATATAGATGTGTAAGTATATTACAGAAATGGGTCTATTATGGTATGTTATAATGTACACGGTGTGAAGTATGTTATGAATATTCTATAACTATAAGTATGTACAGGCTATGAACAGGATATAAATATGAAATAAAAACTATACAGAAATCTGAGATATACAGTCATACAGAAATGTGAACTATGCAAGTTATAAACAGTTGTAGGATTAAAAATCATCCTATGTACAGAATGATATTTACACAGAACTATACGCTGGGCAGTTTTCACAACCCTCTGCAACGCCTTCCGGTCCGAGGCAGAGCAGATCCCGTACCAGACTGTTATACAGTTGGTCAGGATGCTCTCGATGGTGCAGCGATAGAAGTTCACCAGGATGTCTGAGGACAGGTGGTTCTTCCTCAGAGTCCTCAAGAAGAAGAGGCGCTGGTGAGCCTTCTTGACCAGCTTGGAGCAGTTGGTTGTCCAGGTGAGATCCTCGGAGATGTGGACTCCCAGGAACTTGAAGCTGCTCACAGGCTCCACAGCCGTCCCCTTAATGTGGATGGGTGGATGTGGGTCAGCATTCCTCCTGTAGTCCACGATGAGCTCCTTAGTCTTCTCAGTGTTAAGCAGCAGGTTGTTTGTGTCGCACCACTCAGCCAGACGATCCACCTCCTCCCTGTAGGCGGTCTCATCGTTGTCGCTGATGAGGCCAATCACCGTGGTGTCATCTGCAAACTTAATGATGGTGTTGGAACCATCAGCAGGTCTGCAGTTGTGGGTGAAGAGGGAGTAGAGGAAAGGGCTCATCACACAGCCTTGTGGTACACCGGTGTTCATTGTGATTGTTGATGAGCAGCGGTTATCCAGTCGGACATGTTGAGGGCGGTTGGTCAGGAAGTCCAGTAACCATTTGCAGATGAGGGAACTGATGCCCAGGTTTGTCAGTTTCCTGATGAGTTGTGAGGGGTGGATTGTATTGAACGCTGAACTGAAGTCTATAAACAGCATTCTGGTGTAGGTGTTGTTGTTGTCCAGGTGTGAGAGGACAGAGTGCAGTGCGATGGAGACGGCATCCTCTGTGCTCCTGTTCTGGCGGTATGCGAATTGGTGGGGGGGGGAGACAGGATTTGAAGTGTGCTAAGACCAGCTGCTCTAAGCACTTAGTGATGATGGGGGTGAGTGCTACTGAGCGGTAGTCATTGAGGCTACATGGGTTGGAGTTTTTGGGTATCGGGACGATGGAGGTGGATTTGAAGCAGGCCGGTACCACAGCGTGGGCCAAGGACAGATTGAATATGTCTGTGAGCACTCCTGCAAGCTCCCCAGAACACGCTCTGAGAACACGCCTGGGATGCCATCAGGACCTGCAGCCTTGTGGACATTGATCCTGCTCAGTACCGCTCCCACATCGGTGGGGAGAGAGTCAGAGGTTGGTGGTCTGGCGTCATGTCTGTTTTGGTTGTGGTTGTGGGGTTCCCTCGCTCAAAACGAGCATAAAAGTTGTTGAGCTCGTTGAGGAAGGAGACATCAGAGGATGCGGGGGAGGTTTTGGTGGTCCTGTAGTCTGTAATGGTCTGGAGTCCTTGCCACATGCGTCGGGGTTGGAGTTGGAGAAGTGTTCTTCTACCTTCTTTTGTAATGGTGTTTGGCTTTTTGATGCCCTTCTTTAGATTAGCCCTGGCTGTACTGTAGGCGTGTGCATCTCCTGACCTAAAAAGCAGTGTTGCGGGCCTTCAGGAGGAGACGAACATCCCGGTTCATCCAAGGCTTCTGGTTGGGGTACATGGTGATCCGTTTCTGGGTGGTGACACTGTCTGTGGTTTCGGAGATGTAATCCAGTACAGATGAGGCGTACTGGTCCAGCTCTGTGTTGGTGAACATATTCCAGTCTGTGTTTTTAAATCTGTCCTGGAGCACTGCGTCTGTCCCCTCTGGCCACACTTTAATTGTCCTCACAGCAGGTTTCACACGTTGGATGAGTGGTGAATACCTAGGTGTGAGGAACAGGGAGAGATGGTCCGATTGTCCAATGTGGGGGAGGGGTGTTGCTTTGTAGGCTCCAGCTAAGTTGGAATAAACATGGTCTAAAGTCTTGTCTCCTCTGGTGTGGCAGGAGACATGTTGGTGGAATCTGGGGAGGACTGTCTTTAAGTTGGTGTGGTTGAAGTCGCCAGCAACAATAAAAGCAGCCTCGGGGTGTTTATTCTGGTGTTTGTTAATGGCTGCAGAAAGTTCTTTCATGGCCAACCTTCACATTGTTCTCAAGGTATTGCATTTAGAAGATTTTCAGAATACTTGATCTCTGACCTTCAGGTAGAGGTCTCTGAGATTCGAACTTTACCAAGATTAGTATACACACCTGTGGTATTTAAAGCTCCTACGCTGCCTTATTTTCGAGTTATTGGAGAAGTCAGTTTTAGAATGGGTTTCTTCCCAGCTACCTAAAGATTGCAGTATTTTTATATTTCCCCCCAGTATCTAAAGTATCTAACAATTCAAAAACTTACACTTGAAATACAAAATAACTGAAACCAGTAGGAAAACATGTAAAGAGACCTAGGATATTCAGTTTTGATTCATTTCATTTCATAACTGATAATTAATTCAATATTCAAACAATTAAGCATGCTAGAAATGCAACCTATGACCTGATTAGATTTTGCATTTTTCCAATTACTAGTGGTTTAATAAATTACAATGTGTCCATTTATTTGCCTTGTTACAGAATGCACATTTTCAAAAGGATATTTTTTATTTCATTATCTACTGCATGATATTTTCTTAACATTGCATCAAATTTCTATACTTTCCTACTATCTACCATGTAATTGTTCTGAATGGAGGGTGTACTTAATTGCTGCCTAATGGTGCTTACAATTTAAGTAAAATAAGGGAGAAACAATGTTATTTAAACAGAACTAGACATAATGGTCCTCATTTACTTTTTTTTAAAGCTTTGGCAAATTTTTTAATGATTTTGTTGATCAAATTGAATTTGGGATTAATATATTAATTCCACATATTTCTATTATATTTTTAACTTTTAAATGTGTAAATATAGAAGGTCTAATTTAGTTTGTTTTGTTCTTTAGGCCAGTGCATGACTCAGACCTCAGTGCATGCTTTCGGTTGGCCTTTTCTTGAAAGACAGGATCCGTCAAACATATTATTAGTCCTTTATTTATCCAGGTAAAAAATCTCATTGAGATTAAAAATTTCATTTACAAGAGAGACCTGGCAACATATCTGTTTAAAACATATCTGTTTTAAAAGCTATCACCACCCTAAAAGAATAATTGTTAATAAAAAAATTACAACCTTCACTCCAAATAATAATGTGTAATTATTAAATTTGAAATGGGGATGTTAGAATAAGCTTTAAAACAGCCAGCATTGTTCATAGCAATGCATACTTATAATTTACTAAAGCCCACATCCATAATAATATTATATAATTACAGTGTTTTCTAAAATAGTGATAAAACAACTTAAAGGTTCTCCAAAAGTTGATTCTGTTCATCTGGATGTAGCGTTTTCTGTGGGAGAAACGTTTCGTCACTCATCCAAGTGACTTCTTCAGCCTCAGCTGACTGCAGGTTTCCCCAATCTTATAAACAGTACATTTGCATAATGACTGAAACCAGCCCACTGAAGGAACAATGGGCTGGGAGGTCAGTTCCTTCATCATAATTATGCAAATTCTCATGACCATTGATCAACAACCATTGATCAATGGCCATGAGTACCATTCACAGAGAGTTGGGGAATGGCTGCAATCACATCATTGTAAGATGGTGAAAGATGTACCCTTGGCCCCCTCCTCGATTCAGAGATGGTCTGATTTCAGTCATGTGGGCTGGTTTCAGTCATTATGCAAATGTACTGTTTATAAGATTGGGGAAACCTGCAGTCAGCTGAGGCTGAAGAAGTCACTTGGATGAGTGAGGAAACGTTTCTCCCACTGAAAACACTACATCCAGATGAACAGAATCAACTTTTGGAGATTTACTTACCTGGATGATTGAGAATGCATCAAGACATTTTACAACTTAAAGGTTCACACATTTACCTGAATGAAAAATGCCTTTGAAAGAATTTGCATCTCCTTTCTTTCTAAATGCCTACTTTTCGCAATGAAACATTGATTTTAGTGAGCCTCCTTTACACCTAAACCAAGAGTATACCTTCAAGAACTACCAACTAAAACAAAATTACAACCAAACACCAAAATATACTAGTTCTAAAAAAGGTTTAGTCCACTCTTTGTTATTTGACAGGAGTGATGATTAGAGGAGCAGTGTTTGTGCCACTGTCACTAGTACCAGGACTGAAAAATGGGTAAAGTTTCTCATTGAAGGTTTGGCCAGTATATGAGTAAAGAAGAACTGCAGCATTTACATCATAAAAGGAAACCAAACCCTCCTCATAATCCACAAAAACTCTCACCTTCTCTGGGGGATCATTCACAGAGAGAGGGACAGGATGGGCAGCAAGTGCAAAGTACTCATTTCTGTTCCTCAGACATATAGTCCAGTAGCCGTTCTCTGGGTTTAGTTTAATTTCTCCCTTCCTATTGACCGACCCTTTGGCCACTCCTAAAGTCCACACAGTCTTTCCTTTAACCTGGACATCATAGTAAAGTCTTCCACAGGAGAAGCCTTGTGTCCCTAAAACATTAATTGCAGGTTCAAATCTTTTTGAGCTGTCTGGCAGTTTCTTCCATTCATCCCCACAATGAACTTGCTTCCCATCATTGGACAGGATGAGAGCAGGATGTGCCGTATCAGGATCCAAAGTAACATCCACTGCATTCTGTCGAAGGTTGTTGAACTGGGCGTCCCGTATCATCTTCATCTCATTTTTGATGGTCTCTGTCAGCTCATCCACAGCTTTCACCAAAACCGTCCTTGTGATTCCCTCGTATATTGCTGGACAGATGCTGACATCTGTCCAGTCTTTGGTGGGTGGAGCAGCATTCAGGGACGGGAAGCTCTGGAGGAAACGAAGACGGTCTTTAGAGCGTGAGATTTCCTCCATCTCAGCACGTCTCCTCGTCAGCTCAAAGACCTCCTGCTCCAGCTCTTTGATATAAACTTTGGTCTGTTTCTCTGTCCTTTTCTGATTCTTTTCAGTCATCTCAATTAGCTCTGCCTGAGCTCTTTCCAGAGACTTAATCAGAGCCGAGAAGACCCGAACACCATTTGCCGTCTCTCTGTCTGCAGCTTCTGTGCTGACCTTCAAGGATTGTTTGAGCTCCTGGACTTTTCTTTGTCTCTCTTGGATCATGTGCTGAATTTTAGCCTCTGTTTTCCCAAGTTGTGCTTTTTTTGCTTCATATTCTTCTTTCAGGGAAACTACCTGGTGAAATCTGTGATCTGTGTCCACACATGACTGACATATGATCATTTGTTCATTCTTACAATAGAACTCCAAAGGTTTGTCATGTTCAGCACACATCCTGTCTTCTTCCTTCTCCATAAAATTAAACAGCTGGTGAGTTTTTAAGATGGACAATGCTTGATGAAAATGTAGATTAGCTACAAAGAAGAGTGTCAGACAAGTTAAGCTCAGAGTCATCAACAACCAGATCTTCAGAGATGTCCATTTAGGTGCAGCAGGAGCATCATAAAAAACTTTTTCTGGTGTGGCATCGTGTTGCTCTGAGCCATCACCGGCTTTCTTTCCAACTGTTTTTCTAAACTGAACAGCCATCTCAGATATAAAAGTATTCACACCAAGCTTATATTTCCTCTCCACATGCTCTTTGCACATGGGACACTTGCGCTGGGAATTAAAATTCAAATGCTCCGTGATGCAATGTTTGCAGAAGTTGTGTCCACATGGGAGTGTGACGGGATCCCTGAACACATCCAGACAGATGCAGCACAAAAGCTGTTCTTCAGTCAGAAGATAGCTGGCAGCCGTCATGTTGAAGATCTGCAGCTAAAACAGAAAGTCAGTCATATCAGTGTCATTACTATAGCCAGAACGTTTCTTTAAAACATAAAGAAATTTATATACATCAAATATGTTCATTTACGTGCCATGCGTGTGAAATTATAGGTTTCCAGAAATGATTTTCTGAATTTGGTGAGGTTTTATGCAGACATTTGTTTATGTAATATTTCCACAATAACTCCAAATATTTAATAGATTCTGAAAAGCTGAAACAGTTACAATAACCATAAAGATTCTACACACAATACCTTCTATATTTGAATTTACTGTCTTGCAACTTGCTCATCATTGAAGACCGATTTGCACTCTAGAAAATGGATGCTTCAGCTCCAATGTACTTAAGAGTGTACAAAACACTGGCACGTAAAAGGGCATTTACCCTTCCAGGACCAGTAAAGCACCCCACCGACAGCTAAACTCATCTGTTCTCTGATTGGATTGTTAAATTTGTGATTGACATGACAATCAGCTGAAAGGAAGAAAAATTGGGTCATAATTTGTACTCGTAAGTTGACAGCCAGGAAAGTTGAGCACAGAGTTTTACACAGTTTTTTCCTTTCTATCTGTAACCAGACCTTAATTTAAAAAAAAAAAAAAAAAGTGTAACTTGTGTAAATATTTTTTTTTTTTTTTCCCCCCCCCACACACACACACACACACACACACACACACACACACACACACACACAAATTCACTTCTACAGATGCACAAACATAAAATTTTCTGATATTTTGGTTTACAAGGTTACGAAACTCAGTTCACAACTATGCATTTAATTTACAAGTACAAAATACTTACAGGCACAATTCGAGCTGATACACCCCGTCTGAGCTTTTTATAGACCACCAATTATCTTCAGTTCGCACAAGTTAAAGTCCTGACAAAATTAATCTGACTATGACTAAAGTGCCATTTTAGGGTAACCTAAACTGTGCTGACTTGTGCTGGATGTGTTTAAGACTCCTCTGCTTTGCCACTGGAAGAATGATAACTGTGTGCTTTCACTCTGGCTTGTTATGGAAATGACTGTCAAACCTTTTCAGACAAGAGTGAACACACCCACAACTTTGCAGTTAAAGTGAGCAGACAGCTCACGCAGTTCAGATAATTTGACTAGCCTTTTAAAAGGGACTTGCTATGGTTTTTTTCTCCCCATAGCTCCATATTTTTATTCTTGGAATCTAGTCAATTAACTTTGTATGATTCACACTTCATGTTAGTTCTTACCAGTGTTGTGGAGTAACAAAATGCATGTACCGGCATTTTGTATTTAAAATACAAAATATGAGTAACTGTATTCTGTTACAGTTACTCTTTAAAAAAGGTGATATTCAGAATACAGTTACTTTGTTGAAATAAATAGATTACACGGTGGTCGTGTCCTGTTTCATATGTTAGGCTATGCCCTCTCTATTTTTGGTAAGTCCACGACGATGGAAACCCAAACAAAACATGCAATAAGAGGCTCTAATGCCTGTGTCTCAATCTCACGGCCCATGTCACCTCTACTTACGGCCCGCATAATGACATGAAGAAATATTTTTAAAATAGCATAGCATGTATGAAGCATATAAATATAATAATAGCCACTGCAGGCAAAAAGAGTGCCTGACAAGCCTAGCTGAAAATAAGTATTAAGACTCGACTATACACTGTGTTCGCGTTTTCCTCCTAAACAATAAGTTCCGTTGGAGCAGCCTTTCAACGCCTCTTTCTGTCTGTCGCTAACAAAGTTGAGTGAAAGTTGTGTGAAAAAGTAATTTCCCCCTAAAAAACTGATTGGATCCCTCTTAGGAGCAACAATTACAATCAAGTGTTTGTGATGACTTGCAATGTGTCCTTTACAGCGTTGTGGAGGAATTCTGACTCACTCATCTTTGCAGAATTGTTGTAATTCAGCCAATTGGAGGGCTTTTCGAGCATGAACCGATGGATTCCGTTCAGGACTTTGTGCCTGTCCATCTTAGCCGCTATAATGCCTGACAGGAACTTCTGTGTTGTGCCGAGGCAGGTTATTGGCTGGTAGGTGGATTGGATCGGTCCGTTCTGTGGGTCCTTGGAGAACAGGACTGTCTAGGCTTCAGTTAGCAATTCTGTGTGTTTCGTTCACACATATTTTTCAAAGGCTTCTTTAGGCACTAGGCATGAATCGTGTCAGAGTCCCAAGCATGAAGAGCTGGACAGCACCAGGGAGTGTCTTAGATGTCTGCCACTGTGATGGTTACTGAAACCTGTTCAAGGAGATTGCTGTATTCTGCTGCTAGATCCATTAGATCCGCCTGCATTACAGATAAGTCATTCTGCACAGAGGTCAAACTGGTATGGCAGTTGGAGGGAAAAGAATTGTCATTGTTATATAATTTTGTTAAGGTTTTGACCAGCTGACCTGTGCTTCTGCTTCTTTGTGGATTTAGCAAGCTGAACTAAAAATATGAGTAAATATTATAAGGCTGTTTTCCAAACCCTAGACACCTGGAATTTTGAGAGTTAATAACTAGCTAAAATTCAAATTGATGTCTCTTCCTCTGTTACACTGACCATGAAGACCACAGCCACCCTGCAGTAAAAGTGAAAAGCTGTCAGCAAAATACTCAAGTATAGTTCTGACCTGATAATTATGGGTAAGTACAGTAACAAAATATTTGTACTTTGTTACTTCTCTGTTACTTCTATGAGCAAGACAAAAGTTCATTCATACAGACATAGTTCTTACAGACATTAGAGCTCAGATTTCAAGATGCTCTTTGTTTTCATTATGTGGGTTCAATATAGTTTTTCCATTGTTGATTTAGTTACAGTGCTCATGCACCTGACCGCTTAAATGTTATAGTGTCAATAAAGGAAGACGAGAGAATGTGTGTGTCATAAAGATAAATATTTGCTTTGTTTTCTTTTTTTATCTGCTGTTGCATTTTAGTTCATTTAAAATATGAACCCCTCTGCATTCAAAAGTCAATCATTCCCTGTCAGGTACATGCCAAAAGAAATAAAACTTCAGGACAAGTTGGTAATGAAATGGCACCATTCCCTGAGCCACTTCTTTCACAAAAAGCCAAACCACAGACCACACCCTGCTGCCACAGGTGGATTTGCAAGTTGAAGCTAACACTTATTTTCAGAGGTGCCTGAACTGAAAATGAAAGCATGTGTGTTAACTGTAACCTGTAAATCCATCTGCAGCAGCAGGTGTGGTTTGTAGTAGGTTGGCAAAGAGTGGTGCCAGTGGAGAAATTACTTCAGGAGAAGCAGACAGGAAGTCTTCTTTTAACATACAATAAATACATAAAAAGACCAAAACTGTCATGTGACGGCTGTGTGCAGGCAGGAGTGGTGGTAAGGAGGACCCAAAGTGCAGACGCTCAGAGGCAAAAGTGTATTTCAAAAACTCAGCTTTAATGCTGGATGGCAAAAAGTAACAAAAACCCCAAAAACACAAAATAAACTTACATGAACAGGCAGACGGAACACACAGCAAAATGAACGGTAGATCACGACACGGACATATAGAAACACAGGGCTTAAATACACAGAGGGAGCAATCAGGGAATGAGTAACAGGAGGGAAACACAGCTGGGGCAAATCAGAACTGACGAGACAAGGAAGCGTAAACTGAACACACTGAGATAAGACAGAGACCATCAAAGTAAAACAGGAAGCACATAACACAGACCGAACAAAAGACAGACTCACATGCAGGCACTACACCAGAGGGAACAGAGACGTGGGACCAGGACAGACACAGACACTAGCTGTGTCCAAATTCATGGGCTGCATCCTCCTGAGGCCGCATTTGTAGACCGATTACGTCACAGCGACACGCCGAAGGCTGTCCAATTCGTGGACTCCTCCGAATGCAGCTGACAAATGCGTCCTCCTTTTCCCCGAATTTGAAGGATGGGTCGGGTGTGTCCTTCATGGCCCACCATATCCCAGAATTCATAGCGCGGCCCAGCCAAACTGCAGTTTCCGGCAATGGCGGCCGCTACTAAGTTTTAAAATTACTTTTATTAATCTTTCTGGGTCACAAAATAAACTTTTAACATATTTTCAGGCGAGAATGTGGGTGTGTAAACTTCAAATATCTGCTCAGTTTATCAAGGTATCGCATATTTGCAAAAGTGCTTCGACGTTTTCGGAGACGTCTGTTACCCACCAGCTCGATAGCTAGCCGAGAGCTCGAGGGTCACTGAAGCCGCCGAGAACGGCACAACTCCCGGCACATCATTTTCAGATCACCGCGGACTTTCGCTACTCAGGTTAAACGTAATATATAAGTCACTTAGACAACCTAAAAATGATATTGTTTGGCTTTTTTCAGTGTTTTATTTGTTCGTGAGTAAATCGGTTTGGCTGAGATTAAAGTTATTAGATTAGATTAGATAAAATAAAACTTTATTAATCCCCCAGGTGGGTTCCTCCTTGGTTTTCACACAGCTGAATAAACGTCACACAGAAAACCGATTAAACAGAAGTATGAGATGGTCGAGAATTTACGCCAGTGTCCTGTTATATTTTAGATAGCAAGGAGCAGACGGCTGAGTTTATTAAACTCCACCGAGACAGCGGTGACGTTAATCTGAAGGCTAGACCGTCCAATTTCACAGCCGTTTACTTCCGGCCTACCCGACCTTCTGAGGACCCGGCCCACGTAGATCGCGAAGGCCGGGTCCTCAGGAGGATGCAGCCCATGAATTTGGACACAGCTACTGACTGGACGTGGGGATACAGCAGACAGGGGAGACAGCAACTAAGGATCACACCGAGA
This sequence comes from Oreochromis aureus, assembly GCF_013358895.1. Taxonomy (NCBI): domain Eukaryota; kingdom Metazoa; phylum Chordata; class Actinopteri; order Cichliformes; family Cichlidae; genus Oreochromis; species Oreochromis aureus. The sequence continues at coordinate 21,576,267 of NC_052958.1, read as the reverse complement.
CATAAACCAAAAGACAGAACTCAAAGAAACCCAGAAAAGATAAATCATATAATAAACTCAAAAACCTCTGGGTCAACGACCCAGGCATCCTAACAAAAACACAAGATCTTACTCAAATTTCATTAATAGAAATGAAGACACTAGATAGCAGGTGGTAAAAATCAGTTTGTAAATGTTTGTTTTTAACCTTTTGATATTTTAACCTTCTTCTTTAGGGTAAGTGCTGAAAGTTATTCTTATAATGTATAGTTCCTACTAGTCATAATATATCTATATAGCTTTCTAAATTAATAGAGCTACGTTGTACCTGCAGACCTACAGCATCTTGTGCTAGAGCGCAATTCAGAAGTATTCAGAAGTCATTCATCATGTCAAATGACCGGCGGATAAACTTTCAAGTTGGTAATGAATATATTACCTGTATAAAAAACAGCATCATGTAAACAAATGATAACCTAACAGTAACTGTTACACTGTAAAAAATATCTGTATATTTAAAGGTGATATACAATATAACGATGACAGGAAAAACCTGTCAACTATAAAACAGTTTAAAACTGTGAAAACAGTCATTTGTACATTTTTTCTCTGAAAAAAATACATAACCCTACTGTAAAGCACTCTTGCATTGTTTTTTAACGTAAGATTTCAATAAAGTTTATAATAGTCAAATACATTTTTTTTTACATTTATTTATTGAAAAAAAAAATACAGGTTTAAAGGCTGAATGTAAGCATGGTTGTGCTGGTAATGGATACATGCTGTAATATGATGTTGTGATTTTTCCATTCATTTCACATGATAATAAGGAGTTGGCAAAAGTGCAGACAACGTCTGTACAGCTCCACACAAGATTTGCTTTGGACTACGGCAGCATGCTATCTTCGTTTTCATGGACTTGTTTCTCATTTTTTTAAATGTAACCTCTGCCACAGCTCATCTTCAGTTACTTTGGTAAGAAAATAATCCAACTTGGTTTATTTATCGACAGCAGTGTGTTGCGGGCAGTGAAGGCGCAAATGACAAATTTACGTTAGCTTTAGTTCATTTCTTGCATTAGCGTTAGCTACATTATACTGAAAATAGCCTAGTAACACCAGCAGTGCGTGTTTAGAGACGTCTTTTGGAGATGGGTATATTAATGGAAACAGTCTAATTAGTGTAGCTATATTTTAGTGCTTTGTCTAAATACGGCCTGGGTTTTCCCGCCTTGTTTGACTTCCGGCTGAAACTTTAAGTTAGCCTGCATCACAGCTCTGTCATATTGACTATGTATTTTTGCAGCATATGTGGAGAATCGGTTCAGTCCGTGAAAGCTTATGTTTTGCATTGCAGACTGCATGTAATGAACCCCGCTGTATTTTTAAATGTGTTGAAGTAAGTTGTAAGCAGGTGTTTTCTGGACAGGCTGCTTTAAATTCTCCCTTCTACCGCCACCACACTGGTACCGCAACTATTTCTCAGGATACTACCTTAGTGTGTTTGAATTGCATTGTCTCACTTTGTAAACCCCAGTGCGAGGGAACTAAAGCTTTGATTGCTCACTTATGGGAACACATAGAAGAGGGGCAGCATGCGACTTATCCAGTGAGAGGATGCCAAAGTGTGTTCTCTGTAAAATCTACATTTACCTGCCATATGTCTAGCAAATTTCAGTGACCTGTATCTCAGAAATATGTATGTTTTACATTAAACTACAGAGACAGCACGTTCTGCCAGCATCTACCATTCAAACCATTGTTGAAGAAATATGAAATATACATGAATTGGGACAGATGTATACATTGAATAGACTAAGCTGATGAACAGAATCAACTTTTTTGGAATTTTCTTACCTGGATGATTGAGCGTATACTCTTGGCTTCTTTAGTTTCATGTTCTGTTGCTTCCACACTAATGCACTGGCTAACACAACAATATAGGTTCAGACAGTAAGCCATTCAAGCCCTTATTATTAAAGGTTTTTATTTTGCTGTTTTTTTGTTTTGTTTTTTTAAATTCTCAGGTTCCTGCTTCGCTGCTGAGACATTCATGTTGAGCATTGACAAGAAGATTGTCAACAACTGCATCACAACCTTCACCTCTGCCATCTGCCTAATGATTGGCAGTTACTACTGCTTTAACATACACTACCCTGTAGAACTACGATCAACACTGGAGTTCCTTCGACGGTAACATTTCCTTTATTATGGATTTATTTTTGTGCTTATCAAACTTAGTCATTTGATATCCCTCCTCAGGTTGTTAATCTCTCGCCCCCCCCTTTTTTTATGAAGGTGTTTCTTTTCCATAAATCCTGAGAGGGGCATCAAGGTTGAATCCAAGAAGGAAAAAAGTGATCTCAGTCAATTCCAGAGTTCTCACTCTCATCTCAGGCACTGCTGACCATGAGTGGATCTAGTCCTACCCCTCTTGTTTGAGATGTGATAAAGAAAAATTGATAAAGGTATACTGTGTTGCATACTCTGCAGATGTTCTGTTTTTGAAACAGTTATGTTTCTGATTGTGAGAAGGAAGTTTTTAACAATGTTAAGTTTTACTTGACACAATTTGTGAAAGTACATGTTCTACTTTTGCTTTACTGTTTTATATCTGAAAAATGTGGTAAACCTGCTATTTCCGGAATTTCTTGGAATCTAATTTTCCTACAGTTTTAAAGATATTTTTATTTTAACAGTGTAAAAAAGGTATGCTGCATGTAAATTGCTAGCATTTTGTAGTTATCCAAAAATTGCTGTTGAAGTTCTCAAAACAAGTGTGAAGGTTTTGTTTATTACCTGATGCAGTTTGAAGATGTACATTTTCAGTGTGTGAAATATATTGATGTAAACTTGTTCCTGGAATTTCTCTAATTCAGATTTTCTTTCAGTCATAGAAAAAATGTTTCATTGTCTATATTTGCATTTGGATAATTTGAAAAAGCAACATTCTATGTGTACTGATATTTATGTAGCGAGAACAGCACCAATAACACTTAACTTCTCTAAGTTATGGTAAAAGTGTCTGAATTGTCTGCTATAGGTAATGTAAGATATAATGTATGCTCAACTTACAACACTGGTTTTGCACAGTTTGAACAGAACTTTTAAGAATTCAGTAACTCTTTATTGTTACTGTCATGGAGGTAACTAGTAACTATTTGTGTTTATTTGAGTAAAAATGTAAACGTTTGATGTTAAATAAACATTTTTGTGTTACATTTAGGAATTTGAATAAAATCATGGTTTGTGTATTAAGCTTACAGAGTAGAATGATTGAAAGCACTCTAGTCTAAAAAAAGGTTCTGTATCATCTGATAACAGCAATTGAATTGCTATGCAAGCTGAATATTTTACTTATACTCTCAAAATATTTGTATGCATGAAATAAAGTAGTTGGTAATTAATACTATGAATTGAACAGTGAAAGGTGATCATATTTCATGAGGTAAACACTCAGGATAGTTTGTGATGTCATATTCAATTATGAAGTAAAATGGAAAAAAATATTTTATTCAAATTGAAAATTACTTCATAAAACATTAACTCTAAAAGCAGCAGAACTAACACCCTTTTAATCATACTACTTGAAGATGTTTCACTATAATATTTACAGGGAAGTTTTTATAACCCTTAAAAAGGGAAACTCCACATCATTTTTAAAGTAAATTATGGGAATTTTTACAGAATAAGATTGTATTTTATTATTTTGATAATTATTTTAACTGGCACAAACTTTATTTTATAGGTTATTTTCATGTTCATTTCTGGGAAAAACATTGTTTAAGTTAAAACATTTTCTTCTACAGTTGTCATGTGTGTAATCTCCCTGTGTTTCTCTGAGTGTATTTAAGTCGTGTCTTCTGTCTTTGTAGTTGCTGGTTCGTCTGTGTTGTTCCCCTCCATCTTCCTGCGTATCTCCCTCCCTGTCTCTCCGTGTCTCCCGTCATCTCTGGGTTTGTTTTGTTAGTTGTTCCAGTTTAAGTTTATTCTCGCCTCGCCGTTTCTGTTTGTTTGCCATCCTCCTGGCTAAATAAAGTTCACTCCCGTCACAAGCTGCATCTTGGGTCCTTATCTACTGCTCCACACGTCTGCCATGCCAGACGTGACAACAGTAAAATATTGACCCTAGCACAATTTTTAACTGTAAAATCAACAATAACAATACCTTCTTACTGTGAAAGAAGAAAATGTTTACCCGAAATTTTACAGTGGATTTCTGGCAACCACAGCTGCCAGCATTTTACTGTAAAATCTACTTTTTCTTTTCTTTTTTTTTGTTACAGTGTATGCTTATTGTAGCTGTTTGCTAAAAACACTAACTTCGCTTAGTTTGCCTTGGGTTCAGCTTTGACAACCAAATATGATCGAATGTTTGTGGTAGAATTCCAAAGTTGTCACCTTGTACCCTCTCAGAGCCCCGTATGCTTGGAGAGACCCCTACAGTAGGGAAATATGCAAAAGAATGTCCAAGCCATTGTATTTTGGGTTTGTTTATGTCCTACACAGCATCCCAACTCTTTAGCTAACTTAATAACTTTACCTAAAGTGAATAGTTAGTCTAATTCATTAGTGCAGCATTACTGCATCGCATAACAGTTACTGTTAGGCTATCATTTGTTTAGATGATGCGTTTCCTTATAAAGGTAATACATTTATTACCAACTTGAGAGTTTATCCGCCGGTGATTTGACACGACGAATGACTTCTGAATACTTCATCTGTGCCCCACTCCAGTGCACGATGCTGTAGGTCCGCAAGTACAACGTAGCTCTATTAATTGGCACTCGATTACTCTGCGACTTTCACGAAGGACCCGGATGTATTACCCCAAAAACTGAATTTAAGAACTGAAATTGAATTGTATATAAATATATAATTCAGTAAAATTCAGTTTTAATTTAGTGATGAACATTTTCAAATCAATACATTGGATTTCAAATTAGGCTAATTCAAATTCAGTTTTAGAAGCTTTGATTCAAGTTGAGCAATTCAGATTCAATCTGAGCAATTCAAATTCGAATTTAACTTATTCAAATTCAGTTTCTGATGGCACAAATTTCTGCCCATAAAGGGAGTGCAACATAAAGGTAAAAAAAAAAGGATCCCTGCTTTGGACCAAAAAAACAGAAGTTCAGGTGTTCACAATAAAACTCATCCAGGAAGCCACAAAGTATCCAGGTGTGCATCTAAAGAACTGCAAGCCTCACTTGTGTCATGGTTCTCAGGATCTGGAGAGGTTATGGTGTGTTTTTGTCATTCCTCTCCAACCAGGGTGGAACTGGACTTTGTTTCCCCGCCTCTGAGCCCGCCCTCAACACACACCTGTGTTTCATTCACGCTGATGCTGCTCTGGCTTCTCATCACACGTATATATCGTCACTTGGTGCCGCGTTGTAAATAAATCCTTCACCTTCTCTCTAAACTTCCGAGTCCTACGAGTGAATCCTCTGCTTCATAATCTGTGACAGAACAATCCAGCCATTATGGACTCAGTGGATTCTGACCCTGTTCAACGGGCTCTCCTCTCTCAGAAAGCCCTGCTGTAGCGGCACGAGAAGATGCTCCACCATATTAATAAAGTACTCTGCCCAGCGCTCACCCCTGGTAAGCCCACCCTCTCCGAGTGTAAATCCCTCTCCATCTCCGAGTCCCCAGGCTGCTGCTACACCCCCCCAACCCTCCCGCTGCCTGGCTAGAAGACACATTGTAAATAAATCCTTCGCCTTCTCTCTAAACCTTGGAGTCCTGCGAGTGAGTCCTCTGCCTTATAATCTGTGACAACTTGTCTCAGTTATGGTTTTTGGTGGTGTCAGCGGGAGAGCCGCAGCCCTTGAATGTACTGTTACAGCAACCTTGTGATTATTGTAAGGGTGGACAGTGCGCCAGCGGGAACCTGCCAAGCTGGAGACAGAGGTTGAGGTGCGCAGGGTTCCTGCCACGGCTGAGCGCGGTGTGCTGTTTGGTCTCTCTTCCAACAGAGGCACCATGTGATTATTGTAAGAATAAATGATGCTGCGAAGCATGAAAATGCCATTGGGTCTGCCACTGGAGGCGTGGGTGGCCCCAGAGTGAACATTTCCCCGTAGCTGGGCCGGGGCATGGGGCGCGGATGGTCCAGGCCAATACCCTTGCCTACTCGCGGAGTGGGGAGTACGTTCTGCTCGGCTCCCCGGCCTTAGGTGGGTGATGGGGGTATGTGGCGGAGCGTGTTCTGCGATGCCGATGCAGGTGAGATGGACTCACCTTTGGTTGTTAAAAATATACAAGACAAATTATTATCCGAAAGCATGAGAGACGTGGTATGGCTCATCTCACTCGGGCGCCTCCCTGTGAGGACAGTGGTGCAGTGGAGTTGTTTTGTTACCACCATGAAATGCCCTATGATAAACTGTGACGAAGATGAGACCTTACGGTGTGTTCACACCGAACGCGATAGACACGAGCGAAAATGCCCCAAACGCCCCTAATTTGACGCGTGCACATTCGCACTTCAACGCGTGTCCAAGAAAACTCCATTGCGCGTCAAAATTGCATACTTTGACGCGCGAGAAACGGAAATGTGGGAGGGATGTGGGAGGAAGTTGTGCCAGACAGTATCTTTGCTAGATGGCAGCTGTCGAGTTAGCGTTTGAAGAGAGAGTCTCCCTCCTGTATTTACTGTGGAGAGCAGAGCAGCGGCGTTAAGGACGTCCTCGCCGTACCTGGGTCCATCAGGTCCCCCAGAGGCGTGAGCAGTTTGGTGAGTTTCACCACTTGCTCGAGGAGCAGCGCCTGGATGACGGCCGATTTCAGCGATATCACCGTCTTTCACTCGCCCAGTTTGAGGACCTGCTGTCCCGCGTCGGTCCCAGAATCGCCCGCCTAGACACCAACTACAGGCGCTCAATCCCACCTGCAGAGCGCCTGTCCATCTGCCTGAGGTTAGTAAAAGTGTTTAATACGGTAGTCCTTTATTGATACCTGTGCTAATATATGCTAAACTATCGTTTATACACTGCTAATATGGCTGTGGTATGCTAACAGTGAATGCCGTCGGTATTTACTGATATCAAACTGTGGTATGAGGACCACTGTGGGTTAATCTTTGTAGTGATACTCACTCCTTTTTTTTATTTAGACCTGGTTTAATTCTGGTATAGTTGAATATTTGTATATAATCCTCGCAGCTGTCAGACTCTATAACAGGGGTCACCAGCCTTTCTTAAAACTGAGAGTTAGATAAAATTGTGAAGTTTGGTTCATCTTTAGTTATATGGTTCTATCTAGCATATTCTATCTTGATAAGCTATGTCTTATCACAGGTTAATTTTTCAAAAATATTAACAATGATTTAAGCAAGGAAAGGGCTACATGTCAACATACAACTCTTTATTTCTATTAATGTCTTACTTCATTCCTACCTGATTGACATGTCTAGGAATTATGAGTGATTGGCACACTGTAGTGGTAAAAGTTGCTACCAATCAAATTATGATATTTGAAAGTTAAAACAAAACACAACTGACTGTTTTATATTATATCTAATATATGTTATGTAATTATCCTTATAATTACAAAATGTTTTATGTAAGATTTATGTTTTGTAATTTAAATCTGACATCACAAAAGTATTTTGGAATTTGAATAATGTATTTTGTAACTGCAGTACACATAATACTAATTTTGAACAATTTTGTCCAGGTTCCTTGCCACCGGGGACTCCTTCAGGACCATCGCGTTCAGTTTCAGAGTCTGTGTGTCCACAGTGTGCCAGATCACCCCCCAGGTAGCGACGGCCATCTGGGACTGTCTAGTGGACGACTTCATGGCTGTGCCTTCACCTGGAGACTGGCGGTCCATCACAGAGGGATTCCAGGAGCGCTGGAACTTCCCTCTCTGCTGTGGAGCTCTGGATGGGAAGCACGTCCAGACAAAGGCCCCCCATATATCACATAGGAGACACACACATTGATATACACTAAATATTTATTCCATTTCTTTTTTTGTGGTGCCCAAATTTATGCACCAGCTTGATTTTGTTTAAACAATTATTGCACACTTTTTGTAAATCCAGTAAACTTCTTTTCACTTCTCAAATATCACTGTGCGTGTCTCCTGTATGATATATTTAACTGACATTTTTTATTGTAACAACCAACGATTTATACAGGAAAATAATGGCTATTAACAAGGTTGCCCAAACTTTTGCATCCCATTGTATTAGTATATTCTGTCATCAGTATAATATGAAATAAATTCTTCATGTGTCAAGTCGTGTGCCAACATTTGCTGTGTAGTAGAACTGAGACATTAGTCATTATAAAAATTTATTTGAAATAATATTAAAATTCTCAAACAGAAAAACATTAAACATAAATATATAAAATATAAGTATTTACAGAGAGACCGGAATAAAAAGGACCCAGCTGCTCTCCAGAGCAGGAACAAGGCTGAGGAGGAAATGCTTCATTGGAGACTGGCGTGGCCTCTTCAGGGACACCAGGATGGCCAGCTCCACCACCGATGGACCGTCCTGGGACCAGTCCCTCATCTGCCTCGGAGCTGTCCTCCTCTCTGGGCCTGTAAAACAGCACAAAACACAAAGAAATGAGAGGGCTGCTACTAGATTTTAATTTCAACATTGAAAAAAAACAAAAAAAAAAACAGGATATAATCAGATTAGTTGTAGATATTTAGTAAAGGTGATCACAAGGGAATCCCACCGAGTAAAAAGCTATCAGTGCTGCTGTACATGACATGCTACAATTGCATACCTGTGGGTGCAGCAGCAGGAGCTCAGGGACTGGGGAGCAAGGAGAAGCAACAGGGGATGCTCTGCTGCAGAATCAGTTGGTTCTGTCAAGACAATATTAAATGTTAACAGGTTGAATACAATAATCATAGAGAAAGTATATTCAGTGGTCCCTCATTTATTGCAGCAGGGGTTGTCAGAATAACTAGCCCCTCGCCATGCACTTTATACACTTTTTTCCCCACACACATGAACATTAGTCACAGTTCTCACAAGTTGATTCTCAAAGTGCAAACCTTTGTAGATTGCAAAACGTAAAAGTATTATTATGCCATGTTTTGTCTTCATCTGCCTGCCACTTTCGTGCGCCTTTTTCCCTCGCGGTGCAGGTGTATATTTCCGAATGAGGGTCATAGTTATGGGTGTTTTTGTGCTGTTTTATCTATTGGATGTGATGGTTATCAAAACAAAACATGATAAATTTGACAAGCGCAGGAGACACAACACGGTGGAGATTTGTCAATCAGGCTGCAGAATGCAATGCTGTACTGTGCATCAGCGAAAAAGCGAAGCCGTGACGGATGAGCGGGACCACTGTGTGCTGTTTATTAATAAACAAAATATATTCCTATATGACAACATGCATAAAAGCAGAACGGTATTTGTACATCAGTGGGAAAATAGCGGTGGCTTGCTAGCTTTTGTGCGGCTTCCCCGGGTCAGTGAAAAATTTCAAAAGAGAAATGAATGAACTTACCAGGTTGCCCGATCTCTTCACATATCTTCCTCCAAGCTCGGTCCTTTATATTCCTGTCTCGGTACAGAAAGCAGCTGGTGTCGTACAGCTCCGGGTTGTTTGCTACAGCGTTGATTAGCCTTCCCTCCATTGAAGAATGAAGGGCTTTGGCTGGATCTGCCCCAGGCTCCTGATTGGTTGTTGCGGCACGATTTGACGCTGGAGTTCAGATTTTTCCAACTCGAGCGGTAGAGGCGAAACACGCATATGCACAAAATGCAACACAAAAACTGACGCGCGTGATTTTTTTCGCGAGTCCAACGCGCCAGACGCGGTACACTGACGCGCGTTTCACGAGTTTTGGCGTTTTCGCAACGCAAATCTGCTTCCGAATTTTCGCCGGACGCGCAATCGCGTGTCATCGCGCTTTTCCATTGACTTTACATGTAAACCTGACGCTCTGGCCGCCTCTATCGCGTTCGGTGTGAACACACCGTTAGAACATCTTCTTTTGGACTGTTATAGGACAACTGAGATAAGGCTGAAGATGACAGAAATTGGGTATGATGTTGATGTTAACATTAAAGCAGTAAAATATGGTTTGTTTAAAGAGAAAATGGGTGAAGACAAAAGGAGACTCTTTTGGTTAATAATGTGTGTAATAAACACACATATCTGGAAAACCTGTACCAAAGGAGTGATAGAACAAAAGATGATAAGTAGTGATGTGGTGAGTAAACATATCATTACAGATCTGTGGAGAAGAAGAACAATGGACCTGAAACTTGGAAAAGTTTTCCCCTGGAATGTATTGAAACTGTAAGTTTTAAAAGTACTTTGTGGACTCAGATGCTCGACTTTCCTCCTTGTTTTCCTTTTTCCTTAATGAGTAGTATGTGATCATGGTTTTGTATATGTAATTGTATGTGTATGTAAATTTTATATGTATACTTTAAATAAAGTGTTTAAAAAATAAATAAATAAAGAGGTTGCAGGAATCCTTGCCATGGCTATAGTCCTTGACATTTCAGATGTCATGTAAGAAGCTGCAGAACTTCAGGAAGTTGTAGTGATCTTAATTGTCAATGGTCAATGGTAACCCAGATAGCAAGGAAACATTGAAACAATGTTGAGTCAATATCAGGCGACGTCATTGAAGCAACGTTGAAGTGTGACGTTGACCCAACATCACTCTTGCACCCATTTTTAACGTTGAAACAACGTCAGGTTTTGATGTTGAATCAATGTTGAAACCTGACATTGATTCGACGTTATATTTTCTAACACTGTTGACATTGAAACAATGTCAGATTCTGATATTGAAACACTGTTGAGCTATGGTATTGATTTTCCACCTCTTTCGCACAGTTGCTTTTTATTGAAAAAAAAAAACAAAAAAACAAAAAAGGTCAATAGACATGTATCATTTGCAAAATACTTTATTAAAAGACAAAGTGTCCTATTTACATTTCTGTTTCACGTCACTTTTTATTATTTACTCCGGGATGGGGATGGATGATGTGCGTCCTGCGCGCCACCCGTACGATCTGGAGCATATCTGAGCCATTTCTGGACTGCTTGAGCAAAGACCAACTCAGACAGAGTTCGCCCCTACCTGCTGTAAACTCCTAGGCTGATAAACATGAAAGTCACCAGGCGGAAATCAGCAAACTGCCGCATTTGATTCCCAAAGAGCTATAAGCTGAAAATGTGATATGTCTTAGCATGGTGTGCCGTGTATCCTTTAAAAAAAAAAAAAAAGGGGTCCTCGGGCTGTACAAAGTGTACAACCCGAGGACAAAAACAAGTCAAGACCAAAGACTCTATCTCCAGATTAACCGGACATGAAAGTCTTGTTATTAAGAAAGACAAAGTAATATAGCAAAAACCAGACATAGGAAATGTGAAACGCACCCAGCACATCAATTGATCCCTTTATTGTTCACTTTAGGCTCATAAAACTACAATAAATGTTAAAACTTACCAAATATGCATCTGCACAGCGCTGTCTCTTTAAATGCCCTTTTTTGCTTTGTCTGGTCCTTGGTTTTTTTTCCCCTGCCCAGTTGAGTACAGAGTAGGGATGGGTATCGTTTAGGTTTTATCCGATACCGGTGCCAAACCGGTACTTTTGAAACGGTGCCGGTGCTTAGACGGTGCTCGAACCGGTGCTTAAAGAATGGAGAACACAAAATTGGTCCAAAAACCTCTCATGTTTAGCTGGTTTTTGTAAAAAGATAACAATGTTAGCCTTTTCTGCAGCTATAGGGCATATATGGTATCACTCTTGGCTGGAAGCAGTGCTTAAACAATGGAAAAAAAAAAAACTTTGTCCAAAAACCTCTCATGTTTAGCTGTTTTCCACTTTTTCTTTGGTCATTTTAGCCTTTTTGGCCAGGGTGAAGGGAGTATCTGCCATCAAACAAGAAGACAGCCGCATGTAACTACGACAGTGTTTGCTAGTTCACCTTATATGCATTAATGTAATAATGTGGTTAGCGTACTCAACGTTAATTACACACGAACAACATGAAGCTACTCACGCAGAGGAGAACGGCTGCTGCTGCCATCATCATCCTCATCATTTCTGCTACGCTGACAGGGCTAGGGGCCAGGACTCTCCTCTTCGGGTTTTTGGGGGATGTTGCTAACTCCGGGTCCGATAACAGGCACCACACCCCCAGTAGATGTGCTCGGTGTGAGGTCTCCCAGCAAGCTATCAAACACGGCGCATTTATCGGCTTTAAAAAAAATGCTATGTGTCACCAGGTGTTTCATCGGATGCGAGGTGTTACCTGCTTTGCACAGTATCACAGTATCAGCTTAAAGCACTTGTTGCAGGCTGCTGAGTTTGCATCTTTTGCTGTGAAGTACAGCCAGACTTTTGACCGCTTCGCCTTGGGCATTTTTAATGTGTAGCTCTGCTCTAAAAGAACGTACGTACCTGGCCCCGCCTACTATCCTCGGAAACGTAAAATGATTGGCTAGAATTGGCTCAGGAAAAAAAAAAAAAAAAAAGCACCGAAATAAAGCACCGAAATGTGCGCTGCTTTTCGGTCTGGTTACTACCGTTTATGTCAGACACCGGTACCCATCCCTAGTACAGAGGCCAGCTCCTTTGTAATGGCATAAACCATTACACGGCGGACTCGCACCTCCAGTGTGGTCCAGCAGCACCAATCAACGCAAAGCGTCTCACCTATAGACACATTTTATGAGATGGAATTAGCGTGTCTCATGTCTTAAATGTGTATGCAAGTGCTTGTGTGTTTACTTCATGTAATTGATGATAGAAACATGTCATTTAGTTTTCCCTAAAGCCTGATTTTCAAGTCATACAAAGAATAAACCAAAATATTGGCAGTACAATGTATTTCTATTCCCTTTTGTTGGATATTCATTTGTTAGTTCTTGTAACTGCTAAAAGTGTTTACTAGTTTTTGCCTGTCACATATATTTGTTATACCATGTAAACTGTGAAATTCCAAGATTTTCAAACTTGCCTTGTAATAGTGGCCTCACAGAGTCTCTGGAATCTACAGAAAAAAAAAATCACAACAAGATGACATTCAGGAGTATAAACTGGGTTTTTTTTTAGATAAGAGTACAATGACATTGTGATGCAGCTTTAAAGCTTTTTTAAAAGCATACCTATGGGCAGAAATCTGTGCCATCAGAAACTGAATTTGAATAAGTTAAATTTGAATTTGAATTGCTCAGATTGAATCTGAATTGTAACTTGAATAAATGCTTTTGAAAACTGAATTTGAATTAGTCTAATTTGAAATTGAATTTATGGTTTGAAAATGATAATCACTAAATTGAAATGGAATTTTATATATTGAAAATGAATTCATTTGCTTTGAAACTGCATTTTATCCTTTAAAAATTCAGCTCTCAAATAATTTCAGTTTCACTCTCACCATTCAGTTTCAGTTCTACAATTCAATTTCAGTTCCAAAATTCAGTTTTTTGGAACTTACATCCGGTTCCAGTTCAAGAGCGCAGATTAATAGAACTACGTTTTACTAGCGGACCGAAAGTGTTACTGACGGGAATCTACAGCGTCTTGAGCTGAATTAAGACTTCAGAAGTCATTCGTCATGTCGAATGACCAGCGGATAAACTGGTGATCCAGTGATGCTGCACTAATGAATTAGACTTACTAATGTAAGTTCCAAAAAACTGAATTTTGGAACTGAAATTGAATTGTAGAACTGAAACTGAATGGTGAGAGTGAAACTGAAATTATTCGAGAGCTGAATTTTTAAAGGACAAAATGCAGTTTCAAAGCAAATGAATTCATTTTCAATATATAAAATTAAATTTCAATTTAGTGATGATCATTTTCAAACCATAAATTCAATTTCAAATTAGACTAATTCAAATTCAGTTTTCAAAAACATTTATTCAAGTTACAATTCAGATTCAAATTTAACTTATTCAAATTCAGTTTCTGATGGCACAGATTTCTGCCCATACATACCATCTATAGGGAAGACATCAGACTGCATGCTGGCGAGATCGCAAAGCTGTGTCGGTTTGTGCCGGAGTGGCGAAAGGTGCCGGAAGCTGGGTGGGGCATTATGATGGTTGCTATCAGTGGGCTGGGGGGCAGACTGCAGAGTGATGAGGGCTGTTTAGAAAAAGATAATTTTTTAAGTATTTAAGAATACAGACAACTTGTCAAAAAAGTTTCCTCGTGTCAGACACAGATATGTACACAGACACTAGACAGTATTTTATTACCTGGTATTTTCACTCGAGGGGCCTGGGAAACCATTTTTTTTGTAGGCTGCTCATCCTCTGAGTCCGTATATATGTGTACAGGGATTTGGTCTAAAGAAAAGAAATTAAAAAACGGTCTTAAGTAATTGTAAATATGCTTTTGGCATATTGTTTCCTAAAGTTAGTTTGATTTCTAACAACACACACAGGAAACAGAGACGTGCAAGAAGGTACAGTATACCAGAGGTGGGACCAAGTCATTGTTTTGCAAGTCTCAAGTAAGTCTCAAGTCTTTATCCTCAAGTCACAAGTCAAGTCTCAAGTAAAGTCAAGCAAGTCAGAGTCAAGTCGTAAGTCAAGACAGACAACTTTCAAGTCAAGTCCCAAGTCCGAAACTTTGAATTTCAAGTCCTTTCAAGTCTTTTTTTTTTTTTAACCCTCTGGGGTCCCGGTATATTTGGCCGTTCTTGACTACTTTTGATTTTACTTCTATATTTCACTTTTAAAATATGTTTTTCTTGCCTTGTTTGGTATCATTATTTACAGCACAACCTCAAATATCTGAAATTTGAGTTATTTTTTCATTTTGGTATACTATATTAGCACAGTTGATCTAAATTCAGACAAAAATTCAGAATCCGAGTAGAAAAAGTTATATTTTTTTACATGTTTAACGAATCATTTTCATAACTTGAAATGCAAATAGAAATTGTACATTTCTAAAAATTATGCACAAGTTTTGCAAACAACAAAGTTATATGGTACTATTTACCTAAAAATGCAGCCAAGGCCTCAGGCGTTTTTATATAACCATTTAAATCTATTTACAGAACAATCAGGTGTGCTGCATCAAATAAGAAGGCACACAAATTATTTGTGCCAGTCCAAAACATGTAGTTTGTATTCAGTATAAGACAGAGGAGAACACCACAGGCCTAAACCCTGCAGGTCTGACAACTGGAGGTGCAACAGTCCAGTTTTCTATGTGGAGACAGCGTTTACACTGGAATCTGCCTTTGACAGCTTTTTTTTAGATCAAATATGAAATTCAGCAGTCTAACCGACACACAATACAAAACAATAACTACACAACAAACTAACTATAGCCTCCAAACACGCTAAACGTCACTAATGTCTCACATATGAAAACTCTCTCTCTCTTTTTCTTTTCGCTCGCCCGCTTTCCGTCATGGGTGTCACTCCTAAAAACTTCCCTTCTCCCTAAACAACCAAATGTCACATGTTGCCTTATCATTTTTTGATTGGCTGACATGGTAAACTCTAACACCAATAGGGAAGGGGTGTTTTTCTTTTTTTTTTACTCGCAAGTGGAGAGCGTATGCTAGGCTGTCTGTAGAAAACGCCGTTTTTGTCTAGCATCCCTGTTGAGAATAACCTTTGCAAATAAACAACAGCTAATAACATAAGATCAAAATATTTTATTTGATGTATTGACATAAATGACAGAAGAAAAGGCCATGTATAGCAGGACTACTCAATTACACACTAAGGTGGGCCAGATTTTCTAACCAAAAAAAAAATTCCTGGCTCAGACACGCAAAAAGTTAAACACGACCATACACTAATTGCAAATTAAACACAGTGATTTTGAATTGTGATGTGATGGTAAAATAAATATTTGTCAGTCTAAACTGGGTTAAATCTACGGGGTTAATGATGGGGAGGAGACGGACAGAAACTCTCTTCCCTGAGTACAGCTACAGAACCCACTTTCTGAAACGGACCCTGCTCACCATTCACCAACAATTCTGAGCTAACAAGTTGCATGTTATTCTTGGATGCGCTTGCAGGACCGGACTTAAAATAGCATGACAAACATATCATACCTGTTAAAGCCAAACAGTATCATCAACGTAGCCCGAAGAACATTTGCTAATAAGATGAAGTTAGCTAAGTCAGCTATTTCATCGTAGCAAAAAAAAAAGAAAAAAGCACCACCTACCGTTCTTTATGCAACTTCAAATGTCGGACAAAGTTGGAAGTTGTTCCATCTCCGTCTGTGATTCTCTTCTTGCATGTTTTGCATATTGCATTTCGTTTTTTGTTGTCTACTTCGTAGTTTATGTACCCGAAAGAAATTACTCTTGGGAGCATTTTTGGCTCAAGCGTTTTTGTTCTTGTTTTTTTCAAATCTGGTTAATTTGATTGGCTGTGCTACAGCCCATGCTCACATACATACGGAGTGTGGTAAGAATGAATGAATGAATAAAGTGAATTAATGGTCCGCACTTTTTATATAATATATATGTTAAATTTTAGATTTGGGTAAAATATCAAGTCTTTTCAAGTAAACAGGTTCAAGTCCAATTCAAGTCCCAAGTCACTGGTGTAAAAGTCCAAGTCAAGTCCAAGTCTTACAACCTTTTTTCAAGTCAAGTGTAAAGTCATAAAATTAATGACTCGAGTCTGACTCGAGTCCAAGTCATGTGACTCGAGTCCACACCTCTGCAGTATACAATGAATTTTTGAAGTGCACAAGTGTACACTGCTTTGCATTTTTAAAAAGTTTACAAACTTCCACTTTTTGGACTATATTATGTGGTGATATTGCAGTATGCAAGCACCACAGATATGTATAAAAGACAAGATCATAAATTCTTAACAATCAAAGATATGTTTGTGAATAAAAATGTTTTACTTGTGCTTTCTTTTAAGACTGGTCTGGGTTTCTTCTTCGGACTGAAGGTCAGACGTATCACAGCGTTCACGTGGATATCTCTGAAGACTGCGTTCTGCTTCGTGAAATGTGCCTGAAATACAAACACAATGTACGGCCAGACATACATTACGTGTGGACAAAAGGTGCAAACGCATAGAAAAATCAGCAGTTTCAAAAATACGCTGGTACGTGTGGACGTAGCCTTATTCATTATTCAAGGCACAAACGGAAAGTCATGTACGCGTGCAACGTACAGTCATGTGGGCATGCTGCGTGAGCATTCAACCTGAGTCTAAAGTTTTCGTGTGTGCGAATTGAAGCGAGTGCTCTCAATCATCAAAAGTAACAAAGTCATTGAACACGTTTATACAGTTAACTTTACGTTTATCAATCATATATCACAGATTTAGAATTTTTGTAGTACTAAGCAACTACAGAGCGAAAGTCTGGGTCAAAAGCGCCGAGGCGACGGCAAGAACAAAGGAAACCTCGAGCGTTAAAGCTAGCTTTGTAAGGGAATATAACGAAGAAATTATGAAACAAAAATGTTTTCTTTGTTGATATACTTTGTTCGCAGTGCAATTTATTTGTTGCCGGATTGTAAGAAGTAGACACAATTTCGGGCTCCCACATTTTGTGGGAGCAACGTAAATAACAGTAAAAAAAAACTCGTTAATGTACAACATTAACGAGTTTTTTACTGTTATTCAAATGCAAACATGGAAATAACGAGTAGGGAAAAAAATCATTCATTCTTACCTTATACTAATCGTGGTGCAGGCCAGTGCAGTGCATGAACTGATGCCTTCTCCAGTCAATTCCGCTGAGAGTAAATCAAATGTCCCGCTCTACTGTAGAAGACAATGAATACCTGGGGGATGTACCAATGTGAGAGGGTGCTGCGGAATAGTCCAAGTGATCGCTGCTTTTATTTCCGGTCAACTATACATAAATTGCACGTGAGACACGATTTTTTAAAGCTGGTGAACTAGACCAAGTCATTGATAACAAATGAACAATAAATCTACTTTCTCTGGTACTTTATACCCGATCAGTTGCAATGCAATTTAATGCTCAACTACAAATCGATGGTTTTGATGGTGACCGAGCGAATGATCGTCAACTATAAATAGAGCGTTTTCTCGGCGTTGTTGTTGTCACCTGGTCGACTATAAATAGATCAAATATCAATGACAAAAAACAACGGTGAATCAACATCGTTACAACGTCTCTATAGTAAGACCGTCGGTTTACCACAGTATTTCAATGTTGTTACAACATTGGCATTTCAACCCCGACCATATACGACGGTTCGGATGAAAAATCAACATAGATTCAATGTCGTCTTGCTATCTGGGAACTTTATTGTCTCCAACGGGAAATTGATTTGCAGTACAGAAATATAAAAAAACAAACAAACAAACACATCACGTACACACAAAAAAATAATATAAGCCCTGAGAAAACAACCTAAATTTTATCATCAAAAAAAGTGCAATGTGCAATGGCGACACTTATGGTTTAGTGTTATTAACCATGATAATAGCAGTAGGTACAAAAGACAATCTATGTCTCTTTGTCTTCACTGCAGGCACTTTATAACGACGACCTGATGGAAGCAGTTGAAAATCATTAAAGAGAGGGTGATCTGAACACAATAAAGACAGAGGTTGCCTTCGTCAGCACCTGCCTGTTATAAAAGTCCACAAGCTGGAACTGAGACCTCCCTGAAATCTGACCAGCCAATTTAACTAGGTTGCTAAGTCTGGTCTTATTATTCAAAGACATATTACCATACAGAAGGTTAAAACAGATTCAATAAAACTTTTATAAAAAAGAGTCATCATTTCAGATGAAACATTAAAACCTCTCAACCTCCTTAAAAAGTACAATCTTTGTTGAACCTTTTTCACTGTAGCAGCAAGATGTGATTTAAAGGACAGAGCCTTATCAAGAACAACCACCAAATACTTATAACTGTCCACCAGTTCAATGGCTGCGCCATTTACCACTGTTAGTGCACGATGGGGGGATGTCTTCCTGAAGTCAATAACCACGTCCTTGGTTTTCAAGGTGTTGATCATTAAGAAGGACTGATCACACCACAAAACAAACTCATCCACAACAGGCCCATGGGAATCCTCTTCACCATGCAGGAGGCTTACAATGACTGTGTCATCTGCATATTTAATGAAATGCCTGTTGGCCTGTGTACTGCCACAGTCATTAGTGTACAAAATATACAGTAGAGGAGAGGGACAACAACTTTGTGGTGAGCCAGTAGAAGAGTTCAGCTGTTTAACTTACAGATCTCACACACTGAGATCTGTAAGTTAAAAAGTCTAAAATCCAACCAACGATATTGCGAGATCTCGCAAAAGTTCATCTTAATTTTTTTTTTCTCCCATGTCCCTTGCGGGGCTCCGTAGGATAGTATTAAAAGCTGAAGAAAAATCAATAAATAAGAGCCGAGCATGAGCTTTGGCACCATCAAGATGGCGATAAAGGAAATTCAACAGAGTGACCACTGCATCATCAACACCTCTACGAGGCCTGTATGCAAATTGTAGTGGGTCGATAAGCTTTTCTACTTGCTGCAGGATCTCCTTCCAGTTTTTCAAAGGACTTCATCACTAAAGATGTTAAAGCGACAGGCCTAAAATCATTTAATGATGTAGGTTTTGTGGTCTTAGCAACTGGAGAAATAATTGATTTTTTCCATACCTCTGGAACCTTCTGTTGCTGAAGTGATAAAAGAAAGATGTAATAAAAAATACTGCATAATTGCTCAGCGCATGTTCTAAGCACCTGGCCACATATACTATCGGGACCTGGACTTCTTTTAGTCTTACTCATTTTAAAAAGATTTTCCACCCTTCTTTCATCAAAGAACAAAGCTGGGGGGGCTCTGGTGCACTCTATTAAGAAATCAAATGTATTCCTAAAATTATAATTATCATTAAATTTCAAATAAAATCTGTTCAGCTCATTGCCTAACTGAGAGTCTGAACTAAAACCAGGGAGACTTATCTTATTACAGTCACTGTAACATTGACCAGTCATGTGTTTCATGCCTGCCCAGGCAACCCTTAAGTTATTGCTACCCATCTCCGCCTCCACCTTGTCCTTGTATTTTATTTTGGCTTTTTAAATTTCTGATCTGATCTCCTTCCTAATTTCTCTAACTTTCAAGATATTCCCTTCAATAAAAGCTTTTTTCCTTTCATGAATCAGCCTCATAAGAGCTTTTAAAGACCATGGTTTTTTATTAGGGAAAAAATGCACAACTTTTTAAGGGATAATCATGTCTCTGCAAAAGGAGATATAGCTGCAGACAACGTCAGTGAGTTCATTAATGTCTCTACATGATTCTGTAAACACTGACCAGTCTGTACAGTCAAAGTAGCCCTGCAGGGCTAAAGAGGCGTCGTCACTCCAAATCTTTATGAGGTGTTTCCTCACCTTCTCTCTTCTCAGCACAGTCTTATAAACTGGCAGGAGATGCACCGTGTGGTGATCCGAGGATCCGAGGGCGGGGCCCGCCACAGATGTGTACACACCTTTTATGGAACCATAACATAGATCCAGAGTCTTATTGAAGCGTGGGGGACAGTTCACATACTGATAAAAACTGCTCAGTGTTTTCTTCAAGTCTCAGCGATTAAAGTCCCTAAGAACAATATTAGGGGCCTCAGGAGAGAGAGATTGTAGTGAGTGGATAACGTTGGAGGTGGTGTCAGTCGCATTCTTAGGATTCGCTTTAGGATGGATGTAAATGACGGTGACGTTGATCTGTGGGAATTCCCTCGGCAGATAAAATGGCCTCAAAGACAGAGAGGAGCTCAATGTCAGGCAGACACACTTGTTTACGAACGGTAACATTTTTACACCATTTCTGATTTATATACAAACACACCCCTCCTCCTTGAGATTTCTGGGTAGCTCCGGGGTCTCGATCCAAACGTATGGGAAACCCGAAGCCCTTTAATTCCAGAGAAGAATCAATCAATCAATCAATCAATCAATATACTTTATTAATCCCGAGGGAAATTAGGGTTACAGCAGGCAGCACGCTAATGGCGCATGCGCACTTACAAAGGAACCTTCTGACCAACATTACACAAACATCACATTGGGGAGACATGCCAGAAGGTAGGCTGATAGGAAGAAAAACAACGAAAGTATGTGACATGAGGAGAGAGAGAGAGAAAGAAAACTCCACTCAGACTGAGCTCCTAGTGGGAGAACAGTTTGATAACAGAAAAAAAACACCTCAGCACAAAAAGCACATGACTATCAATACACCATAGAAACACAAGACAAGCAACGGGGCGGGGAAAGGGTGAGAGAGAGCGGTGTAGACAGCGCTTCGGTCCTGCAGCATGCCTGCGCTGGTCCAGTCGACTACCATCTTCACCGGTAGGGCACAAGCATCGAAGGCGTTTGGAAGGGAGGGGAATCAGTGTGTGCATATCAGTGTATGTGTACGTGTGTGTATGTCCAGAGTCAAGCTGAGACACTGTCCTTCGCCCTGCCAGGCTAAGTAAACAGTCTTCCAGCCAACTCAGGTGGCCTTGCATGGGATGGGAAGGAACAGTCACAACATAGTCGTTATCAGGGATTGTTTTGATCGGCTCCAGCCTTGAGCCCGCAGCTGGCGCGGAAGGGTAGCCGATATAATGATGGTGATGTTTCTTTTGCAAACAACTCATAAGAATTTCAGGCTGTTTTTAGCACTCCGACACAGGTCTCTCAATCTCCTTTTTATATAGCATCGAGTTTCCCAAGATGTTATTAGCCATCGATCCCGAGATCTTGTCACTCTGTTGCTCACAGAGCAGATCCTGAGACCTCACGACCGCAGCCAACTGATCCGAGATGTAGTCCAGCTTCCTCCCTGAGTTGTTGTTTCGGTGGATTCGTTCCTGATGTAATCCAACATACGCTCAGAGGTGTTAGTTTGAGCATTCACTGCAGTCGTAAGCGCCTCAAGCTCTTAACCATGCTGCTGCTTTCAGTGAGCCCTTTCTGAGAACTCGCACCTCGTCCAATCATTTCAATCCCAGCGGGCAGCCTTGTGGGGATTTGGACAGCCGGCTCCGCTCTCTCAATTTTCCGATAAGCCAGGGCCAAGCCAGCTCCGATCAGCAAGAACCCTGTTACCATGGTTCCGAATAGGTAGATATCTTCAGCGTCCTCGATCGACAGTCCCGCCAGGCACACGACCCTCCAGTTCTGCCACCCGTCCATCGTGTATCCGGCAGGGAAAGTCCCTCCAGGGCACTCGGGCTCTCCCGAGCCCAGACTTCTCGTTGAGAAGATGGTGTCAATAGCGTTCAGAGACCAGTTGATCAAATCCATAATTCTCTTTTAGGTTTTAGACACAGACTGTGAGAGAGTGTTCCAGGGAAAGCAATAAAACACAGACAAGACAAGGACACAAGAAGCTAAGCAGGGAAGATAAGGGCAGGAGAGGAGAAAAGTGCGACCGCCTTCACTGAGAGCTGACAAGAAAAGAATAGAAGAAGAAGAATCAAGGTCAGAATCCCTGAGCCAAGTCTCTGTGAATGCCATTAGACATGTATCCCTGTAGTCACGTAAATGTGCGACATTCAAATGCAGTTCATCCAATTTACTCCTCAGAGACTCCACATTAGCCAGGATTATTGATGGTAAAGGAATACGATTGTATCGTATTTGCTTCCTCAATCGCTGACGTAGGCCTCCCTTCTTACCCCGCTTCCTTGCTTTGACTCTGTTAAAAACAAAAGTGTCCCTGTGGTTACCGGATAATCCAGAGCTGGAAAACACTGGAGGGTGAAAAGAATCCAGAGACGGGCCTCTCCACCGAAGATCCAGAAGAAACTCCCGTGAGTATGTAATTGTTTATGAGTAGCAATGACTCCAAACAACCGTCAGGATTGCCAATAAAACCATGCGAAATAAAAACCCCATCTTTGTTAAAAGAAGTTCCACAAAGCACAAGCCGATGCTGTAGGATTTCCTCAGGCTCAAAAATTAAAAACATAACTCAAGAATGAAGTAAAATAAGTTAAAACACTGACACTGATAGACAGAGACAGAGACAATCTGCTGGTCGCCGCAAGAGCAGCATCCGACGCTTGGAAGTTGTAGTGATCTTAGGGAATCTGTTGTCATTTAGGTTTAGAAGTCACAGAAGAACTTGTATAAGCAGCTTTTGTAAAAGTTGTAATGATTCTGACGAAACTAAGATTTCTTAAACGAGTGTTAGAGCTTACTAAAGAAAATTTAGATTTAAATGTGGTTTCAGGGGCCTTGAAGAGGTTGTATGGGTTCCTGGTTGGAGGTTACATTCGTGCCATTAGGGAGACTGTAAAGGCAACATAGTCATCTTATAGGGGGTTAAAGGAAGTTGAAGTTTTATTGTTGAGTCTGTGTTTCCACAGGCCCCGCTAGTTTAGAGACTTATTCCTCATGAAGAACAGAAAAGAAGACAGAACATCTTCAACCGGTCTTTAACTCGCTAACGAGGGAGAGCTTTGGTCAGAACCAGGCAGTGGAGCATAATGCTCATCACCTGTCTCTAGCCCAAATCCTTCAAAGAGTAGCTGTCCTCGCAGCTATTTATTGACATGACAGTTACAATACACATCACAGCACCACACAAGCACCTCCCACCGTAAAACCCCCCAATGCAGTGGTTCCCAAAGTGTGGGGCCCGCCCCCTAGGGGGGGCGCGGCATGAAAAGGGAAAAAAACCAAAAACAATGCTTGGACACTGCTAGCACGGGGCGCCCACACAAACGCAAAGCAGGAGATGAAGCATCGCTGAAGATGTTTCCAAACCAACTTCATTCTAAGCGAAAGACTAGAAAATATGGTGAAGCATATCTTCCCTTTGGCTTCACCTGCACAAGTGCTGAGGTAGGTCTCCCTGCAGAATTAGTTTTCCCTGCATCGGGAGCAGCGCTGGGCTGTTCAAATCACGGACAAACAGTATCCCACAGTTGTTTATGTTTTTGAACCCATTTTGTAGAGGGTTTTTGAAAATGTATTGATAGCAATGTTGAACATTATTACACAGGAAAAAAAACAACTACATGTAAAATAATTACACCGTGATGCCTCTGCCTTTCTAAATGCAGGGACAGTAATGGCCTGTATATGTAAGCCTGTAAAACCTGCAGATAGTCAGATTAACAGTAACAGTATTTTGTCTCTATCTGCCATTCTGCAATTCATCTCATGTAAACAATAACGTGGCGCACAGTGTGATGTGAAAAAGGCACATACCTTTGACATTGCGTGACAAACTCTGTATTCCTTGTCCACACGTAAACGCAAAAAAAAAGGAGTTTTAAAAATCTCCGTTCTCGGTGATTCGATCGCCCGTTTACATGTGCCCGAAACAGCTGCGCGTTCAAAAATACCCGTGTAGGTGCGGACTGAGCGTAAAAGAGTTGGTAGTTTATTTTCTTACTACCTGTAATTTATTGCAGATTATTTGTATTTGCTTAATTGTTTAATAAATGTTTGAGGTGTGAAATAAACCGAAATGGAGCAAAATATGGGTGGTGTGGTTGAAGGATGTGTTTGTGCGGAGTGCGTCTGTGGCGTGCACTGTACTGGGGTGGGGGGGGCGCGAACATTTTTCTTGTTAAACAAGGGGGGCCCAGCAAAAAAAGTTTGGGAACCACTGCCCCAATGGTTCTAAGACAAGGCACTATGTGTGTGTGTGTGTGTGCACGTGTGCAAGAATGTGTGTGTGGTTGTGTGTTTGAGTGAGTGTGTGAGAATGTGTGTGTGTGTGTGTGTGTGTGTGTGTGTCATGGGGGTGCGTTTGTGTGACCTCCTGCTCACCAAAAGGGTTGTAAAAGCAGGAAGCTTACAACTCAAGAAACAGATCTTTCAGATAGAATGTATCTACAATAAAACCCACGTCAGCCTCCCCCAGCACCAAATTGGCTGGAGAGGTGGTCAGGATCAAAGGAATGGCTTTGATCCTGCTGCTTGAACTAAGACTTTACAAATTTAAGAAACACAATGACAACATTCAACAATTTGACTCCAACATTTATGAATTAAGCATCACATCACAGAGCTGATTTAACTGTCCTTTTGGAGACTGCTGTGGAGCTTGAGTGGGTGATGGTGCATACAGAGGACTAATAGTAATGTGTGGCTGTGTGGCAGACAGGATAAAGGACCCAAGTGCAGGACCCATACACAGAAACATAAACTTGAAGCAGCAGCTTTATTTGTTGGGAAAATTATCCATATGATAAACTTACCAAAAGCAAACTCAAAACACTGAACACAGGAGATAAGACTATCAGTAAGTTAAACAAGTAAATGAGTAAAACAGGAAATAGAAGACAGGCATGGAGATGCAGACTTGACCAGGAGGCATGGCTGACAGTTAAGACAGTGCGAGCATGAAGCACAGAGACAAGAGTAACTAAATATGAAACATGGAACACGGGGAAGGCAAGGTAACAGAAACCTAAGAACTAGAGCTAAGAATATAACATAAGCAGAAAACAATAATGAGAATCAAAACCATGAAAACCCACAAATCCAAATATAACTAATCAAAAACCACATTGGGTCCCATACCCAGTTCCGTGACACAAATAAATGTTTAATTCCAGCTTGTCCATGAGAAGACTCTGCAGGACCATGAAGGTTTTGCTTTTCATACATTGCAAGTAGAGGTCAGAGATTTTAGTGTTTGCAATGTTACAGTGTGCATTCTGTATATACCTTCTAACACAGTCGTATGTGTTATCTTATATATGATACAAGCTGCCACATCAAACTTTAGTATGTTTTTTGTTTTGGTTGTATCAAGGTTAAAATTAAGATTCCAGTACTTCATTTCACTCTATCAAGTGTGGTATTTGGGGTTTTCAGCTTATGCTTGCACTAAAGTAAACTGACAGCACTAAAAGTGTTTTTAAAACTGCTGTCTTGTATGTTGAGGTATTAATGTCAGAGTAATTGTGGCTCTGGGGCTCCAGCTGCCTGATTGGCAGCTCATTTAAACTGACAATGTGAAAGGAGATGAGAGACAAGGTTCAGAAACAGGAAGTTAATGAAGCTGGAGAAATGAACGACAGTTACAACATCACTGATACACTCATCCTTCTCTCTGTAATTGAAACCTCATTTAGTGAAACACAATGCTGATTCTCTACTTTTATCTGAAACCAAAGGCAACAGAAAGAAAAACAACCTGGATTTACCTGAAACCAGAGGAAAATCTTCTTATACTCTTTAAAAGCCTCTCCAAAAGAGGCGACTCACAAGATGGACATGAGCAAAGTCTTGTTCTAAGTTTTAAAGAACCCCACAGAGGATTCAGTGTGATTAAAGGGGTTGTACTATTACTATTCTCTGAGTACCATGAATGTCTGCCAGATTAATTCTATGTCAGTCAACCAGACAGACTGAAGAGAACATTTTGGCTGTGGAATTGACGTGTTTGATGGGCTGCTTGGAATTTATTGATACCTAGACTTTTCCTCTGGTGCCAAAATAAAGCAGACATTTTAGCTTTATTGTTAAATATCTTCACTGTTGAGCACACAACCATGGCTCTGAGACTGCGCACTGCCGCCTACAAAACAGGGCCTCCGGTAACATGGACCAATTCAAGGTGCAAGGTGCGCAGAGTGGTAAAAAAGGCAAAGCGGAGCTATGGGGAAAAACTAGAGTCACAGCTACAACAGTGTGACTCTAAGAGCCTATGGAAGGGACTGCGGACAATAACGGACTATAAACAACCAGCCTCTGCAATGATGAATGCTGATGCTTCACTGGCTGACAAGCTATGTTTTATGATCGCTTCAACACTGTAGCATGTAACACCGCAACAAACAGCTGCAAAGTTAACTTTGTGTACACGGAGTGCACCAGTGAAGACAAGCTCTAATCATTACAGAGCACACCATGAGGAAAGCTTTTAGGAAAGTGAACTCCAGGAAGGCAGCAGGTCCAGACTCAAGTCAGGTCCTGAGGGCCTGCGCTGACCAGCTAGCACCGGTGTTCACAGAGATCTTCACTCATCCTGGCTCAAGCAGTGGTTCCCTGAGCCATTTGGACTCCGGCACGGGAAACTATGTTAGGTTCGATTCTGCATTCAACACAAAAATCCCCTAAAATCTTTTCACCAAGTTGAAGGATCTAGGACTCAGCTCATCACTGTGTCAGTGGATCGTCAGCTTTCTCACAGACAGACCCCAAACAGTGAGGGTGGGAAACATGTCTCTCCCTCTATCTCATTTAGCACTGGAGCACCACAGGTCTGTGTTTTAAGCCCCCTGCTGTACTCACTGTACACCTAGGACTGTGTGGCCATGTCAGGCAACACCTCCATTGTCAAGTTCGCTGCCCGAGCAGACACTATGATATCATGGACAGACAGAGGGAACACAGAGAAATGGGACCAGGGCAGGCACAGAACAGAAACCTAACAAATGGCAAATCTTAACGAAAGACATAACCAGAATAAACAAGAACATAGAATATTATAAGAAAACACAAAACAGTGAGTCGTCAGACTCAGGACCATGACAGGTGACTGTGTTGGTGGACCTGATCTCTGATAACATCGAGAAGGTCAGGATCCTAGGTCAGGAATTAAAACAGATAACTCGTAAGCTGGAGAGGAAATGGCGTGTCACAAATTTAGAAGATAATCATTTAGCCTGGAGAAATAGTTTGTTTCTTTATAAGAAAGCCCTCCGCAAAGCCAGAACATCTTACTATTTGTCACTGATAGAAGAAAATAAGAACCCCAGGTTTCTCTTCAGCACTGTAGCCAGGCTGACAAAAAGTCAGAGCTCTTTTGAGCCAACCATCCCTTTAACGTTAACTAGTAATGACTTCATGAACTTCTTCACAAATAAAATTCTTATCATTAGAGAAAAAATTACCAATAATGATCCCACAGATGTAATATTAACTACAGCTACTTTTAGTACCATTGATGTTAAGTTAGACTCTTTTTCTCCAATTGATCTTTCTGAGTTAACTTCAATAATTACTTCCTCCAAACCATCATCGTGTCTTTTAGACCCCATTCCTACAAAACTGCTCAAAGAAGTCCTGCCATTAATTAATTCTTCAATCTTAAATATGATCAACCTATCTGATAGGTTTGTAGCTTAAACCTATTCGCTGGAACGTTCAAGACAATTCAACTACACAGTAGAAAGTATTGAACTTTGGGGTTGAGTGTGACCCCATAAAGACTTCCCTAAACCTGCTGGTCTGGAAGTCCAGCAGTTCATCTAAACAAAAGGCACTTAGACTAAAACAGACATAGATACGTTTATCCTACCATAAAACAATAAGAGACAGTATGCCCTCTCCCATGCTCCCAAGATGTGGGTGTGAATGCCAGAACACTCTGGAATGCACACAATGCCTTTGCAGACTATTAAGGATCAAACCTCTACCATACATGACATTGATTATAAAACTCTAAGCATATATGAGTAGATATTTCTAAGCATAAATGACAATCAACAATATAAAACCTGACACTATCTCTAATAATCGGCTATGTACCACAGGCCTTCAAGGTGGCTGTAGTTAAACCTTTACTCAAAAAGCCATCTCTAGACCCAGCTGTCTTATAGGCCAATCTCCAACCTTCCTTTCATATCACAAATTCTTGAAAGAGTAGTTGTCAAACAGCTAACAGATCATCTGCAGAGGAATGGCTTATTTGAAGAGTTTCAGTCAGGTTTCAGAGCTCATCACAGCACAGAAACAGCTTTAGTGAAGGTTACAAATGATCTTCTGACAGTGGACTCATATCTGTGCTTGTCCTGCTAGACCTTAGTGCAGCGTTCGATACTGTTGACCATAATATCCTATTAGAATGATTAGAACATGCTGTAGGTATTACAGGTACTGCACTGCAGTGGTTTGTATCATATCTATCTAATAGACTCCAATTTGTACATGTAAATGGAGAGTCCTCTTCACACACTAACGTCAGTTATGGTGTTTCACAGGGTTCGGTGCTAGGACCAATTCTTTTTACATTATACATGCTTCCCTTAGGCAGCATCATTAGAAGACATAGCATAAATTTTCACTGCTATGCAGATGACACGCAGCTCTATCTATCCATGAAGCCAGGTAACACACACCAATTAGTAAAACTGCAGGAATGTCTTAAAGACATAAAGACCTGGATGGCCGCTAACCTTCTGCTTCTTAATTCAGATAAAACTGAGGTTATTGTACTCGGCCCTGAAAATCTTAGAAATATGGTATCTAACCAGATTCTAACTCTGGATGGCATTACCTTGGCCTCCAGTAATACTGTGAGGAACCTTGGAGTCATTTTTGACCAGGACATGTCCTTCAACGCACATATTAAACAAATAAGTAAGACTGCTTTCTTCCATTTGCGCAACATCTCTAAAGTTAGAAATATCCTGTCTCTTAGTGAAGCTGAAAAACTAGTTCATACATTTATTACTTCCAGGCTGGACTACTGTAATTCATTATTATCAGGATGTCCTAAAAACTCGCTGAAAAGCCTTCAGCTAATCCAAAATGCTGCAGTAAGAGTACTGACAGGGAGTAGAAAGACAGAGCATATTTCTCCTGTTTTGGCTTCCCTTCATTGGCTTCCTGTTAAATCCAGAATTGAATTCAAAATCCTGCTTCTCACATACAAGGTCTTAAATAATCAGGCCCCATCTTATCTTAATGACCTTGTAGTACCATATCACCCTATTAGAGCACTTTGCTCTCGCACTGCAGGCTTATTTGTTGTTCCTAGAGTATTTAAAAGTAGAATGGGAGGGAGAGCCTTCAGTTTTCAGGCCCCTCTTCTGTGGAACCAGCTTCCAGTTTGGATTCGGGAGACAGACACTATCTCTACTTTCAAGATTAGGCTTAAAACTTTCCTTTTTGCTAAAGCATATAGTTAGGGCTGGACCAGGTGACCCTGAATCCTCCCTTAGTTATGCTGCAATAGACATTAGTGATGGGTCGGTCGCGAACGAAATGGCTCTTAGAGCCGGATCTTTGACGTGAATGATGTGAGCCGGCTCCTTATTGGGAGCCGTGGGTTTTGTTTTTTTTTCCTTTCTCTCACCCTCTCGCTCGCACTTTTTTTCCGCTTCACTCCGCATGCGAGCCTTGTGTTTTGCGCTGGGGGAGGGGGGAGAGGCGCTAGTTACACTTGCAGTAGCACAGGAACAGAGCGGGAGGGAGAGAGAGAAAGAGAGCCAGGGACAACAACGTCACATTAGAAAGATATAGTAATCATCCACAACTATCCCCTGCGAACGGCTGCTCCAAGTGCAGATGACGGGGCACAAACACACACTTTCCCACACACACAAACATACAAATGGAGACTCCTTCAATGCTTTTTTTTTTGTACGCATAAATCTGAGCACATAAATCTGGGCACCTGCATACACACACACACACACACACATAGTATATGCGTGTTACCTCTACTCACTGTTTAAAGCCCTGAGGCAGTTAACAAGTTCATTTGCATAGCATTTTTGCATTTACAGAAAGTAAATGCATACGTGTATATGCTTGTACTGCTGCTGACATTTTCACCACTTGGCATTTAAACATATTCAACACGCAATGAGTTGTAGCTTCCTCCAATCCCTGGATCAGGTGAAACGGATGAGAGGTGCAGCCTACAGCAGCAAGCAGAAATAAGAATCAGGGTGAGCGGGTGATTTAATAGAGATTCCAAAATAGAAATTTAAATAGAAGTTGTGTTTCTTGGAATGTACAGTTAGGAAATTATTTAACTTTGGTTTCTTTTGGTCAATTTGCATGATTGACACCTCTTTTTAATCGTTTTAGCCAATAGATTCAAAGTAACGATGCCATGTTCACGTCACTTCAACCAATCAGACGTTGTAATGCCAAAACCCACGTGTGTCCAAATTTATTGCATGTGGCGTCTGTCCAGTCACGTGTCTGTAGGTGGGTCTAAAATGGAGGTTGTTATCGGAAAATGGCTCTGATGTGGCTAGGTTGGCATGGTAACTACCGGCAATCACGTGGCTACCGGCTACCAGCGAAAATAACGGAGGAAATCGGGACGGTAAGCCAATTTCTGTCTTAGCGCATTTGCGCCGCTGTGTGTTTTTGCGGTCTTCTTTTGCGGCTAATTCAGTGAATTTTGGTTTGATCGTGGTGAAACTTGGTGTGTGGAGTCAGTGATAGCCCTGGAAGCTAACCAGCCTATCTTTAACCGGTTACATGAAGTCTGAAGAATTTCTGGTTCGGTTTTGTGTGTTTAGCGGACTTCTGCACATTTACGTAACTGCTCGTTTAATCGCGGCTTGTTTTCGGTGTGTTTGGTGGTTGTAGAAATGGTTTATATGACATTTTAGCTGAGATTCTGAGGTTTCTATGGATACCACACATGTCTGGACTTATATTTCTCAACCGGCGTTATAACCGATTAAACGTGATCTCCTCCTTTTTGCCCCCGGTACCGGGGGCGTGGGGCTTAAGAGGTTAATAGACCTCTCTGCATTGAATCATAACTGTTATTAATCTCTGTCTCTCTTGCAGAGCATGTCTTTCATCCTGTTTTCCTTCTCTCACCCCAACCGGTAGCAGCAGATGGCCGCCCCTCCCTGAACCTGGTTCTGCCGGAGGTTTCTTCCTGTTAAAAGGGAGCTTTTCCTTCCCACTGTCGCCAAAGTGCTTGCTCATAGGGGGTCATATGATTGTTGGGTTTTTCTCTGTACCTATGAAACGCCTTGAAGCGACTTTTGTTGTGATTTGGCGCTATATAAATAAAATTGAACTGAATTGAATTGAACCTGGAGAACCTGGAGAACTGGTGCCAAGAAAATAACCTTGTCTTGACTTCAGCACAAAGCAGGGGATATAAGCCATTATACATCAGTGGCACACCAGTGGAGAGAATAGATGATTTCAGATTCCTGGGAGTTCACATCACACAGGACCCGTCATGGTCCTCTCATGTTAACACTGGTTGTCAGGAGTTTTCCTGTATTGCAACCCAGGTCAGAATAAAAACGCTCAGACAGGTTAAACGTGTACACGGGTGAGACTCAGGGAGACTCGCACCCCTGCAGTAAAAAGAAAGAGTCTTTATTCAGAGAGCACATACAGGAAGAGAGAAAATAGAACTGCAGGCTTCCTGTGTAACTTCCCCATTTAGGAGTCTGCACAGAGTTGCAGAGTTTAAGCTGAATACTGAAAAGAGCAAACACATTTAGATAATGAAACGTACTTTTAAGCATAACATAATAAAAATCCCAAAATCCTAAAAAATCTCTTAACATTCTCTCCTGTTGTACATATGTATATGTACAGTTCATAGCTTATTGTATCAGTCTATGGCCACTTGTAAACATTTTTAGCCAAGACATCATAAAACAGTGGGTTTCGTGAGTATGTTATATCCAAGTGTCTATCTCATTATCACCTTCTTCATTCTGTGATAGGGTGATGTAAGCATGAATTGAAGCGGTTACCATTTTTGATACCATGTTCTTCAAACAAGGTATGACACATGAAGTGCCTTTGTTCTGTAGTTGGTGCGGCTTTTCGTTCATTCATAAGCACATCAAGTGGTATTTGCATTGAGGAGTCACACATTAATGTGTCTATAGTTTGTTGTGCTGCTGCTTTTGCGGCTTTGGTCTGCGAAGTTATTGCCTTCAGTGACCTCTGAACAAAATGCTAACTGTTTTGGCAATATAAACACTTCCAACAGTGCCTTCAAAAGATTTCCATGTTGCAGTTGGGTTGAGGCACGTATGACAGCTGTGAGTTCTGCACTCTGTGCAGAGTGAGAGAAGTTAGTGCTTTTGCTTCTAAAATTGTGTCTACTGTGGTTACCGCATAACCTACAGTTCCGCCCAAAGGCTACTTTGTTGATATCTACAAAGATATCAACGACACCAGCCTGTGGGGTGCTGTGAAGGTCAGCGCGTGATACAGCATACAGCAATTCTGATGTGTGACAGTGTAAGCTCATAGCTCACAGCTCTAAAACTAGGCATCAGCAAATCATATGCCCAAATCATTATGTGTCACTGTGATCCACAAGTATGATCACAAATTTGTTTTCCAAACTTACTAAGCAAACAAACAAAAACAAAACGAATTGCCTATGGCATCAAGGCTTTGCGTTCATATTAATTGAGTGTAAGCTGCTTTCTTCATTGCAAGTGTACAATTAATACAATTAATACATTATCATTACTTTTCCTAAAACATTTATTCGCTTCATATTCTTAGAGTTCTGTTTCTCTCTGTGGGCTGTCTTGACACACCACAGGCACACATATTTCCTGTTTCTGCAGACACTTCTAAATAGAGCCCTTTCAGACATCAGGCATCATCACACACACTGCCTTTTCTCTCAAACTTCCACTCGTTCCCTCACTCTACTATGAACCTTTGTAGTGTTATTATTACTTATTTTTTATAATTTTGTGCAGATCACACCCAATCACTCAAAACCTACTACTCACAGCATTCACACAGTCAAAATTACTCAAAATATGCTTCCATACGAGTATTTCAGACATGCTTTTCAAGATATATAGAGGTCACTCACTGTACATCCACAGTAATGAATTCAAACTCTATTTATACAATTGTAGTGAGCAAAAGCAGCATCTCCATGCGCGTCACCGCTCCTCATTAGCTTGGTAGTGTCCACATATTTATTTAATTCAGCTTCTCAATCCTGTAGCTTTTGTATACAGGGCTTGGCTCATTGGTTGTTAGTATAGGTCTTCATCTTAACAAAGTCTCATCTAAGATGACAGGTTTACAAGCAGGTCAAGTGTCTCTATGCACCTGACTAGCGTAGTTAATTCCTTATTTTCTTCATCTCATATATCATTGTACTGAGTTTGAGCAAACCTTAAGCTTGATTTAGACTACTTTTAACAATCATTCACCTCATATCATAACTGACTGAGGTGCCTCTTCTTATGTCATTATTAATGTTATCATTGTATTGTTTTTCCTTTTTTATAACAGCAAGAGTATATTACAATACACTACTTTACTACTTTACTACTAATATACAATAGTATATTAGTTTATATTTTATTATGTATCCATCACAGGTCTGTGTGAATCTGCAGCTTCACACCTTCCCAAGCTGGAGACATTTCCTTTTCCTTGGCTGAACAATGACACAACCTTAATATACCTTATGCATCTCTCTTTTTATTTGATATATTTTCGTGTGAATTATCTGGTTTCATGCATTCTATTCATTCTAGGCATGGTCGTCATGCCAACTATGTTTCATTGTTAATACCAGTTTACAGGTTGTTAACCTTCCTATTATCTCCTATTATCATGCTTATCGCAGATAAGCTCTGCTTTAATTTAAGTTAACCTTAATTTAACCTTCTGTTTATTCCACTTCATTCCACTTTCCATGCTTTAAAATATTACAACTCTTGTGTACTCTTTGTTTTCTTTTTAGCTTCCTTTTCAGTATTTATTTCTGCTTGGAGGGTTTCTTATAATTTAGTCAATGCATTTTCCCTCCCACGTGGGACATTTAGGTTTTCTTTGGATTTCTCCATCTATATGCACTAATTTGTCCGGCACCTGGACATTTCTTTTCTAACCACTGCTCGTCAGCAGTGAGTTACCCATTTTAATCCTCTTAATTCTAACACTTTACAACTACACAACTGCGGCACCTTCTCTGGCACGAGAATCGAGAGGTAGTTGACACGGCCTTCTACTTTCAAGCTATTCTTGAAAGCGGTGTCATCTTTATGTGATAAAACACGACCTGTTTCTCTCTTTTCACCAGTACTTGGGTGGCCAACAGCAAACAAAATAGTGGAATGGTTCAGCCTCCTTATTGTGCTGTAAAATCAACTTATTCCACCAACAAAAATAAAACAATACAAAAACAAAACAGTACTTTTATACGCGCGCTACCTTTACCCACTACGGGGGAGCTACCAGTCCCAGACGAGCTCTATTTTATTTTAAAATGCTACCAGCCCCTCTGGGCAAGCCTAAACGTTTTACGCGAGGTGTCTGAGTGTTAATATTCACCTGGTTGCTGATTCACTGCCGGTCTCTCAGGTCTGCCTCATCGACCCCCACCGCTGTGGACCACTTATAAGAACGCCGGCCAGAACCCGAATTCACGTCTCTGGACTTTATCCTGTACCTGGACAGGAGCTGTCGACAGACTTCAGCGCGGGCTTCTCACGACGGCAGGACTCGATGAGGCTTTCCTGTGGGGTCACACAAAAGTGCTGTGTCCCATCTGGCTCGAAGGACCAAGAAATGTCAGGAGTTTTCCTGTATTGCAACCCAGGTCAGAATAAAAACGCTCAGACAGGTTTAACGTGTACACGGGTGAGACTCAGGGAGACTCGCACCCCTGCAGTAAAAAGAAAGAGTCTTTATTCAGAGAGCACATACAGGAAGAGAGAAAATAGAACTGCAGGCTTCCGGTGTAACTTCCCCATTTAGGAGTCTGCACAGAGTTGCAGAGTTTAAGCTGAATACTGAAAAGAGCAAACACATTTAGATAATGAAACGTACTTTTAAGCATAACATAATAAAAATCCCAAAATCCTAAAAAATCTCTTAACACTGGTGAAGAAAGCCCAGCAGCGTCTCTTCTTCCTCAAAAGACTTGAAGACTTCCATCTACTTATGAAGGTGCTCAAGAACTTCTACTCATGCTTAGCGATGGGTACCGGTACCGGTTCTGACATAAACGGTAGTAACTAGACCGAAAAGCAGCGCACATTTCGGTGCTTTATTTTGGTGCTTTTTTTTTCCTGAGATGTCATACACTTTGGATTCTAGCCAATCATTTTACCTTTGCAAGCGTAGTAGGCGGGCCCAGGTACGTACGTTCTTTTAGAGCAGAGCTACAGATTAAAAATGCCCAAGGCGAAGCGGTCAAAGTCTGGCTGTACTTCACAGCAAAAGATGTAAACTGAGCAGCCTGTAACAAGTGCTTTAAGGTGATACTGTGCAAACGAGGTAACTCCTCAAATCTGATGAAACACCTGGCGACGTATAGCATTTTGTTAAAAGCCAAGAAATGCGCCGTATTTGATAGCTTGCTGCGAGACCTCACACCAGCACATCTACTGTAGGTGTGGTGCCTGTTATCGGACCCGGAGTTTAGTGATGGGATTTCCGGCTCTTTTTAGAGAACCGGCTCTTTCGGCTCGGCTCACTAAAAGGAGCCGGCTCTTTTGGCTCCCAACCGGCTCTTCAGGTTGTTTTGTTGCTTTAATTAATTTAGTAATTCCTTTTGTGCATAATTTTATATTGTTGTTAATAATAATGCAAAAAAAAGGTGGTTTTATTTATACAGGGAGTGCAGAATTATTAGGCAAGTTGTATTTTTGAGGAATAATTTTATTATTGAACAACAACCATGTTCTCAATGAACCCAAAAAACTCATTAATATCAAAGCTGAATGTTTTTGGAAGTAGTTTTTAGTTTGTTTTTAGTTTTAGCTATTTTAGGGGGATATCTGTGTGTGCAGGTGACTATTACTGTGCATAATTATTAGGCAACTTAACAAAAAACAAATATATACTGTTGGGATTTAGAGATTCTTTTATTGCTGCCATATACTCTGCCTTATGATAAATGGATTAATAACATGTTTTACAGTATTATTTTATCAGTAATATTGTTTACAGGGTTCATATTGCATTGAATATGTTTGTCATCACATTCATTCTATTCACAGGTAGAGTTCATTTTATACACATTGCATATCTGTGCTTGTTTAGAGTTGATGTTCCATCCAAGAGGGTTTTAAGCTTCACTGGTGAGAGTGTCCAGGTGATACATGTTGAGGGAAGATGAGAACATAGCAGGTTAATTGCATGCATGCTTACAATACACATAAATCTAGTAGCAGGCCTGAGCGAAGGCCCAAGTGTCTTCTGCTTTTGTTTGAGACCTGCGCCAATTCTGTCTACTTAGTGATTGGTGACGAGGGTCCATTATTAGCCCTTAGAGACCCTGAAGCTTGAAGTTTATTACCTTAAAAGGCAAGTGTTATCAAAAAGAGAAGTTATATGTCTGTTTATAGTTATTAGAGATGTACCAAATGTACCCTTGTCTGTAAACAATGACTGTACACAATGTATTTTTGACCTGTATTGACGTGTATGTGGGGGCGTGATCCTCTATGCCAGGGGTGTCGAAGTCCAGGCCTCGAGGGCCAGTGTCCTGCAGGTTTTAGATAACACCCTGGGTGAACACACCTGAATCAAATGAGTAGTTCATTACCAGGCCTCTGGAGAACTACAAGACATGTTGAGGAGGTAATTTAGCCATTTGAATCAGCTGTGTTGGA
Source organism: Oreochromis aureus (assembly GCF_013358895.1). Lineage (NCBI taxonomy): Eukaryota > Metazoa > Chordata > Actinopteri > Cichliformes > Cichlidae > Oreochromis > Oreochromis aureus. Next base: position 21,539,054 of record NC_052958.1, on the reverse strand, counting down.
TCAAGGTCACATCCAAAACCTGCAGGACACCGGCCCTCGAGGCCTGGAGTTCGACACCTGTGCTCTATGCTATAAAACCAGAACCCAGTGTATTTGTGTCAGAGCAAATAAGCCATATGCTGATGGTTGTTCTCCGGTGTCAATAAACTCATCATTTGATTGCACTTTTCTGGAGCCTCCGTCGTTTGTTGTCTGGTCTGCAGTTGATCGATCTCGCTTCAATACCCATTTCAATTATTTATTTTTACCAGTGAAACCAATATAACATCTCCACATTCACAAATATACATTTCTGACATTCAAAAACAAAACAAAAACAAATCAGCGACCAATATAGCCACCTTTCTTTGCAAGGACACTCAAAAGCCTGCCATCCATGGATTCTGTCAGTGTTTTGATCTGTTCACCATCAACATTGCGTGCAGCAGCAACCACAGCCTCCCAGACACTGTTCAGAGAGGTGTACTGTTTTCCCTCCTTGTAAATCTCACATTTGATGATGGACCACAGGTTCTCAATGGGGTTCAGATCAGGTGAACAAGGAGGCCATGTCATTAGTTTTTCTTCTTTGATACCCTTTCTTGCCAGCCACGCTGTGGAGTACTTGGACGCGTGTGATGGAGCATTGTCCTGCATGAAAATCATGTTTTCTTGAAGGATGCAGACTTCTTCCTGTACCACTGCTTGAAGAAGGTGTCTTCCAGAAACTGGCAGTAGGACTGGGAGTTGAGCTTGACTCTATCCTCAACCCGAAAAGGCCCCACAAGCTCATCTTTGATGATACCAGCCCAAACCAGTACTCCACCTCCACCTTGCTGGCGTCTGAGTCGGACTGAAGCTCTCTGCCCTTTACCAATCCAGCCACGGGCCCATCCATCTGGCCCATCAAGACTCACTCTCATTTCATCAGTCCATAAAACCTTAGAAAAATCAGTCTTGAGATATTTCTTGGCCCATGACGTTTCAGCTTGTGTGTCTTGTTCAGTGGTGGTCGCTCTTTCAGCCTTTCTTACCTTGGCCATGTCTCTGAGTATTGCACACCTTGTGCTTTTGGACACTCAGTGATGTTGCAGCTCTGAAATATGGCCAAACCGGTGGCAAGTGGCATCTTGGCAGCTGCACGCTTGACTTTTCTCAGTTCATGGGCAGTTATTTTGCGCCTTGGTTTTTCCACACGCTTCTTGCGACCCTGTTGACTATTTTGAATGAACGCTTGATTGTTCGATGATCACGCTCGGAAGCTTTGCAATTTTAAGACTGCTGCATCCCTCTGCAAGATATCTCACTATTTTGACTTTTCTGAGCCTGTCAAGTCCTTCTTTTGACCCATTTTGCCAAAGGAAAGGAAGTTGCCTAATAATTATGCACACCTGATATAGGGTGTTGATGTCATTAGACCACACCCTTCTCATTACAGAGATGCACATCACCTAATATGCTTAATTGGTAGTAGGCTTTCGAGCCTATACAGCTTGGAGTAAGACAACATGCATGAAGAGGATGATGTGGACAAAATACTCATTTGCCTAATAATTCTGCACTCCCTGTATATGTTTATATATAAATATATATGGTGGCCCCTAGAGACAAAGCACGTACAAACTTCAAAACACATTTCTAGTGTTAGATGAACTTCCAAAACTGAGCTACCTAGATCACTTAAATTACACAATTGAAAGCATATGTGTATGGTTTGTGTATTTATACACAAGCACTCATATATATTCCAATAATTTAAAAAAATGTTAATTTACCTGTTACTACCACACACCAAATCTGGTCGTTGGTACTTCCTGGCTTGTGTAGCCACTAGGTAACAAAAGCTCAACACTGCCCCTAGCATCCTGGAGCACTTCTGTTGTGTTTTGTACATGCTTCGGAATTTTTACATGTTTCGGGGTTTTTTTTTACGTGCTTCGGGGTTTGTACGTGTTTTGGAGTTTGTACATGCTTTGTCTCTAGGGGCGTAAATATAATTTTATTTATTCACTGAACATAAAATGTAATAAATAAATCATATAATAAAAAAAACAGCTATTTACATTTCAACTTTTAACTATTTAAATTTTCAGCTTTCCTTTTAAACAAATTTAAAGTGAAACAACACAAAACACTGCAAACCACAACACAATTAAATATAAATTAAAACATGAAAACAAAAAGAAGATGCACATTCTCTGTCATATGGGCCTGCATGAATAAACTTTCTGAATTCTTTATCATCCGCAACTGAAAATAGTTGTGGATGATTACTATATCTTTCTAATGTGACGTTGTTGTCCCTGGCTCTCTTTCTCTCTCTCTCCGTCCCGCTTTGTTCCTGTGCTACTGCGAGTGTACCTACCGCCCCTCCCCCCTCTTCCCAGCGCAAAGCACAAGGCTCGTGTGCGGAGTGAAGCGGAAAAAAAGTGCGAGAGAGAGAGAGTGAGAGAAAGAAAGGGAAAAAAAAAACCCCACGGCTCCCAATAAGGAGCCGGCTCACGTCGTTCACTTCAAAGATGCGGTTCTAAGAGCCGTTTCGTTCGCGACCGACACATCACTACCGGAGTTAGCAACATCCCCCAAAAACCCGAAGAGGAGAGTCCTGGCCCCTAGCCCTGCCAGTGTAGCAGAAATGATGACGGATGATGATGGCAGCAGCAGCCATTCTTCTCTGCGTGAGTAGCTTCATGTTGTCCGTGTGTAATTTTTGTTAAGTAGGCTAACCATGTTATTAAATTAATGCATGTAAGGTGAACTAGCAAACACCGTCGTAGTTACATGCGGCTGTCTTCCTGTTTGATGGCAGATACTCCCTTCACCCTGGCCTGGCCAAAAAGGCTAAAATGACCAAAGAAAAAGTGGAAAACAGCTAAACATAAGAGGTTTTTGGACAAAGTTTGTGTTTTTTCCATTGATTAAGCACTGCTTCCAGCCAAGAGTGATGCCCTAAATCCCCTATAGCTGCAGAAGAGGCTAACATTGTTATCTTTTTACAAAAAAACAGCTGAACATGAGAGGTTTTTGGACCAATTTTGTGTTCTCCATTCTTTAAGCACCGGTTCGAGCACCGGTTCGAGCACCGTTTAAGCACCGGCACCATTTCAAAAGTACCGGTTTGGTACTGGTATCGGATAAAACCTAAACGATACCCATCCCTACTCATGCTCCATCCAGAGCATCCTGACAGGAAATATCTGCACCTGGTATGGGAACAGCACCACGCAGGACAGATGAGCTCTCCAAAGAGTGGTGGGCTTTGCTGAACATATCATTTGCTCAGAGCCTCCTGCCCTGCAGTCTATTTACATTAAGCGGTGCAGTACCAAAGCCAGGAAGATTATGAAAGACCTCTCTCATCCCAACAATGGACTCTTCTCACTGTTGAGGTCAGGGAAATGTGTCTGCTAACTTAAGGCCAACACAGAGAGAATGAGGAGTTTCTTCCCCCAGGCTATTCAGGCCCTGAACCAGGTGCAGGACTGGACTCTTTACATATCTCTACACATCACTGCACATGCACTTAATCAAAAAATCATTTACTTCAATAATACACATCAACTACTTATTTTGACTATTCACTGTCAATCTGCACATTGCTGATTTGCACACCTTTTTAACTTAGATTTTTTATTTTAATTTTATACTTGATTTTTAATTTCAGTTTATTCTTGTATTTTTAATGGTCGGGATTCACACACCAATAAGCATTTCACGGCATGTCGTACTGTGTATGATTGAATTGTGACCAATAAAATTTGAATTTGATTTTAATGGTACAGATACTGATGATTGAACCATTGATGATTACCAATTTCATTTATTATACAATACATACAATTAATGGGCAGCACTGTGGTTAGCACTATGTTCTCATGCATATCTGGAGAAAGCATGAGATTCTGGAGGAAACCGACATAGACATGGGGAGGCCCTATCTGGGATTCAAACCAGGAACCTTAATGCCTTGAGTCATCAGTCCTAACTACTCTGTGCACCACTGCATGATGTAAAAACAATGCAACAAGGATGAGAAACTGAGACATGAGTGTTTTATGCAATTCAAGTGGAGTTGAGCAGATAGCCTATACACTGTAAGGCTATTACTGGAGTCTGTGTTTGAATACACTCAGGGCCTTTGCTGCTGCTCTTTTCCAGCTATCATAAAAACTAAAAAAGTAAAAATGGAGTCTTATGGAGTTATATTAATTTAGGCATGCCCATCATAATCTTGTGATCCATTCAAGCATGGAGTGAAACAAGTCAGTTTAGCCTGAGCACATTTCTTTTCACAGCACTGTACTCTGGAAATTGGTACTGGTAATTTGAAAGGTAGCATATTTCAAGTTTCCAATTCCATGCTTTTGCAGCTCTAACCTCAAACTCAGTGGTTCACTCATGACCTGCTCGATGTTACAAGGCTAAATCAGTATATTTATTTTTGTGTGATAAAGTGGCTGTAAGAAAGTGTAGTGGCCCATATCAAAACAATGATTTTGTTTACAGAAAAAGTTACCCCCACATAGGCTCCTGGATTTTACTTAAAAGGTCAGAAAGACACAAAACCTAAACAAAATGTATACAAAGGAATAATAAAGAGATGAAGAATGACAAAATGAAATACTTGAAGTGACACAACGCTGCACAAAATACACTGAACTGCCACAAAATCTGTATAAGGAGAGGTTAAAAGTAAGAACTCAGATATAACAATTCCAGACTTTTATATAAAACAATAAAGAGGACCATGATGAAAAGAAAAGGGCAAAAAAATCAACAGAAAATGACCAAAATGAGACAAACCAACATTACAGGTGTAAATATCAAATATTTACTGTACACATATCCATCCACTGTTATGTGGTGTATTAATATAAATCCATTAGTGACTCTTACTAGTTGGCACAGAGTCTTATGAACAAAATAAGCTTGGTAGAGTTGGTGAATCAAAGATGAATATGCATGTCAGTGTTTAGAGCATCAGTGTAGTGTGAGTAAATGATATTTGAACAGCATTATTTTGCATATAGCTGCACTGCAGGCAGATATCATTGTCTTATGTAATGATAAAGACTGTAGAATAATTTATATCTGGATAAATCCTGTGAATGCAAGAAAGTAATTAATTGTAACCTATTATTTTAGATTCTTTTGTAATATGTATGGTTATTTTTTTTGGGGGGGGGGGGTTGTGGTTAATATTCAGTAGAATGTTACAAATCAGAGTGACAATGCCCTCTTTAAACACACAACTGTCACGAAACAAGTTCGTTTCAGTAACGAACCGGTGATGAAGTCATTACTGAAATATCTAACAGCAATACGCAGCCAACATCTGTCAACATGTATGATTCCACCCTAAGCCATTTCCTCCTTGTCCTCCAGGTAAAAACGTTAAAACTAAAGTCGCATCAGTTTCGACACACCCATCATAGCCTTGGGTTCCAGCCAAGCTCGTAGTGAAACAGGTCAGTTTACTCTGAGTGTGTACTTAGTGTTGACAAATACTCACTTCTAGAGTGAATATTTGCTAAAGAGCGTAACATAAATCTGTCCCCTCACCCCAAACCTATGAAATCAGATAGCTATCCCCCCCTTGAGCCTTGTTCTACCAGAAGATTCTTATTTTTAAAATTGAGTTCTTCCTTCCCAGTGTTGGCAAGTTGCTTGCAGGGGTCCACTTGATTGCTGGGGGTTTCTCTCCATTACAGTAGTCTTTACCTTAAAATGTAAAGTGTCTTGAGGTGGTTGTTATTGTGATTTGGGGATATATAAATTTAAATGGGACAAAAAACCTTTTAACTTCCAATACTGTCACAGAAAGGGTTAATGGCAGTATAAAAGAAATTCTTCATGTAGCACAAAAAAACCAAACAAACGAGCAAACAAATTTGCATAGTACTTCACAATAAAAATTTTTTTTAACATTTTTTGAAAAAGAGCCCTAACACCATAAATCTACTTGCTACACCCCCTTTTCACCCACTTTAATTTTTTTAAATCCTAGTTTAAAACTATTCCTGACTTCCCTCAGTGTACACTGTAAAGTGTAAAAGATACAATTAGCTTTTTCCTGGTAAAAGGTCCTACATTGTCTTCTCAACCTTTGGAAACATCCTCTATAGAGTTAACCCGTTTCATCTTTAAAACTTAGGCCTGATTTCTTCGCCCCCTTTAACGGGTAGCGCATATCCAGTCTGAACACTGTGTTTGGGCAATTTACATAACATAAAAATCCTGCAGCTATTCGTAAAGTCCCTCTCATTAGTTTTATGCTCCCATTATAACCTGTGTCTAACAAGCTTTTGATCTTCTTTGCAATGTAAACAACTAGGTGTCTTTGTGCTCTGTTCTTCTCCTTTCTCTGGTTGGTTCCGTTCGGTCTAGAAATAGACCCTAGAAATAAATCTATGTAATATCTTGACAGAGGATTTCTTTAAATCACACCGTAGCTGAGGTTCCCCTTTTCTAAGTCTGTATGTTCTAGAAAAGAGGAAGCTGCTAGTTGGTAAATAAGTTTATCGTCACAAAAGTTATTAGGTGAAAAGTCACGTAGACATTTGCTTAGTGATCCTAAAAGAATACATTTCATGTAGCTGATCACATATACACGATTTTCCTTTGACATATCTGTATGTGTAAGCCTAAATTATAACCTCTTATTCTAGAAATCAAAAAGAACATGAAAATAACAATTTCTGCCTCAGTTTTACCATACCTAAATCATCAAAAACCCCAAACGTCATCAAGTAATCCTAAAACCCATTTCAAATTAAACCTTAAATCCTTTAAATCCCCCCTTTTGTAACACATCTTATGTGTTACAAACTCAAAATCCTTCACTCGAGCTTAGGAAATTAAAGAAAAAGGTTAGTCATATCATTTCACACCTCAGCAATCCTCCTCTCCGGTATATCTGCTCCGGCCCTGCAAACCTGTGTTTAAGGAATTAAATCAATTTAATCATCATGTCAAATCTTTTCTTGGCTCCATCGACAGCCTGCATCCTTGGAACTTCCTAGAAACAAAACCTGTATGTTAGCCTCAACTTCACATTTCATACTGAGTTTTCCTCACTTATGATCCAATCTGTGTTATAAGAAAGGAAACTTAAAACACAACAGTTATCAGTCATGTGTTTAACCTTAGTCCAGTCTTTATCTCAGTGTCCAGTCGGTCCTCGTCACCCTCCATTTACACACATTCATTCACACGCATTCACACCTGGTATTGCTGATAGTGGAGACTCCCTCGCAAATAATCAGTCTTCACTCTCAGCAACATGAGCTCATTCATTTGTTTTATTTTGTTTTCTAGGAAAATAATTCTTTATGCTTTTGGACTGGATTGGCTCGCTGCAATCCTTTTAGACAGGGACTCACAATCTGATCAGGTCCCCACAGGTAGCCCTTTCCTCTGCCAGTTGTAATCTGGAAAAGGTCACCTTATGTTTGTCCTCCCGGAAATTTTTTACAGCGCTATTATTCACTCTTCCAGGCCTGCTTATAACAAAAATGAGAAAAAGGAGAGCTGATTATTAGCTCATCAAAACACAAAACAAAATTACCTGCCTGGTTTCTCTAAGTGCACTGTTACAAAAATAATGGGCCCCCTTAGACATGTCCATGTTTAACCCTTTAAAACCGGTCGGAACGGGCACGCTCTGTTTTGCGTAACTATTTTTAAATCCCGGTAGCTCTGCAACCACGTAAGCTAGAGCAATATTTTTTTTTGCATATGAAACCAGAGGAGTTGTACTTACATCTAATGCCATCAGCTTGCCCTAGGTCACGGTTTCCTTCCACATATAGCTTTGCAAAAACTGCATAAAAAGTGCTTGCAGTAACAAAAACATAATATTCCAGAAACACGCTTTGCCGATCCGATCAGCTGTTCATAACACTTCCTACGTTGGAATAGACGTCAGTGCGAACTTTTGCATGTCCACCATTACCTGCCCCAAACCAGAAGTGACATCATTTTCGCAGAAATGTAGTTTTTTTACTATCAGGGCCTCATGAGCCTATACTGGTGCTTTTAAAAGTTATCTTTGACTTTATGACTTTCTGTGTCGTTTCTGGGATGCTTAGAACTCGAATTGCACTGCTGGAAATAGTTTATTTTGATGCACATGCTGTTTTTTTTTGCAAATTTGCACTATAATATTTATTTTCGTTTTCCCTGCAGTATATAAAAATTGGTGTATCTGAAAAATAAAACTATGAAGACACTCAAAATAAATTTCCTGTGGTGGGAAACTATTTTGTATAACTTTTTTGTATTTACAGTTTTGAGGAACAAGCCTCTTAAATTTCTCTAACTAGAAATATATGTTAAAAAACCAAAAACGATTTTCAATTTTTTTGTGGTTTATTGCACTTTTTTGCAATTTATGTAATTATTATGCACTTAATGCATACATATTATTAAAATTTGGGCTATAATGGTTGTATTGATGTATAGCAACTTGAAATGCTCCCAAAAATGGCACTACAGCATGTAAAAATATAATATAAGCTCTGGCGGACTTGGTTCTATGGTAGGTCTTCAAGGGTTAATAAAACTCCCTCTATTAAAATAAGAAAACAACACAAACCTAACCGACAGAAGCAACCCATCACTACAACAACAACCTCAAAAATCTTAAACACAGAACATTTTGCTTATTAATCTATCCATATGTTGTTGGGATTAGAACTTCAGGGCCACAAAAGTTTTGCCTTACTTCTGGCTTGACTAATACTTAAATAGTCTGAAATCAGACTTAAATCACTCCATCTGTTCATTTTCCCCACAACATATTTCAGTTGCCTCAGGTTCTTCAGCATCCTGAGACTCTGAGGTCAACTGACATAATTTCACCTGCTCAATACACAGAAAATCTTGTTAACAACCACAGAACTTGCACACCATCATCACTGAATTCTAAGTTTCTTTTCTAAAAACTACTACACACTAAGCAATTTGGACAGGATGATAATCAGACTCACACGCTCAACATGCTGTCTAGTCTTCATGTGCTCTCTTGTAATTCTAAGGTTAATGCATTTTCTGTTTGTGTGTGTAATTTTGTATGTTTCTTTTGGCGGTGTTTCAGACTCCTTCACAATTTTCCACTTAAACAGTCAGTTTTCTCTTTCCCAAATTTGCTAACCCAAATTTTGATTCCCCACATTAACAGTATTCCTCTGTGTTCTCACCTCCTGCTCCGCTGTCCTCTCTCACTTCAACAGTCCAGAAAAGGCAGTTCTCTTTCCGAGACCGAATCCACTCTTGGGTTCGGTCTCCTCTGTGTACACCTGGCTGCCGTTAATGCACAGGTTGTTCAGGTCACTGTTGCTCTGCTTCGAGCGGCCCATCAGTGAGAAAGGACTCAAAGAGACCTTCCTGTCAGAGCTGCCGGTTCGTTTGTGTCCCAATTTGCATTTCTCAACATCAGGAGAGTTGACATTGAGACCAGATGAGCGGCTGCCACTCAGAGATGAATTCTTCTCGGGCAGCATCCCCAGTGTGGACCTGGACTGTGAGATGTTACGCTGCAAGTTTGATTTTTGGGCAAAGAGCCTTTTTTAGCTTAGATTTCTTTTTCTCGTCCATGTTATTGCTCTTTGGAGCTGCATTCCTTGTCTTCAGCCAGGAGTTAGAGCTTGCTTGTGAGGTTCAGGGACACATGGCGCTGTAAACACTTCAACCAAAAACTTGGCCTGAATGTTTCTAATAATGTTAACCTATAACTTTCTTCCCAGCGCTGCATGTGGAAAATTGATCCAGGTCTGCTTCCACCTACAGATAACAAAACTGAGACATTTTCATTATTATCATCAGTACTTAAACGACCTGTTTCTCCCTCTTTCCGGTCAAAAATACCAATATATGTCATGTATAAGTGTATAAGTGTAAGCGTGTTCTTCCTTGCTTTCATGATATGTGGTCATGTTATGGAGTGTAAGCTGCTTTCTTCATTGCATTCTTTATGTATTTTATAATCAGGTTTAATTCACGCATCTTTTCACTCAACTCTGCATTCAAACTATCTCACTTCTGATTCTTTCCAAAAATAATTTCACACGTAACAATTTGTGTATGTGTGTTTTCTATTCATTCATGTAATTGTTAGTTCATGTATTTATTTTCCTCGGTCTTTCTCTTTTCTTTTCTTTTTTGATTTGGTGGACAATCCTAAACCTCCATGATTTAGCTTCCATTTTCAATCCAATTATATCCTGTACTCTCGCATTCAAACTCGTCCGGGCTTGACCTCTGACCGGCCCCTGTGCCCCTTTACAGTGTCCTGTGTGGCCTTGAAAGCACAGCGCCACTCAGATTTTCTGCTCCTCTGTTTCTTTTCAGTCTTTTCCTTTTAGGTTAAGTCTTAGCCTGGCAAAATATCACATTCAGTGCCTTCAAACAGTCATGTCACACTGTTCTTACCAGTCTGCAGCTCACCGTGCATGTTTTCATCACGTGCTTTCTTTCATACTGCTTCTGGAGTCGTCAGTGTTCAGTTGCACTGTCTTTTGCCTGCTGTTAATTCTTCAAGTCCACGATGTTCTGTCTGTCTTCATCAGGAGATTAACTGTCCTTTGAGCTTCTTCTCAGGATCGGGACAAAGTGAGAGGTCAAGCTGTAAAATTTTAGCCAAAGACTGGCCTGTTTTCATCCCAATTCTGTTAATCTATCCTTTTGCCGCTGTTCTCATGTTTTCAGGTTGAGGAGAGTCCACCTGTATTGACACACTAAGACATGTAATTAATATCATTTTTTATTACTTTTTCTTAAGGCATTCAGTCTCTAATTCCTCTGTTTTCATGTTGCAACGTCTCTCACCAGCTCACAAGCTATAATCTGACTTCCTGTTTGACGCACACACTCTGCAGTTTGCCTACGCACACACTTCTCTCTCAGACTTCCTCTGTTCACGCACTCTGTTATGAACCCACATTGTGTTATTATTACTTATTTATTATTTTGTACAAATCACACAGAATCATTCAAATCGAGTACTCACAACATTCACACACTTAGAATCACTCAAAATACGTTTTCCTACGAGTATTTTATCAAACATGCTTTTTAAAATCAGAAAGAGGAAGTAGACAACACCCAGTTAAGTGCGTATGTCCTCTTAAAAGAGAAGAGAAATAAACACATATGGGACAATTCTCCCCATCTTAGACGAAATGTGACCTTAAATGTCCGTTTCTAAGTCATGTTCTTCTCTACACACGACTCTTGGCCTCCAGGGCATAAAACTTTGAACCTAATCTTTTACTTTACCAGAACTAGACCTAATCTAAATCCTGTCTCATTTACTGCTGAAGTTCTAGTTCAATGAACACATGTGTCACAGTTTAAAATTAAAAGAGGAAGTAACTCACACCCAAGAACTGTGTGTGTGTGTGTGTGTGTGTGTGTGTGTTAATGTCGGTGTCCCTTCAAACGAAAAAAAGGTGAACATATGTGGTGAGTTTTCCTCAATTTACACAAAATATGACATTAAATATTCTTTTCTAATTCCTGTTCTTCTTTAAACACAATGAATGACCTCCAGGTCATAACCTTTGGACTTATAACTCTGATATAAGTCCACACAGCGCACCAAGCACAGAGAAAATTCAACCTCAGTGCTTCAGAATTCTCCTCAAAATTCAGAAACTGTTTCTGTCATTTATCTGCCCAAGAACTTCATCATATGGACCTCGCTGGGTCCAGTAATCTTCAGCACATGTACATCACTGCCACCAGTGAAGATTTAAACCCAGTTTCTTGTCTCAGTGCACCCAGTATTAACTTATCAGATCGACCGCAGCCGATCCATCAATCTCAACACAATTGTGTGTCCACATGTACACAACTTATTCTTCATTTGTATCACAGCACATCTAGTAATATCATCAGAATTACTTCAACATGGTAAACATTGATTTTCCTTTAAAATCAATTTACCATTAGAACTCAAGATCACAGCTGACTCGATTCTCTGAAATCCTGAGTCAGTTCAACACCTTGTCCAGCTCAAGGTGTCCTTTTCATCGAACTCATCGGAAGTAGACAGCGCCCAATTTTTAACTGCGCATGTTGTTACTGAGCAACACACACACAGAGACACAGACCCAGGGCAATTCTTCCTGGATCATTTATCAACATCCAAACCAACACAGTCCCCATTGATTATTTTTCTGGACCTCACCGGATCCACCAAAATTCATGTAAATATATCAACCACTCACCGATTTATTTCTTTTCCTCAGACCACGCCGGATCTGTTAATATCAACAAAGCTGCACACTCAGAATTGTACAGCTGATTCTTCCCATCAGACCGCGCCGGATCTGTTACTTCAGCACAATAAACATTGATTTTCCTTCAAAATCAGTTTACCAAGAGCCACAAAACCATTTCTGACTCGATTTTCTGAAATTCTCTGTCACTTAAACATCCTGACAACACCAGGTGTTTTCTGTCGGACTTCCTCGTCCGAAATTACTCTTTTTTTTTCCTCCAAATAAGTGTCTCTCAAAATAATCCTCTGATCATTAGCTGTTTTAAAACCAAGCCCACAACTCTTGGCAGGTGCCACCTGCAGTATCCCTGCGCCGAGGGTCCTCTTTGACGTCTCAAAGAGGGAGGGGATTCTCCAATCCCGTGGGTTTGACACTTATTAAACCATAAACTGACCAATAAACTCTTATATTCTCTTATTCTTAACATCTCATGTTACTTTTAGCTCAGTACTGCTTCTTACGAGTCGACCTTGAATGCAACACTACTCAAAGTTTCACTTTCATTACTTCGACGTTTTACTTTATTCTCAAGAATTCAGTTTTACCACTACTGAGCCAATTTGCACAAATTTGCTTATTGAACAGGTTTGTGCTTACCTTTTTAAATCTTTTTAGACCGGTCTCCTGTTCGCCTCGTATCAGATCCAACCTTCGGCCACATTTGTTCTCTCTGTTGCATGACGAACCGGGCAGAAACACCAAATATTAAACCCGATCCTTTTTTCCCCATGACAAAACAGAGAAAACCGACTCATAGTGTGTTAAAACAGTTATATTTCTTTTTATTCAATCATCTTCCAGAGAGAGAGAACCCTGCACAGCTCAAACGCCAGTTGCAAGAGCTCTCTAACATTAGAATCATCAGCTGTGTCTTATATGGTGTTATTTCAGTACTTCACATGTCACACAGGCTTGAACATTGCTTATATGGAAAGTTCCTCTTTTTTCTGTCTATATCTATTAATATGCCTGTGCACTAAAACTTCCTGTTTTTCAGTCTGGCTGAGCACTTATTTGTGAGTCAAAGGTGGCCTTGCTCTACAAGCCTTCATTATTAAAGTACATAAAACAATATCATGAGCAGATACACATTAAAAATATTTCTTTTATTCCTAACAGCTATTACTGGAGTCTGGGTTTGAATACACTCAGGGCCTTTGCTGCTGCTCTTTTCCAGCTATCATAAAAAGTAAAAATGGAGTCTTATGGAGTTAAATTAATTTAGGCATGCCCATCATAATCTTGTGATCCATTCAAGCATGGAGTGAAACAAGTCAGTTTAGCCTGAGCACATTTCTTTTCACGGCACTGTACTCTGGAAATTGGTACTGGTAATTTGAAAGGTAGCATATTTCAAGTTTCCAATTCCATGCTTTTTTTTTTTTTTAAACAATCTGGCTGAATTGCAGCTCTAACCTCAAACTCAGTGGTTCACTCATGACCTGCTCGATGTTACAAGGCTAAATCAGTATATTTATTTTTGTGTGATAAAGTGGCTGTAAGAAAGTGTAGTGGCCCATATCAAAACAATGATTTTGTTTACAGAAAAAGTTACCCCCACATAGGCTCCTGGATTTTACTTAAAAGGTCAGAAAGACACAAAACCTAAACAAAATGTATACAAAGGAATAATAAAGAGATGAAGAATGACAAAATGAAATACTTGAAGTGACACAACGCTGCACAAAATACACTGAACTGCCACAAAATCTGTATAAGGAGAGGTTAAAAGTAAGAACTCAGATGTAACAATTCTTACTAGTTGGCACAGAGTCTTATGAACAAAATAAGCTTGGTAGAGTTGGTGAATCAAAGATGAATGTGCATGTCAGTGTTTAGAGCATCAGTGTAAGTGTAACGTAATAATAAAGTGTGAGTAAATGATATTTGAACAGCATTATTTTGCATATAGCTGCACTGCAGGCAGATATCATTGTCTTATGTAATGATAAAGACTGTAGAATAATTTATATCTGAATAAATCCTGTGAATGCAATATTCAGTAGAATGTTACAAATCAGAGTGACAATGCCCTCTTTAAACACACAACTGTCACGAAACAAGTTCGTTTCAGTAACGAACCGGTGATGAAGTCATTACTGAAATATCTAACAGCAATACGCAGCCAACATCTGTCAACATGTATGATTCCACCCTAAGCCATTTCCTCCTTGTCTTCCAGGTAAAAACGTTAAAACTAAAGTCGCATCAGTTTCGACACACCCATCATAGCCTTGGGTTCCAGCCAAGCTCGTAGTGAAACAGGTCAGTTTACTCTGAGTGTGTACTTAGTGTGGACAAATGCTCACTTCTAGAGTGAATATTTGCTAAAGAGCGTAACATAAATCTGTCCCCTCACCCCAAACCTATGAAATCAGATAGCTATCCCCCCCTTGAGCCTTGTTCTACCAGAAGATTCTTATTTTTAAAATTGAGTTCTTCCTTCCCAGTGTCGGCAAGTTGCTTGCAGGGGTCCACTTGATTGCTGGGGGTTTCTCTCCATTACAGTAGTCTTTACCTTAAAATGTAAAGTGTCTTGAGGTGGTTGTTATTGTGATTTGGGGATATATAAATTTAAATGGGACAAAAAACCTTTTAACTTCCAATACTGTCACAGAAAGGGTTAATGACAGTATAAAAGAAATTCTTCATGTAGCACAAAAAAACCAAACAAACGAGCAAACAAAATTGCATAGTACTTCACAATAAAATTTTTTTTACCATTTTTGAAAAAGAGTTTTGAAAGGGGGAAAAAATGATTTCCCACCTGTCAAACACACAAAAACATGATTGATTTGTCTGTATAGTAATAACCTGGAAAAACAACAACAACAAAAACAACATCAGAGTGAGACACCAGCTTTCAGGCAGCAATTTTCTTTGACTAAAAAGACAAAGTCAGCACTACACTACAAGAACACAGTGATGGAACCAAAGGTGCTGTAAAATCACCTTTCATGTGTGTCAGGGTTTTTCATCATTCACTGTGAGCTACAATTTCAACTCTCTGAAAGACTGGAACGTTGTTGAGATACAACTTTACATTACCACATAAGAGTCAGTGGCAGGTCACACTAATGGGTAAAACTATTAATTAATCCATGTTTTCACCAGTTATAATTCCTGCAAACTAGAGAAAACAGCTGTATCATCAAGTGCTACCAAAAATTGCATTTATGCCACTTGAATACCTGCTCCTTTCAATGAAACTTTGATTTTAGTGAGCCTCCTTTACACCTAAACCAAGAGTATACCCTCGAGAACTACCAACTCAAAACAAAATTACAACCAAACACCAAAATATACTAGTTCTAAAAAAGGTTTAGTCCAGTCTTTGTTGTTTGAAGGGAGTGATGATTAGAGGAGCAGTGTTTGTGCCACTGTCACTAGTACCAGGTCTGAAAAATGGATAAAGTTTCTCATTGAAGGTTTGGCCAGTATATGAGTAAAGAAGAACTGCAGCATTTACATCATAAAAGGAAACCAAACCCTCCTCATAATCCACAAAAACTCTCACCTTCTCTGGGGGATCATTCACAGAGAGAGGGACAGGATGGGCAGCAAGTGCAAAGTACTCATTTCTGTTCCTCAGACATATAGTCCAGTAGCCGTTCTCTGGGTTTAGTTTAATTTCTCCCTTCCTATTGACCGACCCTTTGGCCACTCCTAAAGTCCACACAGTCTTTCCTTTAACCTGGACATCATAGTAAAGTCTTCCACAGGAGAAGCCTTGTGTCCCTAAAACATTAATTGCAGGTTCAAATCTTTTTGATCTGTCTGGCAGTTTCTTCCGTTCATCCCCACAATGAACTTGCTTCCCATCATTGGACAGGATGAGAGCAGGATGTGCCGTATCAGGATCCAAAGTAACATCCACTGCATTCTGTCGAAGGTTGTTGAACTGGGCGTCCCGTATCATCTTCATCTCATTTTTGATGGTCTCTGTCAGCTCATCCACAGCTTTCACTAAAGCCGTCCTTGTGATTCCCTGGTATATTGCTGGATGGATGCTGACATCTGTCCAGTCTTTGGTGGGTGGAGCAGCATTCAGGGACGGGAAGCTCTGGAGGAAACGAAGACGGTCTTTAGAGCGTGAGATTTCCTCCATCTCAGCACGTCTCCTCGTCAGCTCAAAGACCTCCTGCTCCAGCTCTTTGATATAAACTTTGATCTGTTTCTCTGTCCTTTTCTGATTCTTTTCAGTCATCTCAATTAGACCCGAACACCATTTGCTGTCTCTCTGTCTGCAGCTTCTGTGCTGACCTTCAAGGATTGTTTGAGCTCCTGGGCCCGTATCCCTAAAGATTCTGAGAATCCTCTCAGAGAGCTCCTAACTTAACCTAAAAATTCCTTGCCAGGAGTTTTAGCTTAGAAGTGATCCCAGAACATTTTCAGTGAACTCTGAGCAAGGAATGGATGGAAAATCCTATCTTAGTGAGGAGGTGTGGTTGACCCCGTTGCTAGGTATGAGTCATCATTTCAAAAGCCGTGATTGGTTGATCCTACAAGTTTGATGGAAATGAGCTTTTGGTGAGAATGAGCAAAGGATGTACCCTCAAATCAATAAACATAATTATACACTCTAATCTTATGCTGACTGTAATTGCAAATAATATTTCACATTCAAGAAAATATCTGGAAAATGAATAGTAAGCTGTAGGGGTTATAGCCTAACATTAGAATCTAAAATATGTGAAAACTTAAACTCATTACACCCTGTTCAAATAATGATTCGTGTCTTATTTGCTCATATCAATATCCTAGCTGGCATATTTTGTACTTTCACTCCCATATGGACTCCATTGAAAACAAGATGGCCTATCTCAAGGGGCTGTCCCTAATGAAGTAGAAATCACAACATTACAAGTCCAGTGTGGTCTTAACGAGGGTAACACGGCTCAGCTTTTATCAATGTCTGTGATTGCTGGCTGGTCTATTTATAAAGGCTTGTTAACAAATATCCTACAAACACAGAAAATGGAGAAAAAAGGACTGCATAAGCCGAACTGGACTGAGGAGCAAGGTTTGTTGCTGGCCCAGTTGGTGAACGAACATAAAGGTATCTCTCCTGCCTCTTCTGTTGGCCATTTTGTGCAGCTGCTTAGGGGAACTCCTAAGCCACTAAAAGTCCTCTTCCCTGCTCTTAGCAGATCTCGCCTTAGGAGCCCTTTTAAGCGCTAGGAATCTTGAGGAATAGCTTTTATATTAACTGGGATTATCGTGTCACTTTTAGGGGAAATTCTAAGAAAACGTCATGACTCTGAGAATTTTCTTAGAATTTGGCCGCTAGGAGCCACTTTTTGCACAAAGATTCTTTAGGGATACGGGCCCTGGACTTTTCTTTGTCTCTCTTGGATCATGTGCTGAATTATAGCCTCTGTTCTCCCAAGTTGTGGTTTTTTTTTGTTTTTTTTGCTTCATATACTTCTTTCAGAGGAACTACCTGGTGAAATCTGTGATCTGTGTCCACACATGACTGACATATGATCATTTGTTCCATACCATTTTTGTGGAGTCACTTTTAAGTGTAGCCCACAAATTTTTAATAAGGTTAGGACATTGAGAAGGCCATTACAGAAGCTCATTGTTAGCTTACGTTATCCATTCTAAAACCAGTTTTGATGTGATGTGCATTTGGAATCATTGTCATGCTGGAACACCTAACTTTCAAGTTTCAACTGTCTAGTTGTTGATTTGAGGTGACGTTTAATAATTTTAAGTTTCTCTTTTTGCCGGCAATGGCAATGAGAAACTATCTGTTTTAGTCAATCATGTTTACTAATAAGAACATAAGACATCAAACAACCTCCAGCACCAAATTAGCCATAATTTGATTAAAGATGTAGCAACAATACTTTAAGTCTTATAAGAGTATTTTGTACATGAGTTTGAATATCACATACCAATCCCCTGCAGTGAAAAAAAAGAAAAAAAAGGGGGACTGGCAAGCTCTTGAAAACCATGTTATTTCTGCCCTTGCTGCTCAGCCATCCTTCACAGACACCAACCCCTAATCCCCAACATCCCAGTGCCCCAAAAACTTTGCCACTGCTGCTTTTCCTGACATGACTCATTTTGAAAGTTTTTAATTCAATGCATAGTAAATATAGAAATTAGTATACTACATTTGCACATTCCAGTTTGCCTGCATGGGACAGATTAATGTGAAATAGCCCAACATAGAGAAATAAACCAAAAGGAAAAGTTTTAAGAAAGATGTTTTAAGACTAAAATACTGAACACACTGCAACTGCAGGGTGGTTTGTCCCACTCTGGAGTTGTTCACACTGATCTGCTGATGAGAAAAATGGAAACATGTGCTAGATGGAAATGATGAGAAAACTGGTTGGTTCCTCAAGCGATGTAGAGAAAATAGTGAAAGCTGACAAAGTGTGTGCGTGTGTTGCATTGACTTAAGAAAACAAACCTCTGAAAAAACAACATCTCTTTGTGCAAGAAATTCTTCATGAGACAAAGTATTAAAAACAAGTAAAATGTTTGTCATTGTTGGTTTCTTCAAACTTCAAGCTATCCATATTTTATGCACAAAAGTCATGCATTGCATTACAATACAACTGCAATGTAATATTTTAATTTAAAATTTGGAAGTTTGAACAAATGTAACTGAAAATACTATATTACTTAAAAAAACAACTTAATATTACTTTACCAGTTAACATAGGTGTATAAAATCAAGCACCCAGCCATGCAGTAAGCCTTTGCAATCATCTGCAAAAAAAAGGGCTGCCCTAACAAGCTCACTGAATTTGTGGGTTTTACTGTAGTAGAATGGCACTACTGTAGCAGCTCAGTTTGTGACATACCATAATCAACTGTAAATGTTGTTCTTGCAAAATGAAACCTGTTAGGAACCACAGTGATTCAGCCACAGCACCCCACAGTGTGTAAAAATCACCACTGGCAACAGTAACTGCAGAGCTGGATTTCCATGACCAAGCAGTGATAAACCAGCGACACGTTGGGAGTGAACGCTTGCATGTGTGTTCAGATCCAACAAACAAGCTACTGTAGTTCAAAGTACTGAAAAATGTAATGCCGGTTCTGACAGAAAGATTTCAGAATGCACATCACGATTTGTTATGTATAGTGCTGCAGAGCAGCAGACCAGTCAGGGTGCCCATGCTGACCCCTGTCCTGCTCTGAAAGCGCCAACAATGGGCATGAAAGCACTGGTAATGGACCAGGGAACAATGCAAGAGGGAGGCCTGGTTTGCTGTGTCATGTGTAGCCTCCATCATGTGAATGGCCAGGTGTGTGTTGCTTACCTGGGGAACACTGGTGAAGACAGTATGATGGTTTCACCAATGTTTTGCTGGGAAACTTTGGGTTCTGCCCTCCATGAAGATGTTACTTTGACACGTATCACCTACCTACCTCAGCGCAACATTCAGGAAATTTTTTCATGAATGTTGCTGTAATATAATAAAAAAAGATATGACTGCGCTCATCTTCTGTTTATTTGCACTTGTTGCCAGGAGGCTTGCTCAATATGGGGGTCACAGTTTAATAAAATACACAAACAAAAAAAAGGTGCTGATCATTCCTGGTTGTACGTACCTTTTTAGACACCAAGCATTGCTGTTGTAAAATCAACTGTTTCTTCAGCTCTGAAGGAAAACCCCTCTCATCTGAGAGAGCTCGACCTGAGCTAAAATCATTCAGCACACTCAGGGAAGAAACTGCTATGTGATATGCAGACAGACTCAAATTGGAGAATCTCCAGTCTCCAACCAGAAAACTTTTGTTGTCCACCTGATAGGATATTGTTTTAAATTAAGCCCTCTGACCTTAAAGATTTTGGAGAACATTGATTGAAACCAAGAAGAAATGGTAAATGATGATTTGATTGCTTTCTATGGACCAGAATTTTATTGTTCTATAAAATAGTTGAATGCTCAGTTAAAACTAGTACTATATGCTGATGTAGTCTTGCAATAAACAAAATTCATCACAAGACTAAACAAGTAAATCCTGCTTTTGTACATTTAATAAAATTAAGGAAAATCTAGAAATATCAAGTGAATAAAGCTAAATCAAAGGACCTAAGTTCTTACTTGACAGGAATACAATGTCACCAGGGCATCAAAAAAAGTGTTCTCTTAGATAATACGAAGAAAAAAAAATAAAAAGAGCTTTGTTGTATCAGTGAAAACTCCTTCATGAGCAGTATGCATTGAATGTTCAGTCACAATTGGCCCTTCTTTCTGAAGGAGAATGGCCTAAAAAAGAAATGAATGGGACGCTTGCTGAGACTCTTCTACAGCTCAATTTCACCCAAAGAAACCCGAATATTTAGCCGTGTAAACCTTTATTAACCTAGTTAAAGGTTTATTAAGTCTGTGAAGGCTTCATGCACATTTACTTTGCTGCTAAATCCCCAAATTCAGACACAAATCTTCAGAGTTACTGATCTGTGTATGCATCACTATCCGTGTCTGCTTGTGTGTTTGACAGTTGTGTTTGAGTGTGTTTTCGTTTGTGCTCTGGGGTAAATATCATCTGATTTGTACTGTGACTCTGCAGCCTTCAGTTCCGTTTTTCCTCAGTGTCATATTCTGTGTGCGTTTCATGTCAGCTTATAATCCTGTCAGGCTCAGAAGCCTGAACTGACACTAACAAGAGAGAAATGAATGACAGACACTTGCTCTGGAGTAACTATGGTAACATGTTTGACTCTATCACCACAGCTGCAGGTTGGAAATGACCTGCCTCTGTGCCCTTAAGTAAAGCAGTCTCAAGAGATAAAACTTTTGTACAATATTGCTTAAGTCTTTACAAATCAAAAAATTTCAAACACACTGAAACATTAAGGAGAAGAAAAAAACTGGTCTTACATTAACTAGAAAGTGACACACACACACTTTATCTTGTCAACTCAAGACCCCAAACAAATAAAGATCAGACTAAGTTGTAAGAGTGAGTGAAAGACCGAAAAGAAATTGCAAGTCTAAAACTACTTCAAACTAATCCGACAAATACAAAAGTAAAGACTGAAATAAATTTCTCACTTTAGGGTGAGGTTTGAAGTAAACAATGTAAAGGCAACAGAAATACCAGACTGAAGCCTAAAAAGTACAGTTGTATACAATCAAATGTTATTCTTGATCTTCCCACAATTAAATGAAGTGGGTGACATCATCTTCTCTACCAATACAACACAAAGCAAAAGACGAAAGGAAAGACTGAATGGTAACTTGTTTAAGGGATCAGCCACAGCCGTTCGCTGTGCTGCACAGGGTTTGACACAGAAGATGAAGAGTGGATCATTTATATTGTTATAACATTAGTGTAAATGACCATAAAAAAGCACAAATTGTTAAGAAATCGTAAGGTTTTGTGCACTGCAAGGCAACACAGTTGACTTATTCAGGTTCCTGATCGATCGATCACTCGTTCACTCACTCAATCACTCACTCGATCACTGACTAACTCACTCGATCACTCGGTGGATCACTCACGCGATCACTTGATCACGCGGTGATCGGCGATCGTGGCTCAAGAGTTGGGAGTTCGCCTTGTAATCAGAAGGTTGCCAGTTCGAGCCCCGGCTTGGACAGTCTCGGTCGTTGTGTCCTTGGGCAAGACACTTCACCCGTTGCCTACTGGTGGTGGTCAGAGGGCCCGGTGGCGCCAGTGTCCGGCAGCCTCGCCTCTGTCAGTGCGCCCCAGGGTGGCTGTGGTTACAATGTAGCTTGCCATCACCAGTGTGTGATGAATGTGTGTGTGATGGATATGTAAAGCGCTTTGGGGTCCTTAGGGACTAGTAAAGCGCTATATAAATACAGGCTATTTACCATTACTCACGCGATCACTTAGTGAATCACTCAATCAAGCGGTGGATCACTCGATTGCGCGGTCGATCACTCAGTCGATCACTCGGTGGATCACTCACGCGATCACTTGATCACTCACGCAAGCACTCGGTCGATCACTCGGTGGATCATTCGATGGATCAGTCGGTGGATCACTCACATGATCACTCGGTGGATCGGTGGATCACGCGGTCGATCACTCGATCACACGGTCGATCACTCACTCGATCACTCGGTGGATCATTCAGTCGATCACTCGATCACTGGGTGGATCATTCGATGGATCACTCGGTTGATCACTCGGTGGATCATTCGATAGATCACTGTGTTCACCACTCGATGGATCACTCACTCGATCACTCGGTGGATCATACAGTCTACCCAGTGATCACTCGATCACTGGGTGGATCACTCGATCACTCGGTGGATCATTCGATGGATCACTAGGTTGATCACTGACGCGATCATGCGGTCGATCAACCATGCGATCACTCATGTGATCACTCGGTCGATCACTCGATCACGTGGTCGATCACTCGGTGGATCACTCATGCGATCACTCGGTGGATCACTCATGCGATCACTCGATCATGCGGTCGATCACTCGGTGGATTATTCAGTCGATCACTCACTCGATCACTCGGTTGATCATTCAGTCGATCACGCGGTCGATCACTCAGTCGATCACTCGGTGGATCACTCGGTGGATCATTCGATAGATCAGTCGGTGGATCACTCACGTGATCACTCGGTGGATCGGTCGATCACTCGGTCAATCACTCGATCATTATATGGTACAAGTTCCTCTTTTCTTTGTGCCAAATTTCCGATGCGGCTTGCAATAACTTCCCCTTTCTGAGGTCTGTTGCCAGGGCAACCTGTCACCCTTAACCCCAGCCAACATGTATGTATGGGCCCCACCTGGTTTTTCCTCGGGCTGGATGGGTATCATGTGGGCATGGGCTCAAACTGGGCTTTTTGTATGGGGCCTACTTGGGTTTTTCACATTAAACCCATATGGGCAATCCCAAGTGGGCACTTTTAGTAGGTCCTAGCTGGGTCAAACATGGGAAACACTTAACTTGGTCCAAAATGGGAAACACACGTAGGACCCACTTGGGTTTTCCACCTAGGATAGACATGGGCTAACACAGTCATTTAAGGATAGGCTGTTGTTGTGTGCCCCAGGTGGGGCAAAGTGAGGTAATCAATATATGTTTTAGTATGGATGACACAGGTGGGGCCCACCTGGTCAAACTATATGGGTTACACATGGGCAAATGCAAGTCAGAACCTAAAAACATGTCTATGTGGGCCCCATATGGGTTATGTTAAGTTAATATGGGCTTCTATTTTATGTGGGCTCAGGATTGTTTAGTATATATGGGACCCACTTGGGTTTCTCACATCAAAATCATATGGGCAAAACCAAGTGGAAACATATAGTAGGTCCTTGCTGGGTCAAACATGGGAAACACTTAACTTGGTCCAAAATGGGAAACACACGTAGGGCCCACTTGGGTTTTCCACCTAGGATAGACATTGGCTAACACAGTCATTTAAGGATAGACTGTTGTTGTGTGCCCCAGGTGGGGCAAAGTGAGGTAATCAATATATGTTTTAGTATCGATGACACAGGTGGGGCCCACCTGGTCAAACTGTATGGGTTACACATGGGCAAATGCAAGTCAGACCCTGAAAACATGTCTATGTGGGCCCCATATGGGGCAAAGTGAGGTAATCAATATATTTCTTTAGCACTGATGACACGGATGGGGCCCACCTGGTCAAACTATATGGGTTACACATGGGCAAATGCAAGTCAGAACCTAAAAACATGTCTATGTGTGCCCCATATGGGGCAAAGTGAGGTAATCACTTTAGCATGCAATCAGAGCATGCCTTACAGTACAGTTTTATAAGCTGTGCACACAAAAATAGACTGTTATTTTACAAAATTGATCATTCAACAAATGTAAATCACTGCAGATTTTTTGTTTTAGCTGCACTGTATGGGCTCAAAATGTGGTCATAAATATTTTGGACTTGTAAATCAGGATTTGTATGTGTAAAAAGAATTTGTGTGTGTGAAAAAGATTTGTGTGTGTGTAAAAAAGATTTGTGTGTGTGTAAAAAAGATTTGTGTGTGGACTTAGCCAAAAAAAAAATCCCGCATGTTACAATTACGAATTTTGACCCTATTTTTCTTCCTTTCATCTGATTGGTCAATGTCATGTCAATCACAAATGTAACAATCCAATCAGAGAACAGATGGGGTTGGCTGTCGGAGGGGCACTTTTTTGAACTGCAGGTCCTTGAAGGGTAATACAGTTTGAAGCAGGAGACTGAAAGTTAGTGCTGAAAGTGCAGGAGGATCTCTATATAAATATCCAATAGCAGCTAGGTCCCCTAACTTTCAGCACTAACTTTCAGTCTCCTGCTTCAAACTGTATTACCCTTCAAGGACCTGCAGTTCAAAAAAGCGCCCCCCCGACAGCCAAACCCATCTGTTCTCTGATTGGATTGTTACATTTGTGATTGACATGACATTGACCAATCAGATGAAAGGAAGAAAAATAGGGTCAAAATTCGTACTTGTAACTTGCAGGGTTTTTTTTTGGCTAAGTCCAAAAAAAGTGAAGCGGATGAAGAACAAAACTGTGACTTTCCTGATGTGGAGTCAAACTCTGATGCTAAGAGGAAACTTGCTGAATGGGCAGCAAACCGAAATGTGTCTCATTCTGTGTTGTCAGAGCTCTTAACCATACTTTTGGAGCTTGGTCTAGATTTGCCAAAGGATCCCAGAACTTTGCTCAGTACATTAAAAGACTGTGAAGTGAAACAGATTGGCAGGGGAAGTTACTACTATTTTGGTCTTGAAAGTACAGTATTGTCAGAACTGAAAATGATAAATCAACATGAACTGAAAACTGATACATTAACCATTTGTGTGAATGTTGATGGTTTGCCTCTCTTTAAGAGCTCTAATATGCAACTGTGGCCTATTTTAGGTAAGATAGTTGAACTGCCACAAGCAAATGTTTTCATGATAGGTATATATGCTGGTCCCTGCAAACCTGAGTCGGTGAACGACTACATGCATGATTTTATAGAAGATGTAAAAAAGGTCACAAAAACTGGTATTGTTTTCAATGGAAAACACTTCAATGTACCCCTTCCAGATGCTTTTATCTGTGACACCCCAGCTAGAGCTTATTTAAAATGCATCAAAGGTCATGGTGGCTACAGTTCTTGTGAGCGCTGTACACAGTATGGTGTTTATGTTGATGGGAAAGTTATTTTTCCAGATATGGATTCAAGTCTCAGATCAGATTCTCAGTTTGAAGAAATGTTAGATGAAGATCACCACAACTCCAAATCACCTCTTCAAGAGCTAGGCATTGGCATGGTTTCAGCCTTTCCCTTAGACTATATGCATTTAATTTGCTTGGGTATTGTACGTAGATTACTTGCCCTGTGGATTAAGGGACCATTGCAGTGTCGGGTTCCTACTTCTACTCTGTCTGCCATTTCTGATCACTTAAAACAGTGTAGGCAAAGTCTGCCACGCACGTTTTCCAGAAAGTCACGGTCCCTAATGGAGTACAGACAATGGAAAGCTACAGAATTAAGACAATTTTTGTTGTATACTGGACCAGTTGTGCTTTTCCAGAAACTGTGCAATCCACAGTACAAGAACTTCCTGGTTTTGTGTAAAGAGTACTGTTATTATGCAAAAAATTTATTAAGATGCTTTGTTGCCAACTTTGCTAAGATTTATGGGACTAAATTCTTAGTTAACAATACACACAGTCTTTTGCACCTAGCAGATGATGCTAAAAAGTATGGCCCTCTGGATTTGGTTTCATGTTTTCCATTTGAGAATTATTTGGGACAGTTAAAAAAGATGGTGAGAAGACCACAGGATCCTGTACAGCAAATTGTCAGACGAGTTTGTGAAAAGCAATTGTATGATCACAGGTCATTCAAAATGGCAGAGGGTGTACTCACACAGCCACATACATCTGGACCTATGATGACTGAATTATTTGTCCATCATTCTTTTCAGTACAAGATGTACAGACATGGAAATCAAATAATCTCCACCTCCAATAGAACAAATTGTTTTGATCTTGAAGGCAAAGTTGCAGTTGTGCGGAACATTGTGCTGTTCATCAGAGAAATACATGTTTTGTATGAACTGTTTGAGACTGGAACAGCGTTTTTTAACTACCCTATTGATTCAACATCTTTGGGTGTACATTTGTTGTCAAAACTGTCAGGTCATCTTGCTAGTGCTCCTGTAACTAAATTTACAAAACCAATTATTTTGTTACCTTTTCGTAATGCATTTGTAGCTTTGCCTCAGCTACACAGCATGTAACTTAATGGCGTTTACAGGATGTCTTCATTCAGTGTGGTCGAGTTTGTGGATGAAGTTGACTCTGATGGAACGATGTCTACCTTCTTGCAGCCATCAGAGTGGTTCCATGACGCAGAGAGAAAATTATGCTGGTGGCCTCCTGCCTCATTGGTGAATGTGACAAAGGCTGTAAAGGAAGGAACACCACCAACCAGCAACTGGATACTCTGCAATGTCCATGTCATGGGAAATGCAGATAAGTTTGACTTTATTTGTACACTACATCTGTATTTCCTTTTCTTTAAAAGTTTATACATGAACATTTTTTTTTTTTTTTTACTTGGAGGCTTTTGAAAATGTAAGGCCCTGTATTACTGTATTATTGTATGTTTCTGTTCTGTGTCCTGTGTACTGTTTGTTTGTATATGTGTCTTTCTGGCTGCTGTTACAACCAAATTTCCCCTTGTGGGACAATTAAAAGATTATTCTATTCTATTCTACTGGAAACCATTTTTTCATTGTCATTGTTTTTGCAGATTTATTTCTTCTTTACATTGTATCTTACATGTTGTATTCTGTACAATTTATGTTATAGCAACTTATGCAAATGCCAGGGCAAAGTTGCATCAAGCAGAGTATTCATCAGACTTGACGGACAATGAGAATGGCATAAGAAAAAGAAAGTAAGTGGTACTAGCATACAAACAAGATGAAGTTTATTTCCTTCTGAAACAGTGTCATAAA
Organism: Oreochromis aureus; assembly: GCF_013358895.1. Taxonomy (NCBI): domain Eukaryota; kingdom Metazoa; phylum Chordata; class Actinopteri; order Cichliformes; family Cichlidae; genus Oreochromis; species Oreochromis aureus. The sequence continues at coordinate 21,511,851 of NC_052958.1, read as the reverse complement.
TGTTCTGTGCTTAACCTTTCTAGGCCCAGTGTTAAACTGATGAAGAATCAACTGAGCAGCCACACTGAATCAAGTGAGCCTTCTGATTCAGATGAAGAACTTCCACCCACGCCTCCAGAACAACTCCTTAAGCGACCCTCTGGAAAAAACAATAGTGTAGCCGCCAGCCCCGCTGCCCGGAGTGCCGCCAGCCCCTCTGCCCGGAGTGCCGCCAGCCCCTCTGCCCGGAGTGCCGCCAGCCCCGCTGCCCGGAGTGCCGCCAGCCCCACTTGTGAACCCATGTTCTCGAAAGTACTTGCCATTTTAGAGGAAGTGAAGGAGACTCAACTGGTTCATAGCAAGATGTTAAATGCCTTGCTGAAGCAGAAAAATGGTTCAGTTACGGAGGTCCCTGAAGGGGTTGTTTTACCTCTTAAAACCCAAGACGATGTTGAGGCCCTTAATGGAAAACTGGAGGACTCCAGTCTCATGTCTGCTGTAGTAAGTTTTTTTTCCTCCCCATTCTGCTTGCCACTGTTCTTTATACAGTAGTCAGAAAACATTCTTTGATATATTTTCTGAAAGACATTCTCCTTCATGATTTTTTTTGGTATACAGCATAATTGGTTTCATTTAACACATCAAGTCTTACTGGTCCTGAGGCAGCAAAGCAGGCCAGAGACCATCACATCTGCTACCATGTTTTTCTGTTGCTATGATGGGTTTTTTTTCTGAGATGTTACTTTTATACCACATGTTTACCTGTTAAGATGTATCTGTCCCACTGCGCAAGTGTCCAGTGAAGGGGGGCATGGCTACGCGCGGGTGGGAAGGGGACGTAGAGTTTCTGGGAGGAGCAGTTTTCTTCTTGTGTGTACATTAATGGATCCATGGGTTCCATTAATGTGGAGCAAGTAAACAACCTTCAAGTGACACTATCTGAAGATGCCAAGTCATGCACAGATAAAAACAGAGATGAAATATTAGTGGTGAAGGAAGACATCTTCTCACAAGCCAAACAAACTGAACTTGATAACTGGAAAAGAAACAATGTGTTTGAAGTGGAGAAAGATAAAGGTCAGAAATGTATATCAACAAGGTGGATATGCACACTCAAGGAAACACCAGGGGGCATTGTACCCAAAGCTAGACTGGTTGCAAGAGGCTTTGAAGAAATAAACACTCAAGAACTTTCCAAAGACTCACCAACATGTTCCTCCGAGTCCCTGAAGATCATAGCAGTAATATGTCAAAATCAATGGAAACTGAACTCCATGGACATTAAAACAGCTTTTCTGCAAGGTAAAGATTTAACCCGAGACGTGTACATTCGACCACCTGAAGAAGCACAGGGCAAAGGAACTATATGGAAGTTGAACAAATGTGTTTATGGCCTGGCAGATGCTTCATTATTCTGGTACAACAAGGTGAAAGAAACCATGCAGAAGCTGGGGGGCACAGTGTCAAAAGTTGATCTGGCTGTCTTCTACTGGCTAGACGATCTCTGTAAAGTGACAGGAGTACTTGCATGTCATGTAGATGACTTTATGTGGGGTGGTTCAGACATGTTCTCCACATTAGTCATCCCCAAACTGAAAGCTGCTTTTCAAGTTGGACGAGAAGAACATAACAGCTTTAACTACATTGGGATGGAGGTTCACTCTCTTCAGAATGAAATACAACTACAACATGATACGTACATAAAAAACCTACAGCCTATTCCTATTGATCCCACCAGGGCACCACAGTGTGAGGCTCCTTTAACAGATACAGAGATGGACATGTTAAAATCCAAGATTGGACAGATACTGTGGGTAGCAAGACAGAGCAGACCCGACATCATGTGTGACATTTCCATCCTGGCATCAAGCACAAAACATGCTACCATTCAGACAATGCACTGCACAAACAAACTGATCAGAAAACTTAAATCACAGGAGGTTACCCTGAGGTTTCAGTTCTTGGGTGAAAGCAAATCCCTCAAATTAGTGGTGTTTAGTGATTCCTCTTTGGGCAACCTCTCAGACGGAGACACACAAGGTGGACATTTTATCATGTTGATGGGAGAAGGAGGAAAGTTTTCGCCCATATTTTGGCAGTCAAAACGGATCAGGAGGGTGGTACGGAGTACACTAGCAGGAGAGACTTTGGCCCTTGCAGATGGGATCGACAGTGCTGTTTTTCTGGCTGCACTCTATTCTGAGCTCACCACTGGTGATGGTACACACAACATCTTGCCAATCGTCTGTGTAACAGACAACCATTCCCTTCTTGATGCTGTCAAGTCCACAAAATCTGTAAGTGAGAAGAGGCATCAAAGAACTTATGCACACAGGGACTATTCAGCACATCATATGGACATCTACCAAAGAGCAGCTTGCTAACTGCCTGACAAAAGTGGGAACATCAGCACTTGGACTGCTAAGAGCCCTGAGAGAAGGGCAATGGCAGCTAGAAAGCTGAAAGGACTAATGACAAAAAATAAAAATTAACACTCATAAAAATGTTTCTTTTAAACACTAGTTTGGAGTGTTATATTATGTTTAGCTGTTATATTGTTCAAAAAGAGAAAAAGGAAATTGTTCTAATCTGTTTTCCTTTCCTTAAAAGAAAAAGGGGAGATTGTTAAGATGTATCTGTCCCACTGCGCAAGTGTCCAGTGAAGGGGGACATGGCTACGCACGGGTGGGAAGGGGACGTAGAGTTTCTGGGAGGAGCAGTTTTCTTCTTGTGTGTATGAACGAAAGAAGGCAGACAATTAAAGTTGGAGTTATCATACCAGTGTGATTATTGGACTAACATACCTTCCAGAAAGTTACATTTTTTTATTCTAATGAAGCATTTGATTCTGATTTTGATAACGGATAGATTTCTTATTTTTGTTCTGCTATGATAGTTTATGCAAATTCTGGCCAGTTCCTATTTATTTTAACCCTTTAGCCCCCAACCCGTCGCCGATGACAGGTTTTTCCAACCCGTCTCTTCCAACCAGAGCTCTACCAGGGGCCCAACACGCCTGGACTTATTTAGAAGAGATGCCCAAAAACAAACCACAGGGCCAAAGGTCACAAAATTGTTTTTGTTCTGTTTTACAATTAATAATTCAAATTGCCTATTCTAAATCTTTTATTCATGTACATTATGAGTGCCTTTTTCAGTGAAAAAAAAACGGTAAAATTTCAAGTTTGTTTTTTGCCCTTTTCTGTTATTAATCCCTGATTACACTCTTATAGTATACAGTAGAGAAAAAAAACTACCAGATGTGGAAAGTAGAAGTAATCCTGAAAAAAGGGACAAAAACACACACACTCACAGCTGATTTTATGACACTTTTACAGCTAAAACAAAATATTTTGGGTTTTGATTATAGATTTATCAAAAAACCTATTTTAGTTTGGAGAAAGTAAATGAGAGCAGGCACACGCATTCTGCACAAAGATGTAAACACAAAGCGCGGACCCGCCGACGGATCAGAATCAGTGAGATGTGGCCTTTCTCAGCCGATGGCACTTTGTGTTTTTTGTGCTAGAGTCTGAAGCTGCAGGTTTTATCTCTCTCCAAACAATATTGACTGAACCAGCAGCAAAAGAAGATCCAAACTACACTGAAAATTTCGCTTCACGTAAACATCATCATGAATTCCCTCTTACTTTTGCTGTTTTGGTTTTCCACCATGGTGGTTTTCCACCATGGTAAAATCACACTTCACGCAGAGCTCGCTGTCTCTCTCTCACTCTCTCTCAGTGTACTTCAAGAACAGTTTCCCATCTAAAAATCAGTGTTTTCTGCATTTACAGTGCTGTCGCTTTTTTTTCCCCTTTCACTTACGAAGAGAAAGCCTTTCTGCCTTTCAATAGGCCTGCTGAACAAATTTAAACTTTTTAAAATTATGCAAAATTGCAAAACGCTTAGCTGTGTCTCTAATAAAACCTCTGTAACTTTGCTCTGCTTCACTTCAGCAGCATCAGGTAATGTTCAGATGTTGATTAATGGTTTTCTTTCGTTTTTGATCTACTGCAGAATATTTTTAAGGTCATCTGCTATAAAATCCCAGGCCAGAAAATCGGCTTCATGTTTTTCTGTGTTTTATCCTCAGTTACTTTGATACAAAGGCATCTGCTGTGATGCTTACACCTTTGATAAAGTCTCGCAAGTGTCAGCTTTCCTTTATAGATATAAAAATATGGAAATGTACTTATACGTGATCAGACTTATAGTATTTCTGACTGTCTGAGACAAAATTTCCCCGAATTGAATCGATTCGGGACCTTGTGAATCGGAATCGAATCGACTCTAGAAATCAGTGACATACCCAGCCCTATTAAGGAACTTCAATTCAGTTTTTAACAGTTTAGCTTGTGTTACTACCATATTTTTTATATATATATATATATATATATATATATATATATATATATATATATATATATATATATGTATATATATATATATATATATATATATATATATGTATATATATATATATATATATATATATATATATATATATATATATATATATATATATATATATATATATATATATATATATATATATATATATATATATATATATATATATATATATATATATATATATATATATATATATATATATGTGTATATATATATATATATATATATATATATATATATATATATATATATTTTTTTATCACCACACAATTAACATTAAGTAATATGTAAAGCGTCCATTTATCCTCCATTCCTGGTCCATTATCTTAAGCTTAGGCTGCTCCCCCCTGCGACCCAATCCGGTACTAAGTAGAGAGGCCCAGACTTCGCTCTCTCCAGTCACTTGGCCCTGCTCCTCCAGCGGAATCCCAAGGCATTTCCAGGCCAGCCAAGAACCAGAGGCCGTTTATCAATGCCCAAGTACGCTGCAGATGCGTACTCGCTTCTCGGTGAGTACGTACTCGCCGAGAACGCACGGGAGTACGTATCCGCCGAGAACGCGAGCACGGACTCGTGGGCGTTTCTCAATTCTCAAAATGCACGCGAGCACGGACTCGTGATTTGTACAGTCGGAACACCAGCGTACATGATGATGTCACAGGTCCGGAGTTTTTACTGCCGTCCCCTCTTAATGTAACTGTGAGTAACATGTTATGAAGCTTAACTTTAATCACAGCCAAACCGGTTTACTCAGGAACAAATAAAACACTGAAATAAACCAAACATTAACATTTAGAAGTGATCTAAGTGACTTATATATCATTTTTAACCGCACTAGTGAAACCTCTAATAATAAAAATAGTGTACATGTACATACGTGTACATACCTTAATAAAAACAAGCAGGTGAGATGTTAGAACGCTTTTATTTCTATTCTAGTGGACACTCAATACTATAGACAGCTGCTGGGGTTTCTTTAACCTGAGTAGTGAGAAGTCCATGAGCGAGGGGGGTGAAACGATGTGCCGGGAGTCCGCTGTTGAGTTTTGGACGAAATGCATTCTGGGACATATAGCTGTCCCAAGTCCACACCGATGCATGCTCGATAAAACAGGCGGATCGAGAACACATCCGGGACTTTTTCGCGTTCTCGGCTTGATGCGTACTTCGAATTGGAACAGTACTTGGTCTCCGACTGATGACGTATCACGAGTACACGAGAACGCAAGTACGCACAAGTACGCATATTGATAAACGCCCATAGTCCCTCTAGCATGTCCTGGGTGTTCCTCTAGGTCTCTTCCTGGTTGGATGTGCCCAAAACAGCTCACCAGGGAGGCATCCTACCCAGATGCCAGTATCTAATCTGTCCTTTTTGTATGTTCCCCTTAGGTTGCCATGGTAGCAGATATAGGGGGAACAAGTGTAGATGATGCTACAAGGAGAATGATGAAATTCCTCATATCACCCAAGCTTGCCGTGGAGTACAACTTGCTTGGCCGACATGGGAAGAAAAAGTTCCGAGATTTGCGCCTCTTTAATGTTGTGTATGGTAAGTTAGTTTCACTTGAGACACTTGAACTTTTTTAATAAAGTGTTTGAAAGTGTAACTGAGATTGGTTATTGTGCCATCTTATATATTTGAGGCAAGAAAGTGAAATAAACATTGTTCTTTGTAAATCATCACCAAAGGAAGTAAGCTAAGGTTAACTTTACTTTGGCTTACCCATTTTTCTTCTTCATTTGCAGAGGCACTGAAGAAGAATTCTTTGACAGCAAAAGTCAACCTGCAAGAAGCAGAGAAAGCTCTCTGCAAATGGTTCACTGGAGCTAGAGACAGAGGAGGACTGAGGGCTGCAAGGGAACAAAATAGACTAACGGCTCTGTAAAAAAAACATAACAGACACCCCTGCTGATTCAAGACAAGGTTCTGAGTTTCCCTTCTTATTTTTTCCCATGTTGCTACAGTTCCAACTCTAAGCAATTTGAATGTAGTTTGACATTTCTAGTTTTTTAAGTTCACACGTTCAGAAGACCCGTATGAAAAGAACATCGAGGGAACAGTTTACCCTGCCCGGGATAGGGTTACCGGGGCCCCGCCCTGGAGCCAGGCCCGGGAGGGTGCCCGAGGGCGGCGCCTGGTGGCGGGCCTTAGTCCATGGGGCCCGGCCGGGCACAGCCCGAAGAGGAGACATGGGCCCATCCTCCCGCAGGCCCACCACCCGCAGGAGGCGCCATAGGGGTCGGGTGCAATGTGTGTCGGGCGGCGGCCAGGAGCGGAGGCCCTGGCGGACCGATCCCCGGCTGCCAAGACTGGCAATAGGGACATGGAATGTCACCTCTCTGGTGGGGAAGGAGCCTGAGTTAGTGCGTGAGGTTGAGAAGTACCGGCTAGATATAGTCGGGCTCACCTCACGCATGGCTTGGGCTCTGGAACTAGTCTCCTGGAGAGGGGCTGGACTCTGTCTCAGTCTGGAGTTGCCCCTGGTGAGAGGCGGCGGGCTGGGGTGGGTATTCTAATATCCCCGGCTTGCTGCCGATACGCTGGGGTTTTTCCCGGTGGATGAGAGGGTTTGTTCCCTGCGCCTCAGGGTCGGGGAACGGGTCCTGACTGTCATCTGCGCTTATGCGCCGAGTGGCAGTTCAGAGTACCCAGCCTTCTTAGAGTCCCTGGGGGGTGCTGGAAGGTGCCCCACCTGGAGACTCTGTTGTCCTACTGGGAGACTTCAATGCTCACGTGGGTAACGACAGCGAGACCTGGAGGGGCGTGATTGGGAGGAACGGCCTCCCTGATCTGAACCCGAGTGGTGTTTTGTTATTGGACTTCTGTGCAAATCACAGTTTGGCCATAACGAACACCTTGTTCGAACATAAGAGTGTCCATAAGTGCACGTGGCACCAGGATGCTCTAGGCCGCAGGTCGATGATCGATTTTGTAATCGTATCACCAGACCTGCGACCATATGTTCTGGACACTCGGGTAAAGAGAGGGGCTGAGCTGTCAACTGATCACCACCTGGTGGTGAGTTGGATCAGGTGGCGGGGAGGACGCTGGACAGACCCGGTGCACCTAAACGCGTGAGTGAGGGTGTACTGGGAACGTCTAGCAGAGGCCCCAGTCCGCGAGATCTTCAACGCACACCTCCGGCAGAGCTTCAACAACATTCCGAGGGAGACTGGGGACATTGAGTCCGAATGGACCATGTTCAGCGTCTCCATTGCCGGCTGCTGCATTGAGCTGCGGCCGCAAGGTGGTTGGTGCCTGCCGTGGTGGTAATCCCGAACCAAATGGTGGACACCAGAGGTGAAGGGAGCCACCAGGCTGAAGAAGGAGTCCTATCGGGCTTGGTTAGCCTGTGGGACTCCAGAGGCAGCTGACAGGTATCGACAGGCCAAGCGGAATGTGGCTCGGGCAGTGGCTGAAGCAAAAACTTGGGTGTGGGAGGAGTTCGGAGGCCATGGAAAAAGACTTTCGGACTGCCTCGAAGAGATTCTGGCAAACCGTCAGGCGTCTCAGGAGGGGAAAGCGGTGCTCTACCTGCACTGTGTATAGTGCTGGCGGTGCGCTGCTGGCGTCGACTGAGAAAATTGTCAGACGGTGGAAGGAATACTGAGGACCTCCTTAATCCCACTGACACGCCTTCCGAGGAGGAAGCAGAGTCTGGGGATGAGGGAATGACCCGCCAATTTCTGGGGTCGAGGTCACTGAGGCAGTTAAACAACTCCTCGGTGGCAGAGCCCTGGTGTTGATGAGGTCCGCCCTGAGTTCCTGAAGGCTCTGGACGCGTTGTAGGGCTGTCCTGGTTGACACGCCTCTACAATGTTGCGTGGAGATCAGGGCAGTACCCTGGACTGGCAGACCGGGGTGGTGGTCCCCATCTTTAAGAAGGGAGACCGGAGGGTGTGTTCCAACTACAGGGGATCACACTCCTCAGCCTCCCTGGGAAAGTCTATGCCAGGGTGCTGGAAAGGAGAGTTTGTCCGTTAGTCGAACCTCGGATACAGGAGGAACAATGCGGTTTTCGTCCCTGGTCGCGGAACACTGGACCAGCTCGAGGATACTTGAGGGTGCATGGGAGTTTGCCCAACCAGTCTACATGTGTTTTGTGGACTTGGAGAAGGCATTCGACCGTGTCCCTCGGGTGTCCTGTGGGAGGTGTTGCGGGGAGTATGGGGTGTCTGGCCCACTGCTATGGGCCATTCGATCCCTATACAACCGTTGTAAGAGTTTGGTTCGCATTGCCGGCAATAAGTCGGACTTGTTTCCGGTGGGTGATGGGCTCCGCCAGAAACTGCCCTTTATCACCGATTCTGTTCATAATTTTTATGGACAGGATTTCTAGGCGCAGCCAAGTGGCGGAGGGCTTTCACTTGGTGGCCTCAGAATCTCATCTCTGCTTTTTGCGGATGATGTGGTTCTGATGGCTTCATCGGTGGGGGCCTCCAGCTCGCTGGAGAGCGGTTCGCAGCCGAGTGTGAAGCAGCGGAATGAGGATCAGCACCTCCAAATCTGAGGCCATGGTTCTCAGCCGAAAAAAGGGTGGAGTGCCCACTCCGGGTCGGGATGAGTTCCTGCCCCAAGTGGAGGAGTTTAAGTATCTCGGGGTCTTGTTCGCGAGTGATGGGAGAAGGGAGCCGGAGATCGACAGACGGATTGGTGCTGCGGCTGCAGTGATGCGGACGCTGCACTGGTCCGTCGTGGTGAAAAGGGAGCTGAGTGTAAAAGCGAAGCTCTCAATTTACCGGTCGATCTCGTCCCGACCCTCACCTATGGCCACGAGCTGTGGGTAGTGACCGAAAGAACGAGATCGCGGATACAAGCGGCAGAAATGAGCTTCCTCCGAAGGGTGGCTGGCCTCTCCCTTAGAGATAGGGTGAGAAGTTTGGCCATCCGGGAGGGGCTCAGAGTAGAGCCGCTGCTCCTCCACATCGAAAGGAGCCAGTTGAGGTGGTTCGGCATCTGACAAGGATGCCCCTGGGCGCCTCCCGGGTGAGGTGTTCGGGCATGTCCCACCGGGAGGAGGCCCAGGGCAGACCCAGGACGCGCTGGAGAGATTATATCTCTCGGCTGGCCTGGGAACGCCTTGGTGTTCCCCCGGATGAGCTGGAGGAGGTGGCTGGGGAGAGGGAGGTCTGGGCTTCTCTGCTTAGGCTGCTGCCCCCGCGACCCGACTTCGGATAAAGCGGATGAGGATGGATGGATGGATGGATAAGTTCACACTCCTTGGAATACACTTACTTAAACCCACAGTTGTGGGACAAAATAAATGTGAACAAAATGTGTTTCGTGTCCCTCTTGATGTTTCTGTTTGCAGTCAGCTTTAATATATTTAGTGTCTTTGTGTCACAGAAGCCATATTGGCCGTCTGTTAAATTGATTTTGTGGCTGTTTTTCTACCCGCCCAGTGCCAGAAATGAGCCAATTCAAACAAGAAGTAAGATGCAACTACAGAACCCACTGATAATGCCATTCCAACTTTTTAGCTCATGTTTTCCTCATGTTGTACCCACAAAAAACTTGAAAGATGGGGCCTGGGTGGGTTTCTGTGTATGTTGCCCAGTTGGGGCCCATTTAGTTCCTAGATTTTACCAATATAACACCTATATGGGCATTTAACATGGGGCCATTACGGAACCCGCGGACAATTCTATATGGGGCCCATTTTTCAGCCCATTTCCAAACCATATGGGCCCCACATATAAATGTTGGCTTGGACCTAGTCTTGTCTCCTTTGAGCTCAGTTTCTAAAGGCCTCTCATATTAAAATACATAAAACAATATAATCAGAAAATAAGCATTAAAAATACAAAATAATAATAAACAAAATAATACAAAGAATTAAGCTTAAATTTAGGAAAAAAAAAAAAATTACACAGCCAAAACCAGAAAGTTTGCAACAAAAATGACCTAAAGTAAGAAAGCATAGCCAGAAGCGCAATTGTAACAATGGACACAGATCAAACATAATCGTGTTATAAAACTTACTCCTGTCTGCATCTTTAATGAGTGTCTTCAGTTCTGTGTTGCAATGAAAGGTTTGAGAGAGAAGAAAATCTTCTATTCAGCTGCTGTCACACTGCAGCAGGCATGTGTGTGTTTGTCAGAAAGATATTAACATATCAATAGTCTCTCGATAGCTTCCGCCCACTTCTTTTCTGTTGGGTCATACTTGTGGCTGATTATTAGCAGAGACACGGGATATGAGTCAGAGCAGGTAAAAGCTTGTCTGTCAAGCAGAACAAAATAAATCTTTTCATTGAACAGAAATCTAAAATATGATGTGGTAGTATAAAATTTAGACACAAGCAGCTACAACTGTTTATTGCAGCTTAGATCTAAGATACTGGGCAGCAAACTGGGAAACACCTGACATGTTCAACAAGCACTCATTTCCACATTCAGCAGCCACAGAGCATCCTCATCTATTTTGTGTAAATGGATGAGGATTAAGTCAAATAATCACCATCACTGCGTCAAGGTAGTGATCTGCTCCTTGGCTAGAAAACAATCCATAGATGCTTTTATGCTGTGTCCACCATTCACTCATGAGCAGCTCTGAAAAACAAGGTTTTTACACCAGGTACATGGAGCTCAAATTTAAAAAAAAAAAAAGATGAACTGTAAGACCCCCCCACAAGAGAATTAAGAGGAATCGGGGCAAAGTACATCGACAAAAACAAAAACAAGATCCAACCCACTTGCGAAGAGAAAATTAAAAGGAACATGGCAATATTCATCCATTCATTCTCTTCCACTTATCCAGTTCAGGTTGATTGGCAGACAGCCCATCCCAGCTGCCACAGAGCTTGAGATGGGGTGCGCTCTGGGCAGGTGTGCAAGCCTGTGTTAGAGCTGACAAAGAGACAACCAGTCACACACCCATTTAGAATCTGTTAACCTAACCTTATTAACTGCATGTTTTTGGACTGTAGGAGGAACCCGGAGAACCCATGCAGACACAGAACATGCAAAAACCACACAGAAAAGACATGGCCAGTTGATGGATTTAAACCTTCTTGCTGAGACACAACAGTGCTAACCACCATTTACCTACAAAATGGCAATAAGAAAATGTAAACTGATCATATGCACGTTTGCATGCAGCAAAATGCATTTGCATCAGAATGTCAATCAGCCAGCACACATTTGGAAAAGGTCAAAGGTCAGCAGATGTAACAAGAATCAAGGTTAAAAAGCAGAACTCAGGCTTGTGGCAATTTACAGTCATTACTAGTAAAACCACAGAGGAATCAAGATGTCTCAATGCATGCTCAATAAACCAGGCAAAGGAATTCCCCAAAAATTGACTCTGTTCACCTGGATGCAGTCTTCAGTGGGTAAGCAAACTATGTCCAGGTAAACACAATCAACCTTTCAGTTTAATCAAAAGCAGGACGAACAAAGTCAGGTAGCCTGGTGCAGGTCCTGAATCTCTCCCGAAGAGAATATTTAGTCCATGCGAGCATTGTGTGTCGATTTAAGGAAATGAGGAAAAAGATTTGAGTTCCTACTTGCTTTGTCTCTTGCAGCTATTGGAATGAGGGGTGGGATGCAGGCAGCCAGGTGTGTTTCAGTAAGTGGTAAACTCATGGTGGGTTTTTCTTTTTAGTCATTGCTCATAAGAGGTTTACCTGGAAAACAGAAGCACAATTATGAATCTAACATACAGCAGGCAAAGACAACAGAAACCCTGATCACTACCATAAAGTAAAGAACAAGCTAGCAAGGAGCAAGAACTTGAGCCTTAAATGTCAGTCCTTAAGTACTGCAAGCTTGATCAGTTGAAATGGAGACAGGTGCGATGACTGAAGCCCAGAATCTGTGACTCCGCCCAATGGGTGTGCTAGCAGGAAAACCTGGGGCACTAGCATTGACATACAGATCAGATCCTAACATAGGGTGTGAATAAGACGTGAGAGAGGAGTCTTACTAAACCAATAAAGCTGTGGGCAACAGTGTGCCACTAGGGTTCAATAAAATGGACAATGGAGCCTGATTTTCCTTGAAAAGTTGCAACAAGAAAATCCAAAGCACCTTTTCACAAACCTTTCCCTGTAATAAATCACTGTCACTTCAGCTGCTGACGGTGTCACTGTGATGCTCTGCAGGCTGAACTGAACATGATGTAACTGTCACATCTTACTGCAAGCATTCTTCACTCATTAATATTCACAAACGCTGCAGTGGAAAACATTTAGTTAAGCCGATCACACTTCAAGTGTTTATCCAGCAGAGGTAAAAGCTGACGACTTTAATTGCACCTTGTGTTCAACTGCAAGCAGTGGTTGCAACTCCATTCTGTTATAATTTAATTTAGTTTCAGACATCATTGAGCAAAAGTGAAAACAAATTTCTACAAATGAAAATGATTTTTTCACATATGGAAAACTACTCAGCCCACCATTACTTTCTTGCAGAGTGCAGTTTATAGTACACAACTGCTCACTTTGATCTGAAACTATGAAAGAGGGAACATTACCTAATGTGGATGTCCTCCAATAAGTCCTCAAAAAGATTTTGTGGAGATCAGGGAAATATTTTACTGCTACTATTCATAACCATCATCATTACCATTGCATCAATCATCATTTCATCAAAGCATTTATTGAAGCTGTTGGCATTACGTTAAAACTTGTGTTACAGGTGTTATCATAATCACATATTAACATATTAACAGATTCGAAATAAAATGGGCAGCAAAACACAGCTGATTCCCCCATCACATTGTGTTGTGGAATTGGATTACGTGCGTGCTACATAGTTACTTGAGCATTTCTACTTGATGGAACCAGCAAGGAAGAGAAGATTTTCCCCTATCTGGAAACATTTTGATCTCATCTCTCCTAATAAAGTATGCACACAGTAATAAATATCACAAATGAAAAGTACCATAATATAAAAAAACAACACCACAGATTCCTATAATCTGATTTCTGTCTTTTAGTTTATTAAAGAGTGAAGCACCACACTCTAGTTTCTGTCATTATCTGCATTATCCAGATGTACATAAGCATGATTACACAGTTACACAATCATACCAAAACTCCTGATAGTTTCCACTTTCTCTTTCGTATCAGACATACTGAGACAATATTCAAGATAAATAACCATGAAAACAATTTATTTATTCAGTTTAGAGGTTTACACATCACATCATTATAATCATTGAGCCTGTTTCACTTGAATCGTCCACTTGGTGGCGCAGTAGAGCAAATGAATCATCACAATGCTTCAAACCATGAGTCGACCAGTTGGATGGAAAGCTTCAGTTCACCACGAGGCTTCATCTCACCATCACTACTGATAACATAAGATGTAAGTACAACTCCTCCGGTTTCATATGCAAAAAAAATTATTGCGCTAGCTTACACGGTTCCGGTTCTACAGGGATTTAAACATAGTTACGCAAAACAGAGCGTGCCCGCTCCGACCGGCTTTAAAGGGTTAAAAAGGAGACAGAGGAAATTGTCTTTGGTCTTGGTGTCACTAGTGAATCTTCTCCTGCAAACATTGGCCCTCTGACATAGTAGAAAGTCCTATTGTCACAAACTTGGATTGAGCAACGATTCTAGACTGGTGTGGCCAGGTAAGTGCAGTGGTGAAATCCCACTTCTTTCATCTGAGATTGAAACTGAATTTGTTGCTAGTTCTCCCTGTCTTGTTTTCAGCTGATGCAAAGCGGTGCCTCACAGCTTTTAACTGGAACACAGAAGAGAAACCACGTTACTCCCATCTGGGAAGGTTCTTAGTCATCCAGGTCATTGTAGTCTACGGAGCTGGGAAAAAAGGCATCTGGACTTCTTTAAGTTTCCTTGAATTCAGCTGAATTGAATTTCAAGAAAAGTTAAAGAAGTCCAGACGCTTTTCTTTCCAAGCTCCTTTGACCACATTACTCCTGTTTTCTCCTCACTGCACTGCTTGCCTGTCTTAGATTTCATTTTAAAATTCTTTTATTTTTAAGTCCTTGGTTTTGCAATATCCTACCTTTCTGAGCTGCTGCACTTACACTCTCCTCCCGGTTCAGCTGACCAGCTGCTCCTGGAAGTGCCAAGGGCACAGCGGAGGGTGGGGTCTGGGAGACAGGCCTGAATTCTAGAATTTGTTGCTGTTGCTCTTTATACAGGCCTCATCAACAGCCATTTTAAAATCCACTCTTAAGACCCACCTCTTCTGTTTGGCTTTCCAGACAGTTTTACATGTTGATTTCATTTTGATTCTATTGTTTCCACTCATGTTTTTATTTGTGTCTCATATTTAATTTGTCTTGTACTTACATTATTGTATTGTCATTTTATACTAATGTATTTTTATTTTTATTGCTGTTCTTAAATAAAGTTGGCTTGACTAAGGGTGAGTTCATGCCTCTTTGAGCATATTTTCTTCTATATGCATGATCTTGTGTTTTTTGGTTGATAGCCTCAGTCTTTGGTCAGTGATGGTAAGAACATAGACACATTCGTCATCAAGGCCCTGAGATTTGCATTCATCTACTTGGGGCAACCACTTCTCCCCAACCTGAAGTGGACACTCCACCTACTTTATTCTGAGAATCATGGCCTTGAACTTCAAAGTCACCTTCCTTCCTTACCTTCCATTGTACCGCAAAACCCTGCAGTGTGAGTCCAAATACCTCCGGCACAAAAAAACATTAAGATGCCTGTTGGTTAGTTCTGTGATTTTAAAATGTGAACAAAAGAAAAAAAAATGTTAAACAAGGACTGTAATTTTTTTGGAGAGTGACCAATTTATAAAAATCAAATTACCAACATTGGAACATCAGTGGAAATCAGGATTCATATTTAACTATAATCAGTTAAATATGGCTGTATAAACTCTGTTGCTGCTGTTAATGAATTAATTCTGCAAACACTGTATGTTTATGTATGTGTGATATGTAAATACATAGTTTGTTGTTAATTGCCTTCAAGCAAACATTCAGTGTACTCAGTAATTTTAGCTGCAAGGCTGTTAAAGTGAATCGTCACCTCATCTTCCTTGCAAAGAAATGTGCAGTGTGTGTGTGTGTGCAAGAGACAGACTGAATATAATTGGCTCCTTCAGGAATTCACCACATTGTCAGATTTTTTTTTTTCATAAAATTTCTCCACTTGGCAGAAATCTTTGAGTAGAATCTGACCAATCACATGGCCACTGGGGTTTCGACCAATCAGCACATTTTCCAGTAATGAGGCTCGTTACAGAGACAGGCAGGTGACATGAAAATAAATACAAAAACAGAGAGAGCCTCCCTATAATTAAACTCTGCCAAACCTACTGCAAGTGACTGGATGACATTTTTTGCCTCATTAGCTGATTGTGTCTCCTTTGTTTGATGATTGGTTGTCAGCCAGCCCCACCCCTCATTTTATCCAGGGCATGTGATCAGTCCAGCAAGCAGTCATTAGTGGTAAAAAGCAAACAAACAGGGGCTGTAAATAACATGAAAATGAAAAACAATCCCTTTTTTAAATCTTCTATCAAGCCATTTATTTCCTTTCCTCTAGGCCAATCAGATCATCCTGCTGACTGTCAGCATCAATCACCGGGCAGATCAGTCAATGTAATAAATGCCGTTGGCTGTGTGCGAGCAGGGATGTGTGCCTCTAACTTTGGTTCATACTGTTTTTACACTTAAAACTTTTAGGACAACACACACACACACACACACACACACACACACACACACACACACACACACACACATATATATATCAAGAGAAATGAGGTAAACAGAAAATAATTCAGCGTTTCACAGTTTTTCATTTCAGTTTTGATTATGTGTCTTTTTGTGGTTTTCTGCTCTGGCATCAGCTTGGTTTACAGTGAAATATGTATTTAATGACTTTAGTTTCTGGTCCAGACTGAAAGCTGCTCTGCTTTAAGTGCTGATTCATCCACAGAGATGCAGCAGATAAAACCTTAGAGAAAGCAACGATTACATTTTGTATAAAACATAAACATACAGAATCGTAAAACTTGTCTCCAGGATTTTGGATGTAACTGATAAAAATCTGATGACAGTTATTTTGTTAACTGCTGACAGCAGTGAGTAACAGAGGGCTAAGATTACAGATTTTTTAGAGTGAAAACAACTCTGTGCAGTGATGTCATTTGTTATCTGGTGTGTTATCGAAGAGGACTTTGATCTACTAAAGCAATATATAACTTTCTAATGCAACAGAAACTTACCTAAAACACCAAAAACCAGAACTTGAGCTCTTCAGGGTGTCTTTGGGTGAAAGTCACACTTACCAGAGAAACCAATCTGTCACATAAGACTGTCATAACTTTGTCTCAGTATATTTTTAACTGGTAGTTACAGCATGGCTGTCATAAAGACCAAACTATTACCAAAGACTGGAGACCAGAACCAATGTTTTTATATTTTTGTACCCAGATGAAAGTGAGCTATGAAGTTGGACCTTCACAGCCAGCCCCAAGTGGACATCAGGTGAACTGCAGCTTTTGGAACGTCTGCTTCAGCTTAATTGTTGAGCCCTAGACACTGAACCCTAAAACTGAACCCTCTAATGTCTAATCAGTGTGTGTGTCTGTCTGTGCCTAAAACCAAATTTCATTGGTGGAGAGTTTTTCTGCCTCACAGACCTTCATTATGCCTCAGGAAATCATTTTTTCAAAGGAATTCCTAACTGAACTGAAATTCAAAAATCCTTTGGAAAATGTAGAGGACTCTTTTAAACACACTTTAGAAACAGAAATTTAAACACACACGCTCACACACGTACACTGGTAGAGGCAGAGGCTGTGGAGAGGAAACATCATTTATTCAATATTTCATTACCTTCTCATTTGCGGTGAGGGACTCATTTATTCTCATCAGGAAAGCAGGAGAGAAATATTATATTGTGTATTAACTCCATCAGTGTAATGATGTGGAGCCTTTATATAAAGTTTAAAATAAAATGTTGTGTGTGTCTGTGTATTCCTAACATGCATGCAGCTCTCCCAGCAGCCACTGGGGGGTGCTGCACCTCTGTCCATCAAAATAAACCATCCTCTGTGCAGGTTTCAGTCTCTCTGACCTGCCTCTTTTCTTCCTTTGTTACTCTGTGATTCCTCTTTTCCTTACTGTCACACTGCACTTCTTCTTTTCTTCCCCCTGTCTTGGATTATTTTTGTTTTTCTGTTTTCTTTTCTTTCTATCTAACCACCTTATCATGCCTTAAAGTGTTCCTTATCTCCTTTCTTTTTCTCCTTTCTACATCTCAGAATCAGTAAAGTAAAACCAGTTTGTCCCTGCAGGTGTGATTCATTCAAATGAGACTCCTGAGATTTATTATTAGATGTCAGGTAGCTACGTGGATCATTGCGAGGGCCATAAAAGGGCACCGATGTGCATATTTACATTGTTCCTTTCATATTTCAAAAAGTCAGAACTCCTAACTATTCTACTTACATAAAACTAATTTATTTAAGCATTAATTTTTGTCCAAATGTAAGGCCAAGCCCGATCTCTTTAAGAGATCTCTTTTTACATATATTTCATCTTTCAAATACTTAATCATTTCCTTGTGTTTGTCAGTGGTTCCTTCCATTTTACTTCTGTACCTTTTTCTCTACCTTTTATTTCTCTATTTATGTCTCTTTATCCGCTTTTTTTATTTGTCTGTTATTTTTCTTTATGACCACATGATTTCCGGGATGTTCCAAAGGCCAGTTTTTAACACTTCACACTTTCTGCAGTCACGAACAGCGATTATCTGAAACTTCCCACTTCACAGGGGTGGGCTAAGGCTGAGGATAGTAAACAGTGAGTGCATGACCTCGCAGTTGTGAGGCAGTAATGGCATCTCTTGCTCTTGTTTTAAGTTGCTAAGGAGAGGATAAAAAGTCATGAAGTTTTAAAATTTGAAAACTGAATATTTAAGTCAATTTTTCCCCCTCAATAACTTTTTCTTTCCTCTTTTGTTTCTCTTTAACTCGTCTCTTCGCTGTGACCCAGCAGCAAATTTACTGCTCTGTCATTTCTCTGATTACCTCCTCGGTCGCTACTTTCTCACTGTCCAGGTGAAAAAATTGGACTTCCAGCAGATAAATGGATGGGTCTGAACAGATGGGTGGCCTAATTTCACCCTCTCTCCTCCTTCTATTGATCTGTCCATCCCTCTATCAGTAATCCATCATCCATCCATCAGTCTCTGTAAAACAGAATGAGGAGGAGGAGGAGGAGAAAGACACAGTCTGCTTGAGATAAATACTCTGAAACTCTGCTGTAGGTTTTCTTGTTTGCTCAAGAAACTCAAGGAAAACAAAAACACTCTTCACCTTCTCAACTCCTCCCCAACTTTTTGACAGGATGATATACCGAATGATTTGATTTAATATCACAGGCCTTAATAAGACTTACTACATGCAGTTGTTTGTTCTGATGTTATTGCAGATATCGTCCCAAACAGTTTCCCTTCCAGAATATTTCTGATTTTCAAGCATCAAATAATAAAAAGAGGACTTATTAATAATTCCATTATTTATCAATATAATGGACAGTGATGACAGAGACCTCCATGGGTTTCATTTTTACAAGTCACACTTGAAACATGTGTTGGGACTGATCTAAATAATGCTCCGACCTACTGTGTCGCATGCTACCACCAAAGGACATTGTGCCTGACACACATTAGCAAATTGGCTTCACACTGTTTAAATTTGAATAGTTAAAATACCACCGATATAGAATTTTTAGGACTACTATAGATATTTGATGATTGAGAAATCTGATATATCAGCCAACATTATTTTTTCCTTGCAGACACACTTAGCTGTAGTTTTGGGCTGACTTGGAATTTCTTTTCCCTGTGGTGGTCTCGGTTCCCACTCCTCGCCTGGCGCACTTGTCTTCCATCTGGTGATTGGTTTTTAAGGACCAGCTAGAGGCGCAACTCTCTGTCAGATCGTTTTGATCAGCATGGTAATCGGCCAACCTAAGGTCTTGGTGTTTTGATTGTTTGCCTTTTACCTTCTGTCTTGTTAAAGCCAAGTTAACCTGTTAAAACACTCAAATCGTTTCTTTGAATTTCTGAGCTGGTCTGCATCCGCTGATGAAAAAAACAACAACAAACCTGTTGAAACTGATCTGCAATACTAACCTGTCTGTCCATCCTTTTCTGCTCAAATGAACTCTGCTCACTTTACTCACAGCTCTGGCTCAAAACCCCCACCCTGTCCTCTTCCAGCAGATCAGCCTTCTGAACTAAATTCTCTAACCTCAGTGATTGGTCACCCTCACATGCATGTTGCTTTGAGTGAACCTTGTAAATAAAACTCACCAGCATGTTGTTGGTACTTTAAAAGTCATAAAGGTCAGAACTCCTTGGCTTTCGAAGCTTTGAGGTGTTCAGCACATGGTCCTGCTGCAGTATGAGTCTTTCTCTAGGAGGTGGTGCATGTCTGAATAATGGAGTGCTGTCCAACCTCTGTGATATCTTTTTGTGTCCTTACATTGGTAAGTAGGACTTTTGTTCATGATAAACTGTAAAATGCTCGTGTGTCTCAGCGCAACGCAGGCGTTTCTCCTTGTTTCCTATCCTGAGAAGTAGTTTAACGACTCTTCTTATGCTCTGAGAACACTACTAGTCAGACCTTTGCTGATTTCCTCTTTTATTTACCAAATTCTTTATCTGTGATTATGTTGCTTTTCTGCCTCTTTGTGAGCAGTGCTTGATGTATTGATCTTCCAATAGTTTGTTCACTTTTGGCCTGCCTGATCGTGCTTTGGATGCAACTAAGCCAGTTTTCACAAAGTGTTTCAGACTGCCACACAGTGCCCCCCCCAGGACCCTTCTGTCTAGCCATGCTGAGAAAGGTCCTCTTTACTCAGAATAACAATCTGACTTCTGACACTTTCATTTAGTTCTGATACCATGTTTCCCACTATCACAGTGATGCTTAGGAAGGCATGATCTGCTGGAAACTGCAGGAAGAGCCATGTTTCTATCAGGTGAAGAATGGCTGAAGGTTGAATAAGTTAAACAAGTCTGAGATGAGTCGATCAAATCTACCTGAGAGTCATCTGAGTGCTGCTCCAGTGTATGAAAACCTGGGCCCGTATCCCTAAAGATTCTGAGAATCCTCTCAGAGAGCTCCTAACTTAACCTAAAAATTCCTTGCCAGGAGTTTTAGCTTAGAAGTGATCCCAGAACATTTTCAGTGAACTCTGAGCAAGGAATGGATGGAAAATCCTATCTTAGTGAGGAGGTGTGGTTGACCCCGTTGCTAGGTATGAGTCATCATTTCAAAAGCCGTGATTGGTTGATCCTACAAGTTTGATGGAAATGAGCTTTTGGTGAGAATGAGCAAAGGATGTACCCTCAAATCAATAAACATAATTATACACTCTAATCTTATGCTGACTGTAATTGCAAATAATATTTCACATTCAAGAAAATATCTGGAAAATGAATAGTAAGCTGTAGGGGTTATAGCCTAACATTAGAATCTAAAATATGTGAAAACTTAAACTCATTACACCCTGTTCAAATAATGATTCGTGTCTTATTTGCTCATATCAATATCCTAGCTGGCATATTTTGTACTTTCACTCCCATATGGACCCCATTGAAAACAAGATGGCCTATCTCAAGGGGCTGTCCCTAATGAAGTAGAAATCACAACATTACAAGTCCAGTGTGGTCTTAACGAGGGTAACACGGCTCAGCTTTTATCAATGTCTGTGATTGCTGGCTGGTCTATTTATAAAGGCTTGTTAACAAATATCCTACAAACACAGAAAATGGAGAAAAAAGGACTATAAGCCGAACTGGACTGAGGAGCAAGGTTTGTTGCTGGCCCAGTTGGTGAACGAACATAAAGGTATCTCTCCTGCCTCTTCTGTTGGCCATTTTGTGCAGCTGCTTAGGGAACTCCTAAGCCACTAAAGTCCTCTTCCTGCTCTTAGCAGATCTCGCCTTAGGAGCCCTTTTAAGCGCTAGGAATCTTGAGGAATAGCTTTTATATTAACTGGGATTATCGTGTCACTTTTTTAGGGAAATTCTAAGAAAACGTCATGACTCTGAGAATTTTCTTAGAATTTGGCCGCTAGGAGCCACTTTTTGCACAAAGATTCTTTAGGGATACGGGCCCTGATCTTTAGGACAGAGAACATGGTCAGTGCAAAGTCACCCGCTGATATCTGAACTCTACATTTCTTTAGACCACAGGTGTCAAACTCCAGTCCTTGAGGGCCAGTGTCTTGAAACTTTAACACGTGTCCCTGGTGCAAAACACATGAAGAAAATTATGTCATTAACAAGATTCTAAAGAACTTAAATGCATGCTGAGGTGGTATTTCAGCCTTTTGATTTGTGTTGCAGCAGCTCATGAGTGAATGAACATGGTGCAATAAGAGTACCTTTATGTTTTCCAAAACTTATATTCATTTAAATTTACTTCGGTAGGGTTAGGGGTTGCCTCCTCAGCATGCAGTCAAGTTCTATAGAGTCTTGCTAATGACCTACTAATTTAACTCAGGTGTGTTGCAGCAGGGACACATTGAAAAGTTTCAGGAAACCGGCCCTAGAGGACTGGAGTTTGATAATCCTGCTTTAGGCTTTTACTTTTTTAACAACTTAAAAAGACACAAAAGCAACAAATCTAAACAGATGTCTTGGATGATCTGTTACCATGATAATTCACATAGTAAGCCTTGTCCCATAACTGCAGTAAAACTTTGATGGTAGCTAACTAGTGTAGCCTGGTCAGCAAGGTGCACCTCTAATTTCATGGGGTGTCAAACTTATTTTAGTTTACTGGCCACATGCAGCAAAATTTATTAAACACTACATTCTCAATATGTTGCAACCAATGAATCGTTCATTAATCTGTAATGTTTTTCCAGATTCAGGCAGTCTGCTGTCATTACTGAGAAAGCTGCCGTCTCTGCTTCACAGTCTTTGGTGTGGTAAAGTTTATTGCAGGTCACAGGAATTTGGAAAGCAAGTGACTTAAGTGATTACCAATGGGAGTGACAGATATCATGACATATGAAGGGGTGATTAATACATTTCAGGGTTACTCACATTGTTCATAACCAATCATCAGATGTAAAGCAATATGTGGTTATATATATGATTATGTATGTAGACAGAGTTTTAATGAAAATGATTCTATAACAACGTCTGACTTGAATTGAACAAAATTTGGACGTCCTCTCTGATGATGTTGTTCAGGCTTAACAACTTGCAGCGTGGCACTAGCTGTTTCAGTCCTGGTGTGGAACTTTTCTTTTAAAAATCACCCAGACTTAGAGGCTCCTTTGGAGGGTCTAATGGTTAACACATTTGGTCTAAACAAAATGCTCTTCTCAAACAAGACTGCACAGTTTGGTTCTTGTGCATCAAGCAGACGGTTGGTCACCAGTGGACATTCTGGGCTAGGAAAACCCATAACATATTGACCACACCCTCATATGTCAATCAGTGTTATTCATTTGTCGTGACTTCAATGACTTTTGACATTTGTGACATTTCAGTGACATTTGAGGAATATTTAATTTGGAAATGGTCAAATTAATTAGGAATTGAACAGAAAGTGAGATTACAGCCAACCCTCAAGTGGCCGTTAGAGGAACTGTGAAATGTGGCATTTCTGTTTCAGCCCTGCAGGTCACCAGTCGCCACTTGCATCTTAGAGACTTGCATGAGAACAGATCAATTCATTCTGACTTTTATAATGTTTTTTTTCTTTTGTGTGCTTCATTGTGTGATTGTGTTCTCAAAGACAAGTATTTGTGTTAGGGTGCGCACTCCTGCTGGCATGGCCTCCACTGACCGCACTGTCAGTTTGTTGTTTTCACCAGACAGACCAACAAGAAAACATTCTTATTTCTTCAGAAAGGAGGTGCTAAAATCTGTGTGTGTGTGTGTTTGTGTGTGTGTCAGCAGCGGGTAATCGGCTCAGTACAGAGCTCAGAGACCTGTCCTAGGGGATTGTGGGTATTTTCATGTGTCAATTCACATCAGGTTCAACATGAGAGAGTTCAGCAACAACTACACACACTGACACATGTGCACACACACCAGTCTTTTTTTCTCAATACCTGACACACACGCCCATATGGCCATTTTTTTAATGCTCGTGCGTGTGTGTGTGTATTTCTCTCTCCAGGTGTATTAATCATCCAGGAATAGACTCAGCAGTCTGTCAAAAAACTGTGAAAGCCAACACACACACACACGCACACACACACACACGCACACACACACACACACACACACACACACACACACACACACACACACACACACACACACACACACACACACACACACACAGACACACACAGTGACTCTTGACTGATCAAGCGTGTGCCGCTGAGCTGTCAGTCATGCAGAGGTCCAGTTAACACAACGGCCACCCACACTGTCCACATAAGTGATTCATGACCGTTACATAAACATGACTAAAGGATAGTCCACATTAGTTTCTACTACACTCTGTTTTTCAAAACTGTGTGTTGAAGGTTTACTCCAGGTTTATTCTAACCTGACTAGATGAAAGAAAGCTTCATTTTTGTACCCAGACAACACAGGCATCATTTTTCATAGTGAAGTTTGAAAGCTGAATAGTAACTTTATTTAATAAGTCACAGGAGAGACTTGACTGGTCAGTGCAGCCTGTTTCAGTGTGGGCCAGCTATATTTTAACCAATGTAGTAAAGAAATAACCAAAAATATGCTTCTTGTGAGGCTGATGACAGCACTTTGACTTCTGTTTTTCTATGGCTACTGATTTTTTCCCTTGTGGTCAGTACACAGCTATCAGCCACAGCTTAAAACCACTGGCAGGTAAAGTCAATAAGATTGATTGACTCATTCCAGTGATACCTGTCAGGGGGTTGGGAAACATTAGCAAGGAAGTGAACAGTCACTTCTTATGTTGATGTGCTGAGGAAGAAAAAAGGCCAAAGGCTAAAGATCTGAGCAATACCAGCTAAATCACGATGGTTACACATTTGGGTCAGAGTAGGTTTGTGGAGAGTTCTCAGTATGTCAGTGATCCGAATGACCATGGTGCAATTAGTAAAGAATTTAAAGAAGATGCCCTGATCGGAAGGATCACGTTTGCTTTTCCATCATGTGGCTAGCTGAGTGCTTCATTTACAGAACATCAGGATAAAATACAGAAAGAAGAAATTGAGCTGGGATTCTTGGTTCCTGAGATTTCTGTGGATGCTACTTTAACTCATAGCATCTACCTAAACTTTGCTGAAGACATCATAAAGCGCTTAATGGCAGCCATATTGTGTATTTGCAGACATGTGACCAGTAATCACTAGGCCTACTGAGTCATGAGGGAGAAATGTGTTGTTGAAGGTTACTGGAAATCACAGGGGAAATGATCGCTATGGCTTCAGTCACAGAGGCCTACAGATCAGTCACTGACCCCCAGTAGACCACACTAAAACTGTGAAAAGTGTGATGCTTCCTGAAATTGAGAAGATTCACCTTCAAATTAAAAATGGCACACCTCGAAACATGCTGGCTGCAGCAATGAGGCACAACTCTGATAGGATGACCGCTGGGCAGGTTAGCATGTCTGCATGGAAAAATACAACCACTTGGAAGATTTTGGTGCTGCACTACCATCCCGCAAAACCCATAAACCTTAAGGAATTGCTGCCAACCAATCGGAGAATATGCGTTTTTCCTATCAACCAGTGATTGCACTGAATAGACGAGACAACTCTTTAGCCATGCAAATGGTTAAAGTGCAAGTGACATCATGTGAGAAACCTCAATTACTTGATAATTACTGAAAAAATGGTTCCAACCCAATCAATGACTTGCTGTCTTTAGGATAACTTTAGAGGCCTTGAATCTACAAGCCAGAGATGATTTGGCAATACAAGTGAGAGGTACCTACATAATATTAGGCAGGTAGTTTTACTGTTGTGGATAATCTGTGTGATCAGTGAGTGCACTGTACATGTGACCTCCATGTTAACATACAGTAAGGAGCCTGCTAGTCATGATTTATATGGCTTTTATAATCAGATTCACCACATTAAAATGGAGCAGAGAGCATGCTCACTGTTGGGAGGAGATTTCATTTCTGTTGGGGTTTCATCATGCCTTCACCTCACATATGCAGGTATGCAACCCAGAAGTGTGTGTGTGTGTGGGGGGGGATTATATGTTTGCTGCAGCCAAGGTGTTGATTGGACTGCCATCAATAAGTGATGTTTGACCCTCCAAGCTGACATTTTCATATCATGTTTCTGCTGCTCAGTCTAAAGGGAAAAAAAACACCTGATGCAGTGCTGAAAAATACCCTCCTACATCAAGGAGCATCATAATAGATACGTACATTTACATTCACATTCACATCAAATATAGTTTCGCTTTTCTACATACATTAAAATGACATCATGCCATATTTAATTCAGATTTTAATTTGCACTTAAAATACATAAACATATGTACAGAAATTTTTTTTTTTTATTTTTTTAAACACTGATTTTTTCTGGAGGACACTCCAGAAATGTTCACAAGTTTTATTATAGTAAGGAATACTGACTACATGACAGAACATATCATATTATCTGGAGATGATGAAATTTTGTACAGTATTAAATCTCAGGGTTCAGGTAGGGTAAGGCCCAGGCAGGCAAACAACAGCAGAGATGAAGGCAGAGACCCAGATCTGATTCTACAAAGTTAATGAGGCTGGTGGGAAGAACAGAAAAGAAAAGATTGGAGTGCTAAAGCAAATGCATGAATGGAGTGCTTTGACCCACAGAGAATCGGTTTGTTCTTGTTCTTGACCTTCCAATCATCTCAGAGCAAACCAATACATTTCAGTAACAGCTGCACACTCCAGTTCTAAGAGGAACAAGCACCAACCACCATGACTGGATGTAACACAAAGCTTCTTAAAAATAGGACGCCATTCAGTGACTGACAGCAAGTACCTGGCCTTCAAAACGATGAGCTTGCGGCTCCCTGATACCAGGTCTCATGGTGAGAGGCAACCTGTCTCCAAACAATTGCGGTCTGACTGCAGTCACTCTCAGACAGACAGGTGTATGTTGTCTGTTCTGTGTTCTGTGTATGTAGACTGAAACAGAAGTTCATAAGAGTTAATCACCGTATTATCACAGACTGCCAGCTTGACCTCATTCATACACAAACTAATTGCAGACTGACTCTGTCTTATTGGGCACCATCTTTACACACCAAAGTTGTGTTGAAGATGGCGGCTGAATGGAAGTGGTCATAGAGCTGTTTTTTTTTTTTTCTTTTAAGGAACCGTTTTAAAGGCATAAAGATCCCGACTTCCTTGAAAACATTCACAATGGTGTTGGTCAGTCATTTTAAGTAGATTTACCTCAGGTTTTTTGTATTGAAATATGAATGGATTTTTACTTCTGCATGATCTGAATCCATGTTTTGTTTTGTTTTTTTGCATATGAAGCATGCAATTTAGAATGCCCCTGGAGGCCACTTATTAAACCACCTTAAGAAACCACCTGCCTCTGATCCTCCTATATTGATCGGAGGGATCGATTTGTTTAGATAATTATTAATCAGCCATCTGTCTGTGCAGATCTAAATAAAAGCAACTGAATTCTCTGAAGGTCTGCTAAATGAACATCAGTTTAAGCTGAGTCCATTTACTCACAGAAAAACTCAATAATCCTTTAAAATATCACAGGCCTGCTTCAAATCCCCACAGCAATATTACAACCACAGGGGCCAGGGAACACATTAAAACTGAGTGAAATCCCACAGCACCACTACAACCATCTGAGCCCACAAACACATTAAAGAAAAGAGCTCCAGTGAAATCATAACGCAACAACTCCAGAGCCAACTCCCAGAGGGGCAGCAGAGAGCTTCATTCATATCTGACGGTGGATACAGTGGATTTAAATACTGTGTAACAGTGATAAAAAATGTGTGTGTTTAAATGAAACATTTAGACACTTTTAGCAGTCTGCGGTAGTCCTAGTTTACTTTGTGGGTTTAATCATGATTTTATTTTAGGTTTAATTTAGGTTAGGTTAAATTTCAGAGTTTATTTTTTTTAAAACTGGTTTATTCTCATTGATTAAAATTGTGTTTCTGTGACTACGCCGTGACTGCTGATTTATTCCGTTTTGTATCTCTGTATTTAAATCCTGATATTTGCTGTTGTTGCTCCTGCCCCACACATGTGACCAATAAGCCGAGTGAATGTGGATGTCCTGTGGTTTGTCTTGAAGCATTTTGGCTCACTTGGAGATTTCTCTGCGTAAAAAGACACAAGCAAAGAGAAAAAAAACTCAGTTGACAAACTCATCAAATGATTCAGGCCTGAGTCAATGAACTTAGAGGTGTGAAAACTTCCATAGATAGCAGAGTAGGCGCAGAGAAACAGTAACTGTCTCCAAGAAAAAAAAAAAAAGGTTTCAGTATGCTTTGACATCTTGACTTTTTCATAAGAATCACAATCAGTCAGCAGGATGGCTGCTGCCAAGGTCACACTGATTGGTCGGCTTCCTGCGGTGTCAGCTGTGTGTGGCTCATCAGCGATCAAGCAGAGGGTGTTGCATCACTGTGTGGCCCGCTGCAGTGTGTTCATCACTGCCCCCAGCGGGACAGAATCAGGCTGAGATTGTGATAACATACAGAAAAAAAGAATCACTCAATCTGTGCAAGTCAGAGTCGGATCAAAGGGAAGCTGCGGTTTGTGCTGACTGAACCCAACAATACACCTCCTGTGGGGAGGAAGAGAAGAAGAATGGGAGGTTGGAGGGAACTGACCTGCCGGCAACCGTGACAGAGGATCTATTATACGGCTGCACAGAGCGAGGTTGCCATTTGTGCTACACTGCACAGTAATTTAAATTAAATAGCTTCTAAAACTTTGCAGGAACAGGGAAACAGACTGACTGTAATTGGTCACAATGAAGACTGAAAACTCATTAATTAAGCAAATGCATGACTATTAGTGTTATACATCACATTGTGGCAGATGCTGCTCTGATTCAGTGTCTGGGTGCTGACTGTATACATATAAGAATCACTTTTTCACATTCTCCCTGTAAGTAATGAGGCGGGCACAGAAATGCTCGACACACTATTATTAACTAAAGTTCAAACTCAGCTTTTATTTCATTTCTCCGACAGACAAAGTGAATAATATTTCCATCAGCCTCAGCCTCAGGTTTTGCTTCATATGTCTCGCAGAGCTGCCAGCATGTCTGCAGGCTCACCCGCCCTCTACCCTCCACCTACCCACTCTGACTCTCTATGCATATTCACATGGAGTGCCCGCCACATTAAGTGCCATTGAAACCAACTCATGTTAAGTGGGAGTGGGTTGATGCAGGTTTAGTAGCCACAATCCTCACAAGTGCTTTGCTTCCATTTTAATACAAATATGAGTTCTGCGTGGTTTTAGGGCTGCACAAGAAATCAATAAAAAAAAGCTGATGCTGGAAATGTCGGAGCTATCTGAACGCAGAATCTCTGGAATAATGTTTAGTGAAGTAAATACATTTTGCCAGAGAAACAAAACACTTTTTACACCTGTGCAGGAAAATCATTATTTAAGTGTGTCATAAACACAAACACTGCTCGAGCCCTACATCATAACCTTCATTACAGAGAATGGACCACCTCAAAGGGAGAACCGCCACCACCAACCCGTGTTTTGTGGCAGTCAAATTGCAAATCAATGGAGGCAAGTGTTTAAATGCTGGAAATAGCGTTTTAAACTTCCCTCTAAATGCAGGAACTATGCAGAGGAACCAAACTAAAAAAGAAATCTGAGGAAAGACAGTAAGAAACTATATCAAGAAGTAAGCCCCAGTCCCAAAGCAATAGTAATGTTCCCAGTTAAGTTGTTTAGCAGTTGCTAGAGGCTGCAAAGATTTGGGATTAACAAAGTGTTCATTCTCCAGACCAGCCACTCCCAACGTCAAGAGTCCTGCGGCCCACTTAAAAACCAGATAATTTCATCTTAAATCTTCACTTCAATCAAAATACAAGAGAGAGTTTATTTCTTAAAATATTTATTCAAAAAACATAAACAAGATAGGCTGTTGGCTATAAATTGCTAATGCTACCCAGTCATGTGCAAAGTGCTTGGTGCCAGTGTGTAACCCATCCTCCACAAACGTCAATTCAAGAGCAGTAAATGTAGAGTTAGAGTAATAGAGTAGAGTAATATCACAAAGTATCCACCTCTTATTTTCAGTTTTAATGAACTTTTTATTTAAATGAATGCATGTGTATAAATTTCTCACTGTACATACATTTCATACATTTCATTTAGATGTCTGTTAATACTGAGGCCCAGCTGCAGTACCTTCATGGCCCACCGGGGGAATCCCTTCTCTAGATGCAGGAGCAACACTCCATTAGTGACACTTTTATTTTGAAGGCCTAATCTAAATCGATTTTGAGAACCAAATCTTCTATTCTAGTGAAATTCCAGGGGAATAATAAGTTCCTGTATAGACTCACCAAAACATTTGATCCCTTTGTCCTAAATAAGATTAAGATTGTTTTTCCTTCAACATGTTATACTTCTAATTGACACCTGCAGAGCAGGGCCCACGTACCCTGCTGGGTTTGGATAGGGATCTAGAAATTAAAGTAGGTAACTTGGATGAGAAACTACTGACCGGTTCCTGTTGGCATCTCTGATCAGCAGATGATTTTTGTAAAACAAGCATGACAAGCATCTCTGTGAAGGTTTCTACAGGCTGCAGAACAAAACAGTTACTGAAGGACTCAACAGACACAACTTTGTTTTCAATGTGAGGAAACCTGTCCAAATTCTTGACTAATTCAGCTGTAAGTCAGTAAGTGCTGTAAAATATGAAACACATGTAAGGTTTTAAATAAACGTCTGACACACTTCCCGTGTAAATAAAATATTTTTATGTTTCAGGGGAAGAATAAAGGTTCTTATTAAATATGGAGCTTACTTTCATGTTTTTGTTCTGCTCGTTCAGAGAACAACAAAGGAATATTAAAGCTAAAAACTCACTACTGTAACATACATATCACTGCAAACATAATACATGCCCTCTCTCAGCTCCCTGCAGCCAGTGAGAAAAGATGCAAATGAGGGAAAATCAGAGATGGATGAAACAGAATTAACCACTTTTTTGTTACCTACCAAATCACCAAAGCATGTCAGTAGTTTGTGTTTTGTTACATTAAATATCTTAGTTCAGCCAAACAAGATAGAGCATGAATCATATATCCAGCACAGATGTTTCTGTCATGTTCAGTTCACAAATGTGAAACCAAACCGAAACCTCACTGAACTTAGGCTAAATGAACAAAAAAACCTCATAAAGAACACATGGACTCATCTGCATGAGTTAGAGACGGTTATCTGGTTACTAGTTACTAGTTGCTCTGCTCTTTTCTGATTGGGTGGGTAAGATGGCTCATTTGGGTGGACTAAACCCAAACCAACTCAGGTTCGAAGCAGGAACATTTTAAAGACAGCAGGATTGCAGTTGTGGCATTCTGTCAAACAGTGTCAAGTTAAATGGAAAAACCTTTGCAGAAGTGCAAATATAAAGTGCCGAAGGACCATTTAGTGTTACATTGATGAGATTAGTTCTTGTGATTAATTCCCAAGTACCTGGTTTTAGTCCCCGAGGCAGCATTATCACACTCAGTACTGGGCTGAGATGAGGGGGGATTATTATAATAACTAATATAATAACAAGACAGACGTGTTGATGGACCATCATTACACAGGCAGGGCTTTTGTTTGTTCCGATATATATATATATATATATATATATATATATATATATATATATATTTGCACAGAGGGTTGGAAACATTTGAACTGTTTAAAATGCTAACAATAAACAATGGTTTCCTCCAAACTGTTTTCACTAATAAATTCAGGACAGTTCACATGTGTGACACATGTAAGTCGGAAGAACTGGAGGCCGAAGCTTTTTCACGTGTAGTTTGCAGCGTTGTACACCGGACACAATAGTCACCTCTCATGAGCATAGTTCTGACAGAGTTTTCTTCGTGTTTAAAAAGGAGTTTTTCCTTCCCACTGTCACCAAGTGCCCATAGAGGACCGTCTGATTGTTGGGTTCTCTCTGTGTTATTGTGGAAATCATGAATTCCAATGTAAATGGGAACTAAGAATCAAAGGCTTATCCTACATGAAACCAAGGGAAAAATCAAACTAAGGACAGAATATCTTAAATGAGGAATTCAGTGCTATAAGAAAAAAATAGTTATGTCATGACTCCTGGATATTAGTTTTTGGCTAACTGTATTACTTGGACCCAGCTGGGATAGGCTTCAGCTCCTCATGAACCTGAATTGGATAAGGAGAAGAAAATAGATTGATGGATGAATTCTTTAACACACATGAAGTGCAGTTTAAAAAAGGACTGTAAATCTCCACTTTCAATGGACATTTTCATTAGAGTTTACACTGTGTTAGCAACATTAGCATGTTAGCAGAAGGAACTTTGAAACAAACAAGTTTGTCTTTGAGAACCACTGATGTCTGGTGGTATTTATTCTCTTCATCCTTATTTTTTTTAACAGCTTTTCTTTAATAGTCAAAGCTCAATTTTTCTGCCTCTGTGAGCAGTTAAGACAGTTTGTCCTAAATATAGTTCTTAATTAAAAATGTATCACATAAAAGAAGAATAGTATTCCAAAAGCATTCATGCCATATGTTGATCATAAATATGTTATATCACAAACTGACCTCAGCCTTTGGATCACATGATATCACCATGGTTGCAGTGTGATGACAGAGAAGGTCTTGGATCCACACAAATCATTGTGTTACCATTATTCACTCATTCACGGCAGAGCTAGGAAGCAGTGGTTTTATGACACTGGGTCCCTGGTTTCAGGCCATGAGGACACACAGATCACTCTGAGGATGCATCAGATGCATGTCCAGCATAAAAATATTCAGGAGTCTCTGCTGTGGTAGTTTCTGGAAGCCTTAAAAACATCACAATTGCATTTACTGTGAAAAATTTACTTCCACCGTTATTTTGACCCTTGAAGTTTTTGTTTTTCCTCAGTTGAATTTTTGTAAGCTGCTCTCTGCCTCTGCTGGTCGACCTTGGCTTTTCTTTCTCTGCTTCTTCTTCATCCTTTCCTACAGCGATTATCTGTGCATCAGTCTAATTACAGTTCATTCATCTTTTCTGCCAGGAGTCAAGGGCGATGCACACATGCACACAAGCACAGAATTACTCCGCCCATTTCTCCTTGTTACAGGAAAATAATTTCAGGAAATACTCCTTTAATTATGATTCATATCTGGGTCATTCATAACCTTGGCCAGCCTCAGAGAGCATGTGTAACATTAGCATTAGAGCTGCCTTCTGTGAAAGTTATGCGGACGAGGCCTTCATGCTACATGCTGCTCTTTTCTAACTTCATTTTGTTCATTTCACTCATGTTTTTAAATGAAATTGCACTTCATATAAAATCAAGTGGGGGCCTTTCAAGTGTCTGCAAGGCCAAATCATGTAGTTAGATGTGAGAATGTGACAGAGGCTGTGTCAGCCTGGATTTGAACCTATGACCCTACAGCCATGTGGACAAATACAACCTAACAGGGTCTGGCCAACAATGCCATTTTGAAGCCAACCGAGTGCTTCTAAAATCACCCGAGAGATGTGTGTCGGCGCGCTCTGCTGCCCCTCGTATCGCCTGCTAAGCCATCCATCAAATTACCGTGGCAACCCAGCATCCATCACCCCATCCATCATTGCAAGCAGACATACAAGAATGAGAGAGCAAAGACAGAGAGAGATCTGACAGAGGGGACAGGAGATAACAAGAGATCAGATGATGTGAGAAGGGAAAGTGAAAGATGGTGGAAAAGGAGAAGATAATTAGAGGGAAGGAAAGAATAAAGAACAAGTATTAAAAGGGAAGAAGAGAGAAAAAGAGGTAAAAAAAAATATGAGAGGAGCCAGAGTAAAGAAGAAGAGAGAAGATGGGGAGCGAGTCGGGGGGAGAATCGGCCGTGAAAGATATGAAATGAAATGGAGTCACAAAGGAAAGCAGAGAATAATTCAGTTTTTCTGAAGCCAAGGTGAACTTGTAAATTGTGTCGTAATTCCCAAAACTATCAGATGCACACACACACACACACACACACACACACACACACACACACACACACACACACACACACACACATGCACACACACACATGCACACACACACAAACACTCACACACATGCGCACGCACACACACACACACACACAGCTGCTGACGCATGGGATGAACCCAAATCCGAAGGTAGCAAGGTGGAGAGAAAGATGATAACAAAAAATTGCTGTTTTTTTCTCTCCATCTGGTTTGAAACTTGATTTTATTCAGTTATTTTGCAGAGTTGGTTCACTTTAGCACGGGGACTAAAGGGCAGGAGAAAAAGGAACCGACAAGGTTAAAAATAGGAGACTAAAGGAAGATGGTGAGAATAAAAGAGGCAGAATGAACAAAAAGAGAAAAAGAGGAGAGGAACGAAGGTGCTGTGATTATTGAGGAAAGCCTTTAATTAGATGGCCGATGGTGAGTGTGGCTGACAATCTACACAGGAACAGGCAAAGAAGGAAAGGCAGTCCAAAAATGACTTCAAGAAAAGAGCAACACTGGTAAAGAAAAAGCTCAGTGGAAATAGGAATTCACAAGAATGCAAACCTGGAATAATCAGCAGGAAGCAGGAAAGTACCCTTACAGGTCACTTTATTAGGTACGTCATGCTAATATCAGGTTGGATGTCTTTTTGCCTTCAGAGCTGCCATAATTCTTCATGGCTCAGATTCAGCAAAGTGCTAGAAACATTCCTCTGTTCCACAACGTCCGAGTAGATTGAATTCAATGTCATGTTCAAGACACCAGGATTTGTGTCGAGATACATTATCCTGCAGTGCCAAGTGTGGTCTTCTGCTCCTTTAGCCCATCTGCTTCACCGTTTGATGTGCTATGAATTAAGAGATTATAATAAATGAATGTCTTCCTATCAGCTCAAAGAAGTCATGCCATTCTCCCCTGACCTCTGGCATTTCCTTCACTTGATATTTTCCCTTTGCGAGCCTTACAGATAGGGGTAGATAGAGGTGGAGAGAAAAGAGATGAATCAGTAGAAGAATAGACAAAAATGATGGAAGTATTTGCAGAACAGTAACAAAGAAACAGCTCACCTAGGAGATGTGCAGGAGGGATCCTGATTAGATGATCAGCTGGGTCATTTGAAAAAGATATCCAGACATTTGTTAAAAGCCTGGAGAAAAGTCAGAGCATGATGAAAATCAGTAGCATTCATTATCTGGGAGCCATGGATGCCACTGACACTGTCAAAACAATTGATATGGGTACATTAACATTAACATTAAGTCTGGACTGATGACACTGGCTGCAGATGGAAAACAGGAGGAAGGGAGGCAAAAAGATTGTATTTGTCAAAGAAAACTTTGGCAATTATTTTCTTCATGTGTAACATGATGATTTATGTAACACTGTCTGCCTTCACCTCCTCTTTCTTTTTCATCTTCTCCATTTCATAATTGCTTTGGTTTAATACCCTCATCCCGTCAGAATCAATTAGCCATGTCCTCTTCAAGTCTCCAAAACATGTTCCTCCATAGTCTTACTGTCTGTGTTCACATTAATTGTTCTGAAATAAATTCACCTTCATTCAGAGCATCTGAGTTTGTCTAGAACATCTCCTTACATCGTTTACACTCCAGTGAGACGAACAGCCTAAAGAGGCTTTTATTGACTGGACTGTGATGTGATAAACAGGATGCTAAACGTGTGACGGTGAGGCTATTTCAATATTATGTTTGGGGGTATGCAACTGAAATGATTGGGAGGGGATGTCGGCTTCTATGCTCCTACAACACATCGCATTGATTTTTCGTTTTAGCTGTGAGACCCATGTGTTTTCAGACAAATTTTAATTTAGCTGAATAGGTGAATGAATTTATGAACAGGGAGACTTGAAGAGGTGTGTTATACATAAGACCCAGCAGGATAGTGGTGTGTACACATTGTACACTTCGTGCACAATTATTAGGCAAGTTGTATTTTTGAGGATTAATTTCATTATGGATCAAGGACGGTGCTCTCGGTCAATCCAAAATGTTAATGAACCTAAACCTAAATTTTTAAGAATGTAAAAGTGAAGTTTTGTCTTTAAGAGAATATATATATTTATTTGCAGAATTATTATGCAACTAATTGAAACGAACATTTTCCCATCTCACTAGTTTATTTGTAAATGTTAAAGTGAGAATAATAAAACAACTCAAAATGTACATATAAACATTTCTGACATGTCAAAAAAAAATATCAGTGACCAATATAGCCACCCTTCTTTTCAATAACTGTCACAAGCCTTCCATTCATGGAGTCTGTCAGTTTCTTGATCTGATGATGATCAACTTTTTGTGCAGCAGCAACCACAGCCTCCCAGACACTGTTCAGAGAGGCGTACTGTTTTCCTACACTGTAAATCTCCCATTTAAGCAAGGCCCACAGGTTCTCAATAGGGTTTAGGTCAGGGGAGGAAGGGGGCCATGTCATTATCTTTTCATTCTTAAGGCCTTTACTGGCTAGCCATGCAGTGGAGTACTTCGATGCAGAAGATGGAGTATTGTCCTGCATAAAAGTCATGGTCTTCTTAAAAGACTTTTTCCCGTACCACTGCTTGAAGAAAGTGTCTTCTAAAAACTGGCAGTAGGTTTTGGAGTTGATTTTCAGACCATCTTCAACCCGAAAAGGTCCAACCAGCTCATCTTTAATAATACCAGCCCACACCAGTACCCCACCTTGCTGGTGTCTGAGTCAAAGTGGAGCTCTGTGTCCATTACTGATCCATTCATCTGGTCCATCAGGAGTCACTCTCATCTCATCAGTCCATAACACCTTTGAAAAATCTGTCTTCAGATATTTCTTGGCCCAGCCTTGACGTTTCAACTTGTGTGTTTTGTTCAGTGGTGGTCGGGTTTTAGCCTTCCTTACCTTGGCCATGTCTCTAAGCACTGAACACCTTGTACTTCTGGACACTCTGGGTAGGTTGCAGTTCAGGAATATGGCAGCACTGGAGAATAATGGGTTCCTGGTAGCTTCACGTTTGATTCTTTTCAAATCTTTGGCAGTTAGCTTGTGTCTTTTTTTGTCAATACGTTTCTTGCAACCCTGTTGGCTATTTCCAACAAAACATTTGATGGTTCTATGGTCACGCCCCAATATCTTCGCAATTTCAAGAGTGCTGCATCCTTCTGAAATACTTTTTACAATTTGACAATTGACTTTTCAGAGTCCATTAAATCTCTTTTTTGCCCATTTTGCCTGAGGGAGAGAAGCTGCCTAATAATTATGCACACCTTTATATAGAGTGTTGATCTCCTTAGGCCACACCCTCACTCGTTACGCAAATACAGATCACCTGATATACTTAAATCCAATAAGCACTCAAGTTTATACAGCTTGAAGTTGGAAAATATGCGTAAAAATTACACCCACTTGCCTAACAATTGTGCACACAGTGTATACCCAGTGCTTGGCAGGGAGATATTTCTGTTACTTACAGTAATGCAGTAATCTAAGGCCTGGAAACTGGTCAGCAACCTTTAGTCACTAGGGAGAAATGTGTATTACCCGATTGGTTGCTAGAGGTTGCTGGCTATAACTACATGGGTGAAATTAGCCGCAAAGAGAGTGCTACACCAAAACCTTCGTGTGTTTGCTTTGTTTGCTAACAGATTGCTTGTGTCAGCTACAGCTTGCATTAAGCTGCTAAGCTGCACTTGCTGTTTGCTCTCCAAGATGTAGTCCAACTTCTGCAAGAGCAAAGCAAACCAAAAAGGGAGGACTTTGGCTTTCAAGGTAAAAGTTGTGCCTTACAGTGCAAACAACACATTTCCAAAAGGCCGAAGTTCTCCATTTCCAGTTTGCATTTTGCTCTTCAGCATTTTTGAGTGTTTGCAGAAAAGTTGGCATCTTCCATGGAAATTATGGAACAGCAACAATCTGCTAATGTCCAAAGCAAAGGAAGGAGGATATTGGTGCAGCATTCTTTGCAACTAATGTGATGCTAGCAACTTTCCGAAATGTTCAGAAACCACTTGCTAACCAGACTGGGCAGACTTGGTAAGTGCACTATTAGTTAATTATGTAGTATGTTTTAATTAGTGACAGTATATTAATTAATATTATTTATACGCTTATACACTGTTAATGGATGTAGCTTGCTAATGAAGCTTGCTAGCCTTAGCTGATATCTTTGGATTCTGCTGTAACTTCCACCTTCAAGATCAAAACCAAAACGCTTACGATGAGACTTCCAAATGTATCAAAGCCACTGGATGATGTCGTTTCTAGACAGTCTATGGCTAAGGCATATATCTGAGTGTTACAGTTATAGTTACTATCATCGGAAAACATGACAGAAGATAACAGGTCACTGTGCTAGAAGAAAGGAAACAGAGTGAAACACTGTATTGCAAATGAATGACAGTAAATATAAAAGAACAGGAGGATTGTAGGAAGAGAAGGGTTTAAAGTTCACCAGTATAAAAGGCTGAAGAGGAAGAAGTAAAGAGCAATGACTTCTGTTGCAGATGGTGTGTATTTGAGTGTTTAAGTCCAGGAACAACACACAGACAAGATTTGTCAGACTGAGACTTCCTCTGCCAAAGCTCCTTCACTCTGATTTTTATTTTCCTCTGTAAATGAGATGTGCACTGAAGCCTCAGTGATTGACTGATTGTTTGATTTTGACTCATTGTAGACAGGTACTTTAAATTTTGAGCCCACACATCACGACACAAAGCAAAAAGCAAACATAATGGGTAGTATCAGTTGTATTTTCATTGCTCAGGTGACTCACCACTTATTTTGAAATGTTACCAACCACTTGAACAGAAGAAATTACAATTTTTAATGACCAAATTGTTCTGACATTTAGTGAACACATTTACAATAAACCGTTAATGGAACCAAAGATTTTTCATAAACAACTAACACGAAAAACATTATGATGTTTAACCTATTAATATTTTCATGATATTTTCCATTCTCCTCTTTTTTTTAAAAGTTACTGTTACACATATAAGAGTTCGCCCTGCTTTGGGAAATATCTGACTCCCATTGTCAATGTTTGACATTTTATTGACCCATCCACTGACACTGACCTCCTCTTTCTGTCATCTTTTTTGGCTCCTGTGAAGAGGAGTCAGACATCCTACAGCTGCTAGAAAGCTTTTCACTTGCTGTTTGGGGTGCATGGACTGCAATGACTGATGCTGGGTTTTTTTTCCTGTTGGGTATTTTGAACCAATAAAGGTTTTTCCTCTGAGCTTTTAGAACACACTGATAATAATGAGTTACGATAGTCCACCCTCAAAAAAGAAATGATGTGAACTAGCTTTTCACCATTGCTCTGGGATAGGATATTTCTAATGTCAGTAATATTGCACAGATGAAAGAAGAGAGTTCTTGAATTCGATGTGTGTGTGTTGAAGAAAATATCCCACTGACAAAAAAATCCTTGCAGTTTCTTTAATATCAGCAATTTATTTTTAGTTTGTGTATGAAAATGTTGAGGTCATCAGGTGTGACCATCATCAGGACATGCATGAAGTTGAGTCCACTGGCAGAGCCCATAAGATGGTCATTTGAAGCATTCGCCAATGCTGTTCCTGTTCTCCAAAAACCATTCCTTTGCATTCCTGTGGTCATGTAGCTGATTTGTACAGGGTTTAAAACTGTTGGTGATTCACCCACATTGATGTAAGACCATCAGATCCATAAAACATACTTAATGCCCAAATTTATTCTTACCACTGTGTACTGGTTAGTGAATCAGAATGAGTCTAAATTTGGATTCAGCACACTGTCCCATTGACATTTTTCTACAGAAGACCTATTTGCCTTGAGGGAAATGTTGTAGCAAATAAACAAAGCAGGAAATTTTAGGAACTCGGGAAATTGAAGCAAAAGTTACAGAGACTGAACTCTGAAAAAGGACAACTTTCCAAAGTGTTTCCCTGGAATGAGGCTGGGGGACAAAAGCAGGGGTTGTGCTGCAATAACTGAGGCAGTGATTGTTGTGTCCCCTGTGACATGGGCTGTCGCTCTCAAACAGAAAAAAAGAAAAGGTTTGACATCAGACAAAAAGAAGGGAGCAGGTATCGAACAAAGACCACCTGGCCTGTCAGCCCGAGAAGATAGTCACTACAATTACTGGACAAACATTCTTTACCTGGATGAACTAACAGTATAAGAGATAACATCCATCTGTGTTGTTTAGTCTTTTTTTATTGGCAAAACCCAGCAGTGAAAGAGTCACCTGTAAGAAGACAGGCGTTAACTAAAGTCAGGCTGATTCATTACTACAAAGCATGATTGTTGTTAAAGTCAACGTCAAGGACTCAAAACTTTAAAGTGACTGCAATAAATCTGAAGTATTAAGTTGAATGATTTGAGTGTTTTTATGATCACAGAAAGTCTTTAAGCATTTAAAAGAACATCTTTGACATTTTCTTCAAACTGCAAGGCTGAGAGGTCTATGAAGAGTTTCCACTCTGAAAAAAAGTTCCATAATATGTTGATGATGTGACATTTCAAAATGATTACTTAGGGAACTCTAAATAGTACATTCAACTCAAGTAAAGTAAGTAACTCAAACAATTTAAGTTTGGAAATCACAGCTAATTGGTTCATTGGTTTCTACTAATGAATATAACACAAAAAAAGATCAGATTTTCATACGTCTAATGCAGACCTATGCAGCTCTGGTGAGATCCCCCAGTAGTTTGTGGTCCTGTTTTAGTGATAAAGTTCACTGTTGCAATTGGTGTTCTGAAACCAGATGTGACCAGCTGGCTACCAGTGAGCATCACCTGGGTAATCCATCCATCCATCCATTGATCCATCCATCCAGGTGGGCTGGAGGCTATCACAGGGCAGGAGGCAGGCACACCCTGGACAGATCACGACAGGGCTAACACAGAGATACAGATAACCAGTCGCACCTGCAATCAGTTCAGTATAGAATAACTAATGAACATAACCCCTATGCAAATCTTTGGATTGTAGGAGGAAACCAGAGTTCCCAGAGAGAACCCACACAGACACAGTCTCTAACCCTAACTCATTTGAATCTAGAACCTTCTTGCTGTGAGGTGACAGTGCTAACGATGTACCACTATGTCAGCCATGTGACTCTTCAAATCAGGCAAAATGTACACAATGGACGTAATGTTTCAAATGGTGTGACCAGAGCAAAGTGCTTCCATAGGTTTCTGCAGAACCAGCAGTCTTTTTGCATTCAGAGTTGTCGGCTCCTGTTGCCATTAAAAAGAATGTAGATTTAAGGCACATTTAAGGCTTTACTTTTCAGGACTGGAAGCTACATCCATCTTTATGCTGTCTGTGGATCATGGA
This sequence comes from Oreochromis aureus, assembly GCF_013358895.1. Lineage (NCBI taxonomy): Eukaryota > Metazoa > Chordata > Actinopteri > Cichliformes > Cichlidae > Oreochromis > Oreochromis aureus. Next base: position 21,471,022 of record NC_052958.1, on the reverse strand, counting down.
CTACTATCACAGTGGCCATGGATAGACTGAAGGCAGCTTCTCCCTTTTTCTTTAATAAGTTTTGTTTTTACCCTCAGTAGATAAAAGCTATTGCCTTTATCTTGAGATATTAGAGCTGTATCAATGTTTCCATCTTAATAATATCTGGAAAGAAAGCAGCCATGGGATTTCTTTCCATTCGTTCACTAAAGAACTCCAATCCATTTTAATATTGACTGAAATTTTCAGCACACTACAGTCATAATAATGAACCCCTTGTACTAAATTTCTTGAAAGCTGTTGCACACAGTCTGTGCTCCCATGTGGTTTAACCATTTTGTCTGAAAATGTAACTGAAATGTCAAGCCTCAGGAAAAGTATTTAATCAACTAGATTATAACAATGATAAAAGTTTCATATTAATAAATCTAAATATTCTGCAAATGATTTATCCCTTTTATTTTGAAGAAATGTAATGGTACATTGACAGAGTTTACTCATTAAGTGTCAGGACTGTTAAAATGACTGATGTGCTCTTTGTTTAGCTGTATTTTTTTCCTTATTAATGACTAGTCATTCTGTGTAAAGAAAATGTAAAAAGCAAGCTTGGATGTGTCACTCCTCCCACGCACTCCTTTGCCCCACTTTGTCTGATGTTTAGATTTGTGTAGGAGGCCGGGACAGTGTTTCATTATCCATGAACAACAGTTAAATCACCAGTTTGTTGTCCCTTTGTATTGTGGGATGAGCAGGTGTGACCACAAGGTTTCTGTTCCCATCTGTGGCTGCAGGTTGTCTGGTGTCTGTGACCATTAAAGCATTTAACATTCAAAGCCTTTCTCGTCTTCCTCTGCTCTTCTTTGTGCATTCTTGTGAATATGGAGCAGCTGTTATCTGAACGAGTTGCTGAAGATAATTGGTGGACAAGTGGAGTTTGATTGGAGAGGGACGCTGCATTTAAATTTGTTTTTCCATTAAAGAAACAATCTCATGTGAAAAGTGCATCTGTCTGTTGGCCGGCTAACAATGCCATCTTTTAGTTAAATGCAGCTTTTTGAAGTGAGGCTTGTGTTTACAAAGCAGATTGTGTATGTGACTTTTCAGCTCTGGCTTTCAGTTACTATCCTATCAGAATAAATGAACACACATGGTCATGTTTGTGCCACTTCAGGGGAAACTATATTGACTCTAAACTTTACGTACCTTTAAATAAATCAAATCTTATTCACATTTTTGGTGATTTATTTTCCCAAATGCCACATTTGCATGGATTAGCTGCTTAGAATGTATTTGTATCTGAACTTAATCACTCATTTATTATTTATTAATGCAGTTATGATTTATTCATGCTGTAATTCAGTGGTAGGTGTTCTAATATCATTCCCACAATGTTACCTTGAAATTTATATTATGGAAACTTGCCTTTTATCCCCTAAAAGAAGATGAGTCTTCACAGTAGCTAAACTTACACAATATGTTGTGTAGTAAATCTGATTAGACATAAAAAAAAAAATAAAAAAAAATAAAATAAAAGCTCAATTCATAAATTTGTTGTAGCTGCTTTTGCAGCACTTGCGGTCTCTTGGGAGCTTTGCCGCATCTGATTTCGTTTAGTTTATCACCTTCTCCCTCACAGATCCTCTCCAGCTTCATCAGAATATATGGAAAGCATCTGCCATTAAATGCTCTGTGGACTCTAGTGCTGAACTTATTCTGGGCCACTCAAGAAGTCAAGTCCCAATCTTAATCTTAACTGAGACTCATTAGAATAGGCAATGTTTCCCAGTCACCACTGTAGAGGCACCCACTGTGGTTTTTTGCTTCTATAGACCATCTGATTTAAGGTTTGACCTTTTGTGTGTTCAGAGATGCTATTCTGCACATCTTGGTTGTAACAAGTGTTTATTTGAGTAACTGTATCCTTCCCATCACCTCAAAGCAGTCTTGCTAGTCTCATGTGACATCAACTAGATTTTTTCTCCCTGATAACGCTCTCTCACTAAATATTTTCTCTTTTTCAGATCATTCTCTTCTATAAAACTTAGAGATGGCTGCGGGAGAAAATCCCAGCAGATCAACATTTCTGAAATACTTAGACATTCATACAATGTTCATGTAAATCACCTTTCACCTCCCTTCTGATGTACACTTTGAACTTCAGCAGGTTTTCTTAACCATATCTACATGTCTAAAAGCATTGAAATGCTACCATGTGATTGAGCAGCTGAATAAGTTTGTTTAACAAAACAATCACTGAGTGTATATCACCCTCCTCTACAGTTCACCTGATATCATCGTTGGAGTTCAACTCTTTCCTTCAGCACAGAGAGTCTTTAGTTTGACAAGCACTGGGCTTATTTACCTTTTACTCAAAGTGGCTTTTGTGCAGCTGCTCTTCAATAAAGTGCTGATTGATGGAGTGCTACTAAGATTGTTCTCCAGTTTCATCCAAGGACTTGTGGAGTTTGTTTTGATTGACTCCTTGGTCCTTGATCACCTCTCTTACCAATGAGTTTTCCCCCCATTACTCAGTTTTGCAGCATGGTAACCTATAGAAAAAATCAAGGTGGTCATTTCTGCTGGAAAGCTTTACAAATGCTTTTATACCTCTGCACTCATCTTTACACCAGCAGGTTTTTGACCTTCTAAACTCTGTCAGTTTATTTTTAATTAGTTTGTCACAGTTAGAAGGAGGAGTCACAACAAAGAGGTTCTTTTTCTTCTCACTGCAGCTTTTTTTTTGTTCATTTAGTTGGCAAGAAATAAAAAAGTTTTTGGTTTGTTAAAATTGCTTAACCAGTCTAGATCAATGATGGAAATGTCAGCTATTTGAGTTAAATAAAATTCACGTTATAATTTGAACACTGGTGCTGGCATGCCCCCACAAGTTGAGTAACACAAGCTACACACATGGATTAAGTCAAAATCCAAGGACAGAAAAAACAAAAAGACAGAAAATAACCAACCCTAAAATTTTATTCTATAACGATTGTTCTTGTTTTAAATCTCCATTCAGAAATTGTCTGACTCATTGTCATTTGCATATTCCACCTTAAACCAAACTACGTTCTTACACTCATTTGTATTTCACCCTTAACTTGAACCAGTCAATTTTTCATTTCCCCTTAGCAAACCAATCAGTTCCACTGTCTGAGCCTCAGTCATGTGTATAATGAGCTGTCAGCCAATCACATTAAGCCCAGGGGCAGACGCCGCCTCGTGATTGGATACTTGCTGTGAATGGTGGTTTTCTCTATGTTTAATGTTTGACTTCTTGGTTCTTTAAATGTTATAATTTCATTTTTTCATCATGTTTCAATATCAAAGTTTTGGACAGCTTTTAAATGAAAGTTAAAAATAGTCCCAGATAACACAATAGACGCGTGGACCAAATTATGCAGGTGGTGAGAGAGCTCAGAAAATTTCACCTTGCTATGAGATTTCAAATTCATATTGTATTGGCAAGACCTGTGTTTTGCTTTTTTTAAGTGGTATAGTATATAAATTTTGTTTGTTTGTTTGTTTAGAGGTAGATTGTCTGCCAAAACAGTACATACAACCATAATTTTTGGGGGACAAAGACATTTATTGTAGTTTTGCCTCTGAACACCACCACAGTGGATTTTAAATCAAACAGTCAAGATTATGAAGATGATCAGTGATGTGATGAAAAGTTTAGGATTACCACCCACTTTCATACACAATTGATCATTTTAGAGTCTCAAAACTTTTTAGATAAAGTAGCATAATGGAATATAATAACTGTTTTACAACTTGGATTAACATCCGTCACATGGATTTGAACAAAATGATGTTTTTGCTCGCTTCAGTTGCTCTGCCAGGCCTTTCCTTTAGCCACGTTCAGTTTTTGGATTTCGCTGCCTTTAGTTTTACATTTCATAACTGAAAAGTTACTCTGCTGGGTTGAGATTAGGTGGCTGACTTGGAAATTTCTTTACCATGAGAAACTCTTGGCTTGCTTTTGAATTATGCTTTGTGTCATTGTCCATTTTCACTGTAAAGAAAACACTGACCTGGTTCCACTGGTAGCCCCTCCACCCTTATTAAATTTATTACACTATATTACTGCCCTTGTATACACCCCCACAATGTTTCTGTTTCAATGTTTCTACATACACCAGGTATATAGTTTACTCATCTAGATAGATGATAGATAGATAGATAGATTTGATGAAATTCTGGGGCAATACTGATGGAGAAGTTAAGGATACCATTCATGGGACCCATTTGTTGGGAATCAAAGAAGTCTTTACGAATGATCAATAAACATTTAGCCAGCTAAACATTAAAGTGTTATCTTCACTATCTACTATCAGTTATATGATTTGCTGTCAACAAGGCCAGCATTTGGCCAAAATAGTGGCAAAATGATAGAAAATGGGGTATAAGTTCAAACAAGTACACCCAGCGGTAAAATGGTCAAAACTACTGTTGTGTTGTTCCTAAAGCATCACTTCTCAGCCATCTGAGGTAGAGCGAGTCCTTTCCACGTCTCAGAGAACAAACAGATTGAAGAAATGATAATTAGAACAAATTAGGAACATCTGTGCTCAAACATACACACATGCCGACTGTCCTCGTCCAGCCATTAGTGTGCGTGTGTTTTTACTTTTTCATCTGCAGCAGCTGTTTTTCTGTCTTGAGGCGACTACAATCTTTGTGTCTTACTCTTTCTTTCTCTCTTTTCTTCCCTTTCTTCACTCCTCATTCTCACTGAATTTATTTTTTTAAACTCCCCCCCCAAATGTTTCACAGTTCCTCTCTCTCTCTCGCTCTCTCTCTCTCTCACACACACACACACGCACACACACACACACACACACACACACACACTGAGCAGTCTGCCAGGCTGTGATTAGAGAGGAAGGTTGCAGGGGATATAAAAAAAGAAGGGAAAAGATGCTAAGATGCTTTAAGCAACAAATAGAACCTATAGACTGCTCTTTATGTGCTTTCCCAGTAATTCAAGATTTGCAACATTTAAAATATTCAGTTCAGTTGTTTTTCTTATTTCTTTATTTCACACGGACAGAAAGACAAACAGGTGTGTCAGGTTGATTTATTTCTTTTGGCTGGAGGGCTTCTCTCCCTCTGCTCTCCCTCTGCTCTCCCTTTCTTCTTTTACCTTTTAGCTCCTCCGGGGATGAAAACCCTCTCTCCTCTTTCTTTATTTACTTTCCTTCCACTCTTCTTTTCCTCCTTCAGTCTCTGCCTTTCAGATTTATAAGTCAGGAGAGTAAAAAACATGAATCCAAACTTTAAATGAGCTCATTTAAAATCAAGCTGCCTGATTACACAGTCATCATGGGTTTCTCCGACTAACCTCACAGAGACTAAGTGTAATGATGCGTTCAGGTGCTTCTCATCGATTCAGAAGTTGTGCCACATCACCAGTGGTAACATGGGACGTGAAATTAGAGAAATTTCCTACCAGACTGCATGTTATGACTGTAACAATGTGTTCTCACCACAGGGTGTCAAATAATGTTGTTTTGTCAGATGCCTTCTGCATCTCACCATTATTCGCGAGTCTTCTGGCACTGAATCTTTGGCATACCAGCCATGGTAGGGCAAGATGGTGGGGGTATGAATCACAGGTTTGTCAGCCAGGAGAAGATTGTTCACACCTTTGTTATATTGTGTTCATGAGCTGGTTAGGTTACACACTAAAAACTCTTTTCTTAGTGTAGCAACCTACGAAAAAGGGAAAATGGCGGTTTGATGTGAAAAAGGCATCATTGCACCATACATTGATATTTATAGTGAATCCCATATTTTTGAATGTTTTGGCTGCCGCCATTGTGTTTGGAGCTATGAGAGACAATATTTGGAAGACAGAGCGGTGTGCTAAGCTATCAGTTGACTCTGACAAACTTGATTAGGCCCCAGTCACACAGGACTAGAGGCCAGTTGACACCAATCTGGAAACGATGGGTCACTAGGGAAAAATATCCCACCTGCCTTTTAAACATGAAGAATATGAGTTGAAACCATGTTTAAATTTACATTAACTGGAAAATTTCACTCCTGGTGTCAAGAAGGTCTTGATGTTAAAGATTACTAACTATTTCTCTTTTTCAAATTACATTGACTATTATATTATAAAACACTGATCCATTCCTTTTTAATAAAGTACACAATTATAGTCTGACTGGGTCTCATGTTCGCACTGATCTCTACTTATTTTTCTTCTTTCGTACGCTCCAGCAGGAAAAAAAGATGTCCCTGATGAATGTCACTGCTATCCTTCCTCTTACTCACGATGACACTCAGTGTGGATGAAAGCTAACTGAAATAACAATTCTCACACTTTAATCAAACACTAATCATGCTATCTGTCATAAGCAAGCAGAGCTAAGCCTCCAGCACAGTCCTATGGAGGTGCTATACAGTGCATGTAATAACTGAGTACTTTCAAAAACATGTGGATCCATGTGCTGCTCTTGTTTGTGTTTGTGCGGTTGTATATTGATTTGTTTTTCTCTTTAAACTATGCTGTTAAAATAAAATTTAAAAAAACTCTTCCTGAGTTAAATACCCAGTAAAGACGTATATTTAAAATGAACTAGAGGTAGAAACCAAACAACACATTCATGCCTGTCAAATATTTCTGCGTTGTTTAGAAAAACTGTGAAGAGCAGATAGTTAGCAGTGTGGAAACTCATCAATAAAAAGCCCGTCATGCACAGCAAAAATCAAATGCTACAACAAAACAGTAGACACAGCAACCTAGTTGAAAAGTTGAAATTCAGAGGTATGCCTTATCTTTGGTGAGATAAAATAAAGACAATAAAAGAAAAGATAAAATTCCTTTGCCGCAAGCATAACAAACAATACTACAAGTTCATACACAGTATGAAGTAATGTAACATAGAGCAACACAATAATTTTGTTTCGTAACAATTATATCTGACACAACAGCAGCTCACACACCAAAAAGACACACAGTGGGAACTGCATGTTTGTGCTGTTGTAAATCATGCCTGTGACAGATTGGTGTTGCCAAGGGGAAAATATATAGCAATTTAAACATCACATTCTCACACAGTGAGTAATGTGAGTGCGGGACGACTGACAGGAAAACAAGAATAGAGGGAGAAAGCAGAGAAACGATCACAGGGCTGAGCTCAGGGTCTGACAAAGTGTCTGTCTGCGCACATATGTCTCCCTGCCTGTCACCGCTTATTTATTTTATTTACTTATCTGTGTGTGAATTTGTCAGTCTGTGTGCTGAGAATTCAGATTTCCTTTAAGGTGAACTCGACATGGAAGTTGGAGTTGGATAGTTTCAGACTCTCATGACTAGTTTTGCTCTTAACTGAAATCCTAAAACCATATCAAACACGTGCGGTGACGCAGGACTTTAAATCAGGGTGTGGTCAGTACACTGTGACATCAGTGTTTATTCCATTTATTATTTACATTTCTTTTGTTATTTTGTACATTACAGACTAAACTGTGACCTCATCCAGGTCTCAGTGTCACAGCTCGTGGGTTTGTTATTTTAAGTGTTCTAGATTTCAGTTTGCTTTTCATTAATAACCTTTAAGATTCTCATTTTTAATATTATCATTTTATAGTCTGTTTTGTATATATATTGATTTTTAAAATGTAGTTATGTGGTCAGTCTAGCCTTCCTAGAGTTTTCTCTGTTAAGTGTCTGTTAGGTTACTTCTATCTTATTTTGTGAGTCCTTGTCTCGTCTGCCTTGCTTTTAGTGCTACGTCCTGTGTTCGATTAGTTCAGCTGTTTCCAGCTCCCCTGGTTCCCTTGTGTGTTTTGGTGTGTATCTGTTGCCTGAGTGTCTCTTTACTCCCTGTTACATTGTTCTGTTTCTCTGCCTGCTGCCCATTTGTCTCTGTTGTCTAGATTTAGTTACTTTGTATCTTGGAGTATGGTTTCTCTCTGCTTTGGATTTTTGTTTGGGGCTTTTTTAAATCACTTTTTGAACTTTGTCTTTATGCCCTCACTCTACATATGCCAGACCTTGAAATGGAGACGTAAATGAAAAGATAAAAATGATAAATACGAACTTTAAAGATGTAGTTGCTGAGCATGAATTCCCAAACTATTTTACTGTATTTGTGTATATTACAGAATAAATCCCATGATCAAATACAGTAGAAAACTTAGAGATCAATACAAGTTATTGATGCTCTTCTTAGCTTTTGTCTGTTTAGTGTTTACTTCAGATTTCACAGTTTTCAGATATTTTAGAGTCTAAATGCTTCTTTAGTAACAAATGGAAACATGGGCTGAGGCTCTACTAAAAAAAGACCAAAATGTTTTCAGCTGCAATGAAATAATCAGCATGACTGTACTCACAGGTCTTACAATAAGGTTTAGCTGTGATCTACACACTATTTCTAAAAACTAAAAAAATTGGATTTACATAATGTTTGAGAAAAGACAAATGTTTTTCCTCTGCAGACCGCCAGAGTAAATCAAACACTGTTGATGTGATTTCAGTGCAGATTCAAGAAGTTCTCACAATTTGAACCGTCTAAAAATTACTGCAATTGTATACACAGCCCCCCATTTTCAGAGGTTCAAAATTATTGGGACAATAGACTGACGAGCAGTTTCACACCTTCATAATTGGAAATACATAACGTTTATAAGAAGGTGTAAATCACAGGTTACAATCAAGGCTCAGAAGGTCAGATTGGAGCGGACAAAAATTCTGAAAATATATCTTTGGAGAGTTGAGACTGGAATGATGGAAAGAGAAAAATATGGAGAAGGTGAGAAACAACTCATCACCTGAAACATGTCTTCTCACATGGGCGAGATAGTGTTATGCCATGGGCATATATGGTTAGTAGTGGAACTGGGCCACTCTTATTGATGATGTTACTGCTGATAGAAGCAGCAGCAGGATCAAATACTGCAACACTGGACTACTTAACAAAAGCATTGTCCTTAATCCTGCAAAAGAAACCCAAGAGTTTCTAAATGTAAAAGAATGAAATTTTCTCTCATTGCCAAGTCAGATGAGTTGATCTAAACCCAACAGATTAGCTTTTCTATTATGAAATACAAAACCGAAGGTGCAGAGACCCCAAAACAAGCAGCAACTGAAGATGGCTGCAGTAAAAGTCCAGCAGAGAATAAAGTTTGATAAACATGTTTCTCTTTACTAAACCAGAAAACATAAAGTCACCAGCATTAATAAAAAGTGGCTGCTGTCTAAATATAACTGTAAAAAGCAAGTCAAATAATGCTGCAGTCATGGCAAAGTCAACATCCTGATGCAAGAGCATGATGGAGTTAGCACAGCTGCTATGATAATTTTAATGAGCTTCTCCCTTTACATAATTTCCTTAGGGATTAATAAAGTGTTCTGATTCTGATTCTTTGTATGCAGAAATGCCAGTCTTTATGTTGTTGTGAGCTTCAGGGTGCCTGGCTAACCACAGAGGAGCACAGGGCCTTTATTTAAAGGGTATGAAGCCAGATAATAACTAATAAAACTGTTTGCTGTACCAGTTTTGCCTCTGTTACAATAGACAATTAACTAGGTCTCATTTCTTATATTTTATTTTAGCTTTTTTCCATTACTATAATCCAACATCTAATGGTTATACATGCACTAGCCTTTAGGTGTGCTTAAAAAAAATCAATCTCTGCAAACCCTGGGCTGACTGCTGGCAAGTTAAAGGTGAAGAAGGTTTTTCAAAGTAGCATCAAGTGTGTCTCTGCCCTCTGGCGATACAGGGGACACCATCTTAACTCTTGCCTAGGGCGTTAAATTAATTAGGGACAAATGTGACTAAAAACTTGTTTGCTGCTGTAATTTGCTGGAATACAAATGGATCTTAGCAATGTATGAGGGAAATGATTTATAGGATTCAAGGTGAAATTGCCTGCACACAGCAGCAACTGATGCATTTTGACAGTGAAAAGGAATGTTACTTATTGTATAAGTGCAATATATCCATTTAAACTTCCATCCATCCATCTTCTGCTGTTTATCCAGGGAGCAGAATGACTGGTAAAGCCATAAGCAGCACCGATGTCTGGGGAATACTAAGTGTCCCAAGTCATCCAAGATATCTTATCCACCACGTTGGACATGACTAAAATACCTCAGCGTGGAGGTGTCTGGGAGGCATCTTAGGGAGAAGATCAACCCACCTCAACTGGCTCCTTTAAGCAGGAGAAGCAGCACCTCTACACTGAGCCCATCCTTCAGTCACTGAGCTCCTCACAATTCAAGGAGGCTCACAGATCCTTACCTGCCAGACATCCTTGGTGGGAAGGTTATTTCTGACATTTATATTTCCAGCCTATTCTCGTTCTCAGGAATGTCAGATAATACAGTTTTGTCAGATCCGTTGGCGTGACTCAGTTACTTACAAAGTGTCATTTGGTGACATAGCAGATTATGGCATTAAGCAGACGGGGCTGTCACTCCCAACTTGTCAGTTTTCCACATGCAGGGTTAATGTTGTGTAAAGCCATATTGTAACTCAAACCATGATTTTTCCTAACCCTAAAAGCGTAGCCTTTAGTGCCTTAAACTAACAAATTAAGACAAAACTAAAAAGTGAGTCGAGAAAAAAAAACTCACGGGTAGCAGACCTCCTAATGCTGGGCTTACACTGTGCGATTTTTGGCTCATTTTGATACGATTTTTCAGTCGTGCAACCGTTTTGGGGATCGGCCCAAGTTTCGCCTTCATCGTGTGTCGTGCATCGTGTAGTATACATGGGGTAACGAGAAGCGTTTAACACCTCACGACCAGCTCCCGATCATCAATCGTTTGGTCGTAAGAAAATCAAACCTGTTTGAAATCCTGTCGGCCATCGTGAGGGTGTCACCGCAGCCTCTCACACTGCGCACGCGCAAACACAGAAATGTAAGTGAAAAGACGGAGCAGCACGGCAGTGCAGCGTTTGATCTGGCCACAAGCGATGAAGCACAACTTGTAGAACTTTGGCAAGCTCATCCGAGCCTTTTCGATGTGGCCTCACAAAATTATCACGACCACAACAACCGTGAAAATAGTTGGATTTACATTGCTGCTCAATTACAGCTGCCTGATCAATGTTTTTCATTAGCAATTTAGCTAAATTGATGGTGGCGGTGTGTGTGTCTGTGTGAGTGAATGACAGAGAGGGAGAGCGAGAGACAGATTTTGTGTTATAACCTTCATGTTATGGACACAGTGTGAGCACTCAGGTCGCATCAGAGCATCGGGCCGTAGTGTGAGACTCTGCATCGTGACCTACGAACTTCTAACCCCTGCGAGTCAATCGTGCAGTTTGAGCAGGAGCTGAATAACGCGACTGAACAAAATCGCAGTGTATGTCCAGCTTAATGCAGATTTTGTACGCCTCTAAAACAGATCTCTCACAGAGGCTGATATTTCCAGGACTCGTGTTTCAATGCACTAACACCATAAGACAAATAGCTGTGTAAAGGCCTCAAGATAAGAAAGCATTTTTTGGTATTTTGGTTACTACCTACAACTTGAACTGCAGATCAGCCTGTGAATCTGCAATTTAACCTTAACACTCATGCGCATCTTGTTTCAATGCACAGCTGTCTTATTCCTCACTTCATAACAAGACCTCAAAGTACTCCTTCACATCAGGCCTCACTCATCCCCAACCTGAGAGGCCATTTTACTCTTTTCTGACGGAGAGCAAAGCCCTCAGACCTGAAGGTGCCAATTTGCTCACCAGCTCCTTTGATTGTGGCAACAAACTGCATCACTGCAAGCTGGCGATTAACTCTTGATGGCACCAACAGAACTTTATCATCTGTAAATAGCAAAGATACAATTTCAAGAACATCAAAGTGGACACCCTGTTCCTTTTGGTTGGAAATCAAGCTCTGAGGGTCCCAACTGCATTTAATACAGGGCTCACTAACTCGTACTCCAACGGCATCCGCCACAGGACAAGTCAAGAGATGTGGTGATTCGTCTTTAAGTCACCCACAAAACCACGTAGACTCATTGGACCACCACCCACCTCTGTGAAAGACTAAAGAGCTGGTCCAGCGTTCCACAACAAGGATGAAAACCAGAATGAGATCTTTGATTGCACTGAATCAAATATCCACTAACAATAATCTTCTATTTAATTTGAAACTGGAGGTAACCAAAGCGTTAACCATTCAAGTTGTCAGGGTTCCTGGGTCGCTGACCCAGTGATTCAGTTCTGTTCATGTTCAGTTTAGTTTGCCACATTAATGTTCTCACTTCCTGTTTTTTCCCATGTCAGCTTGTGTCATTAGTCGGATTATGTTCAGCCCTGTACTCACCCGTTTCCAATCATTGTCATCATTCAACCTGTGTATTTAAGCTCCTCGGTTTCACCAGTTCTTTGTCGTGTCATTGATGTTCGTATGATGTTCGTATGATGTTGTCCTTTCCGTGTGTTCCCTCAATTCAGTCAGCCATTCAGTTATCCAGCCAGTCAGTGTCAGTTCACCCTCTGTTCATCCATTCCTTATAATAAACCTTCACCAGTCTTCACCTACCCGCGAGTCCTGCGTTTGGGTTCCTTCTTCCTCGCCTCCACACAAAACCTGACACAAGTTTTAAAAAGCCATCCGTCTGTCTATCAAACTTTTACAAATGCCATATAATATTTAACAGCAGTTTGTTTTTATCATTAAATCATCATTACAATCCCCTCTGAAGTTTGTTTTTGCAGATATTTGCTGCTCTAAAATACCACACAACACACACAGTCATGTTTCCATCACTTCAGAGGACATTACAATGACTTACGTCAATTTCTGACCTTAACATTACATAAAAGTCTTCTTTCAAAAACGTCAATAACTCCCTTATGGACCACAATGTGGCTGTGTTTATGTCCTCACAACATGAGTTACACAAATGAACACACACATAGTCTTTTGTTTCCTGTGAGTGATGTGACATTTTTAAATCCGTGTTGCAGTGGTTCTGCACGGCTGTACGCTTTAATGGAAACACAACTTCTGTTCACAAATAAGTGCAATGATGATAAAGGATTTTATTTATAATCCAGGTCTTTATTTAAAAAGAACAAACTGCTGTGAGTTACACGACTCCAGGGAGAAAAACACCTGTATCACCACAGAAAACATGAAACGGAGAAATGTGCGACGAGGGAGGAATAAGCAGCGGACTGTTTCTGTGTTAGCTTTCTTTGTTTCCAGTATTAGCCATGCGACCACCTCTAATGCAAAGACGAAAAGGGATTTTAAAGAGACCCACAGAGAAACAGCATTAACCTGCTGGGCTCACGGGAAACAACAAGAGACTAAAAGCTGCATTAATACGTGTACTATTAAATTAGCCTCTCAGCTTTTCAGTTATTGTGGTAAATTAGACCATGTGCAAAAGTCTTGAGCCACTCTTTGAATTTTGGTTCCAAAGAGGCAGTAAATATAAAACTGGCACCTAACTCAAGGCATAAAACAGTGCTGTGTCTACAGATAACAGACAACTCAACAAAGAACCAACTTTAAATTGTATCTTTAGGCTCTTTGTTACTAACAGCCTGTCATTTCTTCAGCTGAAGCTATAAAAAATGACAAAGATAAACTGGCATATCTTGGCATGGTGTACAGCATGTCCTTAGAAGTAGTCACAGGCCTAAAAACACCATCTGCAGCAGTCATGTTGAAAGTCATGTTCTTAATCCAGTAAAGACCAAAAATGTAAAAGTAACGTAAACGTAAAAGTAAGACTATGATGATCTGATGGAGGTATGCCAAGTTACACAAAAACTGGCCTGAAATTCAGTGTCAGCAACTGTTAGCTGGTGGTCTTGGGGATCTTTTTCAAAATAATGGAATTACAAATGCAGACAAGCACGTCCATATTTTGACAATGATCCCAAAGAGCTTGTACCTGAACATTACTGAAGCATCTTGATAGAGAACAGAACAAAAAGGCAGCTCATACTGCATCACTAGGATCTAGTCTCTTCAGAACTGTAGCCTTTTCTATTAGTCATTGAAGCACACTGTACATATGATGCATCAGGAAAAAAACTCCAAACCTGACTAATGTGTACACCCCGGTTATCATTGTTAAAGAAAAATCATACCTCTCCTATATTGTCTTCTTTTTATTGGCACCCTAAATTGAATTAAAAATCCTTCAGGCCCTATCACATCTTAAAGACCTTATAATATCGTATTATCCTAACAGAGCTCTCAGACAGGCACCGACTGGGCCATCCTTTCGTATGCTGATACACTAAGGCGTCACTCTTTTTTATTACCCATGAATTTCCTATCCAGTGATCAGTGTTTGTCTAAGCATAATTTATTAGGGTATTTCTGACCTGAATTAAAAACTTAAATCTGTAAAATAGCAGGCAAGTAAAGCTCTAAAGTCAAAGTACTGGAACACATCCTGCTATACATGCTGGAGGTATAACTACTGGAGAAGATGGCTGTGGTTAACCTCCAGCTAACTTTATCAGTCTAATCAAGATTTCTGGTTAATTATGTTCAAACCCCAAACTTTGTCTGTTAGGTAACAGTTGTCACAGAGTTTACCCTGGAGGAAATATCAAACTCAACCAATTTGACAAATCTCAGACTTATATTGTAGTTATGTTTCTGTAAAAGGAAGCACTTTTACAGAAAAATAATAACTTGCACAAGGAAAAATCACTAGGAATGAGGTCACTAGCATGCTGAATTCACAGAGAAATGACTGACACTATCCTCCAGATGAAGGGCCATTGGGAGAGAGGTAATGACTGTTGGACTGAGGCAGACTGACAGGCGAATCTACAAATTTCCAAGATTTGTGTGAAGCGAACGAATATGTCTTATTTGAAAGAGTCAATAAGGTCCAGGAGGGGGCACCAGTTTGCTTGAAAAAGTCCGTAGGAGGGAGGGAAGGCAGGGTAGTCGGTTCACAGATGTAGCTGATCGTCTGACCCACAGAAATACAAAATGAAAACGAGAACTGGAAGCATACTGTTGGAACAAAGTTTACAAAGTACACAGAAGGTTCAGAGGAAGGGTCTGTCTGGATGCAATAGCTGGTTCTTCGGTATCAGTAAGTTGATGCAGGCCAAGGAGTAGACATTGCCGGCTCCACCCAAAGGCAGAACCATGTCTGTCCACCCCATCCTAGACCCAACCTTGACCCGAGGTTTGGTCTGTTAGGTGCATTACTAGAAGAAGCAGGGTAGGCAGCCAGAGCTCCACCACTGGTCTCAACTAGTTTCTGGAGACTCTTTAGGAGCCGAGACTGTGCATGTACAGCTGGGAGTCATGAATCTTAATACAGTCAGTGTCTGTGAAAAGGTTTGTTGTGAGTACTTTTTGTTTGTTTGTTTTTAAATTTAAATTTCAGCTGAACATATTTTGGCATCCTCCTCACATCACTTCATCAGACACACACGACAAATGTAATCCTGTCCGGTTTGGAGCGACAGTGAAATCCTGTCTCAGTGGTTTGTTGATACTCCGAGATCTTCTTCAGAAAAGTTGATCAGAAAATATTCTTACACATATTTCAGACAGATTTTTGTCTTAATGTCAGATTCTGAACATTTCAGGCAGGATGTGCTTCAGTTATTATCGTTTTTATTTAATCCCCGTCTCGTTGGCTCTAATGCTTTCATCTTTCCTCACTCTACTGTGTGCATGCGGTGCTTTGATCTTCTCCCTCTCGCTGTATGTTTAATGTATACTGACTGTACAAGACTCTGCTGTGCTGGTCCTCTTCGCAGGAGGAGGAGGAAGAGGAGGAGGAGGAGGAAGAGGATGGCATGAAAATAGACAAAGAAGAGATAAACAAGAGAGAACAAACAGAGGAGGAGGAGTGGAACAGTGTGAGGAGGTGGAAGAAGCTGATGCAAAAAAAAAAAACCCATCACGATAGAAAAAAAAACAGAAACAGAAATTAAGGAAGGACAAAGAAAGGAGTTGAAGCGGGTTAGGAGTTGGTGATGGAGGGAGAGGAAAAATAAAAAGCATGTAGTGGTGAAATGATGGATCACATACTGCGATGACCTCCATTACCCTCGCTCTCCTTTCTCTTTGGTGGATCAGGGGAGCGTAGGAGGTGTAAAAACATTACTTAAAGAAAGTATGGACAGGGTGACACGAGTTTGATTTCATCGGGTCTTCATTAAGGCCGACTTCTGCTCCAAACTTAAATGAAAATGTCCACGAAGCGGAGAAAAGGAGCAGACAGCTAATGAAAAAGATGTCACAATCACACAAAAGGGGAAAAAATAAGGGTTTAAAAGGAGCGGCAGCAAGAAAGCTCAGATAGTGAGGACTAATGAAGTGAAGAATGGAGAGGGAAAAGGGTGAAAGAAGTATTGTTATTGCTGATTTAATGTCTAGGATCAGCTGACTGAGTTGGCTGATATGGATCAAATATTCTGTCACAGTAAATTAAATTTTTAATCACATAGTGGTATTATCAGCACCTGGTAATTAAGGTTAGAACATGTGTTTAGATACAATCACTGCCTTTTAGTCAAATGAATTAAACACCTGACAAATCAGTGCTCATCTAAAAATCTCAACTTGCAGCACAAAAAAAAAATCTAAAATAACTTCACAGTTTCCTTCATTTTCCCCAAAAGTTGATTCTGTTCATCTGGACGTAGTGTTTTCAGTGGGAGAAACATTTCATCACTCATCCAAGTGACTTCTTCAGTCTCAGCTGACTTCAGGTTTCTCCAATCTTATAAACAGTACATTTGCATAATGACTGAAACTAGCACCACTGAGGGAACAATGGGCTGGGAGGTCAGTTCCTTGATCAATAATATGCAAATTCTCATGACCATTGATCAGTGTTGGGGAGTAACGGAATACATGTACCGCCGTTACGTATTCAGAATACAAAATATGAGTAACTGTATTCCGTTACAGTTACCGTTTAAAAAGGTGGTATTCAGAATACAGTTACTTTGTTGAAATAAATGGATTACACTGCGGTACTTTCCTGTTTCATATTGTCGCGGGTCAGGATTATTTGGGTTTGTTTGACAGCTACGTTCTGTTGTTCCAGGCGGCAGCGTTACGGTTGCCATGGTTACAGGGTGACGCGCTCTCTCTCTGCGTGTTTCCTGGGTGAGAGAGCGCTTTGTTGTTGTTGTTGTTGTGCTAAGCTAAAAGGCAGAATGCTACAGGCATAGCGCTAAAGCATGTAGCCTGATGGGCAGTGTAGTCCGTGCTGCAGGGAGAATGGACTGCCATACCCGTTATGTGTCTGTGAGCGAGGGAGGGAGAGAAAGGAAAAGTCCGAACTGTCACGGAGCAAAAACGGGAGCTGGAAGCATGTAAATATAATAATAACCACAGCAGCCAAGAAGAGTGCCTGACGAGCCCATTTGTAAGTAAGCTATTAAGACTCAACGGTACACTGTGTTCGTGTTTTCCTCCGGAAAAAATAAGTTCCGTTGGAGCAGCCTTTCAACGCCTCTCTCTGTCTCCCGCAAGCAAAGTTGACCCAGACAACAAAGTAAAGCTAGTTTTCGGCTACCAGCCCGACACGGAACCGGACGTATTAGCCAGAGGTCCCTTTACTACGTTTCGTACTACGTACCTTCAGTAACAGTAATAAATCACAGCAATAGGACATTCATGTAGTTGTAAACAGCATGATAATATATTAAGTATTCCAAAGTATTCAGAATACGTTACTCTCATTGAGTAACGTAACGGAATACGTTACAGAATACATTTTGGGGCATGTATTCAGTATTCTGTAGTGGAATACATTTTAAAAGTAACCTTCCCAACACTGCCATTGATCAACGTACACTGATCAAAGCTCATTAATCAAGGAACACTGATCTATGGCCATGAGTACCATTCACAGAGAGTTGGGGAATGGCTGCAATCACAGCATTGTAAGATGGCGAAAGATGTACCCATAGGCCCCCTCCTCGATTATGAGATGGTCTTTCCTACCAGCGTTCATCCCTGTCCAGGATGTGCACATCCTCATCACTGAAAGAGTGTCCACTGGCCTGTAGATGTGAACAGACTGCGGAGTCTTGGCCTGACGAGGTAGCTCTTCTGTGTTGTGCCATTCTCTTCGCCAGAGGTTGTTTGGTTTCCCCGATGTAAAAATCCTGGCAATCCTCCTGGCACTTAACAGCGTACACTATGTTACTCTGTTTGTGTCCCGATCCTTGGGGTGGACCAATTTTTGGCGCAGCTTGTTTTGGGGTTTAAAAGCCACCGAGACGCGGCATTTAGAAAAAATGCATCTCAACTGTTCCGATACTCCTGACACACTATGGGTTTTCGCTTAGGCAGCAGTTTTCCTTCTGTTCTGGATCAGCTGGAGCTTTCTTTAGGTGCCTTCCCAGCTTTGACAAATGTACAGCTGGGATAACCACATTTACTCAGGGGCTTCTTGATGTGATGTTTTTCTGCTTCTCTGGCCGCTGTGTCTGTGGAGGTGGTGTTCGCTCTATGTTGTAGCGTCCTGATGACACCCAGTTTATGCTCCAGTGGATGATCAGAGTCAAACCTTAAATACTGGTCCTTATGTGTAGGTTTAAGGTACACATTAGCTTTTAAATGTCCTCCATTACTGATGGAAATCTCACAGTCTAAGAAGGCTCCCTCTTCAGAGGGAAGAGTCTTGGCCCACGTTTCCTTCTACTGACCTTTGCTGACAGAAACTATGATGTAGGAAACTATGAGCTGCTAGTGGTCAAAATAGCTTTAGAAGAGTGGCATCATTGGTTGGAAGGGGGTGAGCAGTTGTTTATTTAGACTGACCATAAAAAACTGACCAGTCTCCAGTGAACTAAATTCAAGATGAGCTATGATGGCACTGATGCTACTGCTTGTTAGCTTTCTACAGAAGATGACTTCATTGCTCTAGAAACCATCTTGCCTCCCTCATACAATGTGGGCAGCCTCATGCTGCATTCAATTTTTAAACTTGATTTACTCATGTAGTGCCAAATCAAAACAACAGTCATCTCAGGGTGTTTTTTAATTAAAGGTAAAGACCCTACAATAATACAGAGAAAACCCCAACATCAGACAAGCCCCTTTGAGCAAGCACTTGGCAACAGTGGGAAGGAAAACTCCCTTTTAACAGGAAGAAACGTCCAGCAGAACCAGGCTCAGGAAGGGGCAGCCAGCTGCCAGAGAGCCAGTAAATATTTGGGCAGCAAGATCGTCTAAGTGAACCAGACCCTGTTTCAGGTCCCTCAACCATCTTTTTGTCTCTTTTAGTTCGCTTACACTGAAACCACATTTGAAATTTGTATTGTACTCTGGGGTAACTTGCACCATCATTGTCCTCAAATAGTCTTTGGTGGCTATCCCTGGACAAAGATGTTAGAGAGCTTATAGCATACTGTTCCATCTGTCCCAGAAATAAAAGTAACTCTCAACGACCAGCTAGTCTGCTCCACCCCCAGTTTCCTCCTGATCTCACATTGCTTTGGATTTATTGCTACCTCCATCCGATGCTGAGAATGTTATCATTACCATAATTGACAGATTTTCTAAAAACACCCACTTTGTAGCTTTAGCCAAACTTCCTTTCTCCACAAAAACAGAAAGCCTCTTAGTCCATCATGCTTTCTGCCTGCATAGCATTCTTGAAATTCTTGTAACTGTTTCAGACCAAGGTCCTCGATTGACATGAAAACCTTCTGTAAGACTCTAGGCTGGCCGTGGTTCAGGAGGTAGAGAAGATCACCTACTAATCGGAGGTTGGTAGTTTGATCCCTGTCTACTCTAGTCTGCATATCAAATGTCCTTGGCCAAGATTCTAACCCCGAATTGCTCTCTGATGCATTGATTGAAGTGTGTTAGATAGAAAGCACCTATATAGAAAATGCATAGAAAAAAGTGCTTGTATGAATGTGTGTGAATGTGTGAACAATGGGTGAGCATTATTACCATAACCCGTTCCTACCAGCATATCACCCCTGTTCTTCGGGAACTTCACTGGCTCCCAGTGAAATTCCGGATAATATTCAAACTTCTTCTGCTCATCTTCAAGGCCATTCATAACCTTGCTCCTCCTTATCTTTCTGATCTGTTAAGCACTACCTCTTCTGCCCGCTCACTTCGATCCTCTTCTTCTATCCAGCTTGCCGTGCCTTCTTTCCGCCTCACCACCATGGGAAGCAGAGCTATAGCTGCTCTGCTCCCAGGCTGTGGAAATCTCTACCCCCAGATATAAGAAATATTGGTTCTCTCCCCCAGTTTAAATCTCAACTCAAAACACATCCTTTCAAATCTGCATATTCACTGTGAACCCACTGTTTGTTAATTTTAACTTGTGCTTTTGTTTCTATTGTTCTTCATTTTGTCATCTCTATTATGTGTTTTATTCTGTTGTTAAGTGTCCTTGGGTGTCTTGAAAGGCGCCTATATTATTATTATTACAAGGCAGTCTGTAGAAAAGCACTATATGAGAACCAGTCCATTTAACATTTACTGGGTACAAAAGCCAGCCTATCGTCTGGATTCCATCTCCAGAGTAAAGTCCAAGCAGAGCAAATTGAGTGCTTGAAACAATTTTAAGATGTCTAGTTTTATCTTGGACTTTACTGCCTGGTCTGAAAACAGACCAAAGCTGCTCTTCTGAGAACTGTTACTCAAAATCAGCTTCTGGCAGACGGATGGAGGAACTCAGCTTCACATTACACCCCAGGTCAGAGTGTATGAGTCCTGGTCCCCGTGCCTCTCCGGATGGCTCATGTTGGCCACAGGTTTGTTTTTCTTTTTATCCCTCTCTCCTGCTTGCTTGGGCGAAGCTCATTGTGGGCTCTCGCTCTTGGCCCACGCCCCTGCGGTGATTACACCACCTGTTGCTGATCTGCTGGTGTTCCCTTTGACTATTTAATGCAGTCGGCGCTGGAACGTTGAACCTCCGGTGTTCGTGCTCTCAGCTCTCTCTCTAAAAAGACTCTCTCTGTGTTCATTGGCCTATTGGTTCTAATCGAGCTCTCTGTGTTTAGATCTCCCCGGAACTGGTGGTGGACCCTTTCCTGTGATCCCTGAGCGTGTCGGCGTGAGTGGAAAGAGTGGATGAAGAGGCGTGAGTGTGCATGGAAGAGGAGTGGCGGAAATTGGACTGTGGTGAAGAGCGAGTGTGGATTCCCTTCCCTCCATCGCCCGGAGCCCTGAACCTCTGCCCCATTCACTGTATATACATATCACTGTGGTTTCCCTTTGTGAAGATAAATCGTCACCCTTTTGCTTCCCTGAACGCTGTCTGCACTTGAGTCCATCTGTTAGCCATGACGGTATGGCTTTCCCCTAAAGATATTCATTGAAATCCGTTTTTAAGGAGCTGTCACCAAGATCACCAACATACACTGACTCTTTGGGATTGACAAGATTATTAGAGCACCTGCTGTCAAACCGCCCCCTGCATGAAGATTCATCCACGTATCAAGTACCTTAAATCAAACCTGTTGCTTCCAGTACTCTGAGTCCTGCTTTTGGGTCTACATTTACTAGGTTTATAAAATAAAAAGGAAGAGACAATTGAATTAGAAGGGAATATTTAAACAAAAGATGTTTTTAAAAAAGAAATTTCTTACTTGAGAAAAACATTGCATTGTTGATAAGCTGTACTTTCCTTAGAAATGTCTTGATGCATTCTCAATCATCCAGGAAAGTAAATCTCCAAAAGTTGATTCTGTTCGAGACTGAAGAAGTCACTTGGATGAGTGACGAAACGTTTCTCCCACAAAACGCTACGTCCAGATGAACAGAATCAACTTTTGGAGATTGCCTTAGAAATGTTTCCAGTGTAAGTGGAAGCATGCCAAACTGCACAATACCCCCCCATATGCTCAGTCCTAATTCTTTAACAGCTTTCAGGGTTTTAAGTGACATTTTAATTTTGTGAAATTGTCATGCTGGTGCTAATTTTTAAAGGGAAGCCCCAAATGCGGAAAAAATATTCACATGTGCAGATAATCAAAGAAAAAGAAATGTGCTAGTAAAAGAAGACAATGGGGAATTTTTTTCTGAGAGCACATTGGGAGGTTTTGTTTTTTTCAAAGTCGCAAAGCTATGACATCATAGCAAAGTCACTGGTCACTTGCAATTTTGAACCTGGAGAAACATCATTATGTTGATCCAGGAACAACACCAACACAAGAATATAAGAGAGACCATGGGACATGGTGTCAGAGGGAGACACAAGGTTGATCTGACAGTGTGGGAAAAGAAAGCAATACACACCTTTGTTCTTTTTTGCCTGCATTAGGATCTCATTACCCTTCTTCACAAAGGATGTTAAGTAAAAACAGGAAAAACACTTGAGCAATTAACCTTCAAAATAAAACAGGAAGTAAACTGAAAGGCAGAAATATACAGTGCAAAAACACAGAGGGCACACGTGAGATAGAGGAAAGGGAACGGCGTTCAAAAACACAAAGAAATGGAAAAACTAAGAATTTCTGATTAAAAGCAGAGCACATCCTGCATTCCTCTCTTGTTGTGGTTTTCTTTGTCAGTTGTGTTGCACACCCCAGAGATGCTGCAAAACACTGCGTAGTGAAGAAGTGAAAGTAGAAGTGACATCTACTTTCACACAAAAATGTTTCCATTTAAGACTTCATAAGGATTATTATGTTTTGAGATGTATTTCTATAATTTCCAATCTCTTTTTTTCAAATACACAAACAGAAAACAGTTTAACCAAACACATACTTACAGAGTAGGAAAAGCAAAACAGAATTAATAGAAAAGTCTGTCAGGGACAGGAAGGCTTGGCATGAACCAATTAACACACCTGAGGTGATTGAATCACATGTAGACCTGAGAAACCTCCAATCTACTTCACACATAAAGTTTAGACCTCTGTTTTTGTGCCTTATTAATGTACACACTTTGAGATGGAGAACTAAAAAGTGAGCTTTGATTTTTTTTATAAGTGAGAGCGCCCTTTGAAAACTCATGGCCACACAGTGCCCTAGAAAAATTACCATTAAATAACAGAAAACCCCCAAATCTGCCCATCCATCCTCAGGAAAACTAAAAACAGATTAAACAGAGCCTTTTTTAAAGCACTCTGTAAACATCATGCCATGTTCCAATGGTTGTCCTGTGTAATAAATATGATCAAAGTTTCAGTTAAAGAGTACAGTTTTTTTTTTATCTGGGTTCAATGTGACACTACTGATCTGCTGCTCATACCTTCTGTTTGCCAGCGGTAGCATATTAGAAGAAAGCAATCTTAAAGTGAGGGTGGATTCAAAGGGGGAGGGGCTAAAATGTCTTTTTTAGACAGAGAATGAGCTAAGGGACTGTAAAAAGACAGTATGGGTATGGCAAAAGCATGAAGTAGGATTTGAATGAGCTGTTTTTGGCTGTTGGTGGGAATTTGTTTCTGCAACTTTCTGTGGTTTTCTAAAAAAAAAAAAAATCTAAAAAAAAAAAAAAGAATCCATAAGTCCCCAAAGCGAGAAAGCATTGACAGCAGAAGGAACTTGATAAATTATTCACAACTACAGACACACAGAGAGGACTGGACACACAGTCTGTGCTCCTCTACAATGGTAGGACTCATTTCTATCCTCGGACAGGTGATCTGTTACAGAGTTGGGGCTTCACAGTAGAATCAGCTGTTACACAGCAGCTGTACTCTGAGTCCCAACTCCATCTGTCAGGAAGGCTTTAAAAAGTCTGATCGGTTTGTGGAGTTCAAAGTACTTTCCTGTCGAGGTTATTATTATTTTTCCAGTTTTGGAAGTTGTGTTTTGAGTATCTGCTGTAGTTCAGTTCAGTTTAGAAATAATACAATACAAAGTGATGAAGTGAGTTTGGCAGATACACAGACACTACATTTAGGTGATAACTTATTCATAAACCTCAGGCCTGATAGCCTCTTTCCACAAATTTACAGTGGAACTTTTTGGGCTATTAAATGGTCTGTTTACCAAAACTTCTAAAACTTCGACTACTCTCTAACCCTTGGCTCAAACTCACTCTGACAGTAAAGAACTGGTGACTCCAAAATAAAGAAAAGGAATGAAAAAAAAATATTTTTTTGATTTTTGCTTCCCACCTTTGCCAAGTGCTTGTTCATAGAGTGTCATGATTGTAAGGAATCTCTCTGTATTAGGGTCTTTACCTTAAAATATACTGCAAGGTAATTGCTAGTGATAGGTTTTAATTGCATTAGTGAACTTCTTGGCTAATGCCAACTAAATGCTCAGACAACACGATTGGTCAGTTGCCATACTGATCCTGGACTGAGATTGTTATCGGAATCAGTATCAGAAGAACTTTATTATCCAAAAACATTATGATGGTACAGGAACAACAGCAACATGCTGATGTTAGATCACCTGATTTCACTGGGGCACTGACAGCAACCTCCAGCAACCACTCACCACCAACCAGTTAGCGACTACACGTTTTTCGTTAAAGAACAGAGGTTAGCAGATAAGCAGTCCTTAGGCCTGAGGAAGATCTGTTCTCATGTTATCTCTATATTTGTCTGGATTATAAAGGGGGCAATTCCAGTTCTCCAAAATCACTTCTCTGGTCTTTGCACTTTTGTTTATCTGCTTGTATTCTCTGAGTAATCGTCCCTGTATCCGGCTCTTTAAATGTTTTCCTGTCTGTGATGGTCTCCTTGGGATTTTCTGCATCTCTGCCTCCTCCCCAGTCTTTTCCTCTAAACTAATTCTGTTTATTTAACTATATGAATATGATTTTTCATAAGTATGGACTTATACCAACAAATCTGTGTGTGAGAGTGTGTAACAAAGATTAATATCACTGTGTAACACCAACATAAAAAACCACACACACAGAGAAACGGACCTCACACAGAGTGCCGTTATCCTGTGTGTCATCTTGTTCTATTAAAGAGCTTCTTCTCTCCTTATCAGCTCCAACCTACACACACACACACACACACACACACACACACACACACACACACACACACACACACACACACACACACTATCGACTAGCAAACAGATGAAAGCTCTTTCAGTCTTTCAGCTGAATTCAATTTAAAAACACAGTTAGTTAGAAAGATATTGATCGGTTTCACAATAAAAGCCCTTTGACCTTTGATATTACTGGGATTCACTGTAAAAAATATATATATGGATTTGTTAGACACTATGTATGTGTGTGTGTGTGTGTGTGTGTGTCTGTGTCTGTGTCTGTGTGTGTGTGTGTGTGTTCAGATGGCCTGTACTTGGATATTGGTGGTGTTTGCATGTTTTTAATCACTGTTTTTGACTCCGCTGGTGGTGGTGCAGGAGAAGATGTTCTAGCTTTGAGGCTCAGAGGTTGTCAGTTTTTATTGTGCCTTCAGGTTTTTTCTTTTTTGTATTTTAACTCCTCCTGGCAAAGTCCTGTTTGAGTCATAATAATGCCTTCAGTGCCAGTACCATGATCACAAAGAGTCTGGTTTAATCCCAGTAAAGTCTGGTTTAATCCTAGTGGAGTGTCATTTGATCTCATTATTGTTTGTGCATCAAACAAGTTTACTTGCTTTCCAGAGCAAATTTCAGGCTCTTGTGTGCCGCAGCAGAAACAATGCTCAGCTTTTTAAACTAATGTAAATAAAATGTTGGTTTCAGTTTAAACAAAAGATGAAAGTATTTATGTTTTTTTGTCACAGTGATATACAAATACAAATAGATAAATATTACAAAAACAATCCAAAGACTAATAACAAAAAATATCAATTTGTCTTGGTTTAAAATTAATCCATGTTAATTAATAAGTAGTACTAATGTAATAACTATAACAATGTTATAATAAATGCAATATTATTACTGTTATCATAAGGAGCAGTGCTAGTATTTACATTTGTTTGAAATGTATACACTTTAAATCAATATAAAAATATTAATTGGAAATGTAAATTCTTTTGGCTTCACTGGTCCTCCACAGACATTATGTTTAGATTAAATCAAGAAATTTTCCAGTTCAGGGGGTATTTAAAAACATTATGTCTGCTATTATTCTAGATATTCATTGTTATAAGATCAAAACCAGAATTGTTTTTGTCCAGTTTTCAGTTTTTTCTGAGACCTGTGGCTCTGAGCCCAAAGCTCACTAGTTCCTACTTGCAAATTAATAAAAATAGATTTGAGAGTTATGTAGCTTCATTAAATCTGCTGTAATAGTTTGTTAAGTCACCTTGGGTCACCAGAGTTTTTAGAAAATATTACCCAGGAAACAGGAGAAGCATTGGTATCATTTTTGGCAGTGTGATAATAATCCATAAATTGTATCTAGCTAGTAGCAGTTAGTAAAATGAAGATCACGTAGTAACATTTAATGGAAAGTCTCGTGACTGGTGGAAAATCTTTTCTGCTGCTCAAAGATTTCTGGGAAAAACTATAAATTCCTGAAAACACCAGTTATATTATCTCTCACACTCACACACACACACACACACACACACACACACACACACACACACACACACACACAGTCACGCTACATATATTTACAGAAGAAGAGAGGTGACAGAGAGAGAATCTGTCTCATTGGTAGAGTAACAATAATTAATACATTTATCAGTTTGTTACTTTCATATTCTTTCTAAATGTAGCTTTTAACACTTAAACAGCATAGCTCATTGCCCTGGGAAATGAACCATGATACAGTAGCTTGGGTAACATCTGCTCATATCTTGGTGAATTCAGTTTGTTAGAGCCACAAAAAGCAGCAGCACAGGTCAGCTGATCACAGGCTAAATACACAGAAAAATCTACTTGAGCAGAAAACAAATTATTTAGACTTATTTCTAAGTGATTGTGCTACATCTGAACTTTGTGTCCCCCCTCTAGTCCAATCCCTCTCTAAGCCCTGAGTGTTAAAGACCTTTTTAGCAAGTGGCAACCGTAAAAGCGGAGAGAAAAATGTCACAGGAGTGAATGTGAGAGGAACCAAACACAAATCTGATTCAGTGAGTTAATCTAATCAGAATCATTACTTTAATTCATGTTTAGATGAACTCTAGATGCAACCATCCCAGCCTACTACAACCTTAATAACAGCACTGCAAACTAACCAGTCTAACCTGCATGAACTGCCTGGTATTTTCATGTATCCGCTAAATAACAATAATTTAGCATTTCAGTTTGTTTCACATGACATTTCACAAAAACAGCAACATGCTGCTGCAGATATTTTTTGCCCACTTTACTGCTGTAAAACACAGACATGCCCACAGTGGTGAATGCTGGGTCTATGTACATCCATGATTGCAGTTCTAAGATAAGTTTAATAAACTTGGACCAGGACCAGTGTTCTGATCAAGTAAGAAGAAAACGTGTCTTTGAAAGCGGCAGCTCTTTTCACTCTCTGTGTGTCATTTGGGTAATACCATTTTGTAATTTTGCCTCACAGTGGTTCAAACATCCAGGTCACAACGACAGTGTGACCTGGATGTTTGTGGACACCGTGGAATAAGACTTCTAGTCAGCCTCAAAGCGGTTCTGGCAAACAGTCAGATGACACAGGAGGTGGAAGAGGTAATCTACACACACTGTTTACCATGGTGGGATGCTGTGGACCACGACTGAGGATATAGTCAGATGGTGGAAAAACACTTTGAGCATCTTTTCAATCCCACAGCCACGACTGAGTCTTGAAAGCACTTACGAGGAGGGGGACAACACGCCCATCACTGTGGCGGAAAGTCACTGATATAGTTGTCTGTGAAGGTTCTCAGTCATCCAGGTCACTGTAGTCTAATAAGCTTGGAAAGAAAAGAGTCTGGACTTCTTTAAGTTTCTTGAAGACGTTTCACCTCTCATCCTCTTCCTAATTCACTAATATAGTTAAACAACTGCACACTGGCGGGACCCCTGGGATGGGTAAGATTTGCTCTGAGCTCCTGAAGGCTCCAGATATTGTAGGGTTTTCTTGGTATACATGTCTCTGTTTTCTCAAAAAGGTGTTTCCTACTGTTGGACCACATATTCTAAACATAATCAATACCAGCCTCTTGTCAGGTCAAGTACCAAGTGAGTTTAAGCATGCACTTATTGATCCCTTATTTAAGAAACCAGGCTCAGACATTTCAATTATGACAAACTTCAGACCCATCTCTAAGCTTACTTTTCTGAGTAAGATCCTGGAAAAGATTGTTCACACTCAGCTGATGGACTATCTAAATGATTTTCACATTTCAGAAGCTCATCAGGCTCATTTTGTTCCCAGGACGCAGAGAGGCTGAGGGAAATCTCAAACATTTGCAGAGTCAGGCTTGTAGCACTACCCACATAGCAAAATTGGTATGGTCCGGATCTGGCCCACACACCGCAAAGAATGACGGCTCTTTGATGGCCCAGATCTGGTTTGCCAGAGGTGGCCCACACATGGGCCAGCACAAGGCCAGTTGCAGACACAATGGTGGTCCTTTGCTGGCCCATGTGTGGATTACCTCTGGCAAACCTGGTCTGGGCCACCAAAGGGCTGTCATTCTTTCTGGCTGTCTAATCTCTGTTCAGACAGTGAATGGACTGATTCATATATAGCATTTTTCAACTCTCCCAGATTACTCAAAGTGCTCTATACAACATGCCACCTTCACCCAATCACACACTTTCTCTTAACTGAGTGCTTCCTAACTAGATTCATACACATTCAAACTCACGACATGCAGACTGGAGAAGGGATCGAACTACTAACCTTCTGATCAGTAGGTGACCTGCTCTACCACCGGAGCTACAGCCACCCGCTGGCAAAGTTGAGTAAACCCTCACTAGGTTTTGGATAAAGTGTACACTCACAAACCTGTCAAACCTGCATTTGAAACGTTGGCTACCATAGTAGTGTAGTATTGCAACATGGCATTTGGGTCTTCTAACTAAAATAGGAAAATAGGAACATAAATAGTGCCATCATTGCCAGACCTGGCCCACATCTGGTTGACATACACCCTGTCATGACACCAGTCAGTCAGAAGTGCCAGCTTGATGCCAGATCCGGGCCAGGCCTGTTTTCTATGAGCCAGGCCAGATAAACCAAACCACAATCGAGCCAGATATGGTATGCCATCACATACACAGTGCCATCTATGCCAGGCCTGGCCCATATCTGGATGACATACGTCTTATCATGCCAGAAGTCAGCCAGCAGTGCCGGCTTGATACCAGATCCGGGCCAGACCTGCTTGCTATGTGGGTAGAGGCTCCATTTCTACCAATAAATGTTTTTAAAAAAATAAATAAATAAATAAATAAAAGTAATGAACGATATTATGGTAGCGATGGACTGTGGTAAACATGTAGTGCTGGTTTTATTGGATATGACTGCTGCATTTGACACAGTGGATCAAGACCTGCTGATCTCTCGACTACAGCATTGTGTAGGGATTTCTGGCTTGGCACTTTCGTGGATAAAATCATATCTCTCTAACAGGAGGTTTTGTGTTAAGTAAGGTTTGGCTTCATCCTCTGTGGCCCCTCTGGCGTGCCACAGGGATCTATTCTTGGGCCACTACCGTTTTCACCGTATCTCCTGCCACTGGGTGCGATCTTCAGAAAACACATAATTTCATATCATCTATATGCTGATAGTTGCCAGCTTTATTTACCTTTCAGTCACTCTGACAGCTCTCCGATTGGATGCCTGCTTGATTGTCTTAGTGATGATAAGTCATGGATGGCTCTAAATTTTTTTTAATTTTAATGAATGTAAAACGGAAGCAATTTTATTCGGTCCCAGTCATTCCTCTGGAACCCCAGTTGACCTTGCTGCTCTGATCCAGAGCTAGATAAGCAGCAGAAAACAGATGGATGGGTAGATGGCTCAATTAAAGCTTGATAAAAAACAATATTTTAAATAAAATTGAAAAATCTCAAATAATGTAATGCCATGTAGTTGTAGTAATAATAATAATAATAATAATAATAATAATAATAATAATAATAATGATAATAATTCTTATTATTAATGTTTTAGTGCTTGAAATAAAATAGAAAATACTTTTCTCATCTTTGGTCTGCCACAGTCACTGCATTCAT
Organism: Oreochromis aureus; assembly: GCF_013358895.1. NCBI lineage: Eukaryota > Metazoa > Chordata > Actinopteri > Cichliformes > Cichlidae > Oreochromis > Oreochromis aureus. The sequence goes on along the minus strand of NC_052958.1, from coordinate 21,441,074 downwards.
AATGAAAATTGAATCATTTTCGAGTTTAAGGAGTATTTAAAAGTATCCCATGCCTGCTCCTATACCAAATATTTATTTCAAAAAATACATTTCACATGTTTTGATACTTTCTGAGACCTGTGGCTCAGAAAACCCAATGGTTCCTACTTGGAAAATATTAAAAACAGCTGACAAATATATAGCTTCATTATTATATCTGCCTTAGTAGTTTCTTAATTCATGCAGGTTACTATAGTTTCTAGAAAATGTTTTGCAGTGTAAAAATAGTTTTAGCTAGTAGCAGCTGCTAAAAAGGAAGCACAAAATAAAGACAATGTGGCAAGAGTTAGTGAAAAGTCTTGTGAAAGTGCTAATTGGTGGAAAGCCTTTTCTACTGCTTGAAGACTTCTAGGAAAAACTGTCAGTTCCTGCAAACACAAGTTATACTCTCTCTCACACACACAGTCACGCTACATATATTTACAGGAGAGGAGAGGTGACAGAGAGGGAGTCTATCTTAACAGTAGAGTAACAATAATTAATACATTTATCCATTCATTGCTTTGATATGCTTAATAAATGTAGCTTTTAACACTAACCAAACAGTGTCACTCCATGGTGTGGGAAATCAGCTGTGGAGCTGCTTATATTGATGGATTAGACCCACAGGTTAGACCAGGGGTCGACAACCCGCGGCTCTGGAGCCGCATGCGGCTCTTTAGTCTTTATTTTGCGGCTCCGGGTGGTTTGGGAAAATAAATTAGAAGTATAGCTGAAGTGTATTTTATTTGTGTTTAGTTCTTTTTTTTAACTTGTAGTTCTAAATTGGAAGATTATTGTGATTTTGAAATGTAAAAACAAAATTATATCTTATCATTTTTTCATCGCTCAAAATAAGCGTCACACTCGCAGAACCCGGTGTACCTGCCAAAACGCCGTGCATTTATCGAGACTATCGACACCAGGTAGGCCAATTATGGATCTTCGGATCCACATTATGTCGGCAGCTGTTCTCCACCATGAACTATGTTAAAAACAAACACCGCTCAGGCCTCACAGATGACAGCTTACAGTCCTGCGTAAAGATGAAAGCCCCGATTTGCAGACGCTGTGCGCCGAGGTTTGGGACCAGAAGTCTTATTGTAAACATATCACGGCAGACCCGACGATGTTTGCATGAACATGCTTTTCAGCATCTCTTTATTGACCACTTTTCACACACGGTTGCTGTACGCATACAGCCGGTTGTAGCTTTTCAGCTCACAGCCCGACAACACAACAGCAGAGAGAGCACAGACTTTAAGGCGGCGAGGCGTGATTGCGGGTGCCGCTCATGTGCGTCCGACTCCCATGCAGCGGCACTGCAGACCACGCCCCGCCACACACATTAACCAATTTTGCAAATATCAATTTTTTTTAGCGGCATAGTGCTTTTTTTCCCAATTACTTTTTAAAAGTCAGGTCAAGGCTCCAAAAGCCCAAAGGCGATATAAGGGAGGCGGCTCACAACAGTTTTTGTTTGCTACATGGATCATTTTAGTTCAGCTGGGTTTCTTTCCTTTTGTTATATTTCTTTAAGAGTTTAAAATGTGTTATTTACTTAAATAAAATGTAATTTTCTCTGTAGCACTTCATGGATTACATAAGCAACACACCTTAGTTTCTCTGTGGATTCTTTTAAAAAGCAGTTAAAAACTTTTCTGTTCAAACAAGCCTTTTGTTGATCTACGTATTTTATATTCTTTACATTATTTACATTTGATCTTTTACATTGTGTATAATGTCTATTGATTGTATTGTTTATTTTAATATTTGTGTACAGCACTTTGTGACTGCCTGTCTGTGAAAAGCGCTTAATAAATAAACTTTACTTACTTACTTTAGTTGTTCACAGAAAGCATAAAGGTAAAAAAAAACAATATATACAGTGTTAACTTCATTTTAGATTTCAAAAAGTATTTGCGGCTCCCAGTGTTTTCTTTTGCGTGGAAACCGGGTCCAAGTGGCTCTTTGGGTGTTAAAAGTTGCAGACCCCTGGGTTAGACCCACAGGTCAGCTGATCACAGCCTGTACAAAAGGAAAAATCTACTGGAGCTTTGCAGCCACTGTGCTGTTTTTAAGCATTTCAAACCTTTTTATTTATTTTAGTCTCCTTTTGCATCACTTCCTTTGCACCTTACCTCTGCTGTTTTTGTGCTTCTTTGTTGTGTTGTCTATTGGCAGGTTTCTCGCTGTTTTGGGTCATTTTTTGGCCTTTTGCAGTCATTCTGTGTCTGCTTTAACGTTGCCCTTTGTTCTGTTTTGGTTTGTCCCACTTTGTGCTTGATTTGCATCTCTCTGTAGTTGCTTGGTTTTTCTCTGCCTTTCTGGTGACATTTGCTTTACAGTAAACCTCCATCACACTATGGACATGCAGGAGGACTGGTGTATAACAGCAACCCAGGAGGTCCGTTAGATCAACAACAAGGTGCAACAGCTGCATGTCATTGCTGGTTGAACCTCAGAACTGTTTTTATATTAATTTAAGTGATTGTTTCAAAGCAAATATGGCAGCAAATTAGAAAGAAGGGGGCCAGCCTGGCTGTGTGGCTGCTTTGCCTTTTTTCTCATCCTTTGGTTTCTCTCTGCAGTAATTTTGTGTTGATGTGCATTATTCGTTTGCCCCTTTCTGATTTCTCTTATTCAGTTTAATAATTTTCTTTTCAGGTGGCAATTTTATGCTTTTTTAAAAATCTTTTTTTGTTTAATTCCCTTCCAGCACGAAATGTTAATTGTCACTTCTGACGGAGGTTCTGGATGAGACCCCCTTTGGCGCCTGAGCCGGTCCCCTGCAGGCCTGTTCGGTTATCCTGTTATCCCATTAAAGGGGCGCTCCATGGGGAGTTTTCCTTCATGAAAGTGGACGGTCTAAAGCACAGAGCATCTTATGTTCCACCTTTTACCCTTGAGGCACAATTGTGCTTGATAAATTCAAGTGTTAGGTAACGCTGTAGCTCTAACAGCCCCACAGGCTGTTGAGTTTGAGTGGAGCTCAACACACACAGTGTAGTTCAACAGCGGGAGGTGACGAACTTCAACTTCTCGTTTCTATTTCCAAATTTATCTGGAGGAGGAAAACCGTGAGAACAGTATGTCCGCCGGTCTGTTTATCATTTTGTGCTTTTCTTCTTTCAGATCTCTTCTTCCAGCGAACCGACCGGAGCTGTGCTGCTCCCAGTGTGTGTGCGCTGATAACAGTGCTCGTCTGATAATCAGCCACAATTACATCTCAGCAGAGGGAGACAGAGAGGAAGTGGGTGGTAGGAGGAGAGAACTATTGATATGGTAATATGTGTGACACGCGCAGGCACGCACGCTGAGGCCTATTGTACGGTGACAGCAGGAGAATAGCAGGTTTCATTTTCTCTCACCAACCTTTTATTACAATGAGATACTGAAACCACTCATTAGAGGCAGAGACAGCAGAGAGGTGTTGCTTTCAAGTGAATTCGTGCAGAATGAAATGCAGTGAAGGTGACAGAGCCCGACTGTTTAGAATTATTATTTGACACATTTAGTGCCTTTTCACACTAAATCACACTTGCAAAGAGCGCACTTGGAGACGCCGAGATTGATTTCATGTATGTTTAATGGTCCCATCTCACAGGGACTCTTCAGCAGCACGGCGTATGTTTTTTAAACAAATCCATCTACAAATCTAAACAGAGCTGTTCTGGAATATCTAAAATAAATAAAATACATGACCTCTCCTCCTTTTCCCCAGTCACAGTAAACTATAATAGTTAGTACCTAAAACAGGATAGCTGCTGTGTTTTGGCATTTTGGCTGCTATGCACACATACTCTTAGCCACAAGGCCAAGAAATACTTAGAGATTGTCCCCTTAGCATCAGTGATTTGACGCACACACTGTGACATTACTGGCTGCTGACAGCTATTGATCCCGTTTATGGAGCAACAACGGAGGCAAAAGGAGGCAGGAGGGTGAGTCAAGTTTCTGAGTCAGGAGATGCCAGTTAAGCCCCCGTTATTTCTGGTTCCTGGACATGATCCTTCATCTGATCAGTCTCATGAACCTTTGAACGTGGACTTTAAAAATAAAAATCTAAAGAAAAAAGGGCGAAAAACAATTTAGAGGGAGGAGGGGTTAGTGGTGGAGTGAAGGGAGTCATTTTGCTGCTTACAGCAGAAACCACAGTTTGAGGCTTGCGTGTGACATATTTTCATGCATTAAATTTAAAAATTTTATGAATTATAATTAAAAATGATATTGCTTCATTTAAAGTATTGTTGGTGAAGCCAATGAGATTTTCAGAAAAGTAGAATGATGAATTTTACGGTGGGTTATGTAGTCTTCGCATTGATGGCATCATCATCTGCAGGATATACAGATGCATGGAAACTGTGTGAAACTGAAAGCGAGTCGTTTATTTGACTGTTTGCAGTAAATTCAAAAAGAAAAAGAAAAGCACAATCCGAAAGGCAGAAACTATAAACTTCTGAAAAATAAAGCTAACCAAAATATGCTCTGATAAGAAGAGACAGCAACTACATATAGACAGAAGGGTAATCAGGGAAGTGGCGACAGCTGAGAGAACGAGACACAGCTGAGCTAAATCACAGAGGACGAGACAAAGGAAGCAAAACTAAAAGCAAACACAGGAGCTGTAAATGAAACAGGAAGTGTGATAACGTAACGATTTGACACAAGGGGGCAGTACAGCAAGCAGAATTAAACTCTAAAACAACTACAGACCAAGAACATAAATAAATACACTAATAGGAAAAAAAAAAACATAAACATAATATTTACATGCAACCCATGTAGTGTGCACATGTAGTCCAGCTCCTACGACATTACATCCATACATGCTGTTGCAAGAAGGTTCGTTTTCTTTCCCAGAACAGCCTCAAGAGTCTGAAGGAGACACCAGCAGATGGGTTCTTACTCAGAGAGAGCTGGAAAGGTTCATCAGCCCAGCAGCAGGAGCACAACGGATCTGACTCTGAGAAGGAAGCTCCACAGTGGACTACACGTGCATGCTTCTAACCGAACTGTCTTCATGAGGGCCAAAGTCCTTTACTGGGACCTGTGCTCACAGCCCAGCACTGTGCAGAAGTGGCATTTTCTTCACAAATGACACTAAGTTCACTGAGCATGTGTGACAGGAAAGTATCCATGGCAACAATTATGTTTCCTACAATGCCATCCAGCCTGATGCGTTTATCAGCGGGTAGGTGATAGCCTGGCCTTCTCTCAATGGCACCCTGAGGGCTTTTATGTAGGATCAAATCAGATAGACTGTCAGATCTCGCTGCTGATGCAGTGCATCCTGGGCTCCTCCTGATGCGTAACCGCGCCTGACCTCTTAGCAATTGGAGTTTGTGCGGAGTTACTGGATGACATAAGCATCGATATTATTAATAGGCCCTTAACACCACAGACTGTCAAGGGGCTCACTGGTGCCTTGATCCAGGTCCGGGAGGAGATACGGCAGAACACCATCCATCAGGAGCATGCCCAGATGGTGGGGGTGCAAACAGCCTCCTGAGCCACTTATTGGATCAGTCTGTGATTTCCATTTGTGGGATTTTACATCCATCCCTCAGAGTGTTGATGATTTTGGTTTCTACTCATTAATGTTAACGATGCCATTTTGCTCTTAACAAATTAAACAGTGTATTTCAGGTGTTACACAGAGTTTTTTAACGTAAATGTTTCATTCATCAAGACCCAGCTTTCCCTTAGTTATTTTGCACCGTGCATAAATCTGTCATATATCTGTCATTTTGAAAAGTTACATTTAAAAAACAGTAACAGAGTGATAGAAAAAAGTCATTTCCTGTGGCATTTCCTTACTTTATGTCATGAAAAAAAACTACAATTCAAGGAAGAACTGAATGGAAAGACCTGCAGGGGCATTTCTATCAGTTTTCACACACGCTGCAGATTTTTAAATTTTGCTGAAACCCTGAAAAAGTGAATCTGCAGAGGTGAATATAAAAGTCTGCAAAGACAAAGAAATCAGTATGGACATTCATCTGAACCACAATCACACAGTGAGAAACCTGCACATCAGTCAGCAGTGCTGGCATTCATAGACTTCCATACTGACTCCCACAGTGAAGTTAGTTTCATACAGCAATTTTCTTTAAACTGTAGTCACTATTCAGCAAATAGCACACACATACACACACACATTGTGGTGATGTCAAATTAATAGTAGCACAGTGTGTTCGGGGCCCAAAGCTGCAGATAGAAGCTCAATCATCCATCAACCCTGACTGCTGATATAATTACTACACACACGTGCACATACACTTGCAGAGACTCTGTCATTTCCCCATGTTTTCTCCACCTGTCTCAAGGAAACAACCAATTTTCTCTGAACATTTCCATTTACCTTGAAGCTCTCTGTTTTTTCATTCTCTCTTTGTCAGCCTGTGTCTCTACTTTCTGACTGGCTGCGACGTGTGTGTTCACTATTGATTAGTAATTCATTAACATCTGGTCAGTGAGGTATTTTTTTTTCCAAAAACAAACAACTCTTAGACTTTATCCCGTCACCTCTCTGCATTGAATCATACTTGTACATTAATACATTAATCTCTGGCTCTCTTCCACAGTATGTCTTTTGTCTTGTCTTTCTCCCCTCACCCCAACCAGTTATTGCAAATGGCCGCCCCTCCCTGAGCCTGGTTCTGCTGGAGGTTTCTTCCTGTTATAAGGGAGTTTTTCCTTCCCACTGTTGCCAAATCGCTTGATCATACAGGGTCATATGATTGTTTGTTTTTTCTCTGTATATATTATTGTACGGTCTACCTTACAATATAAAGGACCTTGAAGCGACTGTTGTTGTGATTTGGTGCTGTATAAATAAAACTGAATTGAACTGAATCTAGTCAAAGGTGAGCAAACTGATTAAAATAGACAAAAGTTCAACTGAACTCCATGATGCCGACAGTCTTCTTAAAGAAGTTGTTATGTTATTGTTGTCTATAAAGCATCATTTTACTCTTTTTGTCCCAGCTTTCTTTTGCCAAGCTCGTCGTATTATTATTTTTTGAATTGTAACTTTAAAGATGAATGCTTGTTAAACTTTTTTAAAAATTTGTTCCAAAAAATGCACGATTTTGTCAAAAAATATATCCTTATTATTTGTAGTTTATGCCCTTGTAGGTTTCCCTAACTGGCTGGTATTGTTTGTTAGTATCCAGAAGGATAATACAGCATAGTATGTTTTAGGGTAGCCCTCCCTACTACTGACAGGATGCATTTACGCTCTTATTGTCCCTTGCTTATCACGTCCGGCTGTGAAAACAACCAGACGTGAATATACTCAGCTTGAGGCTCAGAATGACTGATACATTGTAAACCAGAGGGTGACATCATGGTGGCCTGCACATCCCTCCAGTCTTAGATTGGAGTCTAAGGAGTCGAAAGGCTGAGTCTGTACTTTGGGTTCTTTGATGTGTTGCTGGGCAGTTTTTGGGGCGTGACAGCAAAATTTCCATGCAGGACATCCTTGAGCATACTACTGTAAAACATGTCACCCATTTAAAATTACAGAAAAAACTTAAAGAGTACAACACATAAGTGTTGTTATGTTGTCAGTGTAGAAAGGAACATGTGAGTTATGCATGCAGTATTGTATACTGACAGGGAGTTCTGAAACTGTGTATCAATTGCATTAATTACTGTATCCAAAACAGGTGCGTCTGTCCACTTTTTATGTGTCTGTAATGGTTAATCCACCAGAATATAATTATTGCTGTTATCCATGAATTTTAAAATTTACTGGGTTTTTTTGTAAAGCAGAAATAAATAGTAAAGAACATGACTATTCCAGTTATTTACAGAAATGTGTCTTAGTGGCTGAATTTTGTGCTTGATTGGTTTTTGTGTGCTGGCTCTGACTCGGGTATGAAAACCTGAACTCTTTTTGTTATAACTAACAAGTAATTTTTTAGTTTTAAACAATTTCCGGACAGATTTCTAGAATATCTGGGTTTTCTTGTTTTGGAGACAGGTGGTCTAATACATTTTTAAAGAATTTTCTTGAAGATGGACTTGTGAAGCTTTAGGATACTGGGAATAAACAGAATTATGCAGACAGAAATGTTGGCAGTGTTTGCAAGTTTAACTTGCTCTGTCCTCTCAGTGCTCTTGAACATCACATGCTGTTTGCAGGGCTTCTGTTTCTGTTGATTTTGTTGTTTCCTGGGACCTGAAACCTAACATTTCTGCCTTGTATCAGAAATGTTACTTCATTTCTATATAAAACAGGAAAGTTTCATTTATTTGCTAGTTCATTCATTGATGAAAAAATCACTGTTTATTTATTGTTAATCTTGCTTATTTTACATTTAGTTTTAGCCTCATTTTTTGCTATAACAAACAGGGTGTGGAACAATGGTTTGTTGTCACTTGACCTTAGGCATATAGCTGCCAGCCTGCCTGAGAGTGGACCACATTCATGAACAGGATACAAACAGCATGTTGTCTAGAAGACTCGATGTAAATGATTAAAGACGTTGAGTGAAACATCTTCTCTCTAACAACTCTTTGAAACTCAAACTGATCTGCAGTCTCTATCTGTCTGTGGAGGCTTTGCACATCAAATGCTCCTGAGGACTTTTTATGTAAGAGACGTTTCTTACAAAACAAGAACAAATCTGAAAAGCTGTGAACAACTATGTCCTTCTCCCTGTGTGGATGTTACTGTTTTTAAAAGCTCTTTGTGTTTCACCTCCAAGGAAGAAGCTGAACTCAAGTGTTTGTCAGTGGCTTCATGTGTATTTAAACAGACTGTATTAATATGCAGATTTTTCCTCTTTTCTATTGCTCGTGTTTTTAGATTTCTGTGAATGGACTTTCAGACGTGTCACAGGAAAACACAGAAATGTGTTTCCAAAACATCACAGGAAGTGCCTGATTGGCTTCTTCAGTCTGTTAAATCTAAAGTAGAAATGATGCTGGAATGTCACACTGATGCCAACTGCTGCAAATGTTTTTGTGAGACAGTTATCTCTTAGAGTTCTTTCACAAAAATGATATCCGTGAAATCACCTTTCTTTCAATTACAGCTCAACTACTTAAAATTTACCAGTTCGCTGGTAATCTATAGGTGTAGTGTAAGGGCTTTTTTGCCACATGATAAAACCATTCAAATGTTACCTTAATGTGAAGTCAAGCTTTCTTGTTGAAATTATTTTTTTATTTGAATGTCCCAAACAGTGAATACCCATGACTTTCTTCGCTGGTGACCTGGTGGACATTAAGGACACTATGTCACATTACCAAGGATGTCTGAGCCAACGAGAAATTGTGTTCCACTTGTGCCAAGTTGGTTCACAAGCTAAAGTCTAGGCAGGCCTAGAGACCTTTTGAAGATGTCCTCTGATCACTAGGGAGCAATGTGTGTTCCTGGAAGTTTTTGCACCAAAAACCTCTGTTGCTTGGTTGCCACAGATGCCTGTAGTTTGCATGGAAGATGACGGCTTGTCTGCAAATACTTTCTAACTAATGACCGAGCAGCAGTCAAAATGGAACCTTAATCAGAGGGTGTTTGCCTTTAAAGTAAAAGCTGAAAATGAAACATCTGAAACCAATATGCTTGCACTCTTCATTTTCACTACTGCTTAGTGAGTAAATAGTGAGTTTTTGGAGACAAGTTGGAATCTTCCCTGCAAACTATGCATGACTATGAAAATCTGTGAGGTTTGTGTACAGTGCTGTTATACCTCATTGTGACCAGTCTCACCTAACAACAACAACCTCTAACAATCCTTTACAACCGGACAGGCAATACTCACTAGTTGGCTACTACAGTCTAAAAGGCTGCTTGACTGCAGTCTAAGCAGGAAATTCTAGAGAGCCTTTAAATCCTTGTTGCTAGCATTGTTTTCCACTTTCTCCTGGAGAATCTAAAGACATTGGTGAAAACAAACTCACTGATGTTTGCATTTTTAATGTGTTGCATTTGAGCTAATACGATAGCCTTTAGCCAGAGCCCATGAGGTTGTGAACACCTGTGACTGTTCCTAAATTTAAAAACAGAACTAAAACATTTTTTTTTAACTATGAACATATTCATTATTAATTTACAGTAATTGTACATCGCCATGCTTTCACTTGGCTGTTCTCAACTACACATTAGCTTATCTCCAAATTGAAGATACTAAATCTGTTATATTAAAATTATTCAACAATTGCGCCAATCAGGATATCCTGTTTGGGTTATTATAGTTATAGTATTGTATTACGCACACACACACACACACACACACACACACACACACACACACACACACACACACACACACACACACACACAAAACCCAGGAAAAATCTGTCAGCAGTGTTTAATCAGTTGTGAGGTCATTATGATGATTTACATTCATGCCCTTAGAGTGTAACCTCACCTAAAGATGAGTTTAATTTTTAATGGAACCAGTATGATTGATTTACACATAAAAATGTACGCACGCACACATGTTCACACACACATACACCCATATACACACACCCACACACACCCTTGAGTCCAGTTTTAGTGCCTTAATGTGAATGAAGATGAACAGAAATTAAATTATTTCAGTTTGGAGAGATGAAAAAATGCAAATGAATACTTAGGATGTGTGTGTATCTCTCTCTCCGTGTCTGTGTGTGTGTGTGTGTGTGTGTGTGTGTGTGTGTGTGTTTTGCCTGAAGGAAAAGCAGCTCTACTTTCATTCATATTAAAATGAACTGACGAGAGTCTGTAAGTCGCAGAGTCGGATAAGGAAAAAGGACGACAGCAGAAACAGGAATGAGAGAACGGATGTAAGGATGGGAGGAAAGAGGAGACAGCGAAAGACAGGAGGAGTCAGGAGGGTAAGAGAGGTGAAGGCGAAGAGCGGAGCAGATAGGAGGAGTCAGAGTGACATTATCTGGGTTTCCTTGTTTTGCTGCTGTCAGAGTAATCCACTGTCAGCACACACACACACACACACACACACACACACACACACACACACACACACACACACACACACACACTTCCACACATGTACAGACGCACACACACACACACACACACACACACACACACACACACACACACAAAAATGGTTTTCCATATAAACAAACGTTTTCTCTGAGATCGCAGCACATTTGTAATTACTGTGAATTTTAAAGAGCTGCATCAAACACACACGGCGTGTTCGCAGTTCACATTTAGGTCACACTGGAAGCCATCACCATGACTGCTGACGAGTCTTGTGCTGGACTCAGTGTGAGTGGGGCAGGTGGATTCATCCTGCCTTGCTGCAGTGTGACAGCATCAGATTTTGCTTATATGAGAGCTGACAAAGCAATAATCACAGGAAGGAGGAATTTGCTTAGTGAGATTGTTGAGTCTGTCTAGCACAGGCCGACCGCTGGAACGAGACAATTTAACTACACCGGGAAAGCATTGAACACCAAGTAGGCAAAGTTCGTTGGGCTACTCATGCATGAGGGAACCCTGCCCAGAGCCAAGTGTCGTTCCACCCACTTGACCTCCGTCAGACTCTCAGCCAGGTTCCCCATAGCACTCCTTTTATTGTGGTTACATGAATATACATAGGTTCATTAACATATGACGTATACATACACACAAAGAGTACCTTGCCTGTACGTTGTGTAAGTATGTGTGTGTGTGTGTGTGTGTGTGTGTGTGTGTGTGTGTGTGTGTGTGTGTGTGTGTGTGCGCGCGTGTGTGTGTGGTCAAGATGTGACCCCGTGAAGACTCCCCAAAGCTGGTGCCAGGAGTCTAGCGGTCCATCTAAACAAAAGGCTCTTATACTTAACCAGATACAGAGTGGGTGTCCTTCTATACCATAAGTCAGTAAGAGCAGATATAACCTCTCTCCTGACCTTAAGTTGTGTGTGCATGCCAGAGTGCTCTGGAATGCACACAAAGTTTGCAGACTATTAAGGATCAAACCTCTACCAATCTACAACTAATTATAAAACTCTAAGCATATATAAGTAGATATTTCTAAGCATAAATGACAATCAACAATACAAATCCAACAGAGATCACAAAATGTCAGCAGTTACTGAAAAGAAGCTTGCAGTGGTATCGGAAGCACAGTCTGCACCGACTTCCATTTTCAGGTTATGTGGCTTCATTACTGTGAATTAAGTGTTTTAGTGAATATTGTAAGGATACATTCTCAATGATCAGACAGTCTGCTAAAACCAAGCTCTTCACAGTGACAAGAAAGATCTCCCTTTCAATAGGAAGAGACCTCCAGCAGAACCAGCTCAGGAAGGTATCTGCCTCACCTAGTAAAAGGTGTTTCACGGTCACCTGCTCCAACTCTTTATCCATGAGGAACGCTTTAAGCCTAATTTTGACAGTAGAGATGGTGTCTGTCTCCCAAATTCAAACTGGGAGCTGGTTCCACAGGTAAGGGGCCTGAAAGGTTTGCCAAGTTTCACAAGTGCTCTGTTATAATAATGTGATGACAAAAGGTCTTTAGGACATGATGGGCCTGATCATTGAGTAGAAGGGTTTTGAATTTAATTCAGGGTTTAACACAAACCACTCTAAGCTTCTCTGCAGTGTTGTAGGTCTTAACACAGATCCGAATGCAGCTCTTCAGCTGCATCCTGCACATAACAGCAACAACCATTCAGGGCCCAGTTCACTCCTTTTATGCAGGGGAGGCATGATGAACTGATTGAGCTCGGGTGTAGCCACACCAGACCACACCCCGCCACAACAACTTAATTAGTTCTGATCGGTTCTCAGAACCAATGTCTGCAGAACATTTTCATCTCGTTTTCAGTCATTGATAGAAGTTTCACTAAGTCTCATCATAGTTTTTGTCCTGGTTAGTCACTGAACTTAACACTGGTATACTTTGCACTCATGTTGTTTGGATGAGCAGTTCCTGGAAAGGCTACAGCTACAGGACCTTTTCTAAATGAGATGAGGTAAAACTGAATGTTTTTGTAATTTGGATCCATATTACACCACTGGTTCCACTGTAGGGACAATGGCTGCATTATCAACCTGACTGTGTCTGTGTGTCACACGTGCACTGCAGTATAATACCTCTGTGCATTAATGCACCTCTCATTAGGGCTGTGAGACAGTGTGAGCATGTTTCACCCGAGCTTTAAGCATTCTCGTTAACGTGATCCAATAATCCTGAATGAAGTCGGTAATAAAACTGTTGGGTAAAGTAATGTAAAGCTGATTTATTATTTTACTGCTTCTGCCAGAGAAAAAAAAAATCCACTTTCTCTGACTCTGGTTAAGCTGTTACCAAGGTAACGATGGATTATACTTGATATCAGAAAATGAATTACACGTTTTTTCTCCTGCCCTCTGTCTTCCTGTCCTTCATTAAACTGTGTGTATGTGTGTGTGTGTGTGTGTGTGTGTGTGTGTGTGTGTGTGTGTGTGTGTGTGTGTGTGTGTTATCTGAAATGGGATTCCTCTGAACAGAGACAAGACTAATAAGAATAATAACAATCTGCACACTGCTGCTGTTAGCCCGACTCATCCATATCCTGAATTTTTTCCTTGTGTTTTTCCTTGTTTCATAATTTTTTCTTTCTTTTTTTTACTCTCCCTTTCCCTTCTGCTCCTGTTTCCTTAATCTGTCTTTCTTTGCTTCCATATTTACATTTCCTTTTATGGTTGTTTCCTCATCTCCTTTCTCTGTCTTCCCTCGTTTCCTGTTTCCTTGTCTCTTTTCTTTCTTTCTAAATTCCCTCATTTTCCGGTTGCTTTCTTTTCTTACTTTCTATTCACCTCTCCTTGTGTTTCTCCCTTCACCAGTTCCTCTCTCTTTTTTTGTTTTTTTCTTTCTTCCCCCACCCACAAGATAATTCTGCCTTCATCACACTGTTTTCTGTTTTCCTTCTAAATGAAGCTTTTTTTTCCACAGGAAAGGAAAACTGAAACTTTCATAATAAAAATGATCAAACACAGAAACAACAATGCAAACATTCATCTAGGGGTTTTATATTAATCTCTTTACTTAAGGCAGCCATTTCTGTTGTGAGCCCGGTCACTGATGATGGAGCACCAAACTGCTGATGGCCTCCTGATTTGCATAATGAAGCAGAAATGCATCATTAAATTTAAAAAAAAGAAAAACAGAAATAAATAGGTTTTGGGGGGAAATGCAAAGGGAACTATATGAACTTCAATTAATTTATAAAAATGGGCCTGCAGGGGAGTTAATACAAAGGTAAATAAATGCAGGACTGAATATCAATTTCTAATACATTTCAGAGTTTGTCTTTATTTTTGATTATGGCAGTTCTGGCGCTCCATACTGACAGATTTAGGTTGGATTTGGAGTAAAGTGGCAGACTGATTCTCTTCTCTTTGCATTCCCATTCATAAAACACAAAGTACTCCTCTATCTCTGCATGTGTGCCTGTTTCTCTCTCTTTATCATCTGTTTAGCTCATTTCTCTCTGTGTCACATTCTTTCCGAGTCCCATTAATCTCAGCACACACACACACACACACACACACACACACACACACACACACACACACACACACACACACACACACACACATAAACACACAGTTTTGTGTTGATCACTTCTGAGGACATAAAAGTGACTTACATTAGACTAACAATCATTTTAATAACTTTAACCTACCCCGGGTCAAGGCATCACTGTAAAATTAAATGATTTGCATTATGGAGACTTTCTTTGTTCCCCATAAAGGAAACTGGAATAACCTGAATGTAAGCTGCATGAACAGAATTATGTCCCCACAACAGTGGTAATACAAGAGCACACGTGCACACACACACACACACACACACACACACATAGCGTGCACTCTCAGTGGGTATGCACGGTATGATTTCCCATGACGCTGTGGGAAAAAACAATGGAGCCATTCATCACTTTGGATGAAGTCTGGAGATGTTGCACACACACACACACACACACACACACACACACACACACACATGCATAGATCACTGCGGTGGTTGCCGGTTTGAATCTCTGTTCATTTCTCCTTCTCAGCAGTTAAATACTGGAAACTGTCTTCCAGCTGTAATTTCTCATGATATATTTCAGGGTAAGTGGCCCACTTGACAGTCATGTTGTTACCATGGAAACCAGCCACCACCAACCTCATCACTGTGACATTGACTAGACAAGTAAACGTCATAATAGTAATACAAGTTTACTACTTCTGCTTGTGTTTTTTGGTCGATGGGCTTGTTGATACAGTATCACTTGTACGCACGAGTTTCCATGAATTAGTCATTGTGCAGCCAAAAATAACATTTAATTACTAAAAGTCTGAAAAAGTTTAGTGAATTCTGTGAGATCTTCTGTTTCCTATTGATTATCGTGACAATGTCTGCAGCTGTTGACAGCAGCTGGGACGCAGAGCTCTGCCAGAGGAAGACAAAGAAAATGTAGTTATTAAGCAAAATTGAGAGATTTTGAAGGATTTTTGAAGACCACATTAAGTCAGACGATGTGACATTTGTCCCACGTAGGCTGAACGCATTTAGGTAGTGTGCAAAATGTAGGTATATATTTTGATAAGTTTTAATACATGGCTAGAACACAATTAAGCTGCGTCACTTTGAATATAACTGTTTTTGTTTGTTTTGTTTTGTTTTTTGGCCTTGTCTGCATTCAGTCATACAGGATAAACAACTGGAGTGTGTATCCTATATGCCAGAACTATGAAAATCTGCACATACTTTCTTCATCTTGTCATCCATACCTGTGCAAAATTCCAAAAATCTAAGGCTAAGCTTGTGTGAGAAGTGACATTCCGCCAACTAATTGGCCTTCCAAACTGAGAATGCTCGCTGTACCACACAGCTGTAGTGGGCTGAAAAACAACAAGATCCAGCAACTGAGGGACATGTTGGAAGAATTTTATTTTATATTCTAAAAACAGCAGGCATGACAATATTAATTTAGAATTATTTCAAAAACTAATTTTGTTCCTTTGTTGTGTGGAGCCCTGTGGACTTAATGGTTAGAAATGATCAAGAAAACACATTTTATGACCTCTTCATTGTCAGGAGGTCCCCAGTGTTATTCTGTGTATTTTCTCTTCTACACTGGTAATAATGGATACAATGAGCTATCTACTCATTATACATACAAGAGCTGCTCAACCATGGAAACCCATAGCGTGAAGCTCCCAGTGCACAGTTTTAGTGCTGATAATAATGCCAAAGGAGATTTGGCACAAGAAGAACTCTCCAGTTAGACTCAGCTGAGTGTTGAAGACGTTTAGACATTGTGCACCTCAGCATAGAGAATAGATTTGACCCATTCTTCCATAGATGTTTGTAAAGGCAATGAGACTGAAAACACCTGAATTCAAAGATTAAGAGGCATGAGCCAGTCCTTTTCCATATGTTGCTGTGCTGTTTCTTCATCTGAAGAAGAATAAGGACAAAGTGTGGGTAACCATACTGATCCAGTGGCTGGATAAACTAGCCCCCGCAGATCTAAAATGAAGACAAATCGAACAACTGCAGGGCTTTTTCTTCACTAAAGAAGAGATGATGGTCATTGTCTTACTGGCTGTGTCAGTGATGAATGTGGTATAAAGAGGAACTGAATGCTGAAATACTGGTAAAGTTTTTGAGCTGCATTTGTAATCATCTGGGTTTTAAATGGCTTTTCGTGTTAATGTATGGATCAATATATTCCCAACAGAGTTTCATATCCTACCAATTCTTGTTTTTAAATGTAGTTTGTTTCTTGCTGCTTAGATTTGCTGTTTGGTTCAGCTGAAATCCCTGCAAAACTAATAAGATTTTGAGATGTATTTCCTCTCAGTAAGCTGAAGCTGCAATGAAGTCAGCATTAGTAAGCCTCTCCGTCAAAGTCAAAGAACGCATCATAAAATTATCATACACAGATGGAGATGTATCTACAGCAGAAGCAGAGCATGAGCCTTCCAATACTTTCAGATATTGTATCCTATCTGTGATAAACTGCCATTCTATGAAAATCACACCTGCAGTAGCAGAGCTGGGTTTCACCTAGAAGAAAAGTTGTCTCACAAAGGAGGACAGATGTTGTTCTAGCTCCACTACACAAGACTGCAAGCAGTGTTAAAGTGGAATTCATCAAAAATAGGATTGAAGGGTTCAGGATCAAGAGGCGGGGGGCGACTTCTCTGGTTCCACAAAGAAGTCGGACTGTAGAAGTCTGAGAAATGGAAGCTGCTCACTGGATCTTTGACTATGTGAATACTTTTCTGTTGTACTAATGGCCAACAGAACATGATGCTCATTTTAAAAATTATGAATTTCTTGGTATAGCCAAGCAACCAAAGGCCTCCACATTGGTGGTCGCCTGAATACCATCTCTGCTTTTTGGTCCTACTGTAGCTGGAGGTCGAGTGGAATGCCACTTCACATTGGAGTGGTTTGCAGCTGAGTGTGGAGCCATAGGAATGAGGATTAGCAGCTCCAACTCTGAAGCCATGGTGCTCAGGCAGAAAAGGGTGGAGTGCCCACTCCAGGTCAGGGACAAGTTTCTGCCCAAAGTGGAAGAATTTAAGTATTTTTGGGTATTGTTCACGAGTGATGTGTGAGGGGAGAGGCAAGCTGGAGATGGATGGACGGATTGGTGCCATGGCTGCAGTGACAAACCGTAGTGGTGAAGAGAGAGCTGAGTGTGAAGAATAAGCCTGGAAGTGACTGGTTGATGTACAACTCCACGCCCAACTATGGTGTTGAGCTTTGGGTAGTGACCAAAAAAATGAGATCACAGATACAAGCAGCGGAAATTAGTTGTCTCTGAACGATGGCTGGCCTCTGCCTCGGAGATGCAATCATTCGAGTGGGGCTCAGATTAGAGCCGCAACTCCTCCACATCATAAGCAATAGAGACGGGAAATTAGAATTTAGCAATTCTGATTCCATTATTGGTATCAATAAAAATCTGAATGGGAAAAACCAAAAGTGGATTTCATAAACCAGTAGGTGATGGATAGTGACTAAAATTGGATTATGATTATTTACAAGGTTATTCTTCTGGTCTCAGTGCTGCATCCTGAAAGAAGACACGCAGTGCCCTTGAGTTAAAGCTTTTAGAAATAAAACTGCAAGGTCTCTAAATGGTGTTTGAACAAAAGGGGGCAATGACTGTATCCAAATAAAAGGCCTTATTGCTTTTATTGTATTTGATGTTCTACTTGACAAAGTATATGTGCATATAAATAGCTTGAAAATAAAAGCTAACAGTCAGCATCTACTTATCTCACTGTCGTGAAATTGATCCTAAATTTCTTAAAAGTAGCACAAATATCACTCGACTATGAGGGCTCTGAAAAGAAACTGTGATTTTAAAATTCTTTATTATATAACCCAAGTGGATTAAAAACAGTAAGACTATTACAAAAACATTAGAAAAATAGTAAATAACTGAAGGTCTTAGCAAAAGGAAAGTTCACTGTGCTCAGAGAAATAATGCAGCACTTATCATGTGATTAGTGGTTACTCATAAAAGGTACTTTCAGACTGCAGGGACATTTCAATCGCTCTAATAACTTGTGAAGGAAGTCCCCCACTTTTTGTGTTAATGGTTCAGTAACTAGGAGCGATCAGAGTTCTTAGAAACACCATTTCTGTTTTGTTTTGTTATTTTTTTTTTTTAGCTTCTACCTCAGGGTAGGGCCAACATGTTCTCGTTAATGTAACATAATGCTGTTTTGTCAGATTCCTCCTGGCATCAATGCTCTGACACAGGCCGTGGCAATATCAGCCACTGTGATCCCATTTTAAAGACCTACAAATTCCACAGTAGCCGTGATGACACAAGTAGCTTTATCAACCATAAAACAACAATTTGTGTCCAGTGGGGATGGTTCAAGTACTCTTTGTTTTAGGTTCAGACACGGAAAACTACTTGGATACTAGACACCGCTTCAGAACAATAACCCTTCTCATTAACAACTGACACGTGTAAATGAGCCACTGTGGCAGTACTGACAAACAGCAGCAACTGCCACTTAATGGATAAAAACTATCCTAAAAGAGAAACCTCTGATTGACATTGGCAATCCATGGCAAACCATGTGAACACTAGACATTTAAGCAATATTTAGCTCTAATAAAGGGGAAAATACAATCAATGGACAGTAAAATCTAGCTTTAAGAAACCTATACAGAATAGAGACAACATAAAAAAGTCTGGCTCCTCTAAATGAAATATGTTAAAAAAAACTTCCCCAGCAGTTTATCTCGACTTGCTACATGTGACTTCAGACAGCAAAGAGGCAGAGACAGAAAATGATTAAAGTGAAAGTGGATTACCACAACAACCAAAGTAGATCTAAACTGCTGTACCACAAACTATCCTTGATCATAAACTGGCAGAAGATCTGCAGTCTGCCTCTGTCCAAGGTTAGTGGCTCCTTGTATACTTAACTTTTTTTTTAAAGTAATTCCTTCTTAGGTTGTATAATGTGAAAAAGTACAGAATCAATACTGCTTTCCAGCTCAGTTATCTTCAAACCCACTGTGCACATAAACTCTTCCATCATGGGATCCTGTATCCTGTCTTTTTTTGGTACTGAAATGCCAACACCATCTTCTGTAGCTATTAGGTCACTTTAGTTTTCAGAGGAACAGCTCAGCAGGATGTTACCCTGTGCGTTCAAACTAATAAACCTTCCTATTACTTGCCTTCTTGCTGGTTTCCAGGTACTGGACAGAAACAGAATGAATCACACACAAGGGTAACCATTTTTGTTTTAATATTGTCCAATCAGAAAACACAACCAAAGAAAAGTAAACAGGAAGTAGGATTAAAGGCTTGTGTAGGACTTCCTGTTTCTTTCAGATTTTGGTCCTAAGCCATAAACATCATCATCATCTTCTTCATCATTACCACCACCACCATTATTATGATCTTCAGCATCAACATCTTTGTAGTCCACATTTTAATTTCAAAGTCATCACAGTTGAATAATTTACAGTGTTTATCATACACAGGGCAGATTTATTGTGTGCTTTGTGTCTGTAAACCAAACTTCCCTGAATGGACAATAAAAGGTTGAAAATGCACTGAATAATTAGTATAATAATTAGAATAATACTAATTAGCTTTTTCACATCATCAACATTTGTCATCACTGAGTCAACCATCATCATTAGTTCCACCATCATAATTATAATCATTTAATCATGACTGGTAATGTGGCTCTCATCATCAAAACTGCTGTTTTCTTCATGTTCACACACGCACATCAACATACGTCACTGGACACACATTTTATAGAAGCAGGCAGGTCCATTAATTTGTATATGGCTCAATTATTAACATCAAAGCTGGATCGAAGAGAAGAGGAACAACTTCAAAGTCTGCTCCACTGGACGAAAGTTCAATGCAACAAACATTAAAAGTCCTTTTTTTTAAAACTTCTTAAAAGTCACATTTCCAAAGGTTTCACAGGTGTTCTCTTCAGGCATTTTTGTGTCCAGCTCATGTTCCCAAGACTCTCGAGTCCACAGAATCATTTACATTTAAAACTCAGCAGGGCAAAATCAGAAATCTACTCCCTTGAAAGTCCATTGTGCTTTTAAATCCGTCATGCTGCAAGACTCTTAGCCACACAGTCCACAGCAGTGCAGAGCCCATTATACTGTACAATCCACAATGATCAGAAATCCTTTGATCTGCAGAATCTGTCACATTTCCGTCACGCAGCCAACACCTCCATTCTGCTTTGTATTTTGTAGCGCAGCAGAATCTGTACAGGCTCCACAAAGCAGTCAGACCTACGACACTCGTGCACGACTGACCGCGTGTATGGTCAGTGCTGTTGTACACTGTCTGTTGTACTTTGTAATCCATCACACTGCAAAAGTAAAGCTGTCCCATATGGCATCAACTCTGCCAAAGTGCATGCTCCTCAACATAGAACTTATCTTTGCAAACAAATATCTTGAAATGCCAGGTTCATCAGGCTTTGCATTTCATCAGTAAATCACTTTGTGAACTTTGTAGGATTACACTTGCCTGTCTTTAAATAAGTCCACTGATGATGACCTTCAATCTGTCACATCAACATGAGTACAACTGTGTTTAAAAAGCCACATCATCTGCATATAACAACACTAAACACATTTCTCTAAACAACATGCTCTCAGCTGTCTCGTTGGACGTTTCATTTTACCATCTTTCATTTTGACTCTACTCACTGATTTGTCCATCAGGTTTACAAAAAACAGGTTTACTGATATCTAACCATTGACTGGCTCAAAAAAATATTTTATTAGTGACTGTCAGTTTTGTCCAGAAGTTGAGGCTGATGTGCTTTTGTCCAACAACTTTCTGGTTTTGTGCTTTGTAAAACCACAGAAATCTTTTTGAGTTGTTATTTGGTCACTGATTTAATTTCCAAGATTGCTGTCAGCCAGAAAAAGCTTTCTGAGATGCTCTGTCAGTTTTACAGTCCCCTGGCTCTTCTCAGTTTTCCACAAGGAATGATTCCAACATTCTCATCCATCTGTCATTCAATTAATCTCTCTGAGGAGTTTGTCAGACTTTAGGAGGTCACAAAATAAATAGCAGGTTTACTGGCTGACAGATTTGAAGTGGGAAGCATTCGGGGAAACTATTACAATTACACCTGACCCCTTCTGGTAGCTTGCCAAGTGTGTGGATGCAGGTGTCTTTAATTTAAGATTACATGTACCAAAAAAAATATCTCTAACCCAATGTGTTGGAGAAAAGAAAAAAATGTGTTTTACTTGTTCCAAACAAGTAAACACACAGATTCTTTTAAAGAATATAAATTATATATTATGATAGCTTAGGGCTATGAATTAGTATTTTTAGAATTAGCCCCCTGAAAGTTAACTGGATCATGCTAATGTGAGTCTTTTTCCATTTAAGTCTATGAATGCCAAAGTAGTTGTGCATTCAGAGATGCTGTACTGCATACTTTGATAGTAATGAGTGATTATTTGGGTTACTGCTGTCTTGCTATCAGATTCCTATCAAAGCAGTCTGGTCATTCTCCTCTGACCTCTGACATCAACAGTGTTCTCAGAGAGAACTGCTGTTAACTGGATATTTCCTATTTTTCAGACCAGGCTAATGAGAGCTGTATTCATTTTACATTTGAATTTGTTTTTCTTTTCCTGCTTTCTTTGCCTTTACAAATGAAAAACAAATGCATTTAAATACTTTTACTTTTGATTTTCTGTCAGGTAGCATATTTAATCCTACAGAGGGCACAGAATACAGACTTACATATTGGCAAATGGGAAATACCTTTCTTGGTAAATTCTGTTTTTGTAGTTGCTGTCAACAACTTTAAATAGAAAAACTAATTTATAGGAAATTGTAAACCTTGTCCTATTCAGCCTCCTTTGTGCTTTTGCTTAAACCCAACACCCCCTTTATGTACCAAGGCTGTTTTAGGCCTGCTTTTAAAGTCTCCTTCAAAATGCTGTCCAGTTTTGCTTATAGAAAAGAAAACAGACCTTTGCTCGACCATTATTATTCTTCAGCATTAAGTGTTTTCTCTGGTTTAGAGGAAATTTTGTTTGAGCTTTTGTGCTGTGAGCTTTTTATATTCAGGGGACATTTCTGAAACGAGGCCCCAACAACCCCCCCGAACCCACTGATATTTTCAAAAGCTGAGTCTTTGATCATGAAAAAAAAAGCTGCCCTTTAATTTCAGGCCGAACGGTATGAATTCTGTGGAGAGTTAATGAGTGTGAATCAGTGCTCTGAGTGTTATCAGAAGACACCAAGTCCATGTAGTGTTAATTACAGCTCTGTTCAATGATCGACATGCCCCTAACTGCCAGGGTGTCTGCCTTTTACCGTCAGCCGGTTTAATGTGCTGAACACAGGCCAGACTGATTAAACTGTTCTGGATCTTTGGTTAGCAAGGACGTTGTGAGGATCAGAGCCTTGAAGGACTGAAAACTGCAAGTTGCATCTTTAATCAGCCAATCAAAATGCAGACAATTACACCTATGATTTGTCAAAGTGAGAGTAAAATTTTCTTTGTTCTGGATATGTTGAAAGGTCTATTTTGAATCCTTTCTATTCAATTCATTGCATTGTGTGATTGAAACCATACAATCCAATGTCTTGATGCATGCTTAATCATCCAGGTATCCCAAAAAGTTCATTCTGTTTCTGGACGTAGCGTTTTCCATGGGAGAAACGTTTCGTCATTCATCCAAGTGACTTCTACAGTCTCAGGCTGGAACACCACTAAGTCATTGGTTCAGGTATGTGGATGACACCTGGGTGAGATCAAATCTCACGACGTACCACAATTCATTGATCACATAAACTCAGTGGACCAACACATCAAATTCACCAGGGAGGATATGACAGGTTAGCATTCTTAGACTGTGAGATTTCCATCAGTAATGGGGGACATTTAAAAGCTGATGTGTACCGTAAACCTACCCATGTGGATCAGTATTTAAGGTTTGACTCTCATCATCCACTGGAGCACAAACTGGGTGTCATTTAGGATGCTACAACACATAGCGATCACCATCCCTCGTATACAGCGGCCAGGGAAGCAGAAGAACATCATATCAAGAAGGTCCTGAGTAAAATACGGTTATCCCAGCTGGACAATTGTCAAAGCTGGGAAGGCACCTAAAGAAAGTTCCAGGCGATCTAGGAGAGAAGGACAACTGCAAAACCCCGTAGTGATCCCTTATGTGTCAGGAGTATCGGAACAGTTAAGACGCATTTTTTCTAAACACCGAGTCGCTGTGGACTTTAAACCCCAAAACTCGCTGAGCTACCAAACGCTACCAAAAAATGGTCCACCCCAAGGATCGGGTCCCCCGACACAAACAGAGTAATATAGTGTATGATGTTAAGTGCCAGGAGGACTGCCATGATTTATACATCGGGGGGGGGGAAAAAAAAAAACCTCTGGCGAAGCGGATGGCACAACACAGAAGAGCTAACTTGTCAGTCCCGGACTCTGTAGTCTATCTATGCCTACAGGCCAGTAAACACTCTTTCAGTGATGAGGATGTACACATCCTGGACAGGGAGGAACGCTGGTTTGAGTGGCTGAGACTGAAGAAGTCACTTGGATGAGCGACAAAATGTTTCTCCCACTGAACATGCTATGTCCAAATGAACAGAATAAACTTTTTGACTATTCAATACTGGTTGTGTTCCCATTTTTTGATCAAAAGAAAAGCTAGTATCAAACATCAGTGTCATATTAGATGTTTTAAAGGGAAAACTCACTAAACCATTTATATCTAAACGCGTTGTCAACCTCAGAAAGAACCACCCGTGACTGCTAATACCACAGTAAGTAGTCCCCCATGGGCTGTGTCTAATGAAGCCTAGCTGAAATACAACTTTGTTTTTTTTGTTGTTTATAAAAATCTTAGTCATTTCACGTGGTTGTTGGCTGTTTTTAATCTGACAGCTGGTTCTTGTCTCAATGACTACCCTTAAAGCAGTCTAAACATAGCACAGAAATCAATTTAACCACATCAGCCACAAGTGGAGGAAAGCAATCCAGTAGAGCTAAAAAGATTGAAATCAAGGTTCTTTAAAAAAAATCAAAACCAGTCAACCCAGTGTTCTTGATCTTTCAGTCTGTCTTTTCTTCTGTCTGACTGCATCTGGTAGCTAGCATGGCGTTAGCATAGCAGTCAGTTTGCAGTCACTTCACTTTAGCTGGCTGGCATGGTGTTAGCCGAAGGTGGTACTCGGAGGTTTGCGTAGCCACTGGTAGAACTGCCGCCGGTGGAGGCGGTGCCAGCGCACATTGCCCTCGACAATTTCCAGCGCTCGTGGCAACGCAGGCCCCGCCCCCACACCACTGGACAGGATGAACTCCTTTAACTAAAGGAAGAAAGAGTGACAGGAGTAAATAAGGCAGCAGAGGAGAAGAAAGAAAAGAAGATGAAAGAAAAGCAATAATAATAATAATATTTATCCCCTGTAGATGCTAAAAAGGCTGTCACCTACCCCCCCCCCCGCAGATTTGAGCCTTTCAAGCTCATTGAACTGTTCTATGTTGTTTCTATTAAAATTTAAAAATCTAAATAAAACTTAGAAGGCACAATCTGTGTGCCTGAGACGGTGAAGAGTAGAAAAAACTGAAGAGAGCATTGTGGGGCAGTTTGAACCCAGAGGTTAGTCTCACAGGGATTCCTTGTACATAAATTGACCTCATTTTTTGAAACTTGTGCCATGACCATTATAAAAATCCACCTCTGGGAGAGTATATATATGACATAAATAAGGGAAAGCTTCATAATTCCACTTTTAGAAGTGAGAAAAAGTACAATTAACAGATACATTGCCAGTAGAAGTTGGACAAAAACAATAGCATACACATTTCATTCTTTTATTTTGAGGGTTTTGACCAGATTGTGAACCCAGCTGCAAGGATTTGCTCCCATTCAGCCATGAGAGCATTAATGTGCTGCTACACTGATGCTGGGTGATAAATCTGGATCACAGTTGCTGTTCCAGTTCACCCCAGAGGTGTTGGATGGAACTAATGAGGTCAGGGCATGCAGGATCTTCCTCAAACAGTTAGACACAAAGTTAGACGGATACTAAAGCAAATAACTGAAAACGCCTGGATGATGTTTTCACGTCTCAAACAGATTCTTTTAGAGTTGCACTGTAAACCCGCAAAAGATGGAAAAACTTTAATGCAAACATTTTATTGTATTTTATATTGATGCGCTTTAATGTCATGGTATATGTACAGTTTCACTACATTTAAATTAAAGAGCTTGTTAGCTCAGCTGAAATAGTTTCACAGTGTCTTATTTAATTTTCTTCACTTATGCATCACTGAGGAAGGCATGTGTAAGGTAAATATACAGTTTCAAATTAAATACTGTAATCATTGACATTTAAATGCAGTTATTCTTCATTACTCTTGACTTGAATGGTACTTGCGGTGAGTGATTACACATTCTTGATGGCCATTAGCAAGACAGCTTGAAATTCACTTCACAGATATTGCTTTTTTTTCACTGAGTGGAGCACCACACGACACACAGATACCTGCGCTTCCAATTACAGGTAGCTGGAAAACGACTCTGCTCACGGTGTCACACCTCAGTGTCATTAAAAAAATAAGATGAAACAAAACCTCAGCAGCTGAACTGTAAACATAATGGATTCACATATGTCATCAGTATTTCAGAGCCTGCAGAATACTTCCCAGACACGCCCACTTAGAATAAAGAGTATACAATTATTTAATTGCTTTAATCATTAGGGTTTACAGATCGACTGTGAGCATGAATGTCATGAAAATATTTGGATTTTAATGATTTCTTCAAACTGTTCTTTTTCTAATGTTGAATGATTGTGCAGCATACATCTTAAAAAACAACATTCACACATTTTTTATTTGCTCTGTTTTTTCACTGGGCAACTTTCCAACTGCCCTGCTCGTAGCACACCACCTCAGGTCCCAGCACATCTTTTACAAGGGAGACATGATCAGCTGACGGAGCTCAGGTGTGTGTCAGCCTCCCCTGACACCACACCCTGAACCCACTGCTCCACCCCTCCCCTGCAGCTGAGCCACAAACCACACCCCACCACATATACATGTAAGGTCAAATGCATTTATAAACCCCCCACTAATCTTTGGTTAGCTTTCCCATTGCAAGCTGCACTTCGTCCAGATGCTTTTGGTAGCCATCAACAAGCTTCTCACATAATTCATAATTTCTGTTCACTGTGGCCAGAACTAAATCTTCGTCTCGTTTGACCATCAAACCTTTCTTCAGTAAGCACTTGACTTGTACACGTGGGCAGCTTGAAATTTCAGTCGAGGTTGAAGGTGTTGATTTTGGAGTCACAGCTTCTTTCTTGGTCGGCACCCTCTCAGTCCATGGTGTTGTCAAAGTGACCGCATTGTGGACAGTGACACTGGTGTTCCAGCAGTTACCATTCATGGGAGGCTTGAGCCATTTATTAGCTAGGAGATCATGGTCTGCATCCAAGTTTGAAACTTTTTTTTTTACAATTTGTTTTGTTTGTTACAAGTGGAACTAAGGCAGCTGGACAAAGCAATAAAAAGGCACATGCATATACATTTGGCCATTTAGTAGCTGAAATACAAAAAGCTCTGAGGTTTTATATAAAGAAGACTTTGTTGTTTAAACACAGCTGAAGAAAAACGTTTGAATGTGAACATGTGATGTATTCAAGCTAAACTGTCTTTGAAAGGCATCAATTAACTGTTGAAAATTACTTTGTTTCAACAATTTATAATTACACATAAAATTTCCAGCATGAAAGTGGAGATATCAAAAGAAGACTTTGGTTTACAGGACTGTAAATTAACAGGTTTTCAACATGTGAGGTGGTTTTTCTTTTTGGTCACAAAGAGAAACTTTGTTGAAAGAAGTGAATTAATTATTTTTTTTAAAAGTTGAGAGCCAAAAAGGAAACTTAATGTTGTTGCGAGTTTGACAGATTCAGTGAAGCGCGGGAGAAAATCCATCCCTCCAGCTCACTTTACTACAGTTCATATCATTAAGCAAGCACTCCTCCCTCCTCTCGTCTCTGCCATGATTTCACTTTCTGTTATCTTTACACTTTCCCTCTCCTGTGTGAGTCACCCTAAGACCCTTTTCAAACTAAAAAGAATCATCATGTATTTAAGCTCATGATGTTTTTGTTCTGAGGTTTCACTGACAGCCAAACCTGATGCGGTTACCATACCAACAGGAAAGTCGAAAGAATATTAATCACCAAAGTTTAAATAAACAGATTTATTCAGAAACACCTACGACCTTTTTTCTCTTCCTTTAATTTTATATTTAATTATATCTGATTTCCATCTTTTCATCATATCAAACAACAAGCGTAGTAGCTGTGAGATGATTCAACAGAGGAACGATTAATGTTGTTAATCAAGCTCTATTTTCTCTGAGTAATCAACAGTAAATCTGGAATATTGATCCAGCTGTGAGCCTCTTGAGAACACAATTACACACTGATTAATTTCAAGGTCCTGTTAATTTCCAAGCTCCCATACTGGCATGTAGAAAACGTGCTAATCTTCCTTCTTGTAGGGTATAGATTTATTTATTCTTGCTCTGAATGAAATAATTAATTTCCCTTCATTTATTTAGCCCAAATGAAAGAGTCCACAGTCACAAAGTCTATAATGTGCAACAGTAAAGTAATCCACAAGTTTCCACCAAGTTTCTACCAAGTAAGGAGAACATGAGGAAGACAGCAGGGAGGAAAATGGATTGGAACACACTGGGAAAACCACAGATGCCCCAAGAAAGGATGAAGGCAGGACTCAGGATATATGTACAGACAGAGTTAATTAGAGGAAGCTAAACAAATGTGTAACACAGGTGGAAGAAAATCAGGAAGAAGAAGCTAAACTTCATAGAAGACACAAAACAGTAACTCAGTCCCAGCTGGTCACTCTGTTTCATATCAGAACACACTGGCTCGATCTCAGAAATTATCCAAAAGAATAGTTGTCTTTGAATGGTTACAACACTTTGGCTCATAATCAAAATCTCATAATCAAATTAGTGAACTTACCCTGACTTTGCTAACTTTAAAATGTGTGATGTCATAGTGGCTGCATTCACATTTTATATCACAGGAAAGTTAAATTTACACAACAAGTAACTTTAATGAACGTCTTGATGTCTTTAAATCTGATTTTGTGCCAGTTTGACACTTCATGGCTTCAGGATTTGATGGTTTTCAGGTGAAACTAAAATCGGGAGAAATAGACCTTCGACGGGGAAAGATGTTTTTTTTGTTCTTTTAAATAGAAGCTTCACACCTTTCTAAACCCCAGATGCCACTTTCTATCGGATGTCATCTTTAGTCGACTGATCACAGAAAAAACAACACCACTGGATTCACTCACCTCATTGAGTTCTCGCTCAGTGTTGAGGAACTCTGTGACTCCACTGATGAGTTTTGAATTCATGAACAAAGCTTCACCGTATCTGAACAGAAATGAAGACAGAGACGGCGTTTCAGGTGCCACATGTACAGAACTTGAAGACGCGTGCGTGCTTCTTTGATCGTTCACGTCTCTTACCGCGCGTTCAGGATGTCCCACTTCTCTCTGAAGTACCTCCAAGCCAGGTTCCGACCCTGAGGGTTTCGACCCACGTGGATGATGACATCAATCACATCCTGCTCTGGGACCAGGTCTGAGGTCAGAGACAGGTTCAGCAGCCTTGGAGACACAAAGAAAAGGATGGAAAGGTTGGAATGTGACTGTACCGAGTCTACCTCGAGAGCTGATAGGTTCCATATATGCTAACACATTAACATGCTAAACGTTCTCCTCAACAAATATTAGCACAATCACAATATTAATAAAGACTGAAACTCGCTCCAAATACTGACTTTGAATTTAACTATAAAGCCCTTAAAGACGATGTTCACACTCTTCAAATCAAATCAAATCAAATCAAAATTTATTTATATAGCACATTAAAAACAACAAAGTTGACCATAGTGCTTCACAGTCAGTAAAAGCATGAGACAATTAAAACAAAACAATAAGAAAACAGGGCAGGAAACAATAGATGACAACACAACAAGCCAGATAACAGCCAACTAGTTAGAATCAAAAGCCAAAGTAAAAAGACCGGATTTAAAACACCGGATAGACTCGGCGGTACGAATATGAACAGGGAGGTTATTCCAGAGTCTAGGTGCCACGGTTGCAAAGGCCTGGTCACCTCTGGACTTCAGTCGAGACCTTGGTTGTGCTAGGAGCATCTGATTGGTAGCTGGGCGCTAAATTATTTAGAATTTTAAAAGTGAACAAAATAATTTTTAAATCTATACGATATTTGACAGGGAGCCAATGTAAGTTGGCTAAAAAGGGAGTGATGTGATCATAGATTCTAGTACCTGTTAAAAGACGCGCAGCTGCATTTTGAACTAACTGAAGCCGGTAAAGAGAAGAGTTTTGGAGGCCCAAGTAGGAGTTACAGTAGTCCAGTGTGGAAGTGATAAGTGGATAAGCTTTTCAAGGTCCTTTAAAGGAAGGAACGGCTTTGCTTTGGATATCTGACGCAACTGGTAAAAGCTGTTTTTTTATCATAGTGGAGACCTGTTTCTCTAGATTAAAAGAGCTATCCAGGAACACTCCGAGGTTTCTTACAGTGAGCGAGAGATGGCTAGCAAGAGGACCTAGGCCCTAGGTCTATGAACTGAAATCACAGAACTATGATTTCAGTCTTACTCTCGTTCAGTGTAAGAAAATTATGTGATAACCAAATTTTAACTTCATGCAGACAGTTGAACAGAGGTTGCAAAGAAGTAGACACATCAGATTTCAAAGATGAATAAATCTGGACACTCTTCCACAGTGTTTTCCCATCTGCCTTCCCTGATGCATGAAATATGACAACAGCTTTCAAGGAATAAAGAGTTAAGAAAAAACAATGTGGGATGTAAATGTGGATCTTTTGAAGTTATGAGTCGTTCAATAACCTTCTTTAGCTCCTGTTAAAGTTTTGTCTTACATGGATTAATAACCTTATAGAGAAACTTCTGTGCACCTCTGGCAACTGGAACTTGTAAAGTGTATTTTGTGTTCAGATATTAAAAGTTGTTTAACCTCTGTTTTTTGGCTTCGGCGTGAGAGTCGCAGTGTGTGAAGTCTTTTTTTTTTTTTTTTTTTTTTTTTTTGACTTTTATGATCAGTTTAATTGTATCACTTTGTTTAAACCAAACAGTGTGTGAAGTCTAACGCGTGTGTCACTCGCCAGCAGCGTGAGGGTCGACAGCTCATGTAATCTGGCCAGAAAAGGTCAAGCTGTCATTTTGTAGTTTTTTTGTTCTGAGAGCTGCCGGAGGATGTTTGTGCCAAATCAAGAAAGAGTCCTCTGAAACACTCACACAAGCTACTCCCAGCTTGAAGGGGATTGGAGGGAATTTAAAGGGATTTACAGAAACATGTTGATCACACACAGAGCGATCATTTGGATGTGTAAACGTATCAAATTGAGAGTTTTTCTTTTTCTTTGAGATGTGAAACTGAGCAGGCCAAAAAGTTTCATAAATTTATGTTCAATCATCAAACGCCGTGTTCAAAGTTTACCTTCATCGTTCTCTATTTTCTGTTGCTTCACTGCTCGTGTGTGTGTGTGTGTGTGTGTGTGTGTGTGTGTGTGTGTGTGTGTGTGTCGCTTGGCTCGTTGTTTGTAACTGCCATCTTTTCATTAAACCCCCAAATCAATTTTCTCTCTCTTTTCCCACAATCCCTCTGCTGAAACCATTTCCTGTGTGACCAATCAGGTTCTTTCTGAGCTGTGGTTTTTGATTTGTGTGTGTGTGTGCTGCAATCTGAACATACAGTACCACCTCTCTGATTGCAGAACAGTTTACTGTGGGTAGAAAATCAATACCTGAGACACACACACACACACACACACACACACACACACACACACACACACACACACACACCGATCGGTCTTACTATGAGTGTGTGTGTAATTCATCCTTGCAATTTTTCTAAATGAGCGATAGTGGCAGTTGCCCCTGATAAAATACAGTGTTATGTATACACAGTCACACAAAAACACACTTGTACACACACACACACACACACACACACACACACACACACACACACACACACACACACACACACACACACACACACACACACACACACACACACACACACACACACACACACACACACACACAAACCTAGCTGGATTTCAGCACATGTAATGCCCCCCAGGCATCTTTTCACTGCACATACTTTTCTGTCAATTAGCAATTTTTTTCCTGTCAGTGCGCCGCCAATTAACAGAGCTCACCTGACAGGTAGGAGTCACCTGTTTATTTTTTATTGTTCACTGGTTTGTTTGTCATATTCTAATACAGCCCAGTACAGACAAAACTCTGCAGTATCCGAGTCATTTTCCAAATATGAACAAAGTCATTGTTTCCACGCTGTCCCCCAAATTTGTCCTTTTACCTTCATTTCTTGGTCTGATAATGTTTTTTTAGACCCACTCTAAGTTGGTCTTAACCAAACTGTTCCCGGCAGCACGTTCTGTTTATTTTCAGTACATTTTTATTAAAGTTCTATTTATTTATTCCATCCTGCTTGTCTACCACGTGTCTGTTTTTGGTCCCTCTTATTCAGACACCTATTACAGCTCAAAATAAATGTGAATGTTGTTTCATATCTGCCGGAGGGTCTTAACAATTTAATATTATATGACATTTGCAAAACATGTACGCAAGATGCAATTAAAGACAAACAGCAGGAGGTAGATAATCCAGATGTGAATTAAGCTCACAGCAGGAAACTGATTAAAAATAGCAGCAATGCAGAATTATTTAATATTGAAACTACACAATGTGACTGTACTGGCACAGCCTGACAGGCACACAGTTAAAAATGCCTGTGGATGTTAACAGGTTAACTTAATCTCACTTCCCACCACTGTTATTCATATATCTTATGCTCAGATACACTTGGCCTGTCTTTATGTTCCCCTCCAGCACAGAGTCATTGTACATGGCTCAAGTTTCAGTTTCAGTAACAAAATCCTGATTTCATACGGGGAGATTTGTTACTGCTGTTGCTTTCGCGAAAACATAAAAAATAGTGAAGCAGAATTCAGACTCTAGGGTCAGTCTATCACAGTGACCGTCTCGAAAGACACATACAAATGGTTATACTGTATAGAACCCATGTGGGCCCGATGTAGGAGACATAAATCCTTTGAGAGTTGTGTCAGGAAGGGCATCTGGTGCAAAAATCTGCCAAATCAACTATGCGATGACCCCTTGTATTAGGACTGCGTGGGTCTGCCCACACTTGCCCTCACATGGGCCCCAAGAGGGTTGGGTAGATCAATGATATCGATTCATATGACTTTAGAATGCAATTTAAAAAAACAGCTCTCTCATTGAGTGTCTGTGAGGTTAAACAATGCAGAATCATTCTCTAATAGCTGCAACGACAGAAACAGCAGAGCCATGTGTACCTGTTGAGGAGGAAAGTGTTGTCTGAGCAGGTCAGAGCCTCCAGCAGGATCTTCTTCTCTGAAACGGCGTTGGAAGAGTGAAACTTCATCCAGATGAACTCCCACACATCCTCGTCCATCAGGCTGACTCCGGTGCAGTAAACTATGTCTCGGATGTTAGGAGGAATCCTACAGGGCAGGGACACAATATCACACCATCACACTGACTGAAGCCACTCTGCCCCGGTGCAACAAATTACCAGTACAGCAAAAGTCTGGTATCATTTTAGGAATGTGAGTATTTGATGTGACTTATTTGCAGTACCACCTTCCTGCAGGGACAGGAAGGTAATAAAACTAAAAGCCCCGATAAGGCATGTCTGCGGGATTAACTGGGACGCTCTCTGGGTGCTAAGTGAGAAATTCTGATTCCATTAAGAAGCTCCATTAAAAACATTCCTCCTGCTGCTGCTATGGTCATAAAATGCAGAGAAAGAGCCACACTCAGACACTTTTGAACAACGGGGACTTTAGAAAGTTTCAGGAAGTCTAATTGGCACGCATACCTCTAAATTTATTGTGTTGGAATATATTTTCAGTTTGAATAGCATACGTGCTGACTGCAGACAGCTTCTGTCTCAGCTGCATTCACAATTGCCAAGCCAAACTTTAATCAGAGTAAACACAGCAAATGTTCTAGTCAGTGTCCAAGTTCCAACTTTGAGATACACGGCTAAGTAAACAGACAAGACAGAGATGGCGATGCATAAATTCTGAGTAGAGGTTTAGGAGAATTCTAACTGAGATGCTAAAAAACATGTTAGCCAGTCACCCTGCTGCTCTGATGAATGCTCAGAGCAAAGCTTCACAAGACTTTCGGTGAAGTGGTCGCAGGTAGCTGCTGCCTTGCTGTATTTGTAGCACTAACTACCGTGGCATTTGTTCTGGTGCTTCAGTGGATTCAGATAGTCTGACAGTGGCAGGGTGGATGAGCCGTACTGCTGTAGAACTTTGTTCATGTTGAAGCTGCAGCGCTAAAAGCTTTTTGATCCCTGCATTTCTTTGCAGTCATCAAACTCTTCATTTTGAACAGGTTTGAATTGTGATTGTATGTTTATAATGTAATTCAAGTTGAGCCTGTTAGAGTTGCAGTTAGGAACTTTTAGATTCAGTTTCATTGCAAAACAATAACTCTTGTTTAATAACTGTTGATGACCCTGATGTTCTCTCTTATTTATAATTTTGATGAGATGGAAGTCATTAAAATGGTATTCTCGACTGACCAGAACTAAAGTAAAGGAGACTTGTTTCTTGTGTTTCCCATCCATAGTTTGTTAGTTAGTTTGTTATGACCGCATTGTTGCAGCTGTAATTGACTAAAAACAGAAGCAACTGCCCCCTAATAGTCTTTTGGTCATAATTACCAGAAGTTTCCGTTTTGTTTGCATCACTGGAATTCTGCTTTGTCATTAACTTTACACTAACCTGTCATTTCACAGTTTCTTTTCTTCAGTACTAAGGTTTGTTCATGACTTGGATTTTGTTCCACAACAATGAAAGGTGGTGGTGTAGTATAAGTGCTGACAAGCAAGACCAAGTAACACTACTAAAAACATGTTCAACATGTGAAGAAATATGAGCAACCAGAAAAAGTGAAAACAAGTCAGTCACTTAAATCCTAAAAGTTCTTTCACAGGAAAAAAAAGAGTGTGTTCAGCTATATTAATCATGGAAGGACTCATAAACAGTCACAGTCATTGGGATGGCCAATATTTGCATTTTCACCACCTCTAAATACTCATTAACCCCGTTATTGGTTTACAACCTGTACAATCGACCAGCTGCTCCTGTTGTTTGACCTGAATATTGATCTTCCAGGGTGCCAGATATGAGTGATTTACTTAATGAATAGACAGTTACAAAAATAAGACCTGTCTAAGCAGAGATTCTCAGATTTCTCTCTCCCTGTCCAGCTCCTCTAACACTTACTTCTTGGGGGACTCTGAGGCATTCCTAAGCCAGCTGAGAGATTCAATTTCACCAGCATGTTCTGGGTCTGCCCTCGGGTCTAATCCCAGTTGGAAATGCTGAAACATCTCACCTAGACGCACCCTGGTCAAATCCCTGAATCATCTGAAATGGCTGTTTTTGATGTGGAGGAGTAACGTTCTGTTCTGTCCACATCCCAATCTGTCCACAGCCCAGACAGCCTACAGAGGAACCTCATTTCCGCTTCCTGTATCCACAGTCTCCCTCTGTTGGTGATTACCACCAGCTCGCTGTAGATGAACCCATAAAATGGTGATGTTTGCTTTGTTAAGAATAAATACAATTATTTCAACACTAACAAGGCAGAATAATAACCTAAGCCTCTATCTGAATACAGAGAAAACTCTGCCCCTGTATCCTCCTGGAGGAGCTGGAGTGAGTGGCTGGGCACAGGAAGGTCTGGTCATCTCTGATTAGACTGCTGCCCTCATGACCCTTACTGGATCAGCAGTAAAGAAAACACAAATTAACACCCATTAACCTCTCAACAATCAACAAGTTGGTACTGACCGTGTTAGGAGGTTAATATCCAACATCACAATATAACAGACTCGTGTGATGCCATAAACAGCTGATGGAGCTGATCCGTCATTAGCAAAGAGGTGAACAAGATATAATAACACAATATCTGACATTTTTTTCTCTATTTATTGCTGCCAGTGTTTCATTGTTTCAGTCACAAATGTGTGTTTTGCTATTATATATTTTGGTCCGTTTATTTCAATATACAACATAACACATGGTGTAGTTGCAGTCTTGAGTCATATTGCTTCTAGCTGATTAGTTTTCGTAACCTCTCTGTGACACCAGAGAAAATAAACGCACACAAAGTTTATTAAAATAAAATGAGCTGGGTTTGTGTCAGTCATATGTCTGTAAAGTTGGTTTTTTTTGTAAAGTCTTTGAACACAAACTGAATGATGCTTCTTATTTTGAACCTGCTGTGAAAGCACCCCACGACTTGTGTCAACATTTATTCTTGTGCTGTGTATCACCATTTGCAGGCAGAGGAATAAAAGTGGAATCTGTGAGGTGACCTGGCACACTGAATGCTGGTTACACAAACTGTCTCTCAGTTATCTGACTGCTGGAGGAAAAAAGCAACACCTGGTGGTACAGGCTGATTGATAAGAGCGAGATCTGGAGCCCCTTCGAGGAAGACCTTTGATGCACCATGAATCCCATTTCATCCATGAAGGGAAAAAAGTCTACACAAATGTTCTGAACTGTCAAAACAACATAAAAAACTTCATGTGTACCTGACAAAACGCACATCCGTGTAAATGTCTCTAAGAGATGGACGCAGCTTCATATTTAAGTGTCTGAGTATGAGCCAGTAGCGCGTGCCTCCTCTGGTTGTGAAAAATAAATCTGAATATATAGAAGTTCCTATGACACTGTAAAATCTGTGGCATCAGTAAACACTTTTCTGAGTTTGTGGTCTCATTCTGATGTTTAAAGTCTTATTTAATTCAACATGATGTTCAAGTTGCTCTGTTTAAAGGAAAATAGAGAACATTTTGACCTTATCATATGTCTCTTCACCACACTGGATGTACCTCCTGTCTACTAAGAACAGAAACCTGAGGCTACAATTCACACAGTTTCAACAAAAGAAGATTAGAAAAATGTTGCCGGGTCTGATTTCGTCCGAAATTTTGCTACATTTTGATGGTATAAACAACACGAGTGCATGAATCCATCCTACCTTGTATCAACGGTGCTGGTGCTGGTGTAAAGGTTATGGGGATATTTTCCTGGTGCTCTTTGGGCCCCGCAGTAGCAACTGAGCATCATTTGAACCTCACAGCCTACTTTACCTGAGTACTTTTGCTGACCTTTATGAGCACAGTGCAACCATCAAATCATCTCAAACTGGTTTCTTGAACATGCCAACAAGTTCACTGTCCTGAAATCACCTCCACAGTCACCATTCCAACAGAAAGCCTTTGGATGTGGTGGAAGACGATGGAAGTGCAGCATGATGGTTTCATGTCAATATGGACCAAAATCCCTGAGGTATGTTTCCAGAACCTTGTTAAATCTGTGCCATCAAGAATAAACTCTTTACCTCTTTAAAGCTTACAAGGACATCCCCTGAAGTTCTTGTCTAAACTGAGCGGCTTCTGTCATATTTCAGGTCTGCTTATCTACTGAGTGTGAATCAGAGATTGGTGATGGTGGTCTGTCTATGTAGCTACCCAGAAACCATTCTAATGGTTGTCAAAAAACAAATCTGTATTGATATACTTAGTTGTCAAAACTCTTCATTAAAGGTAGAGAGGAAGTCATCAAATGTTATCTTTGTAGGACAAAGAGTTACAGCAGCTCTCAAAGCAAAAGGAGGTAAAACCTGGTATTAGCAAGGTGTTCCTAATAAAGTGTCTGGTGAGTATATACAGTGCATATTTTTTTAGAGATGACCTCTCTATTTGGCAAGTTCTCACTATTTTGAGGAGCTGGGCCCAGTGGAGCCTTTGTGGGGGATGATAACCTGACCGTGTTCTGTTCTGCCTCTGTGGAGACCTCAAGGACAACCTGACTGCTTGTTGTCTAGTTCGGAATAACTTCACTGTGTTCCTCTGTATGGAGCAGAGAGTAGCTGTAGGAAAGTGCACAAAGGAAAATCTCTGTGAAAGAATAAACTTCAGAATGTGGAAGGTCATATGCGATGTAACACCTGTGCTCGTCTCTGTTCTCCTTGAAGCGCTTCCCTAATAATTTATTTATCTATTTTAAACTTTAGATCTATGCCTACTGAAAGATTATTTCTGCATGAGGAGAACCTGGTCTCACAAGATTTCAATAAGACTAGTCCGAAGGTCAAATTCAGACGAGAAAGTCTAAGACCCTTCTGCACCAGGTTTGGGGGGGGGGGTCATGTTTATTTACTGTATGTCAGATCAGATTTACTCATTACTGTGCTGAACTGAAAACAAAAAAACTCTGATGAACATTTGAAAGAAACCTTGAATAGATTCATCTAAGTTCCAGTTAGATTTCACAGGACTGCCTATGCTAGCCTCTAACGTTAAAGAAAACCCATTATTCTTTTCTTTATTTCTCGTCATGCATTTTTCTCTTAAAATGCCAAATTAAAACTCTGACAACTCCCTGGAATGGAAAAGACAATGCTGAGTGAAACTTAAGTGTAAGTTTTATTTCCAGGGGAGCAATTACACCGACACACCTCTGAAGAGACAAAAACAAATCACAAACTCATTAGGCGAAGTCAGAACACCTGCCTGATCACTTCACTTCACACAGAGAAAGACAATTACACTGCGACTGGAAAGAATCCCCCAGAGAAGAACTGCTTAGAGTGTGAAGATCCCACTGGTTTGAGCACTAATATTATATCACAACTTTAAGTGACGGTAAAATATTAGCATGACAGGAAGATATCATTCTTTTGGTCTGCTTGATTTATTGACTTATTTACCAGGCACGAGTCTTTCATGTTGCTGTGGAGGACTTTTAGCCCACTCTTCTTTGTTTTACTGTTTTAATTCACCCACAATGTCCAAATCTATTAATGTCCCTTACACGGTTTACTTGAAGTAACTCAGAAACGCCAAATGAAAATGTAACTTCATATTTTGTGTGAATGGCGATTCCTTCCTTTTGTGAAAGAGTATACATAGTCCTAGAGTGTGAGTGCTAATTAATCTACAGCCTGACAACCACATCCTACATAAGGAGCCAAGATGGCTGCCACCTGCAGAGGATCATTCACTTCATCATCTCCCAGCCTGTCACTCCAGTGTTTGTTGTAACCTGTGAAGTATGATTTGAAGGAGTGAGCAGCGGTGACCTGCTTATGTTGGAGCTGTGTTTAGTAGATTATCTCAGGCTGTATCTGCACACAGCTTTGTTTGTTAGTTAGTTATTTTGTCCTTAGCTCACCTCAACACTAATTCACACTCCTGTGTTTGCAAATCTGTTGAATAATAAATACAACATCTATTTTTAATTGAAAAGTTGTTTTTGTGGCAGCTTGAGACTAGGATGCCATTTCATGCCATTTCTCAGCGTCCAAGATGGGACCCAGGAAAATGTTTTGGATGCCATCATCACTTTTAATGTAACTTTTAAAAAAAAAGAAAAAGAAAAAAAAAAGCTAAATATAATAACAGATACTCATGAGAAAAATGCATGTCAGTTAAAAGCACAGAGAAAATTATCTGGCAGGTGTTTGGATTTTTCCCCATAATGCAGATGAGCTAACTATATATAGTTTCACAGAGTGTGTAAGTGAATAAGTGAAGAATTTTAGACACAACTGCAGTGATCTCATGCACGCCAACCTGGGTGCTGCACCACAAAGTTAGTTCAACATATCCGGGTATCTTTCTGGTGTCTAAATCCACTCACCCTAAAATCGGCAATCAGGATACGTGGTCACATGACACTGGTCATCAACTCCCTAAGATAATCTGAGGGTTTCTCTATCTGATTACAGTACGAGGATGTTTTTGTGAAAAAGGTTGCAGTTTTAGGTTTATCTGCTCATCCACAGCCTCGGTGCTGAAGAATAAACATGAAACGGAATTCAAATGTAGCCTTGGACTAGGCTACGTGTGAAATGAAGTAAAACATAATATATAAAATAAAACAAGTGCCCTGATATGGATCACATACTATTACTAACACATTTAAAAAAATGTCTGCAGCCAGTGGGGGAAAAATGAATACAGTTTTGTCTTACATTCTGAACTTTACTGATGCTCATCGAGGAAGAACAAAGACTCTAAACACTAATGACAAAACTTGCACAGAAGGATTCAGGATTAATGAGGCTATTTTCTGGAGATTTGATAGGTTAATAGGTGGTGACACCTGCTGTAGGTTTGGTCTGCAGTATAAGTCAACATGTTGAAGTGAACCACTTTCACGGTGCAGAAAATCCTGGGTTAACCCTGAAGGTACTAGGATAAGAGGAAACCTTGCTTGTCAGTGCAGACTGCACTTGTCAGTTTGACTCTTGTTCACAAGGATCAGCCAATCAGAAAGAAGCACCCTTGAAAGGTAGACATGTTACAGAAAAAGCACTAAGGGGCTGCACCAAAGTCAGGTATAAAATAAAGATCATTTTGATCTGAAAATCATGCAAAGCTACTCTAACAGCATCTGATACAAATAAGGAATGTGAGCAGTCACCTTCAGAGATCATGACACACTTTTCCAACCATGTCTGAGAGCTCAGACCTCACAGGGTTAAACGCCAACACACACACACAGACCTCGTGTTCCAGCTGGTTACTGGCCTGAATCATCTAAAGTAAAGCCAAAAAGGTGAACATTTCTTTCATACTATAAAGTGTCTGTGCATGGGTGTGTGTGTGTGTGTGTGTGTGTAGATGTGCGTGTGCTTAACCTAAATTGTCAGCAAACCAAACTTTAATCTCAATACAGTGAGCTCAACTGGCAGCAAAATAATATCGTGGACGATAACACTGCGTGCGTGTGCGTGCATTCAGTGTGAGCACAGTGAGTGATGCAGGGACAATTACATCATTCAGCGACCTGGGAAATCATTTTAGAGATGCTCCACATAAGAACAAGCTCCAGCACACACACACACACACACACACACACACACACACACACACACACACACACACACACACACACACACACACACACACACACACACACACACACACACACACACACACACACACAGGTTGGCTAACTTCCACATTACTGCTGACTGTAGCATTAAAGTCCTTCTCAGGCGACAGCTGCCAAACACTGCGCACTCGAGTGTATTTATGACATCGAGTGTGTTTACCCAGATAACACTACCAGGTTATTAATCATGTAAAACATTAAGTAATACTCTATGCTGTCCTCCTGCTACTACATCTATTTTGCCACCTGCACAATGAAAATAACTTCATGATGTTGCATTTCCTCCGTATAATCAACCACCCAGATGGCTTAGCTCCCATTAATGAGCTCCCTTTGTGTGTGGATGTGTTTTAACAGTTTGTAGAGGATGTTTTATGTCCTAAAGCTCCATCTTTCTCCTGAAATATTTTTCCCCCGGATCAAACGCCTACTCCAATGGTAAACATGGCTCTTCACCATCTGCTCTGTCTGTCTGCCCATGTGTCTGTATGTCTGACGTCCCAGTCTAAATATCATATAGAAATTAGAAAATTACCCTGTCAGTCTCATAAAACCTTTTAAAGTACCCAATAAAGACACATGACCTCAGTCTGATCATTAAAAACAGGACTGTAGTACTGCTGTTGTTGACCTGCAGACAGATGACCATCAGAAATTTAATGGGTAGAATATTTTTTAATCAGACTGAGCCAAGTGAAGCTCTCATTGCAGCTAGCTTATTATCGCTTATGATTATTCTTTTTCCACTATAGTCATGGAGGATAAAAACAATGCAGCAGAGTCACATTTTGAACAAATGTAATTACATCATACCAGCTGGGAAAGTAGGATCTAGTTGGACCAAATTCCCCAGTCATTCATATTTACAGCAGATTGTAGACTATTGGGTATAAAATATGGACATAGCCACCCTCCCTTTTAGACTAAATAATCAAAATTAGTCACATGTTACCTTTTGGATCTGGAAGTTACCACATTTAGATAAGAGGATTGATTTCTAAATTATCAGCTAGTTAGCTAGATTAGCAAACTGCCTCCATAAAGTGTTTGTGTTTTAGTGTTTGGAATTATAATGGGATAGAATGGGGATTGACTGCTTTTAAAACCAGCCCTTAACATAACTACCGTTTTTGGCACTTTCACATTGAAAATTTGACTTGTTGGGGAGGGATTTACAGTCAGGCACACCAAACCTGACTCCATTTTGTCCAGTTATGGGTACTGGTTCTCATCTAAAGGGAACATTGTATAAGAATGCAGCTGGAAGTTCAGGCAGAGGCGGGTGGGCAGTGCATTATTTTAATGCAGAGAACTGTGGTTGCATCTTGTTACTGATATGTATTTATGCACCTTTTTTCATTTAACCAGAGTTCGATCATTAACCAATGTGTCAAACTGCTTGGCGCTCACTTCGTACCGGGGCTAGATTAAAGGCCAGATGATGAAGTTATGACAATTCCTCTTCATGGAGACATGAATGTGTAAATGTCACGGGAATCCATTTAACTGTAGTCGAGATATTTGACCCGAAACAGCAAATGTCAACCTGACATTAAACCCCAGAACCATAAATGTCTGAACCATATTTCATGAAAATCCATCAGGAAGAAACTGAATCTCAGTCTGAAGCAAAGTGTTGGACACAAAGGCTGATGTTGAAAACTCTGCAGCACAATTTTAGTTCAGTTTCAGATTCTTTGTTTGCATATTCCTAAAATAATTGGCAGAAGAATAATAAACACAAAGCAAGAAGTGGAAGTAACAGGGGTTAATGGGGGCCTAGCAGTCCATTGTTGTCCCTGAAACCTTTACCACATAATCCATTGATGGCTGCAGACGCATAAGAGCATAAGATTCATTTAAAAACAGATCATTTTTGAGCCATTTAGATGGCTAATTTACAAAGTAACCCCCACAGGACATGATTAATATTCCAGAGGGATGTAAGCACTACAATATTAGCAGCTCATTGTTCTGGACCAGAATTATTTGTATTTTTTTTGCCTGAGTCACATCACAGCAGGTGATTTAGAAAAAAAAAACCAACAAAAAACTATATATGAATGAAATGGAGGTGTTCATTTATATCAAGGCTATATTTTTCTTGGCACATTTCTGTGGGACTGTAACGGCAGCTTTAAAATGAACAAGTGTTCTAACAGGTGTTCATTTTCTTTCCTTTTCTTTTTCCTGCAGATCAGTAGGAACGTGTTCAGCTTTGTGTTGTAAGTGCAAGTAAGTTGATAACTGTCAGTTCTAATTCATATAGTAATGTAATATAATGTACTTCCATTTCTACAGCACTTTTCTACTCTTACTGACTACACAAAGTGCTTGGGACTACATGTCAAATTTCAACTATACAATCACAATTAGAGTCGGAACAGAGAATAAAAAGGACTGACATCATGAAAAAGGAGTTAGAGTTCGGGTTGAGGGTGAGTAGGGTCAATTGAAAGTAAAGGTTGGTGTAAAAAAGAAAACAGTAAAGTTTAGAAAACAAAAAACCTCTGTCTCTGTATGTACGCTCAAACATTAGGATTGGATTCAAAAATACTCTTTGGTGTATGTTTTGGCATGCCCAAATGTTAATGGGGAAAACTAAGCAATGCATTCAATGATGCACTCACACGAGAGTGAAAGTGAGATGGAAACCTGGTTATGGCCCAGAATCTTTTGGCGAATGATTGCAAGCAATTGCGGCAACCAACTGGTTGGTTTAGCTTCCAACACCCTCTACCTCTGAGTAACCACTTTGGACCACAGCTCAGTCAGGTCACCTAGTGGGAGGCAACCTGTCTCCAAACATTAGCATTCAGACTCAGACTGACTACAGTTACTCTTAGACAGTGGAAGTTTGCAAATTCTGGGTGTCTGATTTAAAACTGTAGCCTCAATGTGTTAAAATCTGACTGGTTCAATGTGGATTCTTACTGTGAACAGTTAATGTTAATTTCTGATATGCATTTCTGTGTATGTAAACAGCAACAGAGTTGCATTAGAAGACAACAAATGTGCAATTTTAATGTGTCATATTCTATGACAGAAAAATTGCATGCAATTGGTAACTTGACACCTTCCAATGACACACTGACAGGAGGTCATTCTGACATATTGCCTTTTTATCCTCTTGATGCACCAAAGTCATTTTGAACATTGCGGCTGGTGAGTGCTGCTGACCTGGTCCCTGTTTTCAAGGCAGCTATTTCATAGTCTTGCAGTGGTTTTGCTTCAGCCAGTGACTGTTTTCCCTACTGTGACTATAGCACAAGAGAACTGATTTTAAAAGTGCCATCTTCTAGTCTTTGAAACGATGCTTCATTAGCACATGGATAAAATGCAACCCAGTCCTAACCCTACCTCTCAGTGGTTCTTTGGCGACTTGGTAGACAGTAAGAGGTTTGTGTACCTATGAAATGAGGTCAGATGAGCTCTCTCTCCTGGCAATTATTGCAGCATTTTGATTCAAAACAGGTTTTTAATTAATACCCGGGCATGGGGAGGAAGATCACATACATGTGATCTCCATATGGGATTAAAAACCAGTGAATAGAGCATGAAATATTAAAAAGTCACCCCTGGAGGGATTAATCCTGCATAAATGTAGATTTATCTGGCACTTTTCCACCTAAGAGAATGAAGCATTTCCAGACTGCTTCTAAAATATGAGAAAATGCCACAGTGGCGTTGTAGTGAGGAGGGAAAATGGGTGCCATTTGGTTTACTGTAAACAACTGATTTTTAAAAGACAAGGCTAAAACTGAGAAACACAGATAATGCAAAGGGCATGCTGTAAATGCAGTGAATCCAGAAATATTTTGCGGCACGTGGTGATTATTCAGAAAAACGCACATGTCAGAGATTAGCGAGGA
Source organism: Oreochromis aureus (assembly GCF_013358895.1). Taxonomy (NCBI): domain Eukaryota; kingdom Metazoa; phylum Chordata; class Actinopteri; order Cichliformes; family Cichlidae; genus Oreochromis; species Oreochromis aureus. The sequence goes on along the minus strand of NC_052958.1, from coordinate 21,396,547 downwards.
TTTATCTATTGTTTAGATCCAGTCACATTTTTAACTGGATGGAGCAGAAACAGTTTCATTTTGTGCTTTTTGGGGTTTTTTTTTGTTTTTTTTACGACTGCTATTATCATCAGCTCCCTGCTGTCCTGTGCAGAACTCCAGCATCTGTTTCTATTTAATTTGCAGTTTGAAATCTAATTTTGCAGATCTTGTTAAGGACACAGAGGGAACGCAGGACCCAGCAGCACGTGACTGAAAAAAGAGAGCTGGAGCCAAAAGGAATGACAGAGAAAAGGAAAGCATAGAAGCAAATGGATCAGTAAAAGACAAGAGAGGTCATTAACGGTACTGGGGAGGTCATCAAATTTAATCTTTACTGATGAAAAAGTTTGGGTAACTCTTTGAAAATATTAAAAACACTGAATGTGTTCATTCAAAAAGTGATCCTTTGTTCAGATTTAACAGAAGGAAAGTTTGTCTTTTGTCCCCCCAAACAGTGAATGAGACTAACGAACAGATGTTAGCTGCCAACAGATGAATTTCTGTTCCACTTGGTCTCAGACTGATGTCACCAGAAGTCGCATTCCCTGCAGAGTCTCCATCACTGTACATTTGGGACGACGCAAATTTTTCGCTCAGTTTAATTTTTGACATTAGTTTGAGACATCTCTACATGTTGCATCGTTTGAGGCAAACACGTGACAACTGGTGGCTTTTTGAATAATCACCTTCCACCTAAAATGAGTCCTTTACACACCTATTTTATCCATAGATGGCTTCCAGTGTCACATGTAGCACCAATTTTGGCACAAGTGTTAAATGAAACAGTCTGTGGGTGTATTTGTACCTGTTTTTGTTGCTGGAGATCCAGTCAGAGATGTAGGCAACGGCTTGACGGTGGCACTGTTTGTTTCCAAAGCTACACGCTAACATGATAAGCTCTCTCTGCAACTCCCTGAATAGACATAGAGAAGAAAAAAAATGCTCAAAGAAACATCTTATGGACAATAGGTTCTTGTCTGGACACAGAACATCACTCACATGTAGCACAGAGATTATTCCAGAAAATTTTCAGACTGGTTTAGCCTAATACTTAAACTTTTATCATGTCTCAAATTGCATTCTTGCATTTTGTATTTGGAGTGCATGAGATTCTGGATGGCAGCATAATACTTGCTAGCTAGTGGTAGCTGATTTTTTAAAAGTCACTGGTGTTAATAACTTTATGGAGGGTGACTGGTGGTTCTGTATGTTAAATTTATAGTCTGAGATTTCCAGGTTTGAGTCATAGAAGGTCTGAACTTTGTCTGAACTCCATTGTCAGCAAAAAAATCCCCCTAAAATCAACATGTTTAACCATTAATGATTTGCAGTCTAGCTAACAGACATCAAGCTAAGCTAAACCATGACTTTCACCTCTGTCCAGACTGGACATAGATGCGGCTGACTTCTGATTCATTAGTTTGAGTTAAGTAACCCAAGAATCTGACATGAATAATTCTGCTCAACAATGTGACAGGAAAGAGAATAAGCAGGCTGCTATAATGCTGAACTATGTTTTGTTTACTGTTTCAACGATGCGACAGTGTTTCTCAGTCAAAGAACAAATGTTGTTAAAGGGGCACTGCCTTCCACTGACTGACTGAGTGTTGTTAGTGCAATAACACCAACAGGAATGTCTGTGTGCTGCATACTCAGTCTGGTAGGATGCTTGCAGGACGTTGCCCTCTGTGCCGGGGCCATTCGTTGGCCAACCCATCTGATGGTACCGCGATGCAACCTGCTTCAGCACATAGTCCTGTTAGCACACACAATGATAAGAGACTGTTTATTCTGCTAACAAGAAGCAGTTAGTGGTTAATTGATCGATTAAGATTGTGACTGATTGGTTGTTTACACTGAACAGCCTGTATTCGTCTGTGCGGTCCAGCAGTTTGTCCAGCTGGTAGAGCGCTCGGCTGGCAGCGTGCCATGGAAGGAAGGACGTCTCCTCTGGCAGATAGCCAATCAGCTGCAAAGGAACACCCTGTGGCAGGTACCCCGCCCTGAGGAGAGATGATGTGGATAAAAAGTGAGTAGTGGGAACAGTAGTAAGGCAAAAACATCTTGGTACAGAGGAGACAGTTATTCTTAAAATTCTCAAAACATGAAACAAATGGAAAGGACATTTCCTTTAAAGGCACAGTCAGACATTTTTTTTTAAGTTAAGTTAATTTAAAATAAAAATAAGAATGACTGAGCCACATACGTAGTATACCAAAGGCAAAGGTGAAGACAAGTCATAGGCATTTGCATACAGAGGAGGCAAATTTTAACTTGTGTCTAAACCGTGCTTTATCATCTAAGAAGAGCTCCCTTCATCACAGAAGTGCAAGCACAAAGAAAACAGACAACTCCTGAACTGAAGGCAGGTCTCTAACACATGAAAATGTGCATAAACATGCTTACTTATTCACAACATTGTCACAGTTCATTATTGCCAAGAGATTAGACATGGGATCCTCCCGTCTCCAGAAAACTGACAACGAGCTGGTGAAACAACAGCAGCAGCTGGTTACAAGTTACATCAGCTAATGTTAGACTTGAGTGTCTTAAAAATAACACTTTTCTTCTGTCAAACAGTTTGATTAAATTTTCATGTCGTGTGACTTTATTATGTTTGATCCACTTTGAAGAAAGTTGAACTAAAACCAGCTAACAGCTCTAACAGCAGCTCTGCTGTATTTTCTACTGCACTCTAATCCAGGTCTATCTATGACTAAGCAAAAAGTAAAGAAAAGCTAGTCTTCATTAGCGACTATGAGGGAGACAATGTTCGCACAACAATCGAGATCTTTTTAAAGTCTGGTAAGAACGCTTTGTCATTCTTTGGAGGATTGTTTCATGGTCACTTTTGGGGACTTAAATATCTCAGTGAAACAGCCAACACAATTCCTCACTCTGGTTATTCATATTTTTGAGCTATTTTTTTGTGTCTTTCCCCCTAACAGGGACACATCATGAATATTTCCAGGAACTGAATTAAGACATGAATTATTTGTTGTTTTTTGACACACTTGGCATTCCGTACGGAATCTTTCATTTCAGTATTTCTGCGGATTTTCGGGACACACAGAGGACCCTTGAGCTAATGTAAAGATAGATTTAATGAAGATTTGATCTTCACCCTCATTGTTTAACCCCCAACCTAAAAAGCACCACTTTAGGAACACATTAACAAAAACATGGCCTCTAAATGCCACCTGAGCTATTTAGCAGCCCCGGTTACATCCACTGCCTCATCAATATTAACGAGCTTCTTTTGTGCATTCATTAACATTCATGATGCTTTTTGGTGAGGGGTGGGCACCTCACCTGTTTCCTGCACTGACCTTCGCTCACGCCCACAGCTCATGAATATTAATGAGGCAGGGTGGTGGAGGACACAAAGTGAACTCAGAAGTAATATTAGGTTTTTTTGTTTTTGATTCTGATTATTGATGTTCAGTGAGAGAGACCAGCCTGACGCCGAACAGTGACCTTTACAGAGGATGTCAATCACAGTGACTGACTCATTTACACAAGAGGAGGTGAAATAAGTGAATGTTCTTGTACTGAAATATTATTCTTTTGGTAGGCTGTTTTTTTTAATTTTCAGAGGCAGACAGACAAGATGACAGGGGCAGACTCCACGGAAAGTCAATCTGTTTGAGATAAGACTCACTAAGTCTCTGAGCTGCCAAGAAAAGCCTGAATTCCAGACCATCATATTTCCATAATCTGCCTCATTTCCAACCCGACCAGCCTCCACACATTCATCTCCATTCCCATCATGCACCTGGCCTCTGGGACATTACCATAATCCATCCAGCCTGCACAGACTTCCTGTTTACCACGCTGCAAAAACACTGACGGGACTCGACATGAAGGCAGAGAGAGATGGCAGTCACTATGGTAACAGCAGCTGGCCATTTATCTGTTTTCTTATTTGTTTATTTGTCAGTGTTTTCTAAACATCATCCATCAGCTATCAGTCCACATCAGCTCTGAGACTCGTGTCACATGTCACTGCTGCTGCACGTGATCCATCATCAAAGTGACAACTGTCAAAATAATAAAAGGGTCAAAAAATCTACCTCAGCAGCTTTTATATGAAGTTTAATATGAGGTCAGATGTTTTTTTCACTGCCAACCACTGTAAACCTTGCACATCTGGCAGAGAGATTTCATTCTTATGTAGATTAATGGATTATTCATGACACAAAGGCCTCCTTACATGCTTCAACTAACTTTAGCCCCACAAAAGTTTAACTGCACATCCCACTGAAAACTGCACAAAACTAAAAACAAAGAAATCAGCTGAAGATAGAACCAAAAAATTACACAAGTGGAACATTTGCTTTACTGTTTTTTTTTTATATTTAGATGAGCAGAGTGATAATGAGAATCATTACAGACTGTATATATAAGATGGAAGTTGCTACCACGAAATCCCCTGATGGCTCATGGCCTTCTTTTGTGAACCCTCAACCTGAGAAATGTGTCACAAAACCACAAAAAGACTTAAAAACTGAAGGTAACTGGATGCTCATTGGCTGAAGACTTACCAACCACATGGTAAGATAGGTCCTGCTTGATTTCCTGTTTGCTTAAATATTACATATTAGGATAAATAAGCACTTTGGACCAAAAAACCTATCAGAGAAAAAAAAAATTGTTCATAGACTGAAGACTGAGCTTAAGGGTTGTTTTCTTTAGAAAAACTTCTTTAGAACTGAACATGGGCGTCCTCATTAAAATGAATGCAGGTTGAACTCATCACTTATAAGCATGCTTAAATCTGTTTGGTAAATTTGAGGTGCCAGCTAAAATTTTACTGCAAGATAAGTGAAGACAGAACAGAGTGGATGTGCAACTGTCTACCTGCTGCGTTTCACACCAAGTGAAGGGTGTTAAGGAGGAGTGCGGAAAAGTTACTTTTAGAGGATACGACTGGTCGACAATACCAAGATTGTTATAGGATTATTAGATATTGCTGGTGATGCTGCCTAATGCAGTGGCTTACATCCTCAATAAAACTGCCAGGGTTGAATACAAGGACCTCAGTAAGCAGACTTCAGCTTTGATTACCTAGTTAATCTCTCTTGTGTAAGGACTCTACAGTTTTGATTGTATGACTTTCATGACCAGCCTAAGGACAAACAGTCACCTTCTCTTTTCCTGTCTGTATTGTGTCTGTAATGAACACTGGAACCTCTAGGAAATGCTAGCAGGGCTTTAAATTTTAGTGTAGTTGTGAAATGAAGTGAAGCGATTATAGATTTTCAATTTTCGCTCTCAGTTACAGTCTCCCTCGCTCTCTCTCTGTTGCACCGTGTTGTCGTCTTAATGAGCTCATTAACTCGTTAACATCGTTAAGGGCCAGTTAATTGTTTGTCCATTAGCCATTAGCAAGGCTCAGTGGAGAGCTAACGAGGGACTGGTGCACACACATATAAGAGAGGCAACATCCATCACTGTTTAAGCGTACACTCACTGAGGCATTTATTACTGCTAAACTAGCCTGACACACACACACACACACACACACACACACCTTCATACAGTCGTGCTGCCTCCTGTTTGTAGTTAGCGCTGTGTGGATTACTCAGGCTTTGGTCAATTGTAGTGTGAGCAGCAGAAGAAGAATCAGCACGACTGAAATTAATACTGAGATTAAAGAATCAATTCAGCAAGCAGCTCTCAGAAAAAGGCTGAAATAACATCTTTATAAATAAGATCTATTTCTCAGTCCGCTAAATGAGCAGAGCTGGCCGCTTTTTTTTTTTTTTGCCTTCAGTGCGATAAAACTGATCTCAGTGGGTTTTTTGTGACTCAGAAGTGATCATTAGATGGCCTGGCAGCTGATTTGTTTGTGACCTGAAGAGTTTATCATGGTTGAATAATTTCTGGCTTTCATTTCGATCAGTACGAGCGCTACAATCCCCGAAATAATCAGTCGATGCCACGATAAGGTGGAGAAAAAAATCCCTGAGCTAGGAATCAGACTGTGGAAGAGGTACTATAAACTGCACATACCCAGCCTTCTTTTACCTCAGCTCACCATCACTGGATATGAAGTACAGACAGCAGATTCAACACAAGCTGTGCCTTCCATGTTATCAAAATAAAGAGGGTGATTCTGAATTTCCCTTAGATGATGTGCAGGAATAAGTTTTCTTGGTCTATATGCATGGATTACACATTTTGTTCCAGTAATGTCCCAAATGAATGAGAGAAAGCCCAAAGGGAGATACTGTGGATCAAACACAGGGATGCACTAAATTGGTTGTTGTGTTAGTTATGTCACATAAATGTATGAGCTGTATGGATATAAAGTGGAATGTTACAGAACTTTATTTAAATCAGACATTTAATGATAATGAGAAAAGTCTTCAGGCAGTATAAAAGATGTAAGTAATTTTTAAGTGTGTACTTTCCCTTCTGATTTCCAAAACGTGATGCACATTTCGCAATAAGTAAATAAATAAAATACAGCTGTGGTCTGAAGAAGGTTGAATACACTCATCAGGAGCATCAAATATATACATACACTCACTTAAATCCTTTACTAAGTGCAGCTGAAGCCTGCCATGAACTACAAACTGCTGGAACACCAGCGTCACTGTTCACAGTGAAGTGCGTTTTACATCTCCATGGACTGAGCACCGTGAGGCTTTCAAACCTAAGAACACAGGACTAATTGTCCAGTATGGTGGTGGTAGCAAGACAGATTAATGAATCCTTTAACTTCACCTAAAATTAACAGGTAGATAGACACAGTTTGGTGTTCTAACAGGACAAATACACAACAAAACATTGCGCTTCTGGAATGGCCTTTCCAAAGTCCTGACCTCAACCCTATTTTTGACTATGCTTAAAAGTCAGATCTGTGCCGATGAACCTACCAGTTAAACTTAACTTGACTATTCCTGCCAAGAAGAACGGTCAAATACGCAGCCAGAATGATGCCAGAACCTCCTTGATGGCTAACAAAAATCTGTTCTAGGTGCCACTTGCTAACATACATTTAACCAAATATTAGTGAGGGTATATCTACTGTATATATCTGAGTATGTATGTACACTTCTGACCCTGTGTGGATCAGAAAAAATCCAACATAAATTCAGACTTGTGCATCCAGTTGTTGTTTTTCAAAGTCATTAAAAATGTATGCTCTGCAATCATCCCACCCTGGAAAACCAGTTACAAGAAGCCATTAAAAATCCAAAATTACCCTGACATTCATGCCCATGATGGATGTAAACTTCTGTCCACACCTGTAAGTGTTCGTTGTGTGATTTGGCTACATTTTATGAAATACATTTGATGTTTTTTAGAGCATTTTATCCACTCACATGCAGCCCTGAAACTATGATGTATATGATTTGATTGCGTATTATCGGAGTAAAACTAAGGAAGCAAGAATACACATGTTTTTTGAGCTAATGATTGCTTTCTACATATTCATAAGAAAAAATGTCTCTAGCCCACTTTAAGTTGGAAAAATTTCTAAAGTTCCTGTAATGCTCTTAGTGTCTTCTAGACGTCTTTACTCCTGAAATAAAGGAGCAAGAAAATCCGTGAAGCAGATGTTGAGCTCAGAAAGCACGTCTGGAAAATGACTAAGCCTCAAAAAAGAATGTGTGAGACCTACAGTTAATGTTTTACATATAGCAGAAGGCTTCTTTGAGGATTAATAGTATCTCAGAGAAACTTTCCCAACAGGATGTGTGTCAAAGTGTTTCCTGTCCTCAAAAAGTTTAACTCTTAAGAAATAAATGTTGCATAAAAAGAGTTTTCGTGGGAGGACTAAAAAAAACAAAACAAAAAGCTCATCGGGTTAAAAAACAAACTAATTCTTGTCTTCTAATGTTGCGTGGTGATGCTACCGCAGATCCAGGGTGAAGTAAGAGTATGCTGCTGTCAGTGTACATATTAATGGATCTGTAGTTTCTTTTTCGGTACAGATGGAAACCTCCTGCTGAGCTCCCAACTCATCACACACACACACACACTCCTGAGCAGAAGATGACAGCGCAGTCGTCTCTGGATGTTGCTCATTCAACATGACAGAGGACAGATGGCTGAGAGAGGGAAGGGAAGATACAGAAAGAAGAAAAGGAGACGGGGGCAGATTGAGTTATAGGCTCGGTGTCAGAGTAGATTTTGGTTACAGTGCTCAAAAAGCTTCAGGCTGAAAACATCACCGTGAGAAACGACTCACTCAGCCTCCCCCCGCCTCCGCCCTCGCCGTGGCTGCTGATCGCTCATTCATCACTGAGTTCCCGTCTGCCTTTGCTTATTTTTCAAATTCTTTGCACGCTGTCTGTACGCAGCTTCTTTGAATTCAGAAATGTGGAAGGAGCCAGGTGTGTGTGAGACAATTCAGCTCCTACCTTGACCCATTCACAGCCATACTGTAGCACCAGGGGACACACCGGCAGCTCTGAGGAGACTTTGCATGAATTCCAAAAAGCGAAAACAGTGCAGCAGTAACATCAAAGAGATATTGGACTAAATGCCAGCTGGTTCATTTTAGTAATTATAAACAAATCGTGGAGGTCAAATCATCCAACTTTTCACAATCATAAAACAATTCTGGCACCTGAACTTAATTCATTTCAGTGAAATGCAGGTGAATTCTGTAATTCTCAGAAAGCTTTATGGTCCTGGAGTGCTTGTAGGAACAACTGCACAGGAACTGCAGCTGAACAGTCTAGTGGTAAGACTACAAATTTTTGGAGCAGGAGTCACAAGTTTGATTCCCAACCGGTATCCAGTAAGGGTCTTGACTACATGTTGTACTCTGTATGATTGTGTATGTGACAAATAAAGTTTGTTTGGAGGAAATGGTTGTGTTTGGTTTTCACCTACCACCACTAAATGATAAACAGATCCTCTCTCTAAGACTCAAAAACAAAAGGAGTTGTTTTAGCAAAACCAAAGTTTACTGGAAAGCTGTAGGAGACACAGCAAGCATGCTTATTTGTGGGAAGTAACTGATGATAAGAATGCAGGGAGGGACATAAAACATCACACAGGATACAGGATTGAGGAGAACCATCTAGTACAAGGCAGTGTTGCTAATCCCAGAGCCGCAGAGCTGCACTTATCCATGTGCTGGTGGAAGTATGTGTGCTGGTAAAGCTCTGTCCTGAACTCTTGTGTATAAAGAGTTATTGGCCTCAGCTGAACTCACATTATACAGAATAAACCTCTGTATACATGGCCAACTAAATCGAAGTCTATACCCAGCGGCAAAACAAAACACCTACTCAACTCTGAAACACATCTGTCGATGTTCAAAATTTCAAACTGTTTGACAGAAGAAGACGAACCATCAGTCCTGTGCAAGAAAAGCCCTTCACCTTATAGGAAAAGAAAGACAGAAGCAGACACAACAGATCAGCCAGGCTGTATCCTCTGTGTCCACATGCTTTTATGTCTTGAAGTCAGAGTGACAGATGAGCCAATAAGTAAGAGAGAGAGCGAGAAAAGGGTTAGAACCTCTCCTACTTCTGCCACTGCAGATATCACAGCAAACTATCATCTCACCTGGCCAGGTTAAAAGCATCATCGATAAGTCCTGCCCTGTTTCCAACGGAGATGATCTGCAAGTGAGCAACAGGCAAAGAGGGATTGAAAAACTGAAAGAGAAACAACAGACAAACGCAGATGGTACTGAATACAGACAAGTTTTACCTGGGGGTTGGTGTGCAGCTGCTGAATCAGCAGTTTCCAGTTCTGGAGGTCATAGTTCACGCGGAAGTAGCCCGTCTGATTGATGTTGCCTACCAACCATGTGCTGTCATCCATCTGACCAATCCTGTGGGTTTCTGAGACACAACACAACAAAAAAACATTGGTCACTTAATCCAAGCATCGAGAAAACAAAGACATCAAAAACATTAAAAACATCAGATACGCAGATGACGACATGGACATGTCAGGATCTTCAGAGGATTCCAGTTCCAGTTACTCCTATAGTGTAGGGTTTTTAAACAGTTTTTAGGGCTGAAAATTTAGAAGTGAAATGACAATAACACTCAATGAACTTACATGGTATTAAAATGTTGGTTTCTCACTTTATTATTATTGCTTGAATGAGAACAGTGTATAAAGGTAAAATATAGCAATGTGTTATGCCAGCACAAACTGGGTTTTGACATAAGTAAAAGTACTGTAAGGATTAAATTGAGTGCAGTGACAGGATTACTTGTAAGAGGAGGGGACGCTAATATTTTTGGTACTGACTAATCGTGCCAATATTTAACAGTAAAGTTTTGATTTTTTTCTGGTATTGAAATAAACTAACTGGCTGACTGACTTTTAGCCCATTTAGTAAATATGGCTCTAAAAGTTGTTTTTTTTGTTTTCTTTTTTTTCGTGAACTCGTCAGTTTTGAGTTTTTATGTGTTTTCATAATGTCTTCTTTCATTTTAACTGAAAGAAAATGTTCAAAATGTTTAATTTTACTTTCTATATTAGACAATTATTAATTGCTTTTATTAGACAGTGCCTCATTTTAATATTTAAATATAAACATTTGGAAAAATTGATATAAGCGATCGATCGACTGCAGACATTTTGAGGTGATATTAATGAAAATATTAATCCATTAATCCATTCATCTTATCATAGGTTGAGAGGCTGTTGTAGGAATGGTAAGACAATCTGTATCGACAGTCTGTTGCAGTCTATTACACTTCATATATCATTCACAGTCTCATTCATACAACGTTTTATTCCAAAAAACATGCACAATATTTTTTTCTGGGCTGTTTACAGGATTTTTTGAATTATAGATTAGTAAAAAGAGATTTCTAAAATCCTCTCTGAAAAATCATCTGGCTTTAATGTGCCAACACAATGAAATAAGAATTTTGAATCTGGTTTTACCAAATTCTCGGATTTGTTCTGTTTTGGAAAAGAGTACAAACCAAATATTTATACAGAGGACACCCCATTTGCACATTTCAATCTAACATTTTAGAAAACTTGGAACACACAGAATAAATAGAAAATTGGGTGCAGCAGAAAAAAACATCTTGAAACTCCAACCAGCTAAGAATAGCCTGTTCGATCTGCACAACCTTTTAAGGATTGCAGCGTCTCGCACAACAACGTGAATATCCTCAGAGATGGCAAAATTAGGTTGTAAGCTTTAGTAGAACAGCTTGTAGGATGTGTATAACAGCCTGCTGAGGAAAACAGGGAAAATAGCAGCTGACCCCAGTCTGGCCCACTTCTTCAACTTATTCCCTTTGATAGGAAACAAACTGCCTCTGAGTCGTGAACTTTAAGACTCCTTTCTTCTCATTGCAAATAGGTGAAGTTATGCCAGAATCCAGACTCTTCTTCTGAAGTTAGCTCTTTCCAAAGATGAGAACCTGATGTATTTTAGGCAAAGACAGAAATAGAAAGTATATTCTTTAAAAATAGGCCTGAATTACGTCCATTCTAAAGAGACTGAGGGGGAACAAGCCAGAAAACAGAGTTATCATCTCTGACAACACTCATAAAGTGAGAATAGCATTAGTTCAGAGATGTCCAAAAGTCATGCTCAGCTTTAATCATTAGCTAATCTCACCGTCAGCACACATCAGCTGATGGCTCTGTGAAACCTTCGACTAGTCCAGTCAGAAACTCTCATACACTGTGATAACCTGTCCGAAGCTGCCGCTTTGCAGCTCACCTCAACCCGAGCTCCTCTTTTCCTGCTTCATGTTGTTTCTGACTTAATAAACGTCATATCTGCTGTCACCGTGCCTGCTCTGATCTCTGTGTGTGTCTGTGTGGTGGTGGTGGTGGGGTCTTACAGCTGGTTTCACTGGCACAGGGCTTCAGGCTGAATTACCTTTAAAAAATCTGAAGCTTCAGTTTTCCAGGAAAAAAAAACTAAACCAAGCAGGATTTTATTCCATAAAGCAGCCAGCAAGACAAAACAGGAACAAGCTTTATTCTGAAAGGTTTATTTTTCATGTAACACACTTTCCTCCAAAAGCTAATAAAGACAAAGCACCACTTCAACACAGAAAATTTTTGTTCTCTGTAAGAAGTCATTTTATCGTCCTAATATCAAAGAAAATGCAGCTCTACTTTGTAGAGCGCGCTATTCTTTAAAAAAACAAGCAAGTGTGACCTTTATTTCTCTAAAAGCTGAACAACAGTGGGTTTTACTCATTGTTAAATAATGAGGGAGTTTTATTTATAAAAAAAAAGCTTTATTTTAAAAGACAAGAAAACATGAAGAATTAGCCATATTTACATGTGGGAGGTTTGGTGTTTACTGCCAGCACTGAAAGACCTCTAACCTTGAAAATGAGACACCTCAAAACAATCAACTGTATCTGTTCGCTTCGATTTGTTGAGCCCATTAACTACAGATTACATGTCTGGAGATAATGAGATAATTAATTTGTGATCAGGAAATAAGATTACTCTGTTAGCATAACAAAACAATCCCAAGACAGCGGCTCGTCATTTCAAGGTAACACGATAATTAAGTCATGATTGCAGAGGAAACTTTCATGAATGATCTGAGACGTGAGAGCAGCACAGAGCATCATTACACCCACACTACTGTACCTGTCTTGTTGTTGATCCAGATGAGAGACTCTGAACAAACTGCGGATGTGTTTCCCACGGCGACTGTGAGAGGGACCTGCCACTGTAAACTACAGAGAGAGAGTGATGTCAGTAATGGTCAGTGGAATTGGATTGGGTTTTATTGCCTCAGTTATCAGATAGAGAGGCATTACAGAGAGAAGAGAGAGCGATGGTCAGTGATGATCTCTCAGCATCAGTCAGCTGGAAATGGAGCGAGTGACGCTCACTGTGTTACAGAGGGACAGGAAGTGAGAGTGTAATAGCTGCAGCAGTCAGCAAGCATCAGTCAAGTGGAAGTAACTGAAGGTTATTGTCTCTTTCTGAGAAACGGAGGTTAAATGTGCTGTCCAGTGAAAACTCTGGTTAGTTAGTCGGGTGATTTTTACATTTTCACTGTCATCTGAACAATACAGAAATGCCCCTTCACTGCTTGAGTGAATTCTGCAACCTATCGAGCTTTTAAAAAACAATTATATTACCACAAAATGGCAGTGCTACTGGGATTGAACTGGGCTGTTTTTCTTCCTGAACGGTTGACATTTAGGAGTTAAACGGTTTCTGAGAAGCAGCAAGGCAGATGAAATGTGGGAGTAATTCACTGCAACACAATTCAGATTCTCTGAATAAGAAAATCTGCCAACAAAACCATCCATCCATCCATCCATCCATGCTTTTCCTTATCCTCATGACAACAGGCTAAGCCCTTATTTCCTTTTTCTCCAAACAACCTTTTTCCTGTTTTTCCCGAGGTATTCAGATGTGTTTCCAGACCACACATCCCAAATCTCTCCAGTGAGTTATGCTCTACGGGGAGACTGGAAAACGGGAGGTTTCCTGTTCAGATCCCTGGACCATCTCAGGTGGTTTTTTCATCACAAAGAAGCAGCAGCTCAAATATTACTTTGGGTTTTTTTTTTAATCTGTTCAATACATTGTTTTAACCTCAGGTGATATAGGAATCCATACTAGTTTCATAAAATGACCACAGTTTATCATTTTCCTGTTCACATTGTTTTCATGGGTAGAGACCCTGGTTACAGCTGAGACCTCAGAATGCTTGGATAGTCAGTAAAAATGTTTTGTACTGTCTTTGGTTGCTTATACCAAGTTGGACACACACCCTGTCTTTCTTATCAGAACTGGCTTAATCTTTGGAAACATTCCTCTGTGATTTTGGTCCTAATTGCTGCAGATTTGTGGGCTAGATGAGAAAATCCCATTACGCAACATCCAAAAGGTGTTCTATTGGATTGAGATGTGGTGAGGAGTGACCTCGCTGTTATGCTAAATAAAAAACATTTTGGGATGCTGTGTTGGATCCTGCTGGAAACAGCCATCATAAGATGCATACACTGGGGTCATAAATGGATGATATGTTTCAGCAATGATACTCAGGTAGCCTATGGTGTTTAAACGATGCTTAGTTGGTGCTATGGAGTCCAAGGTTTACTCAGAGAAAGCACAAATAAGAAATAAATAATAGTAGATAAAAACATTGTATGATAAACTTTCAGTGATCTAAATGATATGACAGAATCCTGAGGAAACACAGGAATTCAATTTCTTTAAATGATTCATATATATTTCGTTGTTGCCCAGATTAACAAGGTCCACATCAGGTGTTGAGGAAAGCTACTGGGACAAGAAGGCATAAGTGGACAAGGGTGAGAACACTGAATAGGAGAAATGGATTCCCCCTATTCACCATTTCTTGCTGTTGTAATGCTATTATGCAAGTAATCCCAATGGAAAGGTGAAACAACTAGTAGATCAATGTTCCAACTGCTATCACAACTAGAGATTGATTGGATACAAAACAAATGCTACGGCAAGCAAGGATCATGGCTAAGCTGGAAACCTGGTTCCTCTGTGGCCGATTACTATGTACTACGTAACTCTTTTCACATTCTCTGTTAGACCTTCAGAGGTTACTTGAAGGTCTACTGTCTACTGGTCTACTGTGACCATTGCTTAAACCAATCATCTGATCTATACCATGGCAGCAGCAGTCAGTGAGATGCTTGGCTGCAAGATGAATGGCCACAAGGAGCAGTACCCCTCAGTGGGGATGGGGACTTCTACATGGAGCCCATTTATCAGAGCTGCAGAAAGATGTGATGAAGAAATGAATGCCTAAGAAGTACAACTAGCTGCCCATACCTGAGACACTGGAAACTGCCAAGCAAAGACTCACAGATTTATACTAGGGAGATTAAAGCCAGAAGCATAAACCAGCTGTTCTCCACTGGACAATCTAAGGTGTACTCTCAGTGGCAGAGGAACTGGACGTCATGACCATCTGGCAACACAATCGAACCAAGTGCTAAAGGATGAAGAGGACTAGGAATGGCTAACTGAAGGCTGGAACAGTCCTGATCCCCAAGGATCCCTAGAAGGGGCCAGTCCCATCCAACTATCAGCCAATAACCTGTCTCAGCACTTCATAGAAGTTCCTGTCAGGCATCATAGTGGCTAAGATGAACAGGCACATACGTCAGTACATGAGTGGGGCCCAGAAAGGAATTGGCACAAATAACCAGAGGGGCAAAATATCAACTCCTGGTAAATACAGCAGTCGCTAGAGACTGATCAACATGTGCACCACCTGGACTGGTTTCAAGAAAGCCAACAACTAAATGCCTCACACATGGATCCATGTCTCAAAGGGTCAGGGCTGTTTCAGCAGCAAAAGGGGACCAACATAATATAAGGTAAGTGGTAATGTTAATGTTATGCCGGATCGATGTATGTGCATGGAGATGGGCAAAAAGTCTGCAAGTATAAAGCAAACAAAAAGAATTGCAGAACTATTTATGATATCATGAGTGCATTATTGTTAGTCTGAGGTGAATGTTTTTGGCCAAAAACCAAACCATGCAGATAGTGCTCTGTGAGGAAAGAATTTAGCTGAGTCTTAGAGTTCATTAGGAACAAATAGCTTCTTGATGCTTCCCTTATTAGAAGTCTAATTTTAATCCTAACATTTACCATATGTAAGTACGAATAACAGTCCTAAAAGTGAGTGTTTCTCTTCAGCACTGTTAAGAGCCCTGACGTTATAATTAGACTCATTTTGATCAAATTGATTCATATTTTAATTAGACTGGATTTTCATTAGAAATGGCAAACAATCAGCTTTACATACATACTTTACATCCAGTCAATTCCCCTTTTTAAGCAGTGGGTGTGTGAATACTGTAAAGTAGGGGTCATTGTAACACAATCAGCCTGAGAAAGAACCATTTACTATTCCTATAATAGCCATTTGTCGCTGCAGGCTACAGTGGATCAATACCACTGCCTAGCAAGCAAATACTTTATCTGATATTTATATCAATGTGATTGACAGGAGTGGAGCTAAACCACACACACATACACACCCACAGAGACACACACTGGAAGACACACAATCCACAGCCTGGACAGCAGAATGTGTTTATTAATATTGATGCAAGTGTGTGTGTCCTCAGAGTTTATGGTTTATTCATCAAAGGCAGAAACCAAGTGAAACACACACATTCATGCTGGAGGTAGAGAGAAACGCAGCATGACTGCAGTGATCTATTCAAAGAGGGAAACTTTAGAAACTCTTCAGACAGCCTTCACCTCTCTGCTCATCTTCCTCCATTAAAGAACATGTTGACCCCATTTAGACTTGTCGTTCCAACTGTCTCCGAGTCAGATAAAATCAAAACCTTTATGATCAAAAATACACCTACCCGCTCCTCTAATGCCAGGATCAGAAGCCACAATATCAGCTCGATAATGGCTCGACAGACGTGGGCTGTCGGGAATAAAAATGAGAGACATGCAGCGTCTCGTGGCATAAAACAACCCAAAGCTTCTAGGTCACTTCACAACTGCCAGACACAGAGGGCAATTTGTGTGTGCCACAAAATTAACACAAAACAGCACTTAACACAGACCACACCATAAAATTACCATAAAACTCAGTGACAAGCACCAAATTATTCATGACTACATGACTGCTCTGTGTTGGAACACAAGATGCCCTGAGGACGATTTACAAATGGGCACTTATAGTTTCCCTAGCACCCAGAGCTAGCAGAGCCAGAAACTCTGGGGGGAACCATTAAGAACAAAGTGATCATTCATATTCAGATGATTATTTATAAGTAGAACTTGACAATCACCAATGTTTGATGCTGTGTCAACACAGGAAAGAGTTTATGAAGGAGTATCAAACAGGGCACTCAAGTTTTACCGAGGAAACAACCAGGAGGAATCCTAGTCAGATACCCAAACCCTACCTTCACTGTTTCTGTCTGATGGTGGAGACCAGTATTCCTACCCTGAACCTTCTCCCAAATAACTGAGCACTTCACCATTTCTCTAAAGGTGGTTCTAAGCAACCTCTGAGGAAGCTCATTTCCACTGCTTGTATCCTCAATCTTATTTCAATCACTACCCACAGCTTGTAGCAGGACTCTAGACTATTCATTTTGTGTTAATATCCAATATACTGTTGAGCAAAACACAAAAGGTTTGTGGATGATTGTGGGACCAGTTCACATATCTTATAAATCATGTGACAAACTACTCTAGACTCTAGACTCACTCTACTGTGAGACTACTCTCTGTAGGGTTTTCTGTTTTTGTTCTGGCAACACTTCCAGTTGTGTAAATAACCACCATATATACACACTTATAAGGAATAAACCAGACTTGACACCTCAAAAGATGTGTCATGTGGTAGTTACGTAGCTGACTGAAAGCAAAGTCATATCTACGCTGTCAGATGTGCAAGAAACAAACAATCTCTGTATAGACAGCTGTTAAAGGGCCTTCAAAATGCACCTGCAGAAACAACATAAATGTTCCTCTGTTCATTTTACTTTAGATATCTGCAAGTGTAATTACTGGGTAGTCACTGCAGTTAAGCTCAGCACATGGTGAAATTTATCTGACTTTTGACAAGACACCAAATAGGTTGATGGAAAAATAGAGATGTCTATGAGAGTTCAATTTTATTTTCATATTAAATCTGGCGTAGGGAACATTTTTTTATGAATGGATGAAGAAAAAAAAGACAAATGAAAGAAAAAAAAAGTATATTGCCGGAGTGTTAATAACTAAAGTTCTTCAAATGGCCACTTGAGGCGAGCTCCTAAAGCCAATCGTCCCCATAGACTCCCATGTTAAAAAGCCCAAATTTGCAGTGGAAATAAACATACTTATAGCCTGGTAAAAACAAAAAAAGCAAACAACGAAAAATGATAGTTTTTGTCTCTAAAGCTACAGCTCACCCTAACAGAAACTGTATAGAGCTCAGGAAGATTTTAGCACCCAGCTGTTTGAATTGCATTAAGGATTAAATACGGCTTAACTGTCTGCTAGCCATCACATCTGCTAATTAAACAAGACCTCAGAATATATAATATTATATACATATTGACTATGTTTAATGGATTTATCTGAAGAATAATCATTCTAGCTCTTTAAAGAAGTCTAGTCTGGTGAGTGAATTTGTAAACCTTTTTAAGCTATCTAGCTATGCTTGAAAAGTTTGCTAGCAGTAGTGAATAACTTGATAAACTTTTGTGACACCTCTTCCTTTAAAAAAGTCCACATTTCAATGGACATTATATTAAAGTCAAGTTTTTAAAATGTGAATTCACAAACCAATAGGTGTTGTGTTTACTTTTTGAAGGCTCTTTTAAGGATGCATTTGAGGAGATTTTGGGCAAATACACTTTTGAGACCAGATCAAGCAAATCACAAAGTAGTCCGCAACGTTAGTTATGTGTGGTGATGCAATGAGCTTTGACGAAGACTTTTCCCCGTGAGTGTGGGGTCTGACAAAAAGTCAGTGCTGACCTCTCCAAAACCGATATGAAGCACAGTGATGTCCCATGGATGTCTGGTGTGGCAGACAGTTATAGGGTCTCTTTTTTCTAAATTTCTGGCTTCTGTAACTTTTTTTATTTCACTATTGCTTCCTCTGTCTGACTAACAAGAAGAAGGAAGGTCGAGCTAGAGGTGACAGAGTTGAAGATGCTAAGATTTTTATTGGGAGTGACCAGAATGGACAGGATTAGAAATTAGTACATCAGGGTGACAACTCAGGTTGAGCCATTTGGAGACAGTCAAGGCTGAGATGGTTTGGACATGTGCAGAGGAGGGATAGTGCATATATTGGACATAATGTTGAATATAGAGCTGCCAGGCAGGAGGAAAAGACTCATGGATGTAGTGAAGCAGGATTTGCAGAGGATTGGTTTGTCAGAGGAGGATACTGGAATACTGTGAGATGGAGGTGATCTGCTGTGGTGGCCTCTAAAGCGAGCAGCCAAAAGAAGAAGAAGAAGAGCTTTTTCTGGTACATTTGTTTAGTCATACTTATCTGGCTCATAAGGGTAAAGCAGTATATAAATACTTCCTTCAACTGTGGTTTTGTGGACTCATGAATAATTCATCACTGTCCTGTTTAGCATTAAAGCTCATTAAATCAAGCACACAGACACTGCTTCTCCAATCATGTCACTGTTTACCTGTCAGCTGACGAGGCACCACAGAAACGAGCTGTTAAATCCTGACTGAGATACTGTTTGATTTATTTTCAGTATCATTGCCTCGACCTTAACGTTAGCTCATGCTGTCCTCATCGTCTCTCTCTCTCTGCCTGTCACTTCAGTTCTTTTAAAGGCATTTATCTCCCTGGTTGTTTGATGGTGGCAAAATAAAAAGACCCAAATTTAAAATGTCTCCAAGCACAGCACCAGAGGAAGAGAAGAATGCATTTGACAAAAATAAACCGTGATCTTCAAAATGTCACCTTAAGAGCTGAAGTTAACAAAATGCCAAAAAAAATCTGAAAATAAAGATTTTCTTTTTTGTTATGTAAATGAAAAGCTTCCTCTCCAACTTAAATTTATTGGATACATAGATGACTGCCTGTCACGCTAATGTGACAGCTGGTTGGATGTCAGTTTATGAGTGGCTGCGGTCAAGTTAGCATGCTAGTTAGTCATTGTCAGGGTCGTGGGGGGCTGGAGCCTATCCCAGCTGTCTTAGAGTGAGAGGCAGGGTAAACCCTGGACAGGTCCACTTCTGTCGCAGGGCTAACAAAGAGACAGACAACCATTCACACCTATGGGCAATTTAGAGTTATCAGTTGCCCTAACCCAACTAACTGAATGTGGGAGGACCTGGAGAGAACCTACACAAAAACAGGGAGAACATGCAAACTCCACACAGGCTGAACTCAGGACCTTCTTGCTGTGAGGCAACAGTGCTAACCTGTACTTTGGTGGACACCAGCCTTTCCAGGTTTACGTGAGAGACTTTAAAAATACATTTTAAAACTCATTATGTGATCTGAAGTCTATGCAAAACCATCCTCGCTTTCTTTCAAGCACATACTGATGCTTGGTCACGACCTTAGTCATCATGTGGGAATACAGTGGGTACCCTTTTAGTGTTTTTTTTTTCCAGAGTTACTACTCCTACTACTCCAACACAATTCAATAAAAAGCCCTCCATGTCTAAAATAGATTCCATGAGACCAGGGGCCTAAAGTGCTCTGCTGGTGTCATCAACAGCAAAGTGGTGAAATGCATAACTACAGTAACCAAGGGAACAGTGGAAAAACTTGTCTATGTATGTTCTCACTCATCAGCACCATTGTAGAGCTCCAGATACCTTCTTTTCAAAAGCAGTGGAAAAGATTGTTGCAGGTAACAGAACTTTGTCTTGTGTTGTTAGGTTAAGTCAAACATTAAGCTATAACAAGTTAACCCTGCAAAGGTCCATACAGACATGACAGCATCAAGCTGTAGACATTGTGAACTGCTGCAGATTTCTCAGCTGTACATCCATGATGTCTCGTGTTCCACTACATCCCAAAGGTGCCCTACTGGATTTAGTTGATTTGAGCTTTTAGGAAGATTTAAGCTCTGTGGACGACATCTGCACCTGATGTGATCTGCTGCTGCTGCTGTACCCCATCTGTTTCAAAGTTTAATGTGCTGTGCATTCAGAGATGCTCTTTTGCATACCCTGCTTGTAACAAGTGGTCATGTGAGTTACTGTTGTCTCTAAGCAGTCTCCTCTGACCTCTGACATAAAAAAGGCATTTTTGCCCAGAGACAACCGCTCACTGGATGTTTTCTTTTCATCGGACCATTCTCTTTAGAGATGGTTGTGCAGGACCATCCCAGCAGATGAGCAACAATCATGCCATATTCATAGTAACTTCAGTCAACTTTAATCCTTATTCTGATGCTCAGTTTGAGCAGGTCAACTTGACCTACAAACATACAATTTTTAAAACTGGAGTAATATTATAATTGGAGTGTATTGCTAAATTAAAGTACCTTTTTATAAAAGAGCTCAGGAGGTTCTCAATGGCACATTATAATCTGCGATAAGATGTTATTTTTTAGCAGAGCCAAAGGAAAAGAAGAAGGTACCGTCTGCACAGAAATGAACACTTGTGAGATATATAATAAACACTGATTTTAAAACTTTTCCCTTCCTATTTTTTTCTGTTTTCATATCAAAGCTGAATGATACAGGGCTGGTTGTCCATAAAAGATGACTTAAGACAGAGGCTCAAATTTTGTATCTCTGTATGTAATCATGGGAAAAGAGAGATTTGCGTTTGGTCTAAACACACCATGAGGGTGAAGCGATGATCATGAGCTTTTTCCGACAGAATTCAGCCCTGATTTCTTGTCATTCTACAGCTGACTTGTTTAAGTAATAATAGAAAACAGCAAAACAGCAAAAGTGTCAGATATTGATCCTTCATACAGTGTCCCATCAAAAGAACTGGAGACTGAAAGTGTCGACAACAACTGTCTGAACTGTACAACAAAAATTTAAAGCTTGTGTAAGAAAAACTATTGAATCCCAGGAAAAGCAGCCAGTTTAACTGCTTCAAAAACCTTCAGCAAAATGATCGTACTCTGGATGAACCCACATCAGTATTTCTCTCCAGAAAGGTACAAAGTTGTGAGTTCCCAAGTTACTGAAGGACTGGACAACCTGCACATAATTTAGTGCATGTCCAAGAGTTCTCTTCTCATGAAAATAATACTGACAATAAATAATTAAATAAAGCAGTCTGGGCTTGAGTCAACAGTGTGTACACTGCGGGACACTGCTCTGCTTCTAAACACAGCTCCGCTGGATCAAACAGCAGCATCAGCCCCGGCTGCACTCAGCCGTGACGCCGAATCAACTAAAAGCACAGCAGCAGTTTCTTTTTAGTGTTGGTGAATGCCCCGGGACAGCTGAGTGTGTCTGAACGCAGCCCCGCGAGACTCAACAAGAGCAAAAGAAAGATTTCAACTCCACCTACAACAAACAGCTTCAGTTCATCAGCTGATGAGACCTCGAGAGTGATTCTCAGCTCAAGTGAAACACAAAAGACTCCACATGAAAGACAAGAAAAAGAACATAACATAAGAAAAGCTGAGGAAACTTTTTTTGAGAAACTGAGCAGGTCAGAGTGATTGTAAATGTCAACTACTGTACAAAAACATGACAGACTGAAGAGAGAGAAAGACCTGGAAATAAATGATGGGAGAAAACAAGAACAGGTAAAAATAAAAAAAACAAAAAAAGGAAGGGAGCTGATGAAGTATTGATGGAAAAGAAAGTGGGTCGATAAAACAGAAGAGAGTAAACTCCAAAGGTTGTAAAAGATGTGAATAAAACATGATGGGAATCAAATATAAATGAAATATAAAAGATGTAAAGGTGGTAAAGAATGTGAGGAGAAACAGGAAAAGTGCCTTTTCAGGAAAAAAATCCAGCAAGATCACTGAAAGACAAACTTAGTGCCTAATGTAGCGTGAAATGAGGGGTTTCAGGAGAATTGTTTCAGCGGTGAATGACTGAATGAAGAACAGATGGAGAGACGTGTCAGGAACAGGACTAGCAGTCTAAAGGCCAACTAGTGTCCAGAGACTCCAGCTCCATAATGCCTATTCTTAGAGTTACAAATTAGGTCCATCCAAAGAGCAGCATTTGTAGAAAGGCCATATGGACAAACCAGAGTGACTAACAAACTAACATTTTTCAAACTTGCTTAACCAAACTTTTTATGCATAAGTTGGATACACTTACAAAAAAGGACCACAAATATTTCAAAGATTCTGCAGTCATGCACTGCTGGTAGCCATAGTGACAGCACACATCGCTTTTAAGTCTCCTGTTGATTGCTCAACTAGAGCTGACTGAACCTGGTGACAGAGTGGTGGCTTGTACAGTAAAAACCTGTCAATCATAAGGTAGCCACATCTGAAAGCATACAGTGAAAAAGAGAGTTTCCCTGAGTGTGGCCTATGAAAAACCAACTTAGTCTTTGATTCACCAGCTTATAGAACTTTCTTTAGTAGCATTTACTTGAGGTACTTGATTTTTGTATGATTTTTCTCAGCCTCTCACATCACTCTGAAGGAGTATTTGAGGTGTTTGTGCTGACATGCTGTGTTTGGTTTTCTCCAGATATGCATTATGTACAGACACTTTCTCCACTTTGGTTTTGTCTGTCCAAAGTACAGTTCTCCTGAAATTTCGTGATAATAAGTTCATTGCAGTAATTTTGTCAGTGCTGTGCTCAACCCACTAGTGCCACCAAGGCACGTAGTTCTCGGTTTCTATCGGGTATCGAATGAACATTAGACTGCAGGCTAACAGAACAGAATGTTTTGTTGTGCTAGTTTGTTAGCTTGGCTACACTTGATTATAACTGCCATCTTGTTACTGTAGAGCTTCCATCACTCTTGGGTGCATCAAAGTAAGTTTAATAAAATGATGTATAGTTTATTATAATCTCTGAGAAATAACAGAATATTAAAAGATCTGACAGCTTGCAGTTCCCTCACCTGTTGTTTTTTCTGACTTCCTCTCCATACAGGAAGTGCTCCTGGCTGACTGTGATGTAATATGTAGGGAGCTGCTCTGATTGGTTCTTGCTGATGGTGACAACAGGGTAGCCCATTTGTAGAGTCCACCTGTCCATCATCTCCCCGATATCAATGTCTCGGCCCTCTGAGCGCATGGCCTTTAAAGCAGAATCAAACACACACGTAGTGTAAAGGATCAATGACTAATAATAAAAAATTTACACACATCAAATCAGTGATTAAATTAATTTGTGGGAGAAAATTGACCTTGAGGTAATTAGACATCAGACTGGCAGCTAATTAAAGAGCAGTGTCAGTCTAATGGACAGTGCTAACAGAGGTGACGCTCAATTAATCAAATCATTGCCCCTCCTGTGTCGGACAAACAAGAAAACAAGCTCCACCTCTGCCTGCCAGTCATGTTACCACAGCAACAGGCTCCTCACTAAGTCAGGTGATAATGAGCATCTTCATTAGAAGTGCTTTATTAAAGAATGAACAGCTTCAATCAGTCTGGCAGCTCTGCCCCAACAGAGCCAGGTGAGGAATAGTTACAGGTTTTAATACCTGCTACTGAGCAAGGCACTAACATTAAAAGTGGTAATGCTCTGCCTCTGTGCCTTTGGGCCAGGGAACTACACAAGGTTTAAATACCAGACAGACATAAAGTCAGGTGAGGGTTACCTGAGACAGTTTCCTCCACAGGTCGTCTCTGGCAGCGTTGCTGTACATGTGACTCAGAAGATAATCCTGAAAACAATGAGACAAAGCAACGTTAAAGCAACACTGTTATGATGTGATGTATCTGTTGTATCATCTTGACGCATGCACAGGTTATGAAATCCCAGAATGCTGATTCTGTTCATCTGTAAGAAGACTGAAGAAGTCACTTGGATGAGTAATAAAACATTTCTCCCACTAAAAACGCAACATTGACATGAACAGAATCAACTTTCTGGGATATAATCATGCCTTTTTCTGCTATAATCACATTTCTGCAATAATTATTTGCTGATTTTTTCCCTTCCACATTGTGACCATGCAGTTCAGAACAGAGAATTTGGAAGCCTTGATACAACAACCATCTTTTCCCCATCCTCATATTTCATCTGGAAATAAGATGATCACAGTTAGCACTTTTTGGGTTCTCTCTACCAATGAATCAGAAAAATGAAGTGAGTCCTTTATTACCGTGTCCCTGAGCACATTTTTGATTATTTGGTTCTCAGCAGGCAGCACAAGGTTGCAAGGACTCATTCACAATGTCTAGCACCCTTCACTGTGACATGTATTTGAACCCTGGCCACAGTACGTGCCATATATGTACAATGACTTATTAATGATGCCACTGGAACAAGATATTTCCATTTACAAATTTAATATGACCATACTTTCTGGATGCAGGGCTGTGCAGGTGAAGTTACTTCACATTTTCTGCTACTGCCATCTCTGCTCTGAAAACAAGGATTGGGGGTGGTTCAGGCTCCAGTATTTTCCCCACATAGATGTTACCTTTGTTAGCTGGCTTGGTATTACAAAAGAAAAAAGAAAAACAAAGAAATCACGACAGTGATTGGTGCTCCAGTAGGAAGCGGATGGATGGAAGCCAAAACCATTTATAAAAGGATGCCAATGGCAGTACAATGACTACAATCTAAGGAAGCATAATTTTTTTAAAGTAGGGTCTATAACACCAGGCTGTTATTTACACCAGGCTCTAATTTACCATTTTTATTAAGCAAAAGTAAAAATGTCAACTTCTGATGCACTTTATTGGATGTCACACTGACCTGGTGATGGGAGTATGGGGACATATTACATCTCAAAACTCTCCCAGGTCTCCTCTTATCCACAGTGCACAAGGTTGTTCATTTTGGCCATGCAGTTGTGAAGCTGTAACTGGCTGAATTCAGGGGTATTCTCTCAGGTGGAAATGTAATGATACCTATGTCTGAATGAATTTCTGAAAAGCCTTTTGAGAGGAACATTTACACGTGTTTGAAATTGTACATTTGAAAGTCAGTGACAGGATGAGCCAGCAGTGCTTGAGTCGGAGAAGAGCCCATATCAAGTCCAAAGAGTTTTGGGCTCAATCTCAAACTCCCTGAGTTACATTTTCCAAGCTAATAAACAAGATGAAGACTCCTCAGGGCCATTTTCTCATTCAACAGAGACTTAGTGGTGTGGTGGCTTTGTTTTCAGCCTGCAGTTCTGTAGGGACATTCGGGTCCGACTTGATCCCAGTCTGTTTTCCAGAGCAAGAAAGTCACTCCCACTACAGTGGATTGAGAGTTGTAAATGCTCAGGGAGGCTGGCAGTTGGTTTGGTTCATAATAAAACAAGGAAAAGGCAGGGAAGTACTGCTAGATAACAAAACAGCTATGGAGGCTGAGCGCTAATCTCCTTCTCAGCGATTCCTGTGTCCTTTGTGTGTTTTAGCGTGGATTCCTCCAAGTCAGTCATTTGCTGTGATGCGTTTTGAGCTCGATAAGGCAAGAGCTGTTTTATTGGAACAAGATGACACATATGATAACGACACTAAGCGCGTTTGGGAGTTTGGCTCTGCCACCTTCACTATATCTGACATGAAGGCAGATAAAAAGAGCCCCCACACACACTCCGAGAGCCTGACTCCATTAGTTTTAACAGTGTGATGCACCTTGAACCAAATGTTTTTCAGTGATAATAAGCACTGTGTAACAAATACTGTGGGTATGAGTAGTCAAAGGTCATTAGAGCAAATCAGTAGGTGTAGGAGTTTAAGTAAGGCATTTCTATTGTTGCAGGCAGGGTTAGAGCCTAATGAGGACTTGCTTTCCCTCATCTGAAGATGACTTGCATAAACTGTCAATTTTACCTTCAGTCAAGCTCCACGGGGCTTCAGAAAGGCTCTAAAACCCAGTGATCACTGTGGGCCATTATTTACATCTTCTCCAGTAAGTATTGATAACTGTTAATGAGGTTTCAGGTTTTGTGCCACACTGAAGTCACGCCGGAGCAACCATAATCATCACAATCTTTTCACATCAAGTCCAAAAGCAGTCTGGGAAACTTTTGATTTTTCTGAAAGCTCTACACGTCAGGCTTTGAGATCAGGGATAAAGAAAAGGTGAACCAATATTGATGTTTTGTGCCAAAGTCTGCTCTTTAAGGTAATTAAAGCCAAACTGATGAGACACTACAGATATGGGCCGTGCACAGTATTTGATCTTCACACAGCTGATTGAGCTGGAGTACACTTAACCCGAGCTGAAGTCCATAAATCCATATCTCTGTACTCCAGATGTCACTACGTTCCACAACATTTACAAACCTTAGAGCACTCTGAAGAATCCTCACAAACGTCCTAAAACTCCTAAATGCTCCCAAAGCATTTCATCCATCACACTAAACGCTGCCTAAAAAGACAAATTATAGGAAATAGAGACATATGGCCAGTTGTGGAGATTCATCTCATCTCAAATGATTTCAGAGTATCTAGTTTAAAAATTCCTCAGTGTGTTCTAGTTTAACATATTCTCAACGTTTTATTTCTCTTTAAAACAGGCACAGAACAGTTTTAGTACATATATGAGTCATCTTTGTTACAGTGGAACAACAAAAAAGAAGCTCGTAGATCACAGAAAATATGGTTCTTTGGCCTCCTGTTTTGACAGAGCTTTAGTGTCATTTTGTGCCTCTTTGGTTTCATTTTGTGTCTCTTTGGTGTTTTTTTGTCTCCATCTGGTTTTCCTCTCATTATGGGATAGATTTGCTTCCATTTGTAAAAGGCTTTTCACCAAGAAAATATTAAGTATACAGAGCTTGTAACGCTAGGGAGGCCTGATGCCCCTGGGCCTTTGGTACAGTATTCCTTCCATGTATATACAATATTAAAATCTACATGAAAACTAGACAGAAATGTCAGTCTTTTCCGTGACTTTCAGAAGGCTGATTTTCTCACTGTTCTCAGACGCATCAACGTTAATATGCGTATAAAGTCACAAAGGTTCCTTTCGTGAAGCATTGAAAGTTACAGTATCATCTTTGGTAAGAAAAGCATAGACGATCATAAATTATTTTGGTTACGGCTCCTGTCATGCCACAAATCACCAGAATGAGACTCCGTCACTTGGCATTGCAGTTGTTTAGCATGGTTTGTTATACGCTGTATTTTTCACTAAACACCTGATTAGGTGTTGAAACGCTCTGACAAACAGGTGACGATCGACAAAGTCTTTGTTGTTGTCGTTAATACGAACCAAACTACTGAAGCAAACATTCTCCAGAGAGTTTTTTACTCTGCTGGGGACTGAAACTTATTATATAGTATGTTGTAATGCTCAGCACAATGCATGTGTGAAGACCTCCATAACACACACACACATGCACACGCACACACACACAATGTATTTGCCCTGCTCTGCTGCTGGATCAGCAGTATTTTATATAGACTCTGGCTCTCAGTATGTTCCAGGTCACTGACAGTTTCTGCAGGAAAACCAGGACAGAGTCTGTGTGCGTGTGTGTGTGTGTGTGTGTGTGTGTGTGTGTGTGTGTGTGTGTGTGTGTGTGTGTGCACAAGGATTTGTACATATTTGTGTAACTCCATTCCAAGTAAAAATTATATTTAACCTCCATCCATGTTACATCAGACGTTGTCATTTTTACTGTAACTGCAAATAGTCTCCTTCCAATTTGGAGGATACAAAGCGTTTCCCTGTGCAATAAACTACCTGGCCCTGTTGGTGTGATTGGAGCTTCAGCTGCTCTCGTGTTTCTGTGACACCATCACAGTTTGAACCCTCAAAGAGCCACACAGCAGCCACATATAGCTGAACAACAAACAATGCAACACACAGAGTTAGTTAACACAGCTATTGCTTCATGACTGTGTGTCACAACTACAGTGAAAAAGTCTATTAAAACTGTGAGTTCTACAAAAAATAACTCCTATGTCCCCAAATAACTTCTTCCTCCCCAGTGTTTTAGACAGTTTTTTTAAACCCCTCCCCAAGTTAACTTTGAGAGAACTAAAAACAATCTAGGGAATGTAGGGTACTTTTTTATAATCAGGATTTAATCATTATTGCCTGCATCTGATTCCAACCACGCAACAGACTGATGATTTATCCAAGGTATACCATGATAGGCCATGACAGTAGGAATGCATAATAAGTATTTCTAAAGTCCTACCTCCTGTTCGGCACTACCAGTAAATCTATGCTTTGAGTATTACAAATTCAGAATATTTTAAAAGTGTATTTAATATCTGCATTTTGTTGCTCTGGCTGCATCTGGCTTAAATTCAGGTCACTTAAAATTGATCACAATATCGACAGGAAAACGTGGCAAATCTTCCTCTCAGAATGCCCCGCAAGCCAAAGGTACTTATTCCCTGTTCATCTATATGCACAGCATGTCCCAGACATTTAGGATTTAGCTAAAATATGGCTGAACACACACACCCACACGCACACACACACACACACACACACACACACACACACACACACACACAGTGTTTCTATGAATCCTTCCATGTTGTGTTGGTGATAAATCAATTCAAAGCCCCGAAACCCAGCTGTTCCCTCTGATTTAAAAACCTCTGTATACACAGCTGGACTCGCAAAGCAAAGAGAACTTACATTGAGTCCTTTCTGGAACAGCGGCTGCCCCATCACGTTAGCAAGCATCCGGATCAGTGCCGCCCCCTACGGAGAGCAAAGAAAAACACACTTTCAAACACGGTTAAAAACATCATCATCATCCATCATCATCATTGAAGTTGCTGTGATCACTGGAGGAAAAGTACATAAGAGTCAACTTTGGTGAACTTTGAAATTAGAGACTGGCTCAGATCCACATTATAAACTGTTCAGACAGCGCTGATCTTCAAGGGAACAGGGGTGGAAAGCTGCCCTACCAGCCGCTCTCTTCTGTTTTAAAGTATATAACCCCAATTTGTCAAAGTATGCAGACAATTAGAAGACAGTGTGAATAGCAGTTTTGAATTTTCAGTTTAGTGTTTGTGGTTGGCTAGAAGCAAATGCATGGTTTGAAAAGCCAACTGTATTGATAATGTTTAAAAGAGATTCCAAAACTAAACCAAAGGGCAGCTGAAGATCTCCCTTTATAAGTTAATCCAAGTCTGCTTTAAATACAAGAACATATTGACATTTTATTGTTAAAATATTATTATTTACATTAATTATCATTATTATTATTATTAATCAAAAAGAACACATTGAAGAGGTATTCAAACATTCACAGGAGAGCATGATCACACAGGTACATTTATAGTGTAACAATCTTAGTTCTGTTGAAAGTGGCTTCTTACTTTTTTGTAGGCAATCCAGTCAAAGACGCGGTCAATGTCTGTCGCTTGTTCCACTTCCTGGGAGATTGGATGGGAGGAACTTAGGCCATCCAGCAGCATCACCTCATGAAGGACATCAGTCAAGAAGCGCTGCTTCTCCTGAAAACACAAAAATTTGACTTTTTCAGGTATTATATTTCACTTTGATTATGAGAATGATGATTGTGATAATGCAGTATTTAAGGCTGATTTGGTGGATGGCACCACTCAAAAACCTCTTAAACTCTAAAATCTCTTAAACTTTGACAGCAGAGTGACAGAAAACAAAGAAATGATATTACTAGTAGAGGACTATATTAGTGGTCTGATAGTCAACAAAGACCCAAATCAAACCACAGGGACCTCTCATTGAAAATGATCAAAACATCTTAACTAGCCTTGAGCAACCATATTCCAGTCTTCACCAGCCAACATGATATAATAGGACTGCATGCACATAGAACACTTTCATGTATTATTAATGTAGCACAGTATTGTGTGCATATTAAGCCTTATGTCATAAAAATACATGCAAAAGGTCAAAGAAAAGAAAAAGCGGCTATGATAACTAGAAAATTGACTCAGCTGTTATTCGTTTTATTTCAAAGCTGAACCAAGTTCCAGAAATCCAGTGAATCTCACTAAAACATGTTTCCTAGTAAAAGGAGGACTGGATGCTTTGCCCTCGCACAGTATGGGAGTCTCTTTGTCTTTTTCGACTTTTATGGTGTCGTTCCAGCTCAGCTTTTGACAGATTCTAGTTAAACATTTATATGTAGAACAAATGTTTAGCTGTAGTTAGACGGTGCTTTCTGGGATCTTTGTTGTTCCTTTCCTGATCTTGTTTCTCTGCTTCTTTCCTCAGGACGTTCACCTTATCCAGCTTTTGCAGTTTCTCTCCCATCTTCTCTTTTTACGTCCTCGTGATTATTTTCTAATTGCGTCCACTGTGTATCTCTCCATGTTTTCTGTTCTCTCTTTTGATCTCTCCTCAATCCCATGTCTCATCTTCTCTCCTTTCTTTGCTGTCTTCATTCCCTCCCATTACTCCTCTTCTTGTTTCCTCTCCTCATCGGCTTTTCTGGTTTCGAGGTTTTAATAGACATCTGCAAGCATGTGGAGATTTAATGAGCTCTGTCTAAATTACCCCTGGGATCTGGCTAAATCCAGAGAAGTGTGGCACTGTCTAATTCATGGATTACAGTGTTTACTATGGAGATTTGGTTTTAATGAACCTCCTTGTTAAGCAATAGAATTGTTGGCTTATTAAGTTTCAGATGTTAATGAATAGACTAAACGCAACTTTTTTTTTCTTTTAAATTAACAGTATCTGGAGGGATCTGGCTAATTCTTGGTCCATGAGGTTAGGTGTAATTCACGGATTAAAGCAGTGGGCATATTGTAGATGTAGTTTTAATGATCCTGCATCTTGTTAAACAAAAGTTTTAATGAACAAAAGAATCAACATAGACCTGGGTTTTACAGCATCTGCTGGGATCAGACTATTTCTTGGTGAGTGACCGTTGATGCTGATTTACATTTGTCACATTTTCATCTTGTTAAGCAGTTCTAAGTTTCAATATGTCGACACAGAAACTGAAAAGTCATGGGAGTGTAACTTTGGGATCCAGATTAATTTTATAAATTTGTTTTTCATCTGCAGCAATGAACTGTCTGATATCTGGCGAGAAAAAGTGACGGCAGTTTGAATCTCAGTCGGTATGAGTGGCTTCAGACAAACAGCTGTTTTTTTTTCTTTTTTAAATAATTGTTGATGGGTTGCTAGAAGAGTTGCAGATCTGACTAGTTTGAATTTTTTTCCCTGCTTTGTTTGAAACAGGATTCCTCACAGACTATTGCTCTCATCTCAGAGTCAGCAAAAAGGCACACACAGAGGTAAACAGACAGTTCAGGGACTCCACCATGAATTATACAATTAGTCAATTAGTTAAATGGCACATTTGGATGAAACTAACTGTGGCTATGAGAAAGGGGAGAAAACCAGACTAAATGAGACATCAGCTCTAATTAACAGACACTTTAAATCACCTGGAGAGAGTGAAATAGGGGGTCCATCTGGTCCATATGTTCATTATGAACCAGATGGACCCACATGTGGAGGGACGGCTAATAGGCCAACAGTCAGGGTAAACACAAACACGCACACACAGATGGAGGGATAGGACGGCATTCAGGAGCAGCTGCTGAACTTTTGAAACGTCTGCTCGTCTCATCGCTCCGTCTTCCTTCACTTCCAGGCTGTCACTCCTCCTCACCACCTGTTTTTCTTCCTCCCTCCTCGCTCTAGCCTCCTCTTCATTTTGGTGTCATTTTAACATGTCACGTTCGGGTAGTAGACAGCACTCTGTGTGGCACTTTCATTCTGATTTCATCACCCCAAGGCCACAAAACCATTTTGGTTTTCATTGACTGTGAGTTCTGCTCAAATAACATTATAATGAAGAACCTTGGATGTTAGTTTTTTACTGATACTGATGATGCACACAAGATTGGCCATCTATGTTCAAGTATATGCTTTGGTTTTAATACAATATGTTTATATGTCATGTGGTTCAAACAGAACCTGGTAAACCTGCCTCATGTGGTAACCAATGAAGCCAACACACCTTCATCTGGCAGTTAAAAAGATGAGGATGAGAAACTGATTACTAATGACATGGATGTGTGAGAGAGTGTGTGTACAATTCCACCATCTGCCGGCAGGTTCCCTCAATCAAAGACGGACATCAAACAACACACAGTGGAAAAAATCATTAGGGGAGCGAGTCTGCGGAAGACACGTCCCTGAGGGCTTCCAGCAGTTAATGGACAATTAATGTACACATCACACAGATGTCATGAACTCATAAACTGTGCTTGATAACATTCAAAACAATAATTTACCTTGTCTGAGTACCATTTCACTAGAAACATGCTGGATGTTGTTTGGAATATTTCATGTTTGTCATATTCAGTAAAACAGCCCAAAGAAAATTTCTCTGAATGTCACATCCAGCCTTTATGTCCTGTGGACAGCCTGAGGTGTCCACAGGACATAAAGAAGCACATGCATGAGAAACATGTCAGCCAACATGATAATTCAGTCACACAAAATGTGTGCTGTGTCTTACTATGTTCCCAACAAGTTGCCAACCACATTCATTTCCATCAAAACACCAACAACAAAAGCAGAACTGTGATATTAAACATGTTTGAATTGAGAAACATTGAGATCATAGTGACTTTTTCTTCTGGGGACTGTGAAGGCGGAAGGTGGAATTTAAACAAACAATTTTTCAGTTCGAAGTTTCACTTTTCAGAAAGTCTAATGCTGTCTCACATCAGATTCATTCATGGCTGAGAATCAGGACTGCTTCAGCTATAAGACTGCTCATCTGTCCGTCCAGCCTCGAGCACAGAGTGCTGAAGCTTTGTGTACTACTTTGGTGAGTTATGCAAGAGATGTGTGCAAGTCAGTAGAGTCCTAAACTCCATCCATCCAGATAATTCAATTCAAATCGTGGGGGTGCTGGAGCATATCCCAGCTACCATAGCGCAAGAGGTAGGGTACAACCCGGACAGGTCACTAGTCTGTTGCAGGTCTAACACAGAGAGACAAACCACTATTCCCACTAACATTCACACCAACAGTCAATTTAGAATCACCGGTTAACCCAACCCTACTATCTGCATGTCTTTGGACATCCTCATAAACATCATATTGAAAAATAACTACAAATATGCTTAATGTGTCTTTAAAATAATACATAACAAATAACCTGCCCCGAGCTTTAATCATTTAGTACCTTGTTGATTTCCCAGCTGGCTGAGTGCTGTAAGCAAACATGTGCTATTAAAATGAATGCAAACACAGTCTTTTCTCCTCCTTTAAATATGTCCATATCAGAGATGAGCGAAGAGGCTGAATATCGATCTTTCTCTGTTCTCTTCAACATGAGAACAGATGGACTTTCTATAGGAAGTCCATTTGTTCTCCGTCAGTCAACGTTCACCTCTGACCTGCTCTCTGTATGCAGAGCAGATAAACAGATGTTCTGCTGTCAGCGATAAAAAAAAAAGGCAAAGAAATGTGTTTATGCTACGAGTACCAGTGCTGTAAGAGATCATTTTAACTGCTTAACCTCTTATCATCTACCGTGTCACCAGTGACCCATCACCTGTTTTTAATCTCCTGAGGCCCAACCTCTTGTTTAACATGCAGATATTTGGGATAAAAATAAATATCATATAAAAACAGAAAGTATAAAAACATATGTCATCATATGACACAATAAAGTGACTATTGTTTACCTCCCGTTTAAAGTGCAGAAAAGCCAAAATGTAGTGTCCCCTTATAAAGACACAAAGTCTCAGAAGGATCACATAAAATCTTTTCCTGACTGTTACACTACATGTGTTCACCTACCACAATTACATCCACAGAACATACACAAACAGATGGATGAGACACAGCAATGCATCTGTGAAACCCTGACTTAGGTATTGTGGTTATTGCACTCTTGGATTGTTGGAGGCAGAAGTGATGCATAGAAGAGATACTGGCTTGCTGACATTGTACGGGCTTTGTTACCAAGCTGCATTCATAAAGTGCATGCAAACCCATTTACTGAGTAACAGACTCAAAGCACAGACTTGGATGGTTCGCACCACACAGCAGGACACATTATTGGTCAGATAATTCCATTAAGAACACTCCCGAAGGCAAGGATGGGGTCATTTTTGGAGATTGTGTCAAGTGGCCATTGGGGGGGGGGGGATCTTTAAATGCATGTTAGAGAAAAAAAAATATCTCCATAGTGGTTTTTTCAGCTATAGTGGTAGCAAATAGTATGCCAATAAGTCTTAAAGAACTTTAATATGCACGTGTGTGACCTCCAGGGACATAAATGAGAATGGGCTTTGTGGAGAAGTTAGAAATGAACATTATTCATTTCTTCAAAGACGCTTTCCCCTTTTTTAATAGACTGGAAAAAAGACACATTTTATTTGAGTTCTCCCAAATGTCTTGACTTGAGGAGAAGACAATGTCTTATGTTTATCAGCAAATTAGGACTTTTCATTAAAAAAGTGGAACAAGTTAAATATTTAGAAAGCGCCATTACATTTTTCAGATAAGAACTGTTCTGGTTCATGCTGGGATAAAATTATGATTAGTTTTTCCTGCTGTGCCTTCATTACTGCTGTGTTTAGCTGAGATTAACGGGCTGTATTGGTATTTGGGCGCCAGAGTTATTAGAAAATGTCTGATTTCGATCATTTGGCTTTTCATTAAAGTACCGGAGAAGCAGGCCATCGTTACACTTGTATAAACCAAGTTTAATTCTGCTTTAAAAAATAATTAGTTGGCAGATCCCTGGGGAGGACACATTAACTTTTAAGCACATGTGATTAGGAGAGAAGCTTTGATCATGCTGGACCGGAATCAAACACAACAAGGTTACAAGCTGGCACACAAAGCTCCGCCAGAGGTTCTTTTTTGCTTCATTTATGACACTTTTTCTTTCTAAAACATTTCATCTTCCTATTGTATGTCTCCGTACCCCTGTGTCCCAGATCCTTGAGGTATTCCCACAGCATAAACCATTCAGATATTTCTCTGTCTCCTACCGGTTGGACTCAAACGGTTCTGAGATCTGAGCAGGGACCACTTGGATAACTTCCCATTAAGGCATTTTGCATCTGAGTTTTTTCCCCCTGTTTACTTTATTGTTATTATTATTATTATAAACTCTGTAGTCACCATCAGTGTCACCCACTGGTTCATAAAATCCATATTTTAAAGGTTTCAGTTTAGCTTTGTTGACCATGTTTAGATGAGTGGACTGCTTTTAATTATTTATTTTTTATTATTTCCACATGAGTTACACACTGAAAACACCCACTGACTGACACCACAGTCAGCTCTAGCTAGCTTTGTTTAACAAAGGTCAGCTGAACACTGTTCAGTGTGCCGGTTGTGCTGTTGTCTTTCTATCATCGTTATTAACCTGATCTGATTTTTGCGACATTGTCTCTCATACTGTAGCTCTATATTTCTGTTTTCCTATGTTTCCTTGTCATTTAATTACCTGTTTTGTCGAATCCTTGCAGCTTATCAGTATTAAGGCAGTTTTTGACTCCACTTCCTGTCTCCTAACTTCTTCATTTGGGTCCACACTCTGGCTGCCACACAGCCGATCCTTGACACCCAGGTTTCATGATTCTCTGCCATTTAGTGCTCATTTTCTTATGCAAGCCCAGGCCAGATCGAATATATAACCTCTCCTTCATATCGTAGTTATAATGCCAGTTGATTGGGTACGTGATTGATTGACTAACACAGACACAATCTATTCCTGCCCTCATTATATTTATATTTGTTTGCCTTCTCCTGTGTTTTTGCTCCTGGCCCTGCAGCACTGTGACTCACAGCTGATGGAAATGGCCTTTTTTAAATAAAAACCTGCATTAGAAATAAATTATTTTATCAGCACCGGCTCACTTTATCATCGTTGTGCTTGTTATTGGAGAAACACTTTGTTTCTATTAAAGCGTCCAGCCGTGCAGAACGGCAGTAACAGGGATTTAAAAATGCCATGTCGCTCAGAAACAGACTGTGTGTGCGTGCAGAAGATAAGGTGTTTTAGTGTAGCACATTCTCTGTTGGAAGAAAATCACAACGTACTTGGGCAGAAACAAAGCAGGAAGCGTGCATGTGCTGTAATTTAAAGTTCTGCAGCGTTCACCGTTTCTCAGAGAAGTTTCTTGAGTTTGTCCTTCGGGGAGGAAAGTGGGGGTGGTGGTGGGGAGGGGTACCCTGCGAGGCTTTGAGCAAATTTGAGGAAGGTTTCATTTCTAATTTTATATTGTTTTGAGTTGAATCATCCTCTGAGTCAATTTGTTTGCGAACCTGAGCAGAATAAAAGAAAACAGGATTTTACCTTCTGAGGAGACTCACGGCTGAATATCTGCCGAATTTCAAGGAAACAGTTTTAGAAAAAGAAGGAAGGACGTATCGATTGATGTGAGTGGAGGGAGGTGGAAGAGTTCAAGAGAAGACCTCCCAGTCAGGACTTCCTCCTCCTCAACAGCTGCTTTTAACTCTGTGCTTATACCCATGCTGTATATCCAAATGTATTCCAAGTTATGTAAAGCTTTTACCGAGAAAAGAGAAACAAGGTAGGCTGTTAAAAATAGAACAGCTAACAGCTGATCTGCTGATACAATTATTTGCTTCAAAGATTCTCCTGAAGTCAAACTGGGAGCTCAGTGGGAAGCACTGATGGTTGTGGAAATATTGAATTTCCAGTTTGTTACCATCCAACCACATCTCTCATTCTGTGAAATGTGTCCAACTGTGCAGTTGCACTTTCTAAAGGCACAGACAGGAAATGAGAACAGTTTAGAAGATAAAGTAATGGGTGTTGTGTTCTGGTAACTTCAAACTAGAAACTTCAAAAATCCTGTACAATGGGTTTATGATTTGGATGGGAATGTGTTTAAAAGGGCTGGCACAGGCCTCGCACCAGCGCCACCTGACTAGAGTGCTGTTGATCTAACAATAGCCAACACCACCGGATGGAAAATGGACAGCAGCGGTGGAACATTACCGAGTACAATGATGTTCAAACATTTTTGTGGCCCAAGAAAACCAAAGAGGAAGCCAAACCTTCAGCACAAAATAACCTCCATACCTGACCGAGAACTCATCGAGCCTTCCTCCAACTGGGTTTTTGGGTGTGGCGCATTTAGTAATCACATTATATTTTTCAGTAACACAGTAATGTAATGCATTACTCTACTAAATTGACTAATTACATTAAAGTTAATTGAAGTTACATTGTGTTACAAAAGCCCTTCAGTTATCTGCAAGAACCAAACACTAAAATGTGTTAATGTGTGTGTGTGTCCACATTAGCAGCATGTGGGACTGTCGCCTTAGGTTCATACTGTTTACTGGTAATTATCTGACAGTGTATTTCAGAGCATATTATAATATAATGCAAAGTAATGTAATATTGAATACTTTACTTTCTTGAGTAATGACAAAAACCCCTTTATTGCAGTACAGTTTTAATGTACTTTAAAATCAAATATTTCTTTACTAGTTTGCTGATGATGCAAACACAGTCTTGTTTTATTGCCATATATTTTTATTTTAACTTGTTTTTGTAGCAGACTCTTTATTTTTTCTGCAAATCTTGGGGTCAGTTTTTAAATGGGTGCTTATGGGATTTACTCATTTTTTTGGGCCATCTTCAAGTGGCCTTTTGAGGAACTGCACTTCCACACTGACTGTTCTGGGATTTTGCACCAGATTGACCCAGTTAAGTTTTTGGTTTACAGGCATGTTGTTGTCTTTCATCCTTTGTATTAATGATTCTACTGGGATACTGCGTTCATCATTAATGTGCTGCAGCTGTCACTGAACTCTGTGTACAAAGCAAATGGGCCATAACCTGAAAAATCTCTATTTAAATCCAGTAGTTATGACAGTTAATTTTATGAAACGCTTCAAAAGTAGTAACTTCAACCAAATTATTAGAGAGAAGATGTATTCTGTATTGTTATCTAACACAGTTTGAGTGCTATTGTGTCACCGCTCCAGTACTATAGACTAGATCAGTATTTTGTTTGGGATGCTAAAAGTGTCCACAAAAACTGTCCCAGTTACTCTGGATAATCCTCAGACCTCTGTGTCAACACTTTCCACTGAGAATTATTTTCTGCCAAAGAACAACCAGCACCAGTTAAAATGAGTCCACTGGCTGATCAGCCTCTGAACAGAAAGATAAACCAGGTCTGAAGTCTGATTTCATATCCAGCCTGTTTGCCTCCCTGAGAGATGTTTTTTCTGTCTTTAGATCAAATTTTCTGCCTTCTACCCATGTTCTATTTGGTGTCTGGGGATTTTTTTTTTGTGCTATACTCTGAAAAAGATCTAATTCATATCTGACCGGCTGAGGCCTTGAGCTGAAATCCTGACTCATAAAACCACAAGAGGGGAGAAAAATTAAATTTCATGAGTGAGCAGACAGAGCTTCAGAATACCTGAAAGCACTTCTACATGCTCAGCAGAGAGCTTGATTTCCTGTTTGTCAAAAAGTGAGTGAACCTGCGGTGCTACCACCAAGTCTTTAGCGATTTCATTTTCACTCCAGAGTGACATTTTGTGAAGACACACCTGGTGGTTAAGCTCTTAAGAAAGTCTGAAAGTGAACTTCTGAGTGTGGATTATTATGATTCACACGCTGTTCCCAAAGTTTAACACGAGTCTGAAGATGCAAAACTGGTTAAAATCTGGTTTCAGTTTCACAAAAACAACAAACAAAATATTTCAGACAGGTCAGCCTGTTCCCATTTTCAGAGCATAACAAAAATTGGGCTTTGTCAAAGCTGTTGGTGTTTCTCAGTGTTGTTTTATTTACTGGTGGGCTGCGATGCACTGGGTTATCCCATTAGTGAGACTCTATTGTCACTTCCAACTTGTTGTTTTCTAACCAGCAGGGTTTCTGCGGAGGGGTCCTGCATTTACACTTTACAATTTAATACTTTTAGTTCCTAAACCCAACCAGCAGGTAAATGTAGGTGAAAAACGCAAATGTAGTGCCAAAGCTGGGACATCAGACAGCAGTGACAAAAGATACTCAGCGTAACAAAGAGGACCACGTGATGCTACGAGGTGAAAACACGTTAGACAGCTCTGCAATTTTGCAGTTCAAAATCAAATATCCTAGGCTGAAGAAAGTGATATAATATAATCAGTGGTAAAGTACTTATTGACTGGCTGTTTGCACAGTTTACTGTGAAACAAGCCATATCATGAGAGTATTTCCTTAAAAGTGCCCTTTGTAAGAAATAACTTTAATATAATTAAGGTGCATTTACTGGTCATTTATTTGAGATAGGCTCAGGTGTTCATTCATCAGCCCTGAAATCCAAAATTTGATCTTAGTTGGGTCAACAAAAAGTAGAGACTCACTTTATCATGCTATATGAACTGTAAACTAGGGCTGGGTATCATCACTGTTATAACTGATTCAATTCCGATTCATGAGGTCTCCATTCGATTCAGTTCAATTCAATTTTGACTCAGACAGTCAGAAATATTATCATTGTGATCATTTATCAGTACATATCCATATTTTTATATCTATGTATAAAAACAACGCTGACACTTGTGAGACTTCAGAGGTGTAAGCGTCGCAGCAGATGCCTTTGTGTTAAAGTCACTGAGGATAAAACACAGAAAAACATGAAGGAGATTTCCCTGGCCTGGCTTTTTACAGCACATAACCGCCTTAAAAATATTCTGCAGTAGATCAAAAATGGAAGAAAACCAGGAATCAACATGGTTGATGAACATTACCTAATGCTGCTGAAGTGAAGCAGAGTAATGTTACAGAGGTTTTATTAGACAAACAGCTAAGCGTTTTGCAATTTGGCAGAATTTGTAAAAGTTTAGATTTTTTGTGTATTGAACAGCAGAAATTAGGCTTTCTTGTTGGTCTTTTTTGAGAAAAAAAAACTGCGACTGACTGTACTGTACACAACGATACGTAATAAACACACGAATAATGTAGAAAACAGAGATTTTTGATGGTAAACTGGTCTCTGAGTGCACTGAGAGAGAAAGAGCTGTGCAAGCAGTGTGATTTTATTGTAGTGGAAGAAAAACAGCCAAAGTAAGAGGGAATTCATGACAATGTTTATCAAACGTGAAGCATAGTTTTGATCTTCTTTTGCTGCTGGTTCAAGGAATTGTGATTGGAGAGAGATAAAAACCTGCAGCTTCAGAACCTGTGAGATATCGGCTTTCAGCACCAACGGTGTTTCCATGTGCGTGTCATCAGGTCGCACTTTGTGTGTACATCTTTGTGCAGAATCCGGTTACTGCTTTTTAATCGTTTGGTATTTTAACTCTTTGGTGGTTGTTGAAATACTTTTGTGAGCTTTAACCTGAGATTCTGGCCTTTCTGGCAAAATACATTTATATTTAAAAATCGATTAAGGATTTAATGAATCAATATTGTGTTATTAAAACTAAAATTGATTTGAATCGGAAAATCAATTTTTTAAAACCACTCCTATTCTGAACTGTATTTCTATTGCAACTTTGGAAAACTGGGGAACAATTTGTGAAAAGTTTAGGGGGTTTTCAACATGTTGCTTGTAACTTTCTTAAGTAGCGATACTGAAGTGACTTGTTGAGGACATTCTGAATTTTTCTGCTGTTAGTTTTCGCAGCTGCTGTTAGTGAAATTGTGTTTGAAGCAGATCTAATATTGTTGGACTTGGATACTTATGATATGAAAATGTAACCAAATGATTTATCAGTGATTTCAAACTGTAAAAAACAAAAACAAATGATGTTATCCAACATGAGAACGCTGCTACACTCAAATTCAAATATTCCCCATCCATGCTGGACTGATCCTGTATTAACAATACCTTCAAGATTTGTTTTATTTTTATTATTCTTTTTTTGTTAATTTTATTTGATTCAATTAATTATCTTTTTTGCATGTACGTAACTTATCTGTTTAGTGAATTATCCATGTCTGTTGTTTTGAGGATGATATTTGATGTCTGTTCCCTTTAGGTTTTTATTTCTTTGCTGAATGGTCCAAGAGACTGAAGACGTCACTTGGATGAGTGTCGACATGTTTCTCCCACTGAAAACGTTATGTGCAGATGAACAAAGTCAACTTTCTTGGTTTTCCTTACCTGGATGATTGAGCATGCATCAAGACGGCTCCACGTTTGACATAGTACATATGTGCTCTATAGCACTATATATAAAACACAGTTAACAGCAACATTCCCCCTCAAGATGGCAGGGAAACAAGGCAGTGTCCAGAAACAACAGCCCATTCCTATGTTTTTTATTAATTAAGGATTAATTCAAAGACATGTTTGTTAGATTATATAATTACATTAAATTATGTATATTTATGAGTGCAAAATTCGTATTTCTATTAAATAAACCTAAAAAATGGCCAACCTTTAATCAGACTGATTAATACAAAATTTCAGAGGTGTGCTGTTTATCCCACTGACAAGCAGCAGCATCATTGTGCTTTTAAGCTTTACCTGTGGTGGTGATCCTGATCCAGCACACATCCAACAGGCAAATCTAACTGAGGACAGGTTAATGATCTTGTTTTCACCTGCCTACATTGGCTGCTCCCTCTGCTAGCCATTCCATGTCATGCTTGTTGTGATCTATGCCTGATCTGTCCCGTACCCTGCGATGGTGTTTGATGTTGCTCACCCATCTGTGGGAAGGCCAGGAGGTACCAGACGAGAGCCATACTGGCAAATTACTGCAGATTAAACAGCAGTTTTCTCTGACTTCAGCGGTCATGATGATGAAAAATAAAAATGTTTGCTGTTTGTAACTTTCTAACAAACGTATATATTTATAAGTGTGGCTGGCACATTAATACCTGCTCTTAAATGAAGTAAAAGTCAGGTTTACACTCACCATGTTCCACTTTGGGAAGAGAAAGTCAGTCCCGACGTACTCGAAGAAATGAGCAAAACCTTCTTTTAGCCAAACATCCTCCCACCACACTGGAGTCACCAGATCACCGAACCACTGAAAGACAAAGACAAAATCATTTCATATGATTTGATGTCTTAAAGACTTATTTCTTATGAAACTGTTTAATGAAACGCATTCTTATATTCAAACCATAAACTGTGTATAACGAATGGATGAAGCATCACTCGTTAGCTTTCAGAGCACTGTGTTTAAAGCTTAAGCTTAGCAGTGTGAGAGTTACCCTCTAGGTTTATTAAAGCCTCCCTCACTTCGCTACACTGAAACAGAAATAGATCTTTTTTGCTTAATTTGTCACAAGCTAATGAGAGAATAGCCCTCGCCTGGCCATAAAATGGCTTTCAATCAACTGTCCAGTTACAATTGAGCCTCTCAAAATAAAGAGCTATGTATTAAAATAGATGTGGTTAATGCCATGCTTATGTCACAGCTCTTGAATTAAAGGTGAAAGTCAGATTCTTTGTTTTGATTTGTTTTTCAATCTAATGGTGTAATGACGCAAAATCACAAAAATTATGTTTTTGTCCAATTGATTATAGATTTCCCCTCACCACCAACTCATCGTGGAAGATGGCCGCCCCTCCCTTACCCTGGCTCCGTCAAAGTTTTTTTCCTGTTAAAAGGAAGTTCTTCCTTCCCAGTGTCGCCAAGTGCTTGCTCATAGGTGATCATCTGATTGTTTGGGTATTCTATTATTGTAGGGTCTTTAGCTTACAATTTAAAGTGCCTCAAGGCAACTGTGAAAAATAAAA
Source organism: Oreochromis aureus (assembly GCF_013358895.1). NCBI lineage: Eukaryota > Metazoa > Chordata > Actinopteri > Cichliformes > Cichlidae > Oreochromis > Oreochromis aureus. Next base: position 21,353,407 of record NC_052958.1, on the reverse strand, counting down.
GTGAATCAGTTCAGAGATGTAACCAAGGTGCCAGCGCCTACCTGATAGTTAGGATGGCCATGCCATTGATTAAAAATTAAATTCAAGCTTTAAAAACATTTAAAAGGGTGAGTTAAATAAAAATTCACCCTCTGTACAGTTTTGATGAAGGGATAAAGTAGTTAAACAGACCAATGCTATTTTTTGTACCTGGATGTAAACATGTTTATTTTCAGAGCCAGCCTCGACTGCCCAATTGAGAATTACAATTTTTGGCACTTGCTTGAGCTTCATTTTTCAGTTCCAGACGCTGCAGCTTGATGTAAACATGTCCTCTACTCGAATATGGAAGTTTAGTCATGTTTGCATGAAATTGCTGCTTATGTGGTATGAAGCAATTTATTACTAATGTCCATCAATTTATCTCTTAAAGCTGGTTGTTTTGCTTTTAGAGTGAAGTTCAAAATTGCTGAAATTATACAAAAACAGATTGTTTTTCAGTGAGTTGTACGCATGAAAATTGCCACAAATAATCCACTCTGAGTTCCACAGTCACACCGTGAAGTGGGTGTGAATTTGTGTCTTTCAGAAAGTTACAAATACTAGGAGATATGTATCATATATTTAGATACAGGCAATTAAACTTCAAACTATCCAATATCTGTCAAGATATTTATGTAAAAATCAAAAACCGAATGCTGACGCCACAGTCACAGAATTTCCATAGTGGTTTTAGTCCAATATGTCCGAGATTAGTTTATTACCAGCTCTTCAACCACTCCTGTAGAATGAATAAAATTTCATATTTCCATCTTTAGAACATACAAAACTGTTTTTGTTGTGCATAGGAAAGAAAATCCAATTAAATCCAAACAAATTCTGAGCAGGGAGAGTACGGCCTTCCAAGTCCTGCCCCTCCTGAAGGACCGACTTGGCTTCCTTGCCTGCTCTGAGCTGATGTGATGAGGCAGGTTCACTCATCAACAACACCATAGGGCAACCAACAACGGTGCTCCAAAGTGTGACAAAGGAAGGGGAGGCTTTGGCTCTCATTTAGCTGGCACGGTACCACCTGATTGGACTGTGAGCCTTTTCTCAAGCTGCCTCGGAGCCTCGTCAGAGTAAACCAGCAGTGAAGTCTAATAAAGGCAGAGCACGTAAGAAAATAGAGTGAACTTTGCTGATAGCGAAACGCGCAGCCACAGGAGTAATTTATTGGATCCAAGCTGTTTCCTGGCGACGCAGTTTGAATGAAAACGGTGGGGAACAAACGGGCGTCTCTACCAGCTTTGTTTCTGAGTCTGAGCGTTCCCTTTAAACCTTCAGACGCACAAAGAAAAAAGTTTACCTCGAAATTCCTTTAAACCCTGATTAAAGTTCCATCTGTAGAAACAGCACACACTGCAGTTTTGATACATCAGCACAGTGAGTGTGAGACTGTACGTTTGGCAGCATTTCTGTAGTAAATTGTCCTTCAACTGATCAAAGTTTGTGTGGTCAAGTAGAGACGTACCTAGACTGTGCATATATGTGTGTGTGTGTGTGTGTGTGTGTGTGTGTGTGTGTGTTCAGTGTTTTTGGGTAAATCTGCAAGCAGCTGAAACAAGTCAGACTTAATTATGCAGTGTGGTGTTATGAGTCTTTCCATATAAATCAAAAAGGGCACAAAAGCTAATCCCCCGACCAACAACAACAGCACTGGCTTTCATGCAATTAGTTACTGGAGCTTTCGACAGATGCTGTCACCCAGCAGAGCGATAGCTCAGTGCATCAGAAATTAATGACCAGGGTTTTTTATTTGTTTCAGAAGTGAAGGAGAACATTGAGCATCCGCCTTCATCAAAAAACAGAGGCTGGCCCTCTTTATGTAGCAGCGGGGGCGAGGAAATCCACTTCAGTCGAGTGCGGCATATGAGGCAGATAATCAAACTCTACCAGGTGGTGGAGATGCTGCAGCTCTTTTTGAAGACATCTTGTAAAATTGTCAAAGCAGAAATTACAAAATATAATGAAGGGCAGGATTGGAACCAAGTTAATCATTGGGGCTGAAAGGACAAAAACATCTGCACACTGCAATGCTGACTCAGGCATTTTGTGACTCTTGCTGGTCGATGATTTACATCTTTGTGTTGTTATTTTCTTGCCCGGGTTGTTAATCGTGAGTCTTTGCTGCTTTCTATCTCATTTAGTATTGCCTACTAGTGCGCAGAGCAGTTAAAATGTCATTTTATGGCTTCTTTCCATAGATTCTAACAACAAAACAGATGCAGCTTCTGGGTCTGAAAAGCAAACCTGCTCAGAAATGGCTGAAACCTGCGTTCTTTCTAATGGCCTGCAGAGGGCGACTCCTGCAGCTGGGTAAAGACTTTCAGTTGAAGAAGTCGATGGGCACACAGGCCTAGCCTCCCATACTCTCTGATCTCAGTGAATAATTTCCTTATGAGATCATGGGTTCAAGTTTCAAAGTGTACTAAAAACAGGTAAAAGTTTCAAATGATGTAAAACAACACTAATGTTTGTGACAGTTCAGTAATTAGAATCAAATGAGGTTCTATATGTGTCGACTGTGCTCCCAGTACAATGTCCTAAATGTCTATAACTACTACATACAGATTTATAGGAATTGATATTTCCTCCTAAAATATAATTACCTTCTTAACTTCACAAAGACTAGCAGCCTGGTCAGTACTGATGGGGGCTGTTATGGGTCGGGTTTGATTAGCATCAAACCCCTTCTTATAGATTTCTTGTTTGTTTGGCATTCTGAAATTGAAAACTCGTGACAGAAGATCAGCAAGGCCAAAATGTGTTAGACTAAATTGGAAAAGGTGTTCTAGTCGTTATTGTAATGTGCATGTTTAGGATGTGGGTGTAACACAGCCAAACCTTACTCCTAAATCATATTAAACAGAGCAGGGTAGACCCAGGAAAGGCTGAGTTAACTGAACCAATTAGCCTAACAAAGAAATCTTGCTGGGGGAGATAACAAGAACACCTGGAGCAAACCCACACAAGGATGGGGAGAACATGCAAAGACCACAAATAAAGGCTGAAGCCAACCAGGAACCCTCCTGTAATAGTGTTAACCACAGCAACCTAATCTTAGCTGGTTTAATTAACAGCTGCTTTACTTTGAGTGGTTACTACTGAAAAATAGAATTGATTTTGAAAGTGTTGTTGACATTTGTAGATATTTATATTTAGCAGTACTGCATGTCCCACATGGCAGGGAAAGCACATGGTGTATAAAAAAGGTGGGGACAGGGTGGAGGTGGGTTGTGCAGTAGTAAAACTACCCACCTGCAGAGGGGTGAGCGAAGCCCTGACTCAGTTCTTCTCTCTGTTAAATCTCATGTGATTAACCACATTCAGGATCTAGTAAATACAAGCTAAGTTTAACTGTAGCAGAACTCATTTCAGATATAAATTTGGTTATTTTTTTTAAACATTTTTACTTTTTTTTTTTTTTTTTAAAATCTGGCTTCATTTTATATTCATGTGGTTAGGTTTTGTAATGCCTTTGAGTCTGTTTTTACCGTGTTACTCAGTCTAAGCATTCTTGTCAGTACATCTGCTGTGAGTAAAAAGTAATTTGGTCAGCGCCTGTTTTTTAAATAAAAAAATATATTTTACTTGGTTTTAGTCTCTTTTCTTCCCCATCATGCTTCTAAATATATTGCACAGCATGTCTGAGATCTTAATGAGCTGTGGGTGCACTTCAGGAAAACAATTTTTAAGGGTAACTGATTGGAATTCCTGCACATTGTATTCATTAAATCATATTTCATTCTAGTTGCTGGGTCTTGTTCTGAGATCATTTTGCAGAGAAAGTGGCTCTCTGATACTTTCAGTCCCTTTGCGTAGTAGTCCCGTTCAGTAGTCCATACATGTCTGCCTCCCTAGATCCTTAAAAAACATGTGAAAGTGCCCTTAGAAGCACTGCTGCTATTAAAGGCAGAGGTTGGATAGACCAAACACTCATTTGATTCATTTTCCCTTTTTACTGCATTTTTTATGAGGACAAGATAGAAACTCTTTGTGACATTATATTTTTGAAGCACACTTCTTCGCAGCTCTGTAAGCCTGCACAGTTTGGAGGGAATTCACCTCTTCACCTGCATGGACACACACACACACACACACACACACACCCTGTAGATATGGTGAAGCTGAAGAATGTATCCAGACATGCATACTAACTCCTTTCACTCACTGTCTGGCAGGTTGTGTCTGTGTCTGGGCAGGGATTCAAACCGACCACCCTGTGGGGAGCTGGCAGGCTGTTCAGCTGGCTGCTTCCGATGCCTGGCTCAACAGACACTGGTTCAACTTCCTGAGGCGGAGCTACAGTCACAGCGGGGACCACTGCAGTTTATAGGATGGAAAACCAGTGCCAGATGAAGTTGTACTCACATCAGGAGGAGTGCAAGGTCGCTGCTTCCTCTCGATACTCACACAGTTGCTGGAACGTAACCAGACTGTTAGACCTTTACATTTATTAACTACATTTAAATATATATTTATATATATATGGATGAACTTTTTATGTGTAGTAAATTTCCAATTTGTAATCAATTTGAATTGAAAGGAAATACTACAAAAAAAATTTCCGACTGTCAATAGCTTATGTTAATCACAGTCATTTATTTATTACTATTATTATTATTACATTTATTTTACTGGCTGCCTCTGTCACACAGGCAGAGACCAGTTAATAACCCAAGATATTAAAGAGTACAGAGGGTGCTGCACCAAAAAACTCCCTGAGATGGCTTTGATTGCTAACAGATTGCCAAGGATCATTCACAGCAGGAAAGCACTGACTTATCCACAAGCACTAGCTAACCAGTCACAGAGCAGTAGTAAAACTCAAAGAAGTGCCTTAAGAGTAAGAGCTGTGCCTTACTACTGAAGCCAATACATTGCAAAAGGCATTTCTTTTACTTTGAAGGTGAACGTTGTCGATTTCCTCTTCACAGTTCTACATCTTGGCTAGCAGTTAGTGAGTGTTATTAAATCACTTTACGTCTTCAGTATGAAGTAGAGACAACCACGGCAACATGCTTGCCACTAAAAAAAAAATCGCAGAAGGCTTTCAGTGTCACACTATTGTGATTGATGTGACCTAGCAACATCAAGCCGCTACATGCAACCACTTAACAACCAGTTGGAGAATATACATTTTTCCTTAACAACTGGAGAAGTGTCAATCTCACAATGATAGCCATCAACTCTAGCAACCAGTTGCAACTGGTCAGAGAATGCTCATTATTCCCCAGCAATCAATGGTTGCTAGGAGTTTGCCAACCTGTTTCTAGGCCTGTGTGACTGGGAACTATAGCATGTTTAGATAAAAGTCATGGTTTGGGTTAAACTCTACTGCACCTGTCCAGTACTATAACCCTGCACTTTGAAAAATGACCCTTAGGGCACTCAGTGTGCTGAAGGAGCTGGTGGGAGGTGAGAGTAAGACTTTTGCCGTGAACAATACAATAATTCACCAACTTGTGCGTGTCATATCAGTGTCAGTGCTGTAAAGTTTTGTGTTTAATGCAAGGATGGATCAGTCACAGTCCAGTGATATTAATTCAGTTTATCTAGTTCTACCTTTATCACTGTTCACTGTAACTGTTACAGGGAGTGAAAGAGTCGAGTCCTGTCATGTTAGTTTAACTTACTGTCTATTGCTGATGTACCATCACTGCCGTCACTCTCTGCAGTTTAGTTTTCTGTTTTCTCTGCAGTGAGTTTAATTCATTCATGTTCATGAATGTGACTCCCTGATGTTTGGTTATGTTTCAGTGGGGCGGAGCCAACAGATTTCAAGTCAGAACAGATTTATTCATGTAGTCCTATTTTAGTGTCCAAACTCCAGCTGTTGTGTTGCAGGAAGGGATGAATTCTAGTCCAGTCGTCCCATTATCGTTAATTAAGTTTAACTTACTGTTGTAGTGCAGGGAACAAAGAGGTTTGGTTAAAGGGAGTAAGTTTAATTTATTCCCTCTTTATTATTGTCAGTCACTGCTGTTCAGTTTGGTGTCGTTTTTCCATGAGAAGGACTAAATAAAGTCAAATTTGATTTTTCTTATCTTCCCCTAAATTGTCACTTTAGCTTGATTTGTTGTTGGAGGAAGTGAATGAGTAGAGTGACATTTAATTTATATTTCCTCATTATCTGACTCTCTTATCGGGTTTAGCACTAAATATATTAATGTGGATTGCTTGTATGTTTGCTAGTTTGTGAGGCAGCAGTATTGAATGGTTGTGACAGGGATTAAGGCTGTGTGCCAAGCACTATATTGGCATTTGTAAACAGTGATTTCTTGTCATTGAGTCCTCCTTTGTCATTGTTATTTAATATAATAAAGATAATTGTGTGGTAGAAATTCTACATGTAAATTTATGCAGTGCTATTATCCCATTATCATTACTTCCACTTCCACCACTCCCTGCTGTTTAGCTAGATGTTTGGGAGTAAAGAAGTTGATGCAAGCCAAATGAATTTTATTTATACAGCCCCGAAATCATAAATAATGCATTTGCCTCAGATTTGCATCAGGCTATTCTTAGACTGTGAATTCAGATCGTTAGCTGATGAAGAGACTTAATCAGAAATGAAGGCCTGTTTTCACAAATCAGATGGAAATGGGCTGTTTAAAGGGCAGCTATTGCGCTTTTCCCATATGTACTGCTATGATAGTGGCTGCTTATATTACAAAAATGGCAAGAATTTCAAATAATGAGGTTGGTACATAATCCACGTGAGGTGGCTGAATGTGATCCTAAAGTTAAAACTAAACAGTCTATGCAGCCATCCTCTAATGCTTATCCAGGTCCAAGTTGCAGGGTTGCAGCAGTTTAAGGGGACATGCCCAGATCTACCTTTCGTCAGCAATCTCCTCCAGCTCTTTCAAGTGAGAGCCAAAGTCAACAGAGAGATTTAATCTCTCTACTCATTCACTAGGTCAGCACCTAGAGACTTCTCACAGTAGGACATGACTGAAACATCTCACCAAAGCACCCAGGAGGCCTTGTGGATTGGGTGGCAGTCAAAGCTAGCTATCCTCAGCCTCAAACATTTTTACAGTTGAGTTCAGTTTAATTTGTTGCTACAAAACACGCTGCATGTGATGGTTGGTAGTTCATGATGGTGCATTCAGTAAAAATCTCTGCTGTGAAAGGATAAATTAAAAAAAAAACGATAGACTGGTTTTGTCCACCAACAGAAATTAGGGAAGTTTGTGTATTTTTCTGTTAAAATAATAAAGATTCTGATCAAAGAACGGGTTTCTAGCGTGCAGTAAAATCACTTTGATTTTTCTCTATCAGACAAACTGCTGCTGAGTTGCTCTTCCATTAAACATGACAGTTTACATTTGATTCTCTGTTCTCCTGCTTTAAAAGGATTTCACTTTTTATCCAGCTGGTTGATAACGGTGGAAGTGGGTCAGTAAGTTTTCAGTTCCCATCGTGCTGATTCATGCTGGTGTAGTTTGTTCAAGCTTTTTGACAAATAGAAAATATAATGAATTTTTACACTGCAGAGAATTTTTCCTTTCATGGTGACAGACCCAATGACAAGAACTAATCCTCCATACTTGTTACGACTTCTCTGCTAATTAAAAATGACAACTTCTGTAGTTTTTTTAACGCACTTGTCTTCATTAGCTTTTCTGTCGTCTCTCATGGTGTTTCAGCCTCATTAAAACACAAAAACGCCTCTGGTGGGTCGGCCATTTCTGCTGGGAGGGAGAGGGGGTTGATTCGGGTTGCTATGGTTATGCTGTTTCCATGGTTAAACACATGTATTGTAGGTAGGTGGGGTTGTTCATAAAGTGCAGCAAGGAAAGCCAAAAAAAGAAAACATTCAAAGGTGAAGCGAAAGACTGCTGAGGCTCAAGACGCAGGAAAGAAAAGTCCAACGTCAGGAAGAAAGATGATGAGTCAGTAAAAGGAGGCATAGAGAGATGGGACATGGTGTCTGGCTTTTAAATTTAGTAAAAGCTGAGAAAGTGACAGAGACAAATGCATGAATGCAAAGCAGAAACACAGAAATCGATGTTTGTTTTAAGGATTGCTCAGGAAAGGTGAACTGGCCCAGTCCCTACCCCAAAGATGGCAAACTGTAAAATGGTTATATTACCCACAGAGTTCAGAAAATTATGAAACAGTATCAATAACACAGAATTGGGATTAGGTTCCTTTCTAGTTGTTGCAGATAGCTTATAAAGTACAACAAACAGTGCTTCGATCTCCTTATGTCCCACCATGAGAAAAGAGCACGGTCACAAAAAAGAAGTAATTTGTCATCAACGATGCTAAGCTTTAAAACAATTTTACCTCATTAATATGCAAATCCATGCAGTGAGGCCAAACAAAATGTAATCCCATCATCTGCTCTGGTACATATTGTTCTTTAGTTATCCGTTTCCTTCTAATTAAGCTAATTAGCTCATAGGCAATGCTACACATCTGGTATCAATTTGAACTTGTTAAAGTATAAAGGAGTTTCAGCAATTTCTGGGAGATCATTGTTCTCTCATTAATATGCAAATCTATGCAGACAGGTGCTCCACAATCTCATCAGATCATCTGGCTTTTTGGGGTGTCTTGTTTTGAAGTTTCTATAGTATTGATGAGCAATATTGCATGGTTTCCTTTTGAAATATGATAGATTACAGCAGACCACTTACTCTCTCAGATATGAAAATTTGATGATTTAAATGACTTAATTTGTAATAAGTGTTTTGAACTATTCTAAACTAAAAGTTTCCTCATGTTTTTCACTGAGCTTTTTGCCCTCTGAGTAGACGAGCTTTGATCTGCAGTCTCGACAGTAAGAATAAAAAGCACTGATCGTTCCATTCTACGTTAAAGCACATTTCTAATTGTAGAAAGAAAACAAATACCAAGCACTGACAAGTATCCTTGTCAGGTGATATGAGTACCTTCGTTTGTGGAGCTGGCTTACAGCAAGCATTGCAGAATCTGGCAAGGCTCATTGCCATGACTGGCAGGTGATACAAAATCCAGCAACTGAACCAATCGCACACTGGATTCACACACCGTCACAAACATGAAGATACAGATGCGTGAAAGTCATCCTACCATTGTTTAGCACTTGCACCCTAATTTCATATTATTCTAGTATCTTGAAGTCTTTACAACTTGAATTTGTTTGTGATACAATACAGTTACGCTTAACTAGCTTCTTCGTTACAATCAAGGTAGGAAACAACAATGGGCCACCTTTGATTTTACAGTTGAGCATAGCTGTAAAGTTCAACATCTTATGTTTTCCTCATATTATAGTGACTTGTTAATCACAAGGTAGCTGTAAACCTGTACCTTAAAATTTAATCTGCTTTATTGGCTTCTTTACTCTAAAAATAACATGAATTTGCATAATGGGCAACTTGTAGTTTCAAATACGACTTAAAATTAGTTGCTGAGACTTTTCTGGAAAAGCTTTATTGATATCCTCAGTTGACAGACAGGGTTATTGTTCGTTAAATTCTGCACAATCGGACTTACTTTTGCAATCAGTGGAGTTGCCCCCTGCTGGCTCAGGCAGTTCTGCTTTGACTTTACTCTGCAGACCTAAAAACCTATTGGTAAGTAACTACCAAATGTAGAACTAGCTGGTTAGCTGTTTGGTATTTTTCTCAGCTGACCCAAAGGGTACTTTCATATGAAGGTGGGATTAACGTTTTTCTGTTGTACATAGATCTCCCTATGTACTACAGAAAAACTGTTTCTTTTTCCATCCATTTTCTCCCATCTATCCAGTTCCTTCGGGGCAGGAGTCTAAGCAGAGAAGCCCAGATCTCTCTCTCCATAGACTTCCTCCACCTCTTCTATTGGGACAGCTAAGCATTTCCAAGTCACCTGAGGGATGTAATCTCTCCAGTGTGTCTACTTCCAAAACACCTCACCAAAAAGGCGACCATGAGCTACCTTAACTTGTTCCATTAAATGTTGAAGTGTAATAAGTCTACTCTGACTCTATTCCAAATGACTGAGCTCCTTGTGCATCTTTCCACCCTCTGGAGGAAACCCTTCCTCCAGAGGCAAGGGTTTCCTCCACATACATTTCCTTCCACATACGCGGAGTACTCCACGTAGTACTGGTGTAGAGAACTACTCCACTGGTGGTGGAGTACTATGTTTGTCCTGCTTATATCCCCGATTTCCTTCTTTGGGTAACTAGCCAGAACTCACACCAATCCATCTGTCAGTCTCCCGCAAAACTCTGCTGTCACTGATGAACAAGACCCTGAGATACTTAAACTCCTCCATGCCAAATGTACTGTTATCTGGGTAGCCAAGCATCTAGGCTATTGGTTAAGTGAATGCTATTTCCACCAATCAACAACCACATGAGATTATATTATTCTTCTAACCTTGTGTACAACATCTGGAAACCTTGCTCTCTGGGTATACCCAGGAGTTCCCAGCAGCTAAATAATCCTTAATACGGGTAAAGTGGCACTCTGATGAATGCTGTATCTTTAGAAGTACTGCTCATGTTTTGCTGAGTGAAATTTTCACAGATAAACAGCAGTTGTTTGGGGGAACCAAGTTACTTTACCAGTATAATGGACTAACTTATTTTTAGAAATTAAATTAAGGTTGCTGCCATGGTTTGAAAAATCTTACATGCTTCAAAGTGATCATGCAACAATGCACTAAAACAGAATAAAAAAAACTTTAGTTTTTTTTTAACAGATTCATTCTTTCCTTCCTTCACCTTTGTTTTTCCTCTTTCTTTCCATCTCTCCCCTCCTTTAGAACAAAGCAGAACTGTGCCTTTGATCATCGTCTTCTTCCTCTCCTCCCTCCGCCTGACCCTCACTGATAAATATTCATCCCTCACTTGAGCAGAGGGACTGAATCTGATTTTCACTTTCTGTTTGGATGGAGCTCCTCACGGCTCTACGGCAGCCAACACCAAATGACTCTTGGTTGTCATTTGGCACAAATATTGTTTACATCTCCACATCTGTGAAGCTAGTGAGAATTTCACAGGGTCTTATACCCTGACTGGCTGAATTTGAAATTAGCGCTGTCAACAACAGTCACAACAAACTCTCAAACCTCCTGCTTAATTAAGACTTATGCGACTGCTGTTTGTTTGGGGATTTAACAGTGGCCACAGGCCAAATGGTGGTAAATTTTGAAACTTGATTTTGGATAATAGCCTATGCTACAGACCAACAGGCAATGAAAAAAAGATCTTAGATGCATCTGGATAAGTTGCATCTGGACCACAGCACGTGTTGTAAGAAGCTGCCAGAAGTATTCTGAGATAACTGGTCCATAAACTTAGAGCTTACTGCAAAACTCCTGGCCACTTTAACCTGAAATATGGACCACATATGAATGAGGGATTACATAAAACTGCACACAACTTTCACACTGATGCAGTTGGAGCTGCCTTACAGAGTTTTGGACCAACTGGACTTTGCTGTAACCTTTCCTGCCAGTTGGAACAAGAATAAGTAATCTTCTGTATGTGGACCAACTTGGCCTAACAGACAAGCTTTTCTGTTCAAGTTGGTTCAGGACAGACAGCATCCCTACAGACTTCTTGGGCTATTGAATCTGCAGCAAACACAGCAGCTAGCAGCCTGACAAGTTCTGAGAATTTTGGACATGGTTTAAGGTTCTTTGCTTTCTCTGGACCAACTATATCTTAGCTCAAAAGTTTGTTGGATAGACTATGGATAAGGGAGATCTAGTCTAATAGGCATGGCACAGAGTTCTAAACTGTTTGAGCTGTGTTTCCAAAGTTCTGGATTATTTCAACACAAGTCTCATTGTACATAGACCAGTTCTAAAAGTTGCCTGCAGAGCTCTAGACCAGTTGTATTCATTCCCAACTTGTTGCATAGTGTGTGGAAAAAAGGGATACCTTAGTTAGTGTCTCATATAAAGCCCCAAAGAAGTGAACCCAAACCACAACGTTTCCTAAACATGACAAGTAGTTTTTGTACCCCAACTAAACATGTGTGAAAGCAAAACAAATCAAATTGCACTGGCTGACACCAAAGGGCACCATGTGCTGCCAATCCATACTGACAGGCATGATATCAAGTTCTGAAGCTCTGAACTCCCAAAACACATAGACCAGCTGGATGAGCCAAAAGCTTCACTGCAGATTTTCTAAACCCAGAACAGTGCAGACGGCACAAGCCAAGACAGATAGCTGACTCCTGAGGGTTTTATAGTGAAGTGTAGTTGATTTTCTTTCCCTGTTTTTAAGCCAAAAAAATAATGCTGAGTCACAATTGGCCCAATCTCTGACAAGTTTCAAATAACATAGCTGAGTGCAATGTACTGAAAGTCTCCTCTTCATGTGTTGGCAAGAACCTCTGCCATCAGAGAGTCGGAGCTGGTGTTGTTAGCTTAAGCTTACAGTAATTTATTGATGATGGTTGTGTGACAGTGAGCAAAGAGAGAGGGCGGGTTCAGGTGACAGTTTGTCAGACAAAGCATGTGCACAGCTCTGTAATTCCCATTGTTTCCCTGACAGTCCCTCCACACTTCCATCGAGTCTACAAGTGCATGCAGTTCAAACTGATGCTGCTGGACGAGAAAAAAAAAAGGGAAAACTGACACAACTTTTAATTTACTGCAGAAGAAACTGCACATTGAACTCACTGCAACAGTGTGTCTGTGTTTTTTGATGTGTTCTGTCAGAGCCAATCAAAGGAAAGTTCCTGAGCCTGAAGACACAGACTGAAAGAGGGAAACATACTGAACTGCGTATGACTTCTAATTAACCACAACTCAACCTCAGAGCAACTGTGAATACAATAAAAAAAAAAATACACAAACTGACACAAAAAGCAACAATTTATTATTCCATTCTGAAAACTTTCAGCGGGACTTTCCTAGACTTTAAGGTTCTGGATGAGCACACAGATTTTTAGAAACATCTTAATATCGTCAATATTAAAACATAAAGGTTCAGTCATTTCTTAAAAAACAGCTGGGCACTGTTGTTTCAGCTAAATATTAATCAAACGGGAGCCATTTTTATGTGAGCAGTAATACACATTTGGTGCTCCAGTTAACATTTACAGCTCTAGGACACTTTTAGAAACAGCACATTTGAAATCATTAATTTGGGTTACAGTCTCAGCAATTTCCCCAAAACAGCTGGGCTCGGTCTTTTTTACCCAGAACTTCATTCAAACAGCAGATTATAGGGCACTTGTTGGGGACTATTTTCAGTGAAAGAGTAATACATATTTGGTGCTCCAGTTAACATTTGCAACACTAAGGCAATGCTTTAGTTTTTTAATACAGCTCATATGAAATCATAAAGTTTCAGGACTGCTAAGTTTCAAAAACTTGGTGTTGCTGGAAAAAGACTTTTCTCAGCTGTGGAAGAATCCACATCAAGTGTTTGTCAAGATAAAGTGCTGAATTATTAGCTAACACTTGCGAACCTGATTAGTACGCTTCATCGACAGACAAAGAGATGGTCGAATTAATACAAGAAAAATGCTCCAAAAACACAAAAAACTGAGAGCTTCAGTCAATAAATGCAGGCATGTCTTAACTTTAAGTCTTATTGAAATTAAAACTGTGGACTGTTGTTGTTTGCAGTTTAATTTCCTATTACATCTTCTTCAATTTTGTTATGATCCGGGTTCTTTGATCGAGCATTCAGTTCTGTTTATCATCCATAATGTTCCGTTTGCTTCCTGTTGTTTTTTCACCATTTTGTATTTCTTGTTATTCATCCTCAGTTACGGATGTTGTTGGTTTTGTAGTCTCAGTTTAGTATTTTGGTTTTGGTTTAATGTTCCCTTGTACCTTGCTTGGCCTTCATGTTACGTGTTTCCTATTGTGTCATTTTCAGCTTTTCCTGTTTTTTTTTTGGTAAACTTTGTCTTGTGTGTTTAGTATTCAGTTTTATTTTCACCGATTAGTTCCAGCACTGTTCCCTACAGTTTCTCCATCTCCCTGACTATCCTGTGTCTCTAGCCCTCGTCTCATCCTGTTCCATTACTGGTCCTGGTTTCTGTAGTCTTATGGTTTCCTAGCTCCCTAGTATACATAGGAATACTAGTGTTTGCCTGGTATTCTGTATGCATGTATGTGTGTATGTATTTTGCCTTCAAAAAAACTTGTTTCTATTTAATGCCTGTCTACAAGTCTCCATTTGGGGTCCTCACTCTTTCCTAAATTCGACAATTTTACTGTGTTTTGTTCTTCAGTGTCTTGTGACTACCTGTCAGTGAAAGGCCTTTCTCAATAAATTTGGACTTATTATTTGTACTCCTTCTACCAGTTTCCAGTATTAGTCTCACCTTGAAGCTACCTGATGTAAGGTGTGTTATGGAGCATCAAGCTGAGAACAAAGAGGGGAAACATTTATTTTTCCAAATACATATGAAACGATTTTTTTTTTGTCTTTGGTTTTCAATTCATCCCTTCACAGTGCACAGCAGTTCATGCACACATTTACACAGAGCATACACCCGTCACTGTGTTTGAGGTTCATTATAGCTATTTAATGTGAGGTTTTTAAATGTGTGTATGCAGAGTATGTGTGTGATCGCCCACTGTGTAGCGACTGCAGGAGTGTGTTCAGCCTTCCTAATAAGCCTTGAACAGACACAAACGTGGACACACTCACAAAAGGAAACCCACACAGGGTGTTAGATGTTTGTTTATGGTCTGTTAATTAGCCTCGGACATGAGCAGGAGGCAGCTCAACGCAAACACGACAAACACACACATCTACACACACACACACACACACACACACACACACACACACACACACACACACACACACACACACACACAAGGCTAAATATAACTGTATTCCTCTCACACATTATTATTGATTAAACCCTCCTGTCCTTCAGTAGTGGAACAGCACAGGAGGCTGTGGGCAGACAGATTAATAAAGCATCTAAAGAAAAGATTTTCCTCAGTATTTCACAAAAAAAAAAAAACAATTTCATGTATGCGCCGTTAATTATGTGTTAATAAATATCCTGGAATAAGCTGATATGCTGAGCAAAATAACAATCAAAAGGAAATTTTTGTAGATGTTCTGCCAACACGTCTACTGTGATTCTACTGTTTTTTTAAGGCACTGACAAATTTATACTTTTTTAGGATTAACTCTGGAATTTTAACATCATGGTTTTTCTTTTCAGGTGGTCTGATGGGATGGACATGCAGACAGCTCAGTGCAGATGTACATGGTGTTTTGTGAAGCCCCATTTTGAAGATTCAGGGTTAGCATTTTGGCTGTTAGGTTATTGGAGCTGGAAGTGACCACATTTGCATGGATGTGTGGAGATATCAGCTCAGACTTGCATGTTGTGTTAGCAAGTTTCAATCATGAACAGCATGAGTGAAACCTGCTCATTAGTACCCAGTAACAGAAAAATCAAATACAAGTATTTCACTCATTAGAGCCAGAGCACAGACTTCTTGGATGGTCTGTCAGCACAATTAATCACACAGCGGGTCATATTACTAACAGCAAGCATGGCTGGGAGGTGTAGCAACAGCTTTTCAACTTTTTGGCCCTGCTGTCTGAAAGCCAGCACTGAGACTCTTAGTATGGACTCATTCGCATTTCTGCTTTACTTGAGCACTCAAAGCTCTTCATACAACATGTCTCATTCAGCAATTCACACTCACATTTGTACAAGCCCTAACATGTGTGATCTAACGTTTTTATAACATTGAATGCATTGAGCTACTCGGGGTTAAGTATCTTGTCCAAGAATACTTTGGCACACAGATTGGAGCAGCCAGGGATCAAAACCACCGAGCTTCTGATTAGTAGACGATCTGCTCTACCTCAGAAGGTCTTTCTTATGGTCTAGATTTGTGCTATAGCACATCTATAACAGCTCATCTGTTATTCCATTACAATGTTATGCTTTTTGCCGACTGTATTTTTTGATGTTCTGTGTTTTGTAATCTACCAAATCTCTTAAATCTGTGCATGATGGTCATCATCCTCCTACTCCACTTAACACTCAGTGATTCAATCATTCCTGTCAGTTGAACATGCTATACAGATCTGAATGAATACCAGGCTGTACACATGCTTATTAATGCTTTAAGATTGTTTATCATGGAATTTATTTATTAAACAGGCTGTGCTTTACAATTAAGTTAATGTTGCAGTTACTTTGCAGAGAAAGCAGAAAGACATTTAAGTATTACACCCTGTATGAGATGTGGAACCCAAAGGGTAGGAGCTGAGCCACTGGCTGGTGTCACAGCTGCCATAACTGGGGCTTAGCTTGACTTTTTGGAACTCAAGAATATTCGATTTTCTGGACTTTAAAACTTTCCACAGACTTCCCACATCAGCAGCATCACAACTGATGGTCAAGAGGTCAGTGGACAAAGGTCAAAGAAGACTGGAAACAACTGCAGATGGAGGAAATCATTCTGCGACTCCAGAATGAACTGATAGACAAGGACAGCTGAGCGTTAGTGTGAGGCAAATATAAATGAAAAACTCAGAAGGAAAGGAAAGAAAGGAAGAAGACCAGCAAGAATAAAGGGAAACCGACAGACAGGTAGAGCGGGAGCAAACAATGAGATGATTTATGGCTCCTTCTATTGTAATGAACTGTATGCAAACATGGACTGCAGTAATAAATGATCCACTTTGAACCAAAATACTGCAGGGAAAAATATACAGCCTGACAGCTTCAGCACACACACACACACACACACACACACACACACACACCCGCACACACACACACACACACACACGCACACACACACACGCATACGCACAGTGCATGCATGTGCTCTCCTGTCTCCATGAGGACCAGGTCTGAGAGATCACAGAGTCAAATCGAGCACAGATGTTTAAACAAATCAACTCATTTGTTGTTTTGTGTTCTCTTTATGTTAATAATCAGAATTCATATTTGTACCTAAGAACCACAGTGACTCCAGGGACCTGACTGAGAAAGCAGCTTGTGAAAAACACTGCAGTGTAACTTGACGTGCCCTTTGGACCTGAGAGCAGCAGAGGTCATTGATTATTTCACTGCTATCCCACTTCTGTCTTTTGCAATTGTTTTGAGGGTGCTGTAGGACTGACCCTATTTTTGCACCTTTCCTTCCACATCCCTGCACTAGATGGTCGGTGGTCTGATTTTCTTTCATTTTCCTTGAGGAAAGTGCTGGATTTTTTTTTTTTCAAATTTCTTCTTTAATATCTTCCTCTCAAATTCCCCCTTAGGTTGTTCCAACATTGCCCGATCCTTTATTTTGTCTGACCACTTATCGCCATAATTTGTCATCTTGGTTATTCTCCATGTCCTGGACCGACTCATTTCAGTATTATTGGACTATTTTTGGTGCAGTTTACGACTTCATACATACCTTGGATGTTGGCAGGACCTGTTAGTATTCATTACTGTTTGAGTGAAGTGAAAGGTCGTCTGCACAGTCAGAATCATCTACAGCTGCTGCCAGAAGGTCCACCTTTGCACCATTGCACCTTTTTTTTTTTACTATTTCCACCACAATGCATTCAATAACCAATAGGAAGAAAAAGGTGCAATCACATCACCTTGTTTCACTCAGTTTGGACTCTGAGGCTTGCTGATAAGTGGCCATCGTACAGAAAGACGCAGCAATCTTGTTATAAGAGGTCTTTATGATGTGTATGATCTTCCCAGAGATGCCATAATGTTTTATAGGACCACAGAGGGTGTTCCTCCGAAAACCGTCGAAGGCCGTCTCAAAGTCATTAAGATTTATATAAAGCCATGTGTCATACTTATTGTTCTACTTGTTGCCTTTTACCAGTGAAAAAATAAAAGTGCACTCTCACACCTATAACCTGATCCTTTTGTTCAAAGCAAACATTTTTTTCTAGCATGGTTAATTTGTGTTGGTGTGAAATTACACTGTTAGTCTAGTCACAGATTAAAAACCCATTAGAGCACTAGAGCTCTCATAATGTGTAATGCAGAGTGTTTGTTTATGGTATTAAAGCAAAGCAGAACAACCACCGGCTTTTAATATTACAAAAGCTATAGAAAAGCTATAAGCTATAAAATCAATCTTGAAGCAATTAATTGTTAAAAAAATGATCTTATCAAATATTTTCATCCAACACCCAGCCTTACAGAGGTGCATCTTCTTAGAATTGTTGTGTGGCACAACAATGAGCTGATTATTCAGACAGAATCAAGAATGATCTTCACCCACAACAAGAACAAGAATTCTGCAATTCAACATATGATTCCCAACGATTTCTTTCTTCTTTCTCCTGGAGTCAGGGTGTAATCCACGAGGAGACATCCACCGAGCTAAAGCCACAAGAGTACAGTGGAAACCAAGAACTAGTCCAAAGAACACCCCCGGAAACCGATCTGAAACTAGCTCAAAACAGTCCCAAACCATTCCTAAACAAATCCAATCCTAAATAATCCTAAATAAAAAACATTCTAAACTCAAGCTGATTTAAAATGGCAAAGAGTAAAAATGGGTTTTCAAAAGGGTTTTAAAAAATGCTGATTGCTAGAGAGGTCCTGATGTGAAAGCAGTTTGTTCCATGTTTAAGGCTCAGCTATGGCAACAACTTGGACTATGACCTGATCGCTATCTCATCTGGACATCTGGAGCATGTACTCAACAGACCTCAGGCATCTCAAAGCAAAGTAAAATGATCACGGAGTAATGAGGTATCAACCCATGCAAAAACTTAAAAAACAAACAATAAAACCTCAAAATCAATTCTAAAACTAACTGGAAACCAGTGCCAGGAAGCCAGTATGGATGACATGTGCTCTCTGAGCATAAAAAGTGAGAGACTGATTTCTCCTCTCAATCATAAAATGCAGTCAAGTCAAAAGTGTTTTTCTGGTAAATGAGAACCTAATGATTTTTTTTCATTTTATAATAACTTGTGAACCATAAAATAGAAATGCACAAGAAACAGCAGGATAGCCAGAGATACAAAAAAGGATAAAGCTGTCCAGTGAAAAGGCACCTATCACAGAACTATTCATTTTTTCATATTTTGGGTAACCTGACTCTTTAGATATGAGCTCTCCTGTGAATCTTACTTTACTGCTCCAGCCGGCAGAAGGAGCTGTAGCTTGTAGCAGTTATGAGGATTAATGACATGACAGCTGGGAAGAAAAAGGTTGACATTGAAAGTTTAAGACATAAATTGTTTCCTGTAGGCTGTAAAGCAGATGATTGATGGTTCTGTCCTCCTTCTAGACATCAACATGAACCGAATGAAGGAACAGACCTCGAGCTGGGCTGTCAGTCATCGACTTCTCAGGTGGAAACCACATGGTTAAAGTTAAGAAATATGAACAGGTGAGGACAGAATTATTTAACCGCTTCTATGAAAATTTCATCTGTTAAAAATATTTCCCAAGTTGTGTTAAACAGAACAAGAAATTTTTAGCACAGCTTTTCCAAACATCCTAGTTTTATTTTGGATGCTTACACAAAAACAAAATTATCTCACAAAAAACAAAAATGATAACTGTTAAAATTACTAGCTCTCCTAAAGCTAGGGGTCAATTGTGTGTCCTTGTTGCAGGATAACAACTTACAGTCATTTGTTGTAATTTTCAACAAGTCTTACACATCTGCCAAATAATCCTAGCCCATTCTTCTCTTGCAATTTGGTGGTATTCTGGCATACCTTGGTCTTCAGTTCACATCACAGATTTTCAATGGGATTCATGTCAGAGCTTTGTGCAGGACAATCACTAACTTTAACTGTGGTCTTCTGGAGATTGTTCCTTATCAGGAACAACGTATGTTTCGGGTTGTTGTCACATGGAAGACAAAGTGATGACCCAGATCCAGTTTTGCAGCTGACTGCTTCAGATTTCTTTCAAAATCTTAACATATCCTTCTTTCTTTGTGATTCTTTCCACCTTCCAGACACACTGAAGCATCCCCACATCCTAATACTCCCACCACCATGTTTCACTGTGGGGATGGTGTTCTTTGGGTTGTACGCCCCTCCTTCTTTCTCCAAACATAAGCAGCATCTCTTTGGCCAAAGAGCTCTAGTTTCACCTCTTCTGACCAAGGGACGCACTTCCAGTATTCATAATCTTTCTCCAGGTTTTCCCTAGCATACTTCAGGCTGGCTTTAAGGTGCCTCTTCTACAGAAGTTGAGTCTTTGTTGGTCTGCAGTACTTGGAGAAGTTTTGATAAAACTTTAAAATAATTTTGGTTATTTTGTCCTCATCTGTAAAGTGAATCTAGTACCACTAGTTTACCGGCAGAAGCATTACGGTTGGGTTGGGTAAAATATGCACGTTTTCAGAAACTACAAGATGCTGGACTTCAAATGAAGTGTGACAGGTTTACTGTTTTTCTGTTGTAATTTATTTTTTCCATACAGACAATGCGGTTAATAAAAAGGGCGGTGGATGACAGAACTGATCCTTACCTGTAATTCCAGTTTTAGACTAGTTGCCAGTAACTTGGTGGATGTTAAGAAGTTAACACGTGCACTTAGAGTGTGTTAGCTAACACTGACTCTGCTGTCACCTCGCCAGAATACACATTGCGTTATTTCCTCCTGCATATGGTTGAATTATGTGAGAGAGGGAGCAAGTGAGTGAGTGAGACAGTAAATCTGTTTTCCTGAATCTCATCCCAGTGTTTCTCTTTGTCTGTTTTAATTAACAGACAGCTGATAGGAATAAACTGAGAGCATCCTCTGGCAAACACAGTCCTGCATATGTGCATATGTTTGGCTGTTTGAGAGAATCACTTTAACCATTTGGTGGTTACAATCTGCTGCGTGCAGTTTACTGCCATTCCTATTGCGTACACACCTGCAAATTACAATTCAACAGAAAATAAAGCCAATGCATCATTCATGAGGACGTCCCTTATAACTCCTAATACTGCCTACTTCAAGCGAACATCTTAGAGCTAGCATACTAGTGAGTCATGAGTTAATGATTGATTCATAATATCCGTTAATCATTCACACTCTGCGCTTTCTTCATGACTCATTTCTGTTTAACTCTGATCCAAACACTGTAACCACTCATTCATTACTGATTATTTCAGCACTAATTGCTCTTTTTGTGTAACCGCAAGTAGTGATCCATCTGTCTGAATAGCATCTCCTGGCTCTTTGTTGTTGTGTAAATGTATTCGATAGCATTTGCACCAAATCTAAAAGCCACATACTGGAGACTGATTAAGTGTTTGATTTGAAGGGTAACAGATGAGGGCCCATTGAGAACATGTAATCAATTGGAAACTCATCTGTGACAACTTTTAAATTTTTAAAGGCATAAATATACTGGTTTAAAACATTCCAGGCCTTATTAAAGGCCATTACATATAGTAGCCACAAGCTAAACAATCACATTTTCGGACATAAAAGATGTCACTGACATTTTTGTCAACATAATGCTAACCATATACCCAGCCATAATGAGTCTTTGCTACCCTGGTGAAATGGTGGTCCCTCTCCTCTTTAGTCTGGCCCTGATGTCCATGTTTTCCAAAAAGAATTGAAAATTTAAATTTAGCTAACCTCAGAACAGTTTTCACTTTGCATCCCAGGGAAGACGTTATTTCTGAATCATGTTCACATATGGCTTCTTTTTTGCATGATCAAGCTTTAATCTGCATTTGTTGACAGCAGTCAGTTGTGTTCTCACACACTGATTTCTGAGGTTGTAATCATTTCTATGAAAGAATAATGCCTGATTTTGAAAATATCGATTTTCAACTTTGTCCCTTGCGCACAGAGATTTCTTCAAAATCTTGGAATACTTTGATGATATCGTGTACTATAGATGATGAGATATTCAAAGTTCTAACAATTTTTTGTCAAAATTATTCCAAAGTTTGAAGGTTTTTTCTTTTGCAGACTGATGAAGCTCTCTCTATCTTTACTTCAGAGAAACCCCTCTCTTTAAGAAGACACTGACTTTTATTAGCAAACACTGGATGAACATTAAATTTGTAGCTCTGTAATGCAACCTCATGCAACTTTTGCCTGTCCTCCTGATAAGAGTCACAATTCCTTGGGCCTCTTGAGGGCTTATCTGTAATTTAACACGCATTGAAACAACTAGTACTTTCAATTTTTCCTGAAACAGTAGCCTCTGGGGAGCAATATATCAATCTTTATGTCACCTGAACACAAACATCTGGGCACGTTATCCATTTTGTTCCTGAACAACTTTGATCATGTTCTACAATAACCTGTACAAATCATTAATACTCATTAACTCAGCAATTGGTACAATAGATCATTTACATTGTAGACTATGTACAAAAAGACAATATTGCCTCAAATAATCTGCATATTTAAACCCTTCAGTCTGATGTTGTGCTCAATACCAGGATTATCCAAATGATTGGACAAGAGGAAGACTCCCCACAGGGTGCTAATGAGGACTCAAAATACATCTAGATTTAATATATTAAGAATATTGTTATGTGAAAATCCATGGAAATGGATTAAAACAGCATTGTTATGGCTTGGCAAACCATGCACTAGTTGCTTCATATAGGGAAAAATATTCTAGAAATCACATTTTTTCTTTTCTTTTTTTTTTCAAAATCACTTGTTGGAAGACTTTGACACTTTAAATATGCTTTTTAAAAAATCAAAAGACAGTAAAGTATGTGCAGCTTTTAACCTTCTGGAGGATACATAAGGATTTTGTAGGAGTTTCCCCAAACAGTAGACTAGGAGAGAGCATCTAATCATAGAATTTGGCATGTTGTCTGGGGTTGCTTTAGGATTATGTACAATTCAACCCTTGTAAAACTGTGGTGAGTGCATATTCAGACTCATTCCAACTGGACCAGTGCTCTTTGTCACCGATCCTGTTCCTAACTTCTATAGACCAAACTTCTAAGCATAGCCAAGTTCAGAAAGGTTTCTCGATTGCCTGCTTTACGTAGGTGAGGTCACAAAGCCTTAATTGAGAGATGACCTCAACTGGGGTCTTTTGCAATTAAATGCAGATAAACGCAATTAGGACCTGAAGCTGAACTCTGAAGCCATGGTTTTAATTTGATTGGGTACATCTCTAGAGATAAAATGGGAAGCTTGTTCGCTTAAGAGTGACTAAAAGATGTGCTGCTCCTTTACATAAAAAGAGCCAGTTCAGTGTTTTGAGAATCTAATTATTATCCCTTGGATCTTGGATTGCTCCTGGGTTTCAGGTATGGAAGGAGACCCCAGGGAAGACCCAGGACAAGCTAAAGAGGTTGAAAGGGTAGTCTGGGAGAAGTCCTGGACATTTCAGAAATCACATTTTTTCTTTTCTTTTATTAATCCATTTGCCAAAATGACTCCTTGGAGGCCCTTGACACTTTAAATATGCTTCTAAAAAAATCAAAATACAGCAAAATATGTGCAGCTTTTAACCCTCTGGAGGATACTTAAGGGTTTTGTAGGAGTTTCCCCAAACAGTAGACTAGGAGAGAGCATGTAACCATAGAATTTGGCATGTTGTCTGGGGAGGCCTTTGACACTTTAAATATGCTTTTGTTCTGGACATCTCAGTTTAGACTACTACCTCCGCACCGTTAAAGATGAGCTGTATTCTTCTCAGTGTCTGGAATTATTTTCTGTTTAATTCCATCTGTCATCCCCTCAGCTGAAAGGGGAAAACAACCACATGTGGTCCATCTGTTCACCTGAGAACAACAGCAGCAGGCAGCATGTGCACTCTGAACCTGTCAGCAGCAACAGCACATATCTAACAAGACATCAAGACCACCAACACAATTTTCGTCATCTGTTCCATGTAAAAAATGATCACGAATATGCAGAGAAACCATACAGTACAGTGCTACAGAGCAGTTTGACAAGAAACTCAACTGAGTGTAGATGTAACAAAAACAAAAACCCACACAAATCTGAAATTAAACACATTCATCAGATTTTGACTAGAATATAAAATATGATGCATATTTTATTACATTTCACTCTTTAAGTCCACAAATCCTTCTATTGTGGCTGATAGAGGTCGACATAAAAACATGACAGCAGCAGAGGAGGCTAATCTGACAGATGGGTACAATACATCCTCAAACACACACTCCCACAGCAAACAAACTTGTACTCCTGTGAGGGCAAAGACTTAGGCCCTGTTCAGATTGCAAGCTTACACGGTTTCTCTTATTTAACATATTTAAAAAATAGATGCAGACCATATTTAATAGAGGTTTGAAAGATGATTCAAATATTTCTTTACTTCACTTCCAAAACAAAACACACATCAAACATCAAATCCAGAGTGACAGAAGCTGAATCTTTGCCTGAACACTGCGTAGGAGAACAGAACAGGCGGTGGACGTATGACAAAATGTACTGCTGGCACTCACAGGGAGACCGTTCTATAGGCGAAGTTATAAGAAATTATAAGGATTTTGTGGCAACCTGCGTAGATAAAGTGCAAATAATAGCCTAGACAATCTGTCCCCAACATCTGATTGGAGTTATATCTGAAAGTTACAAAAAATTTAAAATTCCTCAAAGCTTTTCACCTTCCCTGTCATTGTGGTGACTATAATGCAACACTAGGTCAGCATATCAGTTACCTTCATCATTTTCCTGCATTTAATGCAACATAATTTTTATTTATATGGGAACAGTTCACAACAGTTATCTCAAAACACTTTGTACTGTAAGATAAAGACCTGCAATATTAGAAAGTAGCTCAGCCACAACAGTTCCAACAATCATGTTTTCCAGGGAATACATCAACCTGACTTTGATTACTGACTGCTGCTAAAACTCTGTGTGGCATTAAGTAGTTTTGATTGAAATGCCTTGAACGCACCTGGATAGATTGAAATGAAACTTGTTATGAAGATATGGACAATAACTTTGGTGATCACCTGACTTTTTAAATAGCACCATCTTTAAAACTTTGTTCGTGCTGAGAAAAATACAATGGCCATACACTTGGTCCCCCACTTGGGGCTAACTTAGCTAGCATAGCAGCCTGGTGTGTAAAGTTCTGCTGAACTAGGTGTGACTGAGTCAAGCGAGCATGACATGTTTATACAACATGGCTCATTCACCCATTCACATCCATTCATACAGCCACTATTTCTATGTCGAAGCGCTTTCTATTTAACATTCAAACACATTCATACATGGAAACATTGAAGAGCAACTAGGGGCTAGTATCTTGCCTAAAGATACAGTGGAACCCCGACTTACGAAATTAATTCGTTCCCAAGGGTCTTTCGTAAGTCAAAAATTTTCGTAAGTCGAAGCACCCATCGCGCCTTTTGAGTGAACGATAGGCTATATGCTAATTGCTAACGGCAACAACAATACGTCGTTCAAGTGGAACAGCGAAGCGCAAGTACGGAAGCCAAGGGGTTGTCACATGATTCGGAAGGCATTGTGGGCATTGTAGGCATTCTGGGCTCAGCCAATCAGAGCCAGCGGATTTCGTTACGCGGGCATTTTGCCGTAACACGGGCAGAAATATTCCCGTTAAGTGCCTTCATAACTTGAATTTTTTGTTAAATGGGGTATTCGTAAGTCGGGGTTCCACTGTATTTGCCATTTGGACAGAGCAGTCAGGAATCGAACCTTCTGATTAGTAGATGACCCTCTCTACACCTACTCCAAAGATAAAGATAAGATAAAGAGCCTACATTAATACAGAGGAACAATCAGATGACCCCCTATGAGCAAACACTTGTCAACAGTGGAAAGGAAAAACTTCCTTTTAACAGGAAGAAAGTTGTAGACATACATTTAGCGTCTCCTGTCATGCACTACACATCACACACATTCACTTTTCCTGAAATCTATCGGTCCACCCATTGGCAGGCGATTGCTAGGCAACATGATGATTTAATAATATCATGTTAATAATATCAATAATATCAAGTTTGGACGGTCACTTCCTGATTGTGTAGACAGAGTTCATAGACATGCAAGCTAAAGTTTAATGGTGGTGGGCAACTTGATTTTGACAAAATGGACAAAGTGTTTATTTCCAGCATAATTCCAGAAATACTTTACTCTTTGTAATAATATGTAACTTCTCATACTCCGGTACAGTCTTGAAAGATAATTTTTTTCTTTTAAAAAGGCAAATTATGCACTATGATTAGAATTAGACGTTTATTCTTTGCGCATAACAGGTCAATAACAGCTAAACCTTCCACTAAAAGTCTATTTTCCAATTAAACTCTTTCTGACTCAACCAGCTGATTATTGAAAGCTTCAGACAACTTTCTCTCTTCTTTTGTAAGTCTCTCTGTATATTTGCATGTGTTTGAGAGAGATAAATGGCTTCAGGATGAAATGGAGTGCAAAGCTGCAGACAAAACACTACTTTATCATTTTCCTTTCTTCTCACTTGCTCCTCTAAACTAACAAACCAGATGAAGAAAGATGCACAAAAAAGACAAAAAAGTAAAAAAAAAAATGCCAAAACAAAAAAAAAAAAATATCAGTACTACATTTTTTATGACATGTCCAATAATATTTATGACTTAATATACTGCACACATCACATATTACAGCTTAACATTGTTATTCATTCTGTTTCTTTGCTTCACACCAGCAGCAGCCTGAAGGCAGCGTTCATCAAGACTGAGCACAGAGAAATGTCGGTATGAGGCCATATCCTGAAGGAAATTAAATAGGAGCATGCCGTTTCTCCATCAGGCTGAGGCACCACAATATTTATAGCGGAGCCTTTTATTTTCATCATCAAAATCACCTCATATTACATGAACAGTTCAGTTTGGACACACTTCATCCAAATTTTATGGTTTTGAGATATTCTAATACTTCTGCTGCCACTCCAATAAAGAGGACATCAATTTCAGGCATTTAATTACCCATGAAATATTATTCATCCAGTGTACTGGAGGTAGATATAGATTCATGGATTACTTCAGGTCATGTTCACAAAAACGAATAAACACATACTTTACATTAAATCTTAAGACTACAGCATATAATGATACTTCAGACAGTTACGGCTCAGCTCTCTTAGATGTATAAAGCTCAACAGCATCAAGAAGACCTTAATCAAAAATGAGAACTTCAAGGTTTAGAAGCCTCCAATTCTTTATTGTGATCATGGAAGATAACAAGCTGTTCTCTGCTCCTCAGTAAAATTCATACTCAGCCTCGCACTGTAAATACAGCAATGTTATTTCATTTAACTGTGTTACATTGTTTGGGTGTACTTATACTGAGTTGTTTAGACTATAGGTGTTCATGCTTGTTTGAATTCATCATTTCCATGTGGCATGTTTAAGTAATGAACAGTTCTGAAATTACAAACACAAGGAATCATGGGACTATTATTTTTTTACTTCTAGCAGTGCCAAGTGATTGGCACACCACCTTTGCATTTACTAATGAACTTCTGTTATTCTGTAGTGTGCTGGGACCTAGGAGACACACACACACTGAAGTCCCACAGCTGGTGCTGCACACAAAACCAGATGGAGAAGCTGAGAATCCCAGGCTTCCCTCACCCCAGCCGCCTCTTCCACCTCATCCAGGGGAACACAGAGTCATTCCCAAACCAGCTGAGAGTTATAATCTCATCAGTGAATCCTGGTCTGTCCTGGGGTCTGCTTCTGGTAAGACATGCCCAAAACACCTCAATCAGAGGCGTCTGTGAGGTATCCTAGTCAGACGCCCTGACCACCTGAACTGCCTCCTTTCAATGTGGAGAAGAGGTGGCTTTACTCAGAGACCCTTCCAAATGATCGAACTCCTCACCCCAGAGAGCACAGCACCCTTTGAAGGAAACTTATATCTATAATTGTATTCTTTTGGTCACTACACAGAGCTTGTGACCATAGGTGAGGGTAGTAAAGTAGATTGTAGACTAAATCACCAACTTCGCTTTTACCCTATGCTCTGTCATAAAAGATGCTCCAATCTCATGGTCCCTTCTTCAGTCAGTCATAAACAAGACCCTGGAGGCTGGAAGTCCCCACCTGATGGCTTCATCAGGTGGGGAAGCAAACACCAGCTTATTTAAGGACACTGACCTTTTAGCTCTCAAATCATTTTCCAGAAACTGACGCCACAGTGACGCCAAACATTTTCTATGTACAGCAAAGATATGCTGCAAGCTCTCAATTTAATATGAAGTTTAAGTTTTAATACTTTTATCATTTCAGGTTCGTAAACTGAATCTATTGAAGGTGACCTACTTTAATGTAGAGAAGAGCTCATTCACTGGATATACTATGTTAAGTTCATGTGACTTCATTTGCTGGAATGCTACACAAAAAAAGTATAGCTGACGCCTCTTAAATTGGCCTTAAATTTTGACTGATAATGAGTTGCCCCTAATCCATAATGTGAAGGGGGTGTTGGAGTAATCCAAATGCAAACGTCTTTTCTTCCTCAGAAGACTTAGAGACTTCTATCTGCCGCTGAGGGTGCTTAAGAACTTTTACTCCTGCACCATCGAGAGCATCATGAGGGGAAACATCTGCACCTGGTATGGGAACAGCACCAAACAAGACAGACGAGCTCTTCAAAGAGTGGTGTTCTCGGCCAAACACATCATTCACTCTGAGCTTCCCGACTTGCAGTCTGTCTACACTAAGCGGTGCAAGACAAAAGCCAGGAAGATTATTAAGGATCTCTCATATCCCAACAATGGACTCTTCTCAGTGTTGAGGTCTGGGAAGCGCTTCTGCTCCCTTAAGGCCAAAACAGAGAGAATGAGGAGCTTCTTCCATCAGGTTATTCAGTCTCTGAACCAGGTGGAGTACTGTAGGACTGGACTCTCTCATACATCACAACACTGCACATGCACTCTAATAACAATAATAATAATGTACCTCAGTACTATGCCTCAGTAACTTGTTATTCCACTGTAAACTGCTACTATCCACACTGTTTATTTGCACACTTTTTATAATTTCTTAAATTTGTTTATTTGCACAAAGTTATTTTAAATTTAACTTTAATTCTTAGTTCAGACTTTACTTCTTAGATTAAATTCTTAATTTATTTTGTACATCTTTTAGACCTTACTTTGATGTTCATTTTATATCTATTATGTAACTTTATTCCATTTTTCTGTAAATATTTTACTGTTGTTTTATTGTTGGGCATTGCACAGCAACAATGATTTCACTGCATGTTGTACTGTACATGATTGTGTATGTGAGAAATAAAATTTGAATTTGAATTTGATGAGGTTTGTGTCATCAGTGGTGACAGCCCTAACCCTAGTGCACCAAGGACGCTCTACAGCAGTCTGAGCTTTATTAAACTGCTTTCTCAAGTGTTTGCCATCAGACAACAAAGAACATAAAACCTTTAACTGATATAAAAATGACTTATATTTTTTTTTTTCAAAAAAGTCTATTTTGGCTTTTTCCCAAAACATACAGTTTTGTATATGGTAAGTTAGACCTCTGAAGGTTTAAGAGTCCGGGATCTGAAAGGCCAATAACAATGTAGAGCAAAAGATGTGTGTATATCTATAGTAAAGCTATAGAGTTACTAAAAGGCCTTCAGTTGTAAGTAGCCAATAAAACAATCCATAGTGTTGATAATGGCTCCCCACAGAGCAGACAGGTTTGGCCCGGATCTGGTGTCAAGCCGGTACTGCTGGCTGACTTCTGGCATGGTAAGTGGTATGTCATCCAGATATGGGCCAGGCCCGGCATACATAGACTGTTTATGTGATGGCATGCCACATCTGGCCCAATTATGGCTTGGTGTATGTGGCACAGGCTCATAGAACACAGGTGTGGCTCGGATCTGGCATCAAGCTGGCACTTCTGACTGACTGGTGCCATGACAGGGTGTATGTCAACCAGATGTGGGCCAGGTCTGGCAATGATGGCACTATTTATGTTCCTATTTTAGTTAGAAGACCCAAATGCCATGTTGCAATACTATACTTCTATGGTAGCCAACGTTTCAAATGCAGGTTTGACAGGTTTGTGAGTGTACACTTTATCCAAAACCTAGTGAGGGTTTACTCATGTTTACCACTGGGTGGCTGTAGCTTAGAAGGTATAGCAGGTCACCTACTGCTTGGAAGGTTAGTGGTTTGATCCCTGGCTTCTCCAATCTGCATCTCAAGAATTTATGAATGTAGTTCGGAAGCACTCAGTTTAGAGAAAGTGTGTGAATGTGGCATGTTGTATAGAACACTTTGAGTGATCTGCGAGAGTAGAAAAGCGCTATATAAGAATCAGTCCATTCACTGTCTGAGCAGAGTTTCATCGTGTTACTTTTGCACTATTATGTTCCGGCACATGTTGTTATTACATGGCTTGATTAAGGTGCACATTAGGCTGACATCTGGGGTCAGAGCTGAAACTGTTCTGGGCCAGCACAGGGCCAGGAGTATGTCTGCAACTGGCCCGTGGCTGCACACAACTTACACATGGCACACATACCGCAAAGAATGACGGCCCTTTGTGTAGATGACCTCTGGCAAACCTGATGTGGGCCACCAAAGGGCCGTCATTGTGTGGGCCACGTGTAAGCACATTGTGTGGGCCAGATCCGGGCCATACCAATTTTGCTATGTGGGTAACAAAGTCTGGTATATATCCAGTGAGCTGAGGAAATTAATTGCATAATTTCCTCAGGTATTAATAAAGTATTCTGATTCTGATGATTGAATAACCATGTTTGATTATTGGTTTTCTTTCAGTAATGTTGGAGCATCTTTACAATGCATAACAGCCTCGAGATGACCACTGCTATAAACTGGTAACACAAAGTTGCCCATAGTGTGATGGTGACCTGTTCGGGTGTGCACACCACCTTTTGCCCTTCAGCAGCTGGGATAAGCCCTGGCGCCCACACCCTGCCACCCTGACTCACATAAGCATATTATTGACGGATAGATAGACAAAACATAAAACACTTGCATATATTTTTTCACTCTTCTGTTTTGAAGAAACACCTCTGCAGTGCACACAAAACTCTGCAACATTGCACTGTACTTAATTTTTAGTTTTTGCTGTCATTATCTTACAGGTGAAATCTTATCAGAGTGTCTGCTAATGCTGATTCTTTAAGTTTACATCTAGCTTTATATGGTTACCAGGATTAAATTAAATGTCGAATATGTTCCTAGTTTAAACTGGAGATTTTGAAAAGAACACATCCTGGATGCTGAGTGTATAAAAAGCAAATGTTTGTTTGTGTAAAGCTCACTGGTAAATGTGAATAAGGCCGAATGTTTTGGGTATTTTTTACAGAGCTCTGTTCTCTTTCTGTCTTTGTTCATCTTTTCGTATCCTTTATTCTTCTTTAACGGATGTCGTTTCCATTCTTTCTCTCCATCACTTTGTTTCTGCGCCTCTTTGTTTCTCCGTCTCCTACGCTCTACTTTTTTTTCTCTCTCTCCGTCTCATACTACGTCTGTCTTTGCTGTTTAAGCTTGTTCGCCTGGTCACACTCCCTCCCTCTTTCTCTTTTCTGACTAAAACCTTTAAATTCCCTTCTGCTTCATCGTGTTTGTCTGCTCGTCACGTATTTGATGTCATACTGTAAAAACAGGATCATCCTCTCTGCTTTTGTTGTTGCCCGGGGAAATTTGTAACACGCACACACAAACACCGAGCTCATTGGTGTAGCCGTTGAAGTCATTCTGACTTCTGTCACATTTGGTGTGTTCATAACCAGACCATTTGCATTTGTTAGAGGAAAATGGATTTTTTAATTTTTACCCTGTGTTTCATGTCAATGTTCACTATTAATTTTATTTCCTTTTTTCATGTCAGACTGATGCAGTTGAATATAAAAGACCACTAGTGATATCGCAGTAGCTCATGGGTTCGGGCTGAGCCACAGGGGTGTGTTCTAGTCTCAGCACGATAACATATCAACAAATTTAGTCTCTGTAGGTGGGTCACTTTCTCTGAAGGAACATTTTTATCTTATGAACATTATTTAAACCCTCATGCTGGTGTGCCGCCATGCCTGCATAAGTGGTGAGAAATGTACAAGACCTCTGAGCTAAATCCCGAGCAGCTTTCAGAAATGCACAGATACATAAACTCCGACAGGTCTGATACCCACAAACAGCCTGGTTTCCTTTGCAAAGGCTGCAGAGTCCTTTGAAAGTCATAAGAAATTTTTAACATGCACCTGGATGTTCAGGAAGTCGTACGAAAAGATGGGAAATATTAAAATTATATGTTAAACACATTATTCAGTAAATTGATTGATTTATTTTTTAGAGCTTTTAGTTCTTCTTTTCAGACTACAAGATATAAAATGTCCAAAATACAAAATAGAACGTAGAAGGTTGACAAGCTCCCTCAACAGATGGGAAGAGAAAAAAAAATCATATTTTCTTCTCATCTCTTCACCATCAGTCCACCTACAGTGTTGTGTACTTAAATGAGATATATGGGTGCAATCCGCATAAGCAACAAAACAAGACAAACCGAGACTAATGAAGAATGAAGTTTTAAGAATTATTTGCACAATACATATCATTCATACCATAATAAATGAACAGCAGGTGGTGACAATTCTTAGATATACTCAGATCATTTGTTTTATTAGTATTTCAGTGTTATTTGTGCCCTTTCAGGTGTGGTGACATTTAATGTTGTTTTTCCAGAAGTAAGCTACCAACTACTGACCAGTCTGCACTCATTTTAAATTCCAACAGCTGTGAGTCTGTTTTGCACATTAGATTTACATAATTCTGTGCTAACAGGTTACCCCGAGCCACCAGTTTGAGCCTAGTGGTTCCACTTTATTTCAGTAAGACAAGCAATCCAGCATAGGCAGCTTCTGTCAGCCTGAATCTATGGCGTATGTGACAAGTAAACAAAATACCACATTATAGCAGAATGGGACACTAATGAACAGACATGTGACTAAGCTCACAGTGGATGAATTTAAAGGAAAGAAAATTCTGTTCTGTGTCTGCCAACAGTTCAAGGAATGAATGAACTCAGTTTATCACAGAATTGTCACCACCTGCTGTTTTCTTTTTGGTTTTTGGGGTATTTTTTTTTGTTATACATCAAACCCATCATTTTGTGTGCTTGTGCTCCATTTTCACATGAGGTTGCATTAATTACATCTTCGGCAAAAAGTGTGAAGCCCACATATTGAGTATGAAACATCTTTAACTCGAGTGGGCATGTCCTTAACTTGGCTCTGTCAGCCAGAGTGAATCCCTCCATGTTTCAATTGCAAGTATACAAATGATTTTTTATTGCATTTATTCAACTTCAGTAAAGTTTTATGACTAATATAGTCAGGGGAACCTTACCCTTCTAAAACCAGAATTACATAATCCCAGCTATCACAATCTCTTCAGCAAGTGCCTCCTGTCAGACTCAATAATACATACATTTGAAAAAGGATTTATATATTCTCTCTCTTATACTCTGTATCCAAACAATCTGCTCTCATCCATCATTTCTAGTTTATCTAAATTTACTTCAGTGAGATAGGAAAGGTTTACATTTATGAAAACAATCTTTTTTTTCTCAAGGAGAAGGTATTGAACAGATGGTGGGGACATCAAACATTTTTAGGAAACATCTTTAGGACAATGAGCAGGTGAAATTATGCAGTTATCATCATAGATTATGTAGTCTAAAGAGTAGGAAAACGTGATTTATGGGGCTTACAGATGTATCGTTTCTGCACCATTTGTACAAAAATGTGTCCAGACAGATTAAACATTTCTGAAAAGATTATTTTGTGCAAAAGATTATATTGTGTAACCAATAGTTAGTGAGTATTTATGAACACTTTGTCAAGAAATCAGTTAAACTGATTCTTTCATCAATGATCTCCAATCATATGAAATTTTACAGTCTGAATAATACCTTTGACATTATAGTATATACTCTATAGTATATTCACAATCCTTTGCAGTATGAATGGTAATATAATGTCTGAGCCATCAGGCATGTCGCCTACCTGGTGACAAATCTCGTGGACTACCACCATGGTGAGTTCCATCTGATAGGATGAGGACGACACGTCTGCGTCCAACAGGATCTTCTGCTCCACGAAGACGCTCAGGCCCCAGTTCTCCATGGCGGCGTAGGGGTGTTTGGGCACAGCCAACAAGTCTGTAAACCAATCACGACAACAACAACACATTACGGCTTTTCAACACATGCTGAATGTTTTCCTGCATTAATAAACTCTCAGCGAGATTCCACCACTTAAATAACAGGAGGCGGTTGCTGTGACAGAATGACTGCTAGCATCAGCGCGGATCCCATTTCGGGTTAAAATTAAACTCATGAGTCATTTTAACTATGTGCCAAAGGAGCCTTTTATCCACACAACACAGATATATGGATTTTTCAAGATATAACTCTACATATATCTGTATGAGAGAGAAGCAGTCCGAGACAGAGATCAGCTGAGATGTAACGAAAAGGAGTAAATGCTGAGAAATGTCCTTTGGGTGGGGAAACTTGGGTTGTTTTTCAGAAAAGGCATTTCTCTCCAGTGAATGAGTGATGAGTTCAGGTCTTAATTTAAATTTAAAATCATAAACTTCTGGCATTTCAGCTGCAGCGACCTTCGTCAGAGGATCACTTGCAGACAACAGGAGACATTATTATTTCCTCTGAGAAGGAAAAGTTAAGGACAAAATAATACCTCAGTCATAAAGAGGAGCAGAAATGAGCAAAGAATTACATGAAATTTACCAAAAATATTTTCTTCATGAATTAAACAGTATTTCTTTGAGACACACAAGTACAAAAAAAAAAAAGGGGCACTACTGTGAGTAAGACTTGCTTCCATTTTGAAGCCTCTCCAAACCAATTCATATCCAATTCTTTACCCGCCATTACTAAACCCTGAGAAAATCAAATACCTGGGTGTCATCTAACGTGCTGCCTCTTTGGCCTTGATAGTGGGTACTCATTTTAACCCTTGTGGCTAGAAACTCATAGAGACCAGTCTTGAATTTTCTACCTTAAAGTCACAGTACAAAAGTTGACCTTTTAACATTTTAGGCTTCGGTCTCAGAGGCCTAGATACTCAGTTAGGGTTAGGATGACTCCCTGGTGACCACTGGTTGCTAGTGAACTATATATTTCTCCATAAGCTGCAAGGCTCGCAAAATTTCAAAATCTCTGGTAGCCCTTCGGGCAGGCCCTCTTCAGTTTTTGGTAGCCCAAAATAAATTTAAGTAGCCCGAATAAAGAAGAGAGCAATTTTTTAATGTTTTGTTTCCTTTACAATATTATACATTAAAGTATAATATTGTAACGGAAACAAAAATTAATCAGAAAGTTGTTAAAATACAAATCACAACAACTGTATAAAAATCAGTCATCAACTCTAATACTTGGTTCTAATTGAACAGAAATTTCTATGAACTTGTAAGAACTGTGTAGAACATGAATCAGTCTGTGTCAGATCCTGAATCTGAAATTTCCACTGAAGTCACACGTAAGGGGTAAGTGGAACCAAGATCTAGGCCATTTGCTTTTTGAAGTTTGCAAAGACTGCTAAATTTTGACAATGGTAGTTCACTCTTTACAACATAGTACAATTTTGAAAGATTTTTCAGGACTTCTTCTTGTGCTTGGTTTATTTTTAGTATTTTTTTTGCAATTGCTGTTTGTTCTGGGAAAGATATTGCAGACTGGGCAATAATGCATTTCTTGCATTTCTCATGGTCTTTCTTAAAATTACTGGTCCCAGTTACAAAGGCGCTTGTCGACTCAAATGAAATGAAACTCACAACACACCCGGCAGAACATCATGTTATTTAGCTCGTCATATTCCAGCCACATAAATTCTTTTGTCCATGAAACCAAAAAAGCTGAGCTTTCTTTTTGCCTCAGTCTGATTTGTCATAACTTTTCCGTTTTGTGGTAGGCTTTTCATTGGCTGCCCCTTCTTCACCCTGACCTGTCTTATTTGGCTCTGCAGAACTAAAATACCGGCGTAAATCCTGCTGCTTTTACACACGTACTTACATAACGGTCAGCGATTCTCTGCGCAATCAACCTCTCACATGTTTAAGCTTGCTGTGGGAGATTTCACTTGTCAGGTTTGAATAGTAAGCTAATGAGTGATAAGACGATGTCAGAGGAATCGGTGCGCAATTAATCGTCACTCACCAATCAGTGCTGCCGCTCTCTACACACCGTTCGCGCGATCGCAAAGTGAAAGTGAAAGCAAAAAACAAGCGCAAATTCAAACGCGATTTCAATATGTCACATATTGACAGTGGCTCATCGATGCCAATGACATAATTACTCAGCTACATTTTCGAAAGAATGCAAAAGCATGGACATATATTTTCCTTCCTATGATAGCCCGACGGGCAGGGCTGAGGTAGATTTTGGTAGCCCGACTGGAAAAATCGCTAGCCCCGGGACGTGGGGCTAGCGATTTTGCGAGCCCTGAGCTGGTGAGTTAGTTAGTTGTCCACTGTGAAGAACATCATTAAACAGAAGTGGTGTCTTATGGTGCAAGCTATCAGCCACAATGCAGCCTTGAGATGCCTTCCCTTCCCCCAAGTCACACCTTACCTCAGGTTAGGTCACATGATGGGTAGGGCAAGATTTCATAGTGGTTTCACTCAACCCACAGTGATGGTAATGACCCATACCTTTTTTCATACTGTGGCCCACTGTTGATTATAGTACCATATGATCCATATTACTATAATCAACGGTGAGCCAACAACCTTCAAAACCACCTCCAAAGGGGATAACCCTCACTAGGGGTTAAATACTCTCAACTTCTTGTCTGTAGAACCGAGGAAGCTTCTTGAATGGGACCCAAAACATCTTCACAAATCTAAAGATGTCCAGTTTTTTTCTAAACTCTACGACAACCACCAGAATGGAAAATGGACACATTCACCTTCAGAGTACTGCTTCTTTGGAAACGTGTTGATTTCAATGTAAGATGCAACTTTTACTTTGATGGCAAGCAGTCTCTATTTCTCCTTTGCGTCACACTTCCCACAGTTTTTTGAAAACTGTCTGGTGTGTCTTTGCAGTGTTTCCGTATTTTAGATAAAATAAGGAAAAGTATCATAGAGCCACTGTAATGGCACGGACTGTGGAAGAAAAGGCAGCAAGTAAAAACCAAAAAGTGCTCAAAGAAACAAGAAAAAGGAGGTAAATGCAGACAAATTCCTCACTTTGTCTACTCATGTGGAGAAGAGGAGGTGGAAACATGAAGAGAGATGAGAGGAGGCAACAAACATCTAACAAAATGAAGCATTCATACTGCACAGCTGTGAAAGCGATGTCGATTAAACATGACGTGTGACACAGAAGCATCATCTGTCTGTTCTGTGTTACAGCCTTTTGCTCTACTTTGTTTTCTCTGTCAAACGAACCTAACACTGTTCATGACAAGTTATATATTTATTTTAAATTAATGTTGTGTCAAGAATATATAGCTATGATGAGTATTAAATTCCATATTCATCACATCAACAAACGGCGACAGGTAGATCGTTTAACTGATCATCTTCTAACCAATACAAATTATGAAGACACATCGCTTACAGTCTTACTTCTTCCATGGTTCTTAAGACTTTTTCCTTAGATTTATTTGTGGACCTTCTGTTGCCTTGCTCCTCCCTCCTCCTGATGGAGTATAGGAACTGAGCATGCAGCAGTCAAAACCTGCAGTTACTCAAACGGCCACTAGAGGCCACCTCCAAAAGAGTCGATCTCCATAGACTTTCACGTTAAAACGTTCAAATTTAGAGCAGAAAACACTTGGTTCAAGTTGTGTGCGTACTTTCCTTTTTTAATTTATATTTTTTAATTCAACCCAGATTTATAATTATGATCATGGCTGCGTTCATCAGCACCTGTAGTAGGCACCTGTCACTGAACTGGACCTCTTAAGATCTGACTTCTGGGTATTGGTTTACATTTTTGTACTTTGTACTGCTTTGAGGTATCTATGTTGGTACATTACTAATATTGATAGACCTCGGAGTATTAAAACGAAAGTTAATAACTGACCAAATAAATGTCCAGGGGAGTTTCAAGATAGTTTCCAAGAGGTGATAATTGCTTCTGGAAGGACTTTGAGATTTACGGTTGACCAAGACTTTTCCTTCTCATCCACATAAGGTCATTTCGGTTTCAAAAAACAAAACAAAAAAAGCTTCTAAAACACAAATTCTGAAGCTACAAAAGCAGAATCCAGAATGCAATGAGTGACATCACAGCATCTACATCCATCTTTCATATACAGAATATGTAACTATTCCCAGGGATTCTGCACCAGAGGACAGATTAGATTTTTTTTTATTTCATTAAAACAATAAAAGATATTTTAATGAAATAAAAGGCTGAATCAATGTTTCCCCACATTAAAAGCTTCAGGCAGCACCTTCTGCCTCAGTTTGCACCTTTTTGATGTAGTTCCATCACACGGACAGAAGTCACACTGTCAATCACTTGAGCAAAACAGGACATCAGTGCTCTTCGGCAGCTGTCACTCATCACATGGCTCACTAGGAGGTAGCAGCACATGCACAGGGGCAAATGTTTGCACACACTCATGTGAAACCTGTTGTCAGAGCAGTTTCAGAGCTAGAAACACTCCTGCTGGGAGCTCTCACACATCCACACGTTCACACTGATATCTATCTGCTGGGTTTGTTGTGGAGTGTCTGAGTGCCTTCCTCTGTAATCACAGCCCAAAGGACTAGGAACTCAACTTTGGTGGACTGCTTTAAGTGAAGCCAGATTACAGGTGTTTAAGTGTAATCTTATATTATGGTACCCGCAGTGACTTTGTGATATTTGATAAACTCTAGAATCTGCAGCACATATTGTAAACAGCTTAAAGGATTACTTTATAAAGGGCTCTTTACCAAGTGGCCCAAATGCAATGTTGATTTAATCGCTGCTGCTCTCAGAGAGGTGTTACCGAGGCATGTGCAAACATTCCTGAGGATGCTTTAATGTCTCCCATGACCTCTTCTGTGCAATCTCCAACACCCTGATGTTGTTTTGAAGTGCTCATGCTAAAGATAGGCAAAGTGTTTTCAACCTGTACATGGATGAAGATGTTTCTAATCAAGTACAAGCACCTGGTTATAAATGTCAGAGAGCTGAGGCATGAATACAGATTAGCAATGATGATATTTGGATAGCCTTGGGCACATTCACAAACCGACTCTTAGTGGGTTACTAACGCTGGGTGGGTGTTGCAAAATACCAAAGCTGTCTGTAGATAGTGCTCGGTATCAGCCCCGGGTGTAAAGTTAAGAGATATTTGAGGAAACACGCATAACAGAAGTTAACAGAAAAATAAAGAGGATTTAACAGGAGGCTGTTTGATGACACAGTGCAAGTACTGCTTTCTCTTTGGTGGATAGATTTATGTGGGAGAAATGGCCGGTGAAAATTTGTCTTAATTTCATTAAAATGAATCCTTTAAGCCACTGATCTGAGGATTTTTTTCCTCTAAAGTAAATGCTAACATCTGCATATTTTCTGTGCTCCCTATCTTTGTTTTATGTATTATCCTACACTCACTCTGGGGAAAACAATGGTTGGACATCACGACGAGGCCAAATATGTTGCGACCATGTACAACAAACAAAGACATTTCTCCACATAATTAAAGAAAATTATTAACCATAAATTGCATAATAAAATAAATATTTAATGAGCTCAATCACCTTTTTTAAACCAAGAATTAAAAAAGAATGATGTTAGCTTCTGATTCGGTTATTCTGAGTACTTGTGGTGTACTTCTTCACAATAGCCACTCCTGCAAAAGCAAATAAGAGGCTCCACTGTTCTGTCTGAACAGCCACATGCTAATGGGAAGTCATCACTGAAGATTTCAGGTTGGGGAAAAACAAATCTAGAAATTTCATTGTATCCAGTTCAGTAGTTAAGATATTTCTATTAGAGATGGACCGATCCGATATTACGTATCGTATCGGTCAGATACTGACGTAAATTACTGGATCGGATATCGGAGGGAAATAGAAAATGTAATCCGATCCATTAAATATCAAAAAAGCACCTCACAAAACTTGCAACACGGCGTAACTCGGCTCATAACCGTAGCACGTAGGAGCAGTGTGCCTCATGTGATAGAGCGGCTGTGTGTATTTGTAGCCTCTAGCAATCCGGCATTTCATCTCTGAGGAAGTTATCCCAGAGAGAAGTAAAGCAAGTGTGTAAGTTCATCTCTGAATGTTTGTAAAGCATTCCCACGTAAAGCTTAACAACCGATATATGGAGCAACTGCCTCTCTCTCTCCCTCTGCTGCTGCTACTTCAATCATGAAACTGATTAATGATCAGCTGATCAGCTTTTCTGTCGGGAGTCCGTCTCTCTTGTTTGTTTTTGGCCCACTTTGCACCAGAAAGAAAAAACCAGCGGCTGAACAACAGCAGCACCTTTAAGCTTGATAAGCTGTTGTTAGAATTTTTATTTAATATTACTTTCTACACCAGGATCTTTTTCTAAGTAGCTGACGGCTGGTAACTGTGCAGGGGCGGATCTAGCAAAGTTTAGCCAGGGGGGCCGATAGGGCATTAACAGGGAAAAGGGGGCACAAAGACATACTTTTCTTTCTTATTCTCATTTAAAATATGTAGCTTTTAATAAATAATTATCTGAATCTTACACCCAAAGTTTTAATCTTATGTAAAATGTATAGAAGTCCATTACTGTATATAGTAACTGTTAAGTCTAATATACCCTAGTAAGCTA
The DNA here is from genome assembly GCF_013358895.1 of Oreochromis aureus. NCBI lineage: Eukaryota > Metazoa > Chordata > Actinopteri > Cichliformes > Cichlidae > Oreochromis > Oreochromis aureus. The sequence goes on along the minus strand of NC_052958.1, from coordinate 21,312,732 downwards.
TAGTACTTTTTCCTTTGGGAAGGTACCATCTGTGCAGTCTGCAATTCTGTAGAAGAAAGATGTTGAATCTATTTAATTATTCTTGAAAAATAATTTATTTCTGTGCATTTTTTTCACCCTGCATCAAATTAAAGTTGATTACGTCGATTATGCATCATGAGGTGGAGGGTGGGGGGTGGTTCCCTATTTTTTTTGCTGGGAGTTTGCAACCCTATTAGTTAGGTTGCTTAATATTTCTGCTAAGTACTCTTTAAAATACCAGAATAGGGAGGATGGAGCAGGTTTAAGTTTATTAGATTGATCAGTGTTGCTGAACTATGAAATATTTTGGGTGCAGTGTATTTTTTTGCATACAGGTATAACAGAATAGCTTTAGTGTTGTTGTTTATTTAAACTTGAGTATGAACTTATACAAAATGCAGCAAGATATTTAAAAAAAAAACAGTTTTATTGATTAAAAACACACTATATCGGATTCATATCGGTATCGGCAGATATCCAAATTTATGATATCGGTATCGGACATAAAAAAGTGGTATCGTGCCATCTCTAATTTCTATCAGAACTAAAGTGACTCACTGAGTGTTGTTTTGAGTCCATTCCATGTAGCATTCCAAGTATTTTTATAATGTACTTCCCAAACTTTTTTATATCTAGATATTTTCCTTTTTTTGGAGAGGGGGTTGAGAAAAATTTGTAAAATAAAATGAAGACAAGGTTTGTAGTTTGGTAATGAACTATGAACTGGTAAATACAGCGGTGGATAGGAGATCATAATCTGCTTTGGGTTTTTCAGAGGCATGTTGGAGGTCACTGATTTACCAAATCAAAATTTATGATTTTCAGGCTGTACTGCCTAGGTTCACTGGGATTTTAACAATACTTGGTAAACAACAATATGCCTAAACACTGTCATGAGTCAAAATGAACCTTCAGAAGAAGAAATCAGCTAGCTGTCTTGTTTTTAACTCATGCAAACAGCATCACAGCAGGGAGCTGAGCTCAGTCAGTTTGATGTTTGAGTGTGAAAGCAGAACTCTGCAGCTGCTGTCAGTCAGCTCAGCCTGGTAGTTAATCAGGTATGGACACATGTTACGACGCGACTCCTTGGACTGCCGGGTGGCCTCTTTTACCCAGCATGCATCTTCTGGCATCGGGAAGACAGTCATGAGGACCTGCTGTGTTAACTGTTTTGAGGTAGCTAAATGTCTGTGGAGCCTGAGGCTTGGAAGCGTACGTGCCATATAACTCTGGGTGTATCCTCACATGAAATATAAGGAGATACGATGTGAATTCATGTGGAAAAAACTTTATTGTTGTATTTCCACAATAATGTTAATAATAACAGAGTGGATTTGGCACTCATGTAACTTCATATTGAAGCCTAATGGACTAAAGGAGTGCCAGTGCATTAAATATCACTGTCATGAGTTCTCACCAAGACTGACTATGTAATGGGTAGGGAGCTGAAACTGTATGTTTTTCGAAGTCTCAACATTACTGCCTCAACATAATTAACAATATTTTTTTTTTCTTTTGAGCCAGAAGTTCCTGTATTTGGATGAGATGGAAGAGTTATTAGCTCATATTAGACACTAGACGTTCACTCACCAAAACTGGAGCAAAACCTTTTGGATAGGCTGTACAATTGAGGGTAAGGACACGGCATCATGGATGCTCCAAATACCTTGGATAGCGCTCTCATGATGTTCAGAAAGCTGAAGGTGTGAAACACCTTCAATGGACTGAAAAACACTCTTCTTCTATAAAAAGGATGGCATGGCTTGAAGAAACACACAAACCCAACCTCAGGATTCACAAAATGCTTACTCATAAAATTTAGGAAATGTATATTGTGTTATGTAAAGTCATCGCAAAGTCTGCATGGTATGCTAATGGGTCCTCCCATTAGCACACGTTCATGTGTGCTAATGGGAGGACCTAAATTAAGACACAATGATGATCTGAGTTTGTGTAAAGCATAGCAAACTGCAAGCAGCCAAGTCAGCACCCACTTGTCAATCAAGTAGCCACATTCAGAACACTGCAGTACTGCAGGTAATCCAACTGTTAGTCTTAAAGCAATATAAATGGGTATATATGGGGATAGGGAAAAATTCACCTTTCATACAGTTGTAATGAAGGTCAAATTGGCTGTTTATATAGAGCAAATGTTAATTTGTGTTGTAAATTTTAGTATAGGAGTCTATGGGGACTGCATCATTGTTGGACTAGGCTTCAGTGGTCATTAGAGAAACTACAGTTTCTAGCATTTCAGGCTTGCTTTAACTTAAAATAAGAAACGTGACAATTAGAGTGGGCTTCTGATTTTGCCTGAAGGCTTAAAATCAGCTGCTACACATAGACAATTTACTCTCACACTGCACTCTGTGGTTTTGTCCCAATTTTCCAGGACTGATGAACAAAACAACAGAAGAAAGAAGATCTCTCCTGCTTTCTCACACCAATGGCTGGTGAGGACGGTGAGCAAGTTTACATGCAGATGTTCCTCATCTGTTCTAATTATCGCTTCTTCACACTAATAAAATTAAGAGAGTAAGAGAGAATTGTTGTTGGAGCTTGCTCACGCGTGCTATATATAAAGCTTTAAACAACCTTATGTTGCAGATCAGTTGCACCCATCAAAAACACCTGCTTTGGTTTAAAGTTAGAGGTGTGGATGTTTATACATTGATGATGTGTTTCTGACACCAAGATATTAATAGGAGAAACTGGAAATGTCATGAGGTTTACATGCCTAAATTCCATCAAAGAGAAGTTTTCAGCATCAGGAAAATAAATCAGGAATAAAAATATTATTATAATGCCAATAATGTGAGCAGCAGCTATGTCAATGATTCTAAACTGAACAAAATGATCAAAGATTTTTCCTGCCAAGCAGCTTGAATGAAGTTTTTGTAGAAAAAACACAAAGGCTTGGTGTGAAAGGCCCCGGTAGCCTTGTCCAGATATAATACATCACATTATATTTTCAGTGTCAGACTGCTCATAGTGTTCACACCTGATCCATCATCCAGCCTGCAGCTGTCACAGTGACAGCAGAGACTGTCTCGGTCAATGTCTGACTGATCAGCTTGTGTAGCAGTTTATAGAAACAGTTTGTAGGTCAGAGACAGCGTCCTCTGCTACAAGTAAGTAAACTACTTAAACTCTCATTGATCAGCATGGCAGCATGACTTTTTTTTTTTACCCAAACAATTTTCCCTTTTAAAAAGTTTTTCAGAGAAAAAACCTGAAGAATGTGTAGAAGGTTGATAATATCTCTATCTTTATCTGCTTCTATCAGGTTCATCTAGTTGCTGGAATGGAAGCAAGACAGGAAGTCAAGTTAATTACATATTAGAGAAAGTGGTCTCCACTATGTAATCTACTTTGATTTGCCAGACAAGCATCTCCAGGGTTTACAGGGAACAGCTTGAAAAGGAGCAAATATCCAGTTCTGCCTATAAATCTGACCTCAGTGTACCACCTTCTTATGGATGCTTCCAGCAGGATAATGCACCACAAATGTCACAAAGCTCACACCAATGAGTTTACTGTACTCAAATGGCCTTCACAGTCACCAGATCTCAATCTAAGAGAGCAGCTTTGGGATGTGGTGGAACGGGAGTTTTATATTATGGATGTAAAGCCGACACATCTTCAGCAACTTTGTGATGCTGTCATGTCACCATGGACCGAATTCTCTGAGGAAGGTTTCCAGCTCCTAGTTGAATCTCCTTCATGAATAATCAATGCAACTCTGAAGGCAAAATGATGTTCAACCTAGTACTAGTAAGGTGTACCTAATAAAGTGTGTGGTGAGCGTATACCAGTCAGTGCAGCAAAATTGAGCTTTATTTGTCCTGGAGAAAAAATAATGACATACTGCTGAACTGCTGAAGTGCATCAGTGATGATGAGTGTGTTTACATGAGCTTGCAGTCGTCTGTTTGGTTAAAACCAGTTTTAAACTGGTACAGTTGCTGTGGTCAGCCAAAAACAACTAGGAGGAGGCGGAGCATGGCGGGTGGGCTACAACTGCCAGCTAAAGGAAAGCGCTATGAAATATACATGTTACCGTGGAAACAAAATTTCCAGTCCCAGCACCCAATCCCAATGCTCGAGCCAGTTTTCCAAGGCTGAATGTGATTGGCTGACAGCTCATTATCCACATGACTGAGGCTCAGACAGCAGAACTGGTTGGCTGGTGGAGGGAAATGGAAATGTGATTGGTTTGACTAAAGGGGGGAAATGCAAATGAAGCCGTTTGGTTTAAAGTAGAAGATGCAAATGAGACATGATGCTCAATAGACATTTAAATTCAAATAGAAGGAATTAATTCATTTTACCACAGAGTGAACCTTTACGAGGTTCCCGTGTCCCAAACAACAGTCTCCTGCTCACCCTTACACACACACACACACACACACACACACACACACACGCATACATTACCTATAACCTAGATTACATTCCCTTCACACCCTGCGTCACCCTGCATGCATTGCTTACTCCAGTGTTTCACCTGGATTCTCCCTGTGGCTGCAGCCTCCCTTTTATTACCCAGCTCCTTTTTGTCAGAGATGCATGACAAATAAACCATAGTACACATAATTATGTATTTTTCTCACCTTAAAGGGCAACTTTAATACCAGCTTTAGATGGAAATTCAAGTTAAAGGGGTTCCTTAAGTCAGAGAAATAAACCATTATGATGTCATCAGGGTTTTACAGTATGTAATATACAAAGAATATATGGAGCACTTTTTGCAGCAGTTTGTAACAAGTAAAAAACAAAATTTTATGCAATTAAATTAGTGTAAAAAAAACACAAGGAAATTAGAAGACAGTATAAATGTATATACACAGCCAAAACAGAGGTAAAAAAATCTAATGCAATACATTTTTTCTTAAATATAAAATAATTAAAAACATTAGAAATAGCCAAGAACCATGTGCAGCCAAATACAAACACAACAACTGTCCTGACAACCCGTTAGCAACAGAAAAATCGAGTTAATAAGAAAAAAGCAATGGCCAACAATAAACCAAAAATCGAGTCCACTAAATGTTAAACAGCAGAAGATCCTTCTCCATGGGCACATGCAAATTTCATCTTTCAACTTTTCTGTTCCTTCACCTTCTCCTGAGACTGTTCAGCCTGTCAGAGTGGGGTCTGCTGTCAATTTGTATTGAAATAAGTCATTATCTCACCAGTACGTTAGTGACTTACTGTTAACGCTGATGAAGGCCTATAGCCTACAGGCATCCACAGTTGCATTTTTATAAAATGTGAAACTCTACAGGCATTAATTGCTTTGCGCCACCTTTTTTTCTACTTAATCTTGCATTTTGGAGGTTGTGTGCCGAGCTGAAGCACACACATGCTCTTTCTGTGGACCGAGTGTCTCATGTTACTACTCCCAAGTTCTTTCCAAGCGCTGGCACTTTTGACACACTTCTGGTGTAAACACTTAAAGGCTGGATTTTTATGTGAGACCCTGTGGGTTTTCCAGGGGATCAAATTAGTGATGAAGTGTGTTGCTGTTCTGATGGATGCAAAAGCTATTTTCCAACAATAACCCACCATTTTTTCCCCATTCTCTTCCAAACTGCCTGGGTTCCTCAGGAGGGTTAACAATGAATTTTCAAGATTCCAAGCAGCAGTTTCCTGCTGTGTTTGACAAGTCTGAGGCACAGGCAATTTGGCTATAATTGGCTGCATTAGGAAACACAGCACCCAAACGCTATCCATGTTCAGGCCTGCCATCTGATATAAGCACAGCTTCTAAAATTATATTTTCCTCCTTAAATTGTCTTTCCACAAGGAGTGTGGAAAACAGCAAATAAGGAGGTGTCCTTGTATAAGAAAATAATTGACAGTGTGGGGGCTGAAACGCTGTTTTCTAAAAATTACTAAAAATAAATTGGCTCCTGAATTATATTCACTCGGAGTCCAGGAAGCGACATGTGAGCCTGGGGGAAGATGTTAGGCTTAGGCTACTAAAACATTTAGGGAATAAAGGCAGTCAGATAGTGGAAATTTTATTGCCTGAAGTCAGAGAAGACCTTTTAAATATTTAGCCGAAGCCACAATCTTTAACATCACGGTTCGGTTTGTGGTGCCCAGAGAAAACTCTAAAAGTAAAACTTAGGGTTTGGGTATGCTCCACTCTGTGTCTGGGTGGATGGCAGTGAAATAAACCACAATCAAAGGCTGTAGTCCTACATCTTTATCATCTTTATCTGCTGACAGTTTTACTCCAAAAATCTTTGGCATTTATTCACCAACAAAGAAAACTACTGACACTTTTGTGCCACCCCAACAGTTTGACTCCCCCTGTGACTTGGAGTTAAATACATGGGCTTTTTTCTGTAAAGGTTCTTAGTCATCCACGTCATTGTAGTCTAAGGAGCTTGGAAAGAAAAGTGTCTGGACTTCTTTAAGTTTCTTGAAGACATCTCAATTCTGACCCGAGAAGCTTCTTCAGTTCTAAGAGGAACTGGTGAAGAGTCCCAGATATCTTTTAAGCCCTTTTGGGAGTGTCCCTATGAGGGTCGTGGCCTCCCTATTAATCCTCTACCTAATCACATGACCCAAGGTGTGAAAATGGGTGTCACAATCACCCAAGGTTTCGGGTGAACCCATTGTAACACTAAGCCCCATCCTATCATGTGACTTACTGAGGTCAAATGCACCAAGATGTGAGTGGGCACTAAAGTGTCTGGGAAGGGATCTCAAAACTGGATTATAGATGGCAGACAGTTGGTGTCGTAAGCCATCCCCTCTGTTCAAAGATGGTTGTTCACAGTGAATATAGATGGCTTCTTTCACTCCTCTTTCAAACCATCTGTCTTTTAGGAAAGCGTCTGGACTCTGTCCAAAATCTGGGACCCTCCACCAATTGCTCTTAGAACTGAGAGGTGAAACATCTTCAAGAAAGTTTTTAGGACTGAAGAAGCCTGCAATAAAAGGTGCATTTAAAATGTTTCACAATCACACTTAAGTATATAAAAAAAGAGTTCTGATTTTAACTGGTTGGTCTCCTTGGACTGCTTTCATTGCAGCTGCTGCTTGAGGGTCACTGCCTGAAAGCACCACTTACCACACACAAGTGTTAATATAGTTGTACCATGGACCTGCACACTCTTATGTCCACAGGAGTGTTCACATTTGCTCAAATCAGAAAGTTGGTCACAGTTCTTGAAGAATCAGGGTCTTCTACAGCCACAATGCCTTTGGTTGCTGAATAGTACTTCAGCAAGTTGTCTTATATGTTTATTCACTCTTTCCTAACTTCAAAGACTGATAAATCCTTTCAATCCTCGTCTTTGAACTGTGTGAGTAACCTGGGGCACCCAGTGAAAAATCAATTAAAGCCAATCACAAGGAGAACATGCCAACTTCACACAGAAAGCCCCCAGACAAGCAGCAGGATTACCCCAGAAACCTTTTGCTATAAAAACCACCACTTCACTATGTTTAGCGACAAATCATTAATTAATAAAGACATGTTAGCCTTCCATAGACCACAAGTGCCAAAACCAGCATGAGAAGGTGCTGGGAGAAAAGAAGACCGCTGTTTTTCAGCACATAGTGTCACTAACAGTGACATGAGGGTGCGATACCTATTTGTGAGGAAGTAAAGAAATGAACGGTAAAAACGAAAGATGTCACATTAAATTTGCAAATGTTTTCTAAATGAATCTGTCATCGCTAATGTTTCTCATGAAGAAGCGTTTTTAGAGTTCAGGAGGAAGAACGGGTGTTTCCTCCCTGCGGTGGGAATGCCCCTGTAACATTTTAATGAAGAACTCTTATGGAAGTTAGTCATGGAGTATTTCTTTTCACTGCTACTTTTACTTGATTTATGAATCTGACTATTTTTTCTGCTTCAGCTGTCATGTCTCACTGCCTTGCTTTGCGCAGGGTCACACATTCTCAGGCATGATCCCAGCGTTTGTCTCGTCCCCTGCCTCCACCACACACAGACATCACAGATAAAAGCTACACAACTCTTATTTTGTCTCTGTGTTTCCTTACTTCCTCTCATTCGGCCTCCCTCTCTTCCTCTCTGCAGTCGAGCTCCACTTGTCCACCAATTATCTTTAGCTCGTTCAGATAAGAGCTGCTCCATATTCAACAGACACAAGAGGAGGGAACTAGAGGAGAGACTTTGAATGTTAAACGCCTTCACAGCCACCAGACAACCTGCAGCCACAGAGCGAGACACAACTCCACTGCACACAAATAAACAACCACAGCAAGTGTTGCTGGAGGCTGAAATGTTCATTACACCCCATAATATGAAAGTCCAGTACAGAATAAATATCACGCTGATGGTGTTGCTGTTCTTCGAAGGCAAGCTGAAAGGTTGTCCTGAGGCTGTTACTAAAGGAAAGATCATTAAAATAACGGGCTCATCAGAAGGACAGCAGGGATGCTCAGTTAATTGTAGTTTAGCAGTTTACTGAAATATATTCTAGTCATATGGTGAAGATGTTTAAAGATCTTCAGTGTTAATTTCAGATTATTCACATCGCCGTGAGGATTTACAGATCTTTACTCTGGAGGCATTTTTAAAAAAATATATAATTGAACAGCTGATGAAAGCTGTCACATGGACAGATGATGTTGTTTCCATTTCTTCATCAGTTACAAAGTTGAAAGGTGTGGGGTTGATTCAAAGGGTCGCATTTTCATTTGGAAGCCATGGCCTCTGATTCCACAGCATTCAATCAAACTCCCAGTACAGTGAAACATGCCATACTTAGGAAAGAAAAAACACACTGATCCTCAGAGGAATCACCATGAGGGTTAAACCATTTATAAGACCAAGAACATCTAAAAAAAAAACATCTGCACACTTCTGAAATGTCATTCTTTGAAAGGATGAAACTACCTGTAACTAAATGACAAGACAGAAGTAGGAAGGAGGCTTGAAATGGCTCTTAAGCCAACAAACTTGACACAACCTGTGAAATATTGAAGCAAGGGGATGGGTGCTTTATAATGGCACCCAGTCACTTTTGCTTTTGGATGATGTCACAGAAGAAAAAAGCAGCGAAATAAATTCTGAAGAGCTTAGAGATCCAGGAGTTTATCTAAGGTGAAGAAACAGACTATTTTAAAATGATGTAAACAGTCTCCTCCAAGAATATCGTCCTGTAATAGACTAGGACTTAAAAATAGAAAAATCATGAGATTTCAAGAAAAATGTCAAATCAAATCAGAACTATTTTCATTATTTTAGACTTGATAGGAACCCCAGCAGCTCCTCCCCTGTTTGGCGCCCCGGGAGGTCACACATTCATTGCTTAGTTTCAGTGATGTTTATTGGTAATAGAGCAAAATCTGCTGGATAGATTCAGCCAAAAATTACAAAGTAGAGTGGACAGCTCTTCATATTACAAACGGGCACTGACCCAAAAACAGGAATAAGATCAAGATGGATTTTACTGTTGGATACAGAACCGACAAAGATCTAATTTACTCTGAATTTGAATATAATTCAAGTGACAAGTCGCTGTCTTATAGACTTCCTATGGCAACCGGAGGGCTCGCCCCCTGCTGGCTGTTAAAAAGCTATCTCGCTTGAACAAAACTCGCCTGGAGCTTAGATTTAGAGTTAGCTTCACAAAGTGGTCAGACAATTGAGAACTGAGCAGAGAAGTTGTTTGCACTGCTGTCCATGAAACCTAATTAAGCCATGGAGTGCGAGTTAACACATTAATAAAAGAAAACTTGCACAGCACCTGCCAGCTTTAAAGGCTAAGCCTGTCAGCACACCAGCTCTTTGGATCATAGCAAGTACATTGGATTGAATACATGTACCATTATACACATTGTGTATATTCCCCATTAAAGGAAAATCTAAGAAAATCTAACATACTGAAAAGGTGGGTAACAATGTGTCACTTTGATATCGCCCCGGTTTATTAGATGCACACACTAAGACTGACTGATTTTCACAGCATAGTCATCCTTGTGCTTGAGAGTCCAACCAGTTGCTCCATTTGCAGAAGCTTCACCTGACTCATTTCTACAACTGACAGGATATTTAAAGTCTAAAATGAAGATAATGTAGAAATGCTCTGATTAGGTCTTGGCTCAGTGAAAAGTGTTCATTAGCCTAAAGCAACAACCGGAGCATTTGCAGTGTGACAGACACACAGAGCGATGCAAACTGAGGTGACTGTGAAGATTCAGAGTCCTGACACAGACTCTGAATATCTTTCTGCTGCTCTGCACGAGTGGAAAATCTCTGTGTGTTTGTGTGTATGTAGAGGAGACTCGGAGGACAGTGGCCATCAGATCACTGGGGGGCCAGGTGATTGGCTTGGCTTTCTGCCAGTCAAGCCAATCAGAGGACTTCATTTCCCCGCAGCGATAAAACATTTTACATTCAAGCAGAGTCGACCTTTAAAGCGTCACAACACACCTGGAAAAGTATAATTACAAAGTATAATTAATGGAGATTGTGTTGCTGCAGAGACTCTCTGTTTACATTGTAGATTGGGTTCAGATGATAGATGTAATTACATTTATTAATTGCTTTTTGTTGTCTAGTCTCTCTTTGTTCCTGTCAGTCGTGTTGTCAAAGTCACCTGAATGGCACCGCTGTTGTATAATCCTCCTTCAGTGTTGAAAATATCACCTTCTGGCCCCTCAGAGAAATGAGATGGATAAAAGGGATTTTATCCCCTCAGATTTCCATCTCTATACCCTGCCTTCCTCTTAAACAGATAATAATGGAGGATTACTGCATCTATATGTTTTTATACATCTGTGACAACAACAAAAACCCCAGAAATCACTGAGAGATGGTGGAAGATGACAAAAAGACAAAGCATGTTGAAATTATCAGCACATTAAGTTAACCGTGGAGCATCATGGGAAAGCTGATAGTGGTCTGGAATGTGGCACAATTAACAAGCTACCTTAGCTGTTAGATAAAATAAAATAGTCGAGACTTGTGGTCAATTGTAGTCATTCAGTGTTTGTATGTTCTCTGGCATCTCCTGGGAGCAAAAACATGCTTGAGGTAGAAAAATGGCTTCAACCGTACAGAAAACAAAACTATATGAATGTGTGAAAGTAGCTGGTAAACTAATGTGAGTGTAAGATGAGCGTATGAATGTACTGAATGCCACTCTTATGAAATTTTAAACAGATAACTTGCCTCCATTTCACCCTATCCCTACCATCCTCTGTCACACCAGCTCACTACAATCGAGGATCTTTTTTTCTTCTTCCTCTTTTCCTCTTGCCTGGCACCTGCATCCTTTGTCCAATATATCCACCATCCCTCCTCTACACATGTCTAAACTATTTCAGGCTGGCCTCTCTAAGCTTGAGCGGTCTCTGTGGTGGACTCATTCCACACAAAACATTAATGGAGGTAGAAAGTAAAAAAATATAAATCATTTTTGTACTTGAGTAAAATTTTCAGGTATCCATACTTTACTAGAGTCTGTGTCCTGAAACTTTTCCATGTGTCCCTGTTGGAAGACACCTGAATACAAATAGTAGGTCATTAGCAAGACTCATAAAACTTGACTGCATGCTGAAGTGGCAACCTTTAACCCTACTCAAGTAAATTTAAGTAAATGTAAGTGTTTGGAAAAAATGTACTTCTAAAAGTACTTTTATTGCACCATGTTCATTCACTCATGAGCTACTATAACATGAATCAAATGGCTGAATTGCCACCTTAGCATGCAATCAAGTTCTACGCAGTAATTTTATTCAGGTGTATTGCAACAAGGACACATGGAAAAGTTTCAGGACACTGGCCGAGGACTGGAGTTCGAAACCCCTGATTTAAAGACAAATATCTTCTTTTTTACAAAATTTTCAAAACACCCTTGTTATTTTATGTTGAAAAACTTTTGAGAGAAGATTTGGTTTCACATCACTGAAGGCCAATTTAAACCTAAATGGAGAGAACAATAACACAGAAAGAACAACCACACTGGTGTATTCATCGTTAGGGCTTATCGCATATAATGAGATGAAAGTACTTTAGCTTCTAGCTGCTACAGAAGAGAAGCTAGTGTAAAGGGAGTAACATTTATTTCAAAGATCAATGATTTCAAATGCATCGATTTCACAAGTATTAGCAAACAGAGAGACTGTGGAGCTTGTTACACAGTTGAGTTGCTGCATTTCTCAGGGAGAATATGAGGTAACTTCATTCAGAGATAGAGAAGTATGTAATAAAGACAAGACAGGAGAGAAGAAGAGAGATTTGATTTAAAGATAAGGTCTGCTCAGGGGCATTTAATAAACTGGAAATGTAAACCTAAATGTAATGTCCTCATTTGTTAAACCACATATTGTATGTTATGTAAAGTTGTTTTATGTTCTGAAACTTTATCTTATTCAAAGGTTGCATGAAAATATTTGGAAGTGTAGTATAGGATAAACAGATTAGCGTGTTGTACTGCGGTGAATTCACAGTGAAGCACTGTGTTGGACAAGACAGAGCAGCTGTGCTGTTCATGGTCAGTGTTAGGTTACATCAAGTGTAGCAGATGATGAATTTGAATTTAATCTGACGATGCTTAGATTCATTCACTGAGTTCAACTAGTATCCAGTATAAAGACAGTATAAACACCAGTGTAGGGGATGGAAATCAACTAAGAAAGCTTGTGAAACATCTGCTTACATCTGGCTGAATTCAGCTGTGTAAATCCACAAATAGCAGTAAACCTGAGAGTAGGTCCAGCTGGTTGACTGATAACAGCCTGTACACAAAGAAAATCTAGTGGAACTGTAATTCACTTTTTACTTTCTTATTCTGAGTACATTTCAGAGCTGGGACTTTTTTTAGTACTTCAATGTTTCCCAGAGTACTTTTTAAAGTATTTGTACTTCTACTTAAGGAAAATGATGTCTGTAGTTTTTCTATTTCTGCTGATTATAAGTTTTAAGAGACTGATGCTACAGTTGGTGGTGCAAATTTAGCTGCAAGGCACTGCAGAGAAACTAAGCTAAACAGGCGCTAGAATGAGAAAAACAGAGTGGAAAACACATGAGACAGCAACCACAGTTTGAAGATGAAGCCTGTGCAAGTGCTTTAAGGTGGAATGGATGGCATCCATGAGTTGTGGCTCTATTGAATTCCAAGCTTCAAATGACTCTTTTAATAATATATCAGTTATTCAGGCCTCAACGGCTAAATCTGGATGCTCTGCTAAGTGTGCTGGCTGGTGGTGATTATGGAAATTAATGTTCTGTTAATAAGATTTGACGGCTTATACAACGCTTTGATATCTGCTGTGTGGACTTTGATTGACAGCAGTGACTGACAGTCGAGTCTCCTCCTCCTCCCTGGCTGAATTGCCCTTTCTCAGGATTTCAAAGCAGCTGTTTGAGAATAAACTGTATTTTTTAATCATATAATTTTGTACTTGAGTACCATCCCTTGTGTAGGCTTCATGGGCTTTCCAGAACGAAAATGTCATTCAAAGCTTCAATGGCAGCAGTAGCTTCTTTCTCAACGGTCCATGAACCATGACATCAGTGTCGTTGGAAGAATTTTTAATGTGCTGATCAATGTGTGTGGTTAATTATACTAACTGACAGTCAAAGAAACCTAATAACTAGCAAACTACAGATGGAAGCCTGTACAACGCAACCATACGTAACCTGTCTCAATTTGGAGAGTGTTTTGTCTGCATATGTTGTATGTTCACGTTTTTTGTCCACCATGTGAATTTTGACAGTTTTCTCTTAAATGCAAGTTGAGTATTCACCTAAAATGTGTGTTTTTATCCACAATGTCTATATTTAAAAAAGAAAATCTAAAATCAATATTAATGAAATTATTGTAAACAAAAAAAATATATTGTATTCATGCTCTTCAAAAATCCAGGTACCCATGAATGAATGAACCGATTAAACGATTCATTATCTTTAACAGTCTTTCACTTTTTAAAACAGTAGTTAAATAATTTACCGATATTGAGAGACAGACGGTAAAGTTAGGACACCCAAGGCTACAATTTGAGCCAACTATTATCTTAAATCCTGCCTGTGGGCACCGAGTAGATGATTCAGCTGCGACGCTGATGCTGCCTGACACCCATTATCGCTGGCGGACAGCTGTCATACAATTTCCTGCTGTCACGTACCAAGAAAATTAACTACTCCATTATTTTCCCCTGGTGTGGCTGGCATGGTCACACCGAGCGTGGAGTTGTGAAACTGTTGAACTCCGGCAACGGCGGCTCGCTTTCAGCAGCAGCCGTGGCGATGTTTACATTAGAAACGGTGGAGACGGCGGCAGTAAAGAGGCGCCGTTTGAATACCGCTCCTCAGTCACATCACATCTTTACCTGACAATGAGGATGTTAGAGACGGATGATAAGATCTCAGTCTCTCTCAGCAGAGTGAATCTCATTAGTCGGCAGATGGGGTGTTCATATAATGTCTTTATTCTGCTTTTCTTTCTCTCTTCATCTGTTTTGTTTATCTCCTCATTTTCTTCACTCACCGTGCCTTCTCCTTTCCTTCTCCTCTCATTCTTTCTCCGTCTGCTCATTTCTCTTTACATTTTGTCACACTGATCATTCTTTCACTCTGCCATCTGTTTCCCGCATCGCACTCTCAGCCTCGCCAACTGCTCCGGCTTGGCCGACCCAACATCAGTCCTGCTGTGTTTCAGCAGCGTGTTGACCCTCTGTAAACCCTGTATTGTGGTGGACTGAGCACGCTCCAGATCTTCAGTATTTGCGGCCCTGACATCACAGCAGATCCTGTGGATTTGTTACAGGCAGCACAAAGCTAGTGTGCTGAGTTTTTCAGGCTCCTGCAGCGTGTTGATTAGATATCTGCAGAGTCCTAGCAGTGTGGCTAATGATGTATAACTTATACTGAATTTTTCCCTTTAACAGGCTCTAAGAAGCTTTGAAACCATGCTGTTCCAAGAAGTTTGAGTCTACAGTCCTCTCTGTGCTGCTGCTATTATACTCCAAGTCACATATGGAAACAGCAGCGTCTTATTTTGCTAATGGAAACGCCAAGACCTTCCCACCACTTTCACATCAGGTGGGAGTGAAATTAAACATTCAGGGCATGTGGTTTTAATCGTTTTCTTTTGTCTATTTTGAGACAAAGAGGCCAAAAATGATTTTATTTTCATAAATCTGGTGTAAGGATTTCCAAATTTACCTTTCAAATCATATCACTCAGATAACACATTCTGACTAGACAGTTAAGGTTTTTACAACATGGCTTTCCTGCTGCTAACAGGAAGTTTACTACAGTGAAAACCCTCATTGTAAAACAAAAAACAAAACAAAACAAAAAAAAACAACCTCTACAGGAAAAATGTTCTCCGTGCGTATGTTGCATCATTGGTCAACAGCTCCATGAAGCCTCATCCATTCTGGATTTTCCTGTGAGATCCCACAGTGAAACTGGCAATCCTGACCAAGGCAGTTCCTGAGTACTGAAATCCTTTGGTACAAGTGCTACACAATACATAAGCACCGTATACCACCACATACCGCATTGAGGGTGACACAGCAGATGACTAAGAGAAATAAACAAACTGCAACAAACCCAACAAAACTCACTGAAAACACCCAGTGAGAGTAACTTTACTGGACATGTCAAAAATGTCAAGATTTTTTTTAAACCTTAAAAGGAAAGCCTGTCTTCACGCCATTGAAAAAAAAAAAACTAAAACAAGAGCTTTTATGTGTAAATGTGGCTGAAAAGGTAAAAGGACATTTTCCCTCGATACCTCTTCAAACTCATCACACTGCCACCAAATTCAAAGCCCAAATCTTTTTGCTGTGAGGTGGTATGCCAACCACTGCTTCGTAAAAAGATGACTTTGCATTTGAAAGAACAGATAGGTAGGATCCACACATCTATTAAACACTCTCTTCTAGAGCAAATTTAGTATGATTTCAGCTTTGACACTTTTGTGCCACTTGTACGCCTCTAATCCACAGAAAAAGGATCAGTGGGATATTGGTGAATGGAGGAAATCTGGCTGAATTGAAGGATGACCTTTGACCTGTGTCTGTTCATCCAAGTTCATATGTAACAGCCAACCAGATTTACAAAGAAAGCAAGCTCTGTGGACATTAGAAGCCTTTATTAATTATATATGTATGTAAAGACTTAACACTAGGGGTAGTAATAAGTAATAATGATTTTCTTATTGTGTGGTTTGAGGTGCTTTGTTTCAGCCTTGAATGGAAATAATGATGCTGGTTAGTGAGTATTGAGAGCAGCCAAACTTGCAGTTGTTGCCAGCTGCAGGTTGCTATGGATACAAGTATAAGGATGTGCAGTTTGGAGTGTTATATCATGGAAAAAACTGCCTTTTGTTAGAATGAGAGTGAGGTTGGAGTGACAAACATTTTTAACAGAACACTGACTGAATTAAGACAGACAGACAGACAGATGGACAGACAGCTGCAGGTAGACAGAATATTAAAATGATTTATGGATCTTTATATTCTAATGAAGTCTATGCAAACAGCCTCTGTAGTAATAAATTATCCACTTCAAACAAAAACACTGCAGAGACACAGAGAGAGCTAATGGAGAAGATTAATTAGTCTGATTCATAGGATTACACACACACACACACACACACACACACACACACACACACACACACACACACACACACACACACACACACACACACACACACACACACAGAGAGAGAGAGAGAGAGAGAGAGAGAGCAGAAAAGTTAATCTCATAATTAAACTTTTTTGTCATTTTTACTGAACTTTGGGGGGAAACATGACAAAACAGAAAGAATGCTCCACAGCAACAACGTCACCATGGCGTCATGAAAGACATCATGTGTGGTGAACGGAGCACTGACGAATCAAGATGTCTCCGCAGACATGTGAAATCGATGCAGGCTTCAGAAGGATCATGAACAGAACTGATGGAGTAGCCAATTCAATTCAATTCAATTCAATTTTATTTATATAGCGCCAAATCACAACAGAAGTCGCCTCAAGGCGCTTTATATTATTCTATTTATATTTTTCATCAATAGTTTCAATTTCTGCCACATGCTTCAAACATGCTGGTGTTGCTACATTAGTGCATTACTAAGATTAAAGCCTAACGATTATAAGAGGACATTCACAAGTGCTGGTGGCTGATCTGGTATCCATGTCTATCCATTGTGTGACAACTTTGTAATTTTGTGCTGGTTAAATATTCAAAGATAGTGGGATTAAGAGCTGAAATCCATCTTTGGGATTTATGAGTTTCCCTGCAACAAAAAGTGGATAAAATAAAAACCAAACATCAGTACTGGGATTGGCCGTCAGCCCACAACCAGACTCCAGACAGTATAATCATAACATAGCATTTATGCAAGCATTTAGTCTCCCTACAGATCTGAGTCTCCCAACAATAACTTTCATTGAGAACATTTAAATCTTTATCATTCATCTCTTATATGCTAATATTTTTATTTAAGCCTAATGATAGCAAAGCATCTGCAACACGTCTCTTTGCAACAGGCTCTAAATCAGCCAGCTGATTGTGTCTTGGATATATTCCTGTCATCCTGCTGCAACTACATCACTGTCTGTGGACAATTTTCCATTTTTTTTTCAAATCTGTGGAATTCTGTCTAGGCTCACTAACTGAATGTGTGTAGTTTATGTGAAATCATGTGTGTGCAGTTTTATTACAGTTACCTGCTGTGTGCTCTACCTGAGCACCGTCTCATTCACCCATTCAGACAAGCACTTTTTCTGTGCTTTAGTGCTTCCCATGTAACATTCACACACAGTGAGAATGTTACACCAGTGCACCAGACAGCCGCGCCCAGAGGGTGTGAAGAAGAGCAGGAGGAGCCTAAAATGCCTAATGAGGTCACACTCAATGAGCAGATAAGCTGTACATTAACTGGTTACACAAAATATAAGCAATAAATGTTGGCTGTTGGTCGTGGGCGTGTCTGCACAGTGGGAAATTAGTTCTAGTTAGTCCTTAGTTAGTCCTCCACAAGGTATAAAACAATAAGCAGAACTGCTGCCAGCTGTGGCACAAAAGAAGTTATGAACACATTTTGTTTTTTTTAATACTGTAGATGAATTCCCTTTTTTGTCTTCTTCTCTTTGAGTCTTTTCTTGTAGTTTTTCTGTGGTGGTGTGGTTTAGCTCATGCCTTTATTTTTGCTTTCAGTTAGTCTGTACTTGTTTTAGAAGATTAATGGTTTTCACTTAGTATTTTGGCCTGGGTTCATCCTAGAGCAAAACTGCTTACACCTATGTGGATAAATAAATTTCCCATATTTTGCTGAATCAGTGTATTGATTCTGACTTGTAGCCCAGGGTGGAACTCTGTACAGTGCTTTATATCACACAGGCGTGTAATTCCCACAAAAGCAAAACCAAATTCAATGTAAAATCCACGATGAGTGGAAAAGAACATAATCTTTCTGTGTAATGAAATATAATGCTTTAATACACATAAAATAAGCAGAACACCACCTGATGAAAGGAAATGCTGAAGCACCTTAAGGATGACTCTCTGGTCGTAACTCCCATTAGGAATCTGTTATTTGAACTTGTGCTCTGACCTACATCCAGCATCCATAACAAAAAGATGTCATCACTGCTGTAAAATTAAAAGAACAACTCTGATTTAATCCACTTATGTACAGTTAATCCTCCTTTGTCCAAGGAGCCTTCAGGCAAATGATCGAGCTCATTATGAAGATGTCAGCGTTCAGCTGAAGTGCTGTCCAAGAGGTGAGTATGTATGTAGCTTCAGGCTGAGCCAGTTTTTATTCCATCTCATGCATCTGAACATGTTAACTGAGGTTAACCGGCCTCGAGACAAAGGACCACCGAAAAGTATTTGCCATCATTATTTGTCTGAGAAATGCGATTTGTTTACCCTAAATCTGGAGTAATCGCTTTATTTGCCAAGAGATTCAGCAGCGGACAGCTCCCCTGTGTGCTCCCTGAAGGAAACTATGAAGCCAGCTGAGTTTATATATAGTAAGTGGTGTTTACGGTGGTTAAAAACAAATGTGGTGTCGTTTATTGTGGTTCCATAAAAGTAGACGGTAACATAAAACATGGAGAATTATAGAAAGGAAGCAATATAAATGTATGATCATGATAAATACACTAATATGGGCAACAGCAGAAAATACAGGCTTGAAATTATGACTATGATTTCAGGTTACACTTTGAGTCTTTATGCTAACAGCTTTAATCTGTCAGCATGCAGGTGGGCTGTATCCACATGGTCAGTGCTGCAAAGGCAAAGTTTTACTGGATGATGTCAGAGTCTGAAAACCCCCAAATACCCAATCAATCGTCAGTCATAAGGAGCTGCTATGAGTGCATTTTGGTGATGACACCCTGCCGCTGTGTCTGATGGGCTAAGTGCAGCCACATGGTCATCATTACATTATTTAAGTTATATAACTTATATAGCTTAAATAATATATACATATTTGAGCCTATTGTGCCAGTGAGCCTGGTCTCCATCGTTGTTTAGGTGGCTGGTATATGCCGGTAGGGAGAACTTTGCGCTGTGACGAGATGACTGATATGATTTATTTCTCCTGTCGGTGGTTTTAATGTTGTGGCTCATCAGTGCAGACTCTCTAGCTGTAATCTGACCTGTTATTTGGTATGTTGGTAGCTGGAATATATTTTTAAGCACAAAATTTATATATTCATATATTCATCCCAAAAACACAGTTTTCACTTTGTGGATGGAGGCTATGCATGCGGGGACTGCTGTGAGAAAATTAAATGTATATATATTCATTCTTAATTAGGTACACATTTCCTCCTCTGACATGATTCCCTTTTGATTAAAAACACAGGCTTTGCATGCACACAATCAGCCGTGTCAGTCAGTTTCTACAGAGAGAGAACAATATTTGGGTCCCATGAGGGAGCCTCTGCTGAGATCCTGATAAACATGTGGGCAGATTTTACAGGAAAAAGAAAGCGAGAGAACAGATGGATCCATACTGAGCCAAGCAGTAAAACCATTTTTGTCAGAGGGTAAAAAGATCAGCTATTGATGGGAATATGAACCGACAAGTTTCTGATCAAAAATCTCCAACCTGGAAATTACGACGCCGCCTTTCGCCTTTCTCTTTATCGCCCTGTTGATGTCATTAAAGTTTGATCAAGCTGATTAAAACGCCGTCTCGCGCTGCTCTTTCCCAAATCAGAACACGTTTGGGGACAGGCTAAGGCCACGATATCGTCACAGTTCTGACACGTCGTAATTTGGTCACCGACACGTGTCCTAATTTGTCTGCTTGGTCATGGATGGAGGCGTTTAATGAAACAACCGCATGCTGACACAAAAGCAACCAGGAGAGCAACATGCATGGAAACGTCAGCTGCCAGCACACACAGCTACAGGGTTAGACAGATGAACCTTATAATCTCCAGAGTGAATGGTGCTCATTAAGCTGTCGCGTTAAAGTAACGAGTTTAGAATTAAACGTTTCTATCTGCAAACTGAGAGGCTTTGAGATATCATTAAGATTTATGGTTGTCACATCCTCAATATTAAAACTGTTTAATCAAAGAGCGATATCACTCTTGGATTGTAAGAAAATCGAGCCCTCTAGAGATACATCTTTCCATTTTTTTAACTTTTGGCAAAACTTAGAGAGATATCTGAAGACATTTTAAAATTTTTGCCAACTTTCACTTGAACCACCTTTGAGGTGTTCAGATAATTGTTGTTGCTATTATAATGACAGTCAAAGAACAACTTGCTAAGTTAAATAAAATGGCACATAATGTTTCCATATACCTTTGGGAGTGATGAGATCAAACTAAAGACTTTACAAAAATCCTGATATTAAAAATAAAGTTTGCTGTAAAGTGCTGCACAGAGAAAAAGAGTTTGGCTGAAATGCAAATGCTGATGTGTTTAATGAGTCTGAGCCTTTCAGTTGCTGCTGGAATAACAGTCTGCCAGGAGCCGAGGAAAAAAAACAACCTCAAGTTTGATGACAGTGCGTTTACACTTAATCTACAGGGTTTTGACAGAAAGTACAAAGAATTTTCTCAGCCTATAGAAGAGAAACTTAATATACAAACTTGTAAAGAAACGAACCAAATACAATAACTTTGCACCATCAGGAAAATGATCAGCATTTTGTCTAAACTCGCTTCTTTGATTCTCTTCTGCATACAAATAAAGACTTAATCTGAACCCTTGACGCTTTCATGCTGTAGGAGGAAGTGTGCTGCGTGGTTTGGGTCAACCTATCGTTTTAGAGTGATAGGTTGTTGTAAATGAATAAAGTTGCTCTGAGTAATCAGCCTTATCCTCTATTCCAGGATGACCAGGGGTCAACCAATGTTTTTTTAAAGATGAAATTATGTTAATCATATTTTACGGCCTTCACACTCTTCAGATCCAATTCAGCACCTTTGGGAGATTTTGGACGAACATGGTAACACCATCACAACCCCAAAGAAAGGAATGTCTTTTGGAAGAACAGCATCCGTTCTTCCAGATGAATACCAGAGAGCTGGGGGATTAAAGTAGTCCTGATGACATGTGGTGGCCAAACACCCACCCATTTGGGGCCACTTATTCCTAACTGGCTGGGGTGGTTTGTAGGAGGGATGGAAGTAGCCAGGAGTCAGCACCTCTGAGGCCGTGGCCGTGATTCTGCATCAGAAAAAGGGCAGATTCCTGCCCCAAATGAGGGAGTTCAAGTATCTCTGAGCTGTTCACAGAATATCATTCTGCAGTCATGCAGGGATTCTAGCAGACTGTTGAGATTAAGCAAGTTGAACACGAAGCTTTCTTTTTACCATTAGATGCACCCCTTACCTACGGTCATGAGCTAAAAAAGACAAAAAAAGCAGATAAAAGAATTTCCTTGGTGTTGGGTTGGTGGGGTCAGATTTAGGGTTAGGACCTGTTAGGACCTCAGTCATCTACTTCCTGTTCATATTAGCCAAGTTTCTTTGGGGTCCAAGAATCATGTTTATCCCCTTTTAGGTTTGCCCACCTGGCTTAGGAGCCCAGCATAAATGTGGAAATTGCTGGGAAGATTTTATATGTCATTTGCTTTCAGAGCACTTTGGGATTCACCAGGAAAGTCGGTGGGGATAAGGATGTCTGGAATATCCTCCACAGCCTGCTACAGAACCCATCCAGAAAAGGGCTGAATTATGATGGGTTATGACATCAGTGAGCCAAATCTGTCATGTCCTCCTCATCATATTCTAACATGCAGGGTTACTGTTGTAAAAAGACTTCTTTACTCCAGATCACAATGTTTTTCTAAACATAACCAGCGAGTGAATGCAAAAAGCAGCAAGGGATGCAAAACTAATCAGAAACTGAAAAAAGAAAGCAAAACAAAAGTGTTTTTACAAAAATGGAGATACACATTTAAAACAAAGCCAGCCCAGGATGAAAGCATGTTGGTGGATTTGTCCTCTAATTTGCCGCGCATTTTGTTTTTTGGGATTTGCTAAAACATTTGATGCTGTCTCTCGTCTTCTGTGTGATGTCTTTGAAATAACTGAGCACATATTCCACAGCGCGCTCGGCATCTCGCTCTTGTTCCTGTCAAGTTTTAGCACTCTTACTGTAAGCCGAGAGTGATAAAAGCATCAAAGCGTCTGCCAGAAGAATGTAATGTTGTTACTAACATTTTAACCCAGTTTAAGTCACACAGGCGGCAGAGGTGGAGTAGGATTTTCGTGCAGTATGAAGGTGCTGCTGTGGAAACACACTCTAAGTTTCCCCCCTAAATAAAGACAATTCACAAAGAGGGACAGCATACGGATGTGGAGATGGAAAGAGCGGGAAAGATGTAACCATGGCAACAGATGGTGGGCCACTTAGTCAGTGAGAGGCCGACGAACTCCCCTCCACACACACACACACACACACACACACACACACACACAGACTGAATGGAGTGTATACTATATCTGTGTATGGGCAGTGAGGGGGAGGTGTTCCAGAAAATAACAGAGGTGAACACAGCTGCAACGGAAAACTGTGTGTGTGTGTGTGTCTCTGTGTGTGTGTGTGTGTGTGTGTGTGTGTGTGTGTGTGTGTGTGTGTGTGTGTGTGTGTGTTTTGACCTTGGCTGTGATTCCAGGGAAAGTTTGAGTCAAACTGGCAAACGGCCCACCAGCCGACGCGTTATGCACTCACACCTGAATCGCCCCAATACACACACACACAAACACACGCACACACACACACACACCCCTGCCAACAGGTATGACTTTGGTCGTCATGGTAACTGATCTGTGGACCCACAGAGCTGTGATTCAGTTTCGCAAACGAACACAACAGGGTACAAACCCCGCCCAGTCAAGCTCCATAAAAAGTCAGGCATGTCACATCACAGACCCAAAGCTGAGGAAAGGATGTTGAACTCACAAAGTTAGATTTGGGTGACCATCAAAACCTGTTTCAGATGCAAATAAATAATTCACACCTCATTAAGTCACAGATGTGGATTAATCCAAAACTAAAAATGGGACCTACTTTCTCACACAGCCCTGTCTGGAGTTTATAGAGAATGGTAAACTGAGAAAATACCCACTGAGCGGCTGTTTGGCAGGTGAAAATACGTGTTGATGCCAGAGGTCAGAGGAGAATGGCCAGACTGCTTTGAGCTGACAGGAAGGCAACAATTAGGGCTGTGCGATATGACCAAAATCTCATATCCCGATATTAAGACATAACGATATAAATCACAAAAATATAACATTTTCTGTAAATTCTGTGAATGTCGGGCAGCTCGACTTGCGTGAAGTGTTTCCAGCTGGGCGTCGCGTACCTGGAGTCCAGTGTTTTAACTGATGCATGAAACGATACATTTTAGACATAGGTTGTAACGGCCGCCGTTTTCTTTGTGAGTATTTATTACACGGCGTGCTGCGGGGAAAAGCCTGTTCTAACGTTTGAGTCTAAGGTTTATTTTTTTAGCACCTGACGGCTCTTTTTTGCTTCTCATCCGTAAATACTCTGCATCTTTCACGTGATTCAGTTTATTTTGAAAAGTCTCAACAGGATCTTGAGCTTTATTGTGAAAGGTTTATGTGGAAAATAAACAAGCGGACACGAGGTGGTTTTACCGTCGTTGTTGCTAACGACAACGCATAAAAACAAGCGCTTGTCCGTCTGTAGTGTGGTTATATTAAATATAAGAGAAAGAGAGAACTTTAGGAAATTAATATAGCCACTACAGTGACCATCAAAATAATGAAAAAATATTGCCGTAAACAGTTTATTTTGCGGCACCACGAAACAAACGATAGCGTAAAATGAAACGATAGACGTTTTTATATCGTCATCCGATATATATCGTTATATCGAACAGCCCTAGCAACAATAACTCAAATAACCATTTGATATAAGAAAGATATGCAAGCTTGAAGCAGATGGGCTACAGCAGCAGAAGACCACAGCAGGTGTTGCTCTTTTCAGTTAAGAACAGCAAAATGAGGCCACAGTTCACACGGGCTCAGCAAAATTGGAAAGCAGAAGATTGTAGAAATGTTTTCTGGTCCGATGAGTTTCAGTTTCTGCTGCAACATTAAGGTGGCAGTGTGACAATTTGGTAGAAAGAATATGGTCCAGTGGTTCACGCTGCTGCTGGTGGAGTCACGCTGGGACCCTTAGCCTATCCAAGCTGTCATAGGGGAAAAAAGCAGGGTATAAACTGGAGAGGTCACCAGTCTAACACAGAGCAAACACAGAGTCAGAGGACCATAACTGGCACCTTAGAATCACCAATTAACCTAACCCAACTAAGTGCATACCTTAGGACTGTGGGAGGAAATTGGAGAAAACCCATGCAAACATGAGCAGAACATGGAAAATCCACACACAAAGGCCCCAGGCTGGTGGATTTGCACCTGGGCCTTCTTGAAATTTTAGGTCAAAAAACAGCTAAAAAGGTGATTCAAAAAACTGTCATAGTCCAACTTTCTGACTTTAAAATGAATTAAAATGTCAGGCCGACCACCTGGAGGAAGCCTTTTCAAATATGGCCTTCAATGGCCTGCAGTGCACAGATGCTCCACCAGAGGGCAGATGCTATTGTTGGGTGGTGCTGTTTTTTCAGGAAAGTGTTGATCATGTTAATGTAGTGGTCTTAAAAACTTTTATGAAATATGATACAAATTGTCTAAAGGGGTTAAGAAATTACTGCACACAGATTAATGTTTCTACTTTTGATAATAAAAGTTTTTTTGTTTGTTGTTAATGACTTAAAACCTTTTATTAAAAAGTTCAAAAACAGACTTTTTTAGACCTATATTTACATACAAGTCTCTGGTTTCTAAAGCATTTCAGCGATGCGGCTGCTTTAAAGCCATAATAGCTGCACCAATACGACTTTTAATAAAACGATCCTGTGAGCTCGCTTGTTAGAGTTGTTTTAAAAGCATAAAGATACGCACTCTGACTTTGTTACATCGGCACGTTTCCTCCCAGCTTGCTGAGGTTTTGAAACTCGACACACCTCTCTGCCGAGCAGACGTCAACTAAAGTGTTTTAAAAGTTTAGTTTTAAATCCCATGAAGCCTCATTACTGCAGAGACAGAAGGATCCACTCAGACCACCGATCAATACTCGAATCGATCAGCGTTTCCTCAGGTGAACCAGCGTCTGTGTTACTTACAGCATATCTTTGGGAAGATGCTGATCTTTTTCCATCTCCGTCTCCCCTGAATTGGTTTTGTCTCCTTTCTTTGCCTTGTTTCTTTAAAGTCTATTTTCCATCATTCGTTCAGCTGCTTGCCTTTGATTATAGCAGCAGGATAGGAATGTGCACACACACACACACACACACACACACACACACACACAGCAGCACACAAAGAGAAAGTAGTGCTCGCACATACACTAAAGAGTGTGCTGTGTATGTGTGTGTGTGAGTGTGTTACATAATGAGCCCTCATCTTGAAGTGACACTAAAATAGCTGCTTCAGCTTCACGCTCTGTCTTCTGTGTCTTTAAAAGCACCAATTAGGGACATTTAATCACTGCACTGGCTGTCCGGACGAGTCACACACAGTTACACAGAGAGAAAGAGAGAGAGAGCGGTTTCATTTGTCCTCTGTGGTCTCTAGGAAAAAATGTCCTGTGGGAGGGAAATGGGGGAAAAAAGTTTGTCTTTAGAAACATTTTAAATATTTTTATCTGCAAGTTAAGCTGTCAAAAAGTAATTTCACTCTCATCATTTGTTGTTGCTGCATCAAAGTTTAAACAGAGATTGGAGTCATCTTAGCTGATGAGACACCAATAATGCTCGCTACTCACTAGCCATCAATCCCAGAGTATTATCATTCCCAACGCGTAATATACCGACGATTTGTCACGCCCGTAGGTGTCTCATAGTGAAGCAAAAGGTACCCTTCCACGTCCTTATTAAGGGCTCTGGGTTCTCAATTGACTCCAATATAAACCCGCTCGCGGCGGTAAGAGACGCTTAGAGCAGAGGCTCCATTCCACCATAAACACATGAAAATATCACTGATAATTCAACAATTCAATAGGTTTATGTTGTGGCCATCACATAGTGTTTTCCAAAGTGATCCAGGATCTGAAAGTGAACAGAATTAATGTACATAATGCTTTGTTAGGTTTATTTTCATTTCACACGTAAAACACATTTATAGATTGATTCCAACCTGCTCTCATTCCCAACGCGTAACATAGGGACAATTTGTCATAATCGTAGGTATTTTTGAGTTGGGATGAGAACGTGTTGTCAATCTCTGTCTGCAGTTCCTTTAATGACCACTAGACTCCCAAGTTAAACCACAACCAAGCATTTTACAGCCATCTGGCAGCTTCTTAAGGTATCACAATTATATGTATTTTATAACTCTTTTGTTCAGGCTGTATTAAGTCTTAAAGTGTACATCATATGGTCTCACACATGCAATGTCAGAGACAGCCAAAATGCCAAAGTCAAGGTTATAACATACCATCCAGGAGATTTATTTCGCCTGTACAGTATGTTTACCAACCACATCGTTGTCTTGGCTGCTACCATGACAACATTTGCTTCTTCTTCTTCTTTCAGCAAACTACTAAACAAAGTGACCCAGTGATGGAGCTAGACAAAATTTGTTGCTATCGGTCACTTCATGGTAATCCAATTATTTGGAAGACATGCTACTGATGTAGCATTGACTCTTATTCCTAACTGACAGCATCATAGTCAGCTCAAATCAAGTTATTTTTCTGTAAACTGATAAATATTTTTGAGATATCTTAAGACAAAGAAAAAAAAGTGAAGGAGCAGTCGGATATTTTTGGAAGTTCCTACAAAAGAACCAGATGAGATGAGTTTTTCTCTACATAATGGATGCAAAACTTTTAGTTTAGCTAGAAGACTGACAGCACAATTCAATTCATCCTTAAAAAAAACACACTGCTGTGCAAAGGCTTTAGGCACTGACAGCTTTAAAGCACCTTCGCCTAGAAGAACCGGCTCTTCAAGGTACTCAGCAGGTAAATTGCTCCAAGCATCTTGGGGAACTTTCCACAGTTCATGTGTAGATTTCATCTTTCTCTCTGTCGTTTTTTGCTAACGCAACGCCAGATTGAGTCTATGATGTTGACATCAGGGCTCCGTGGGGGTTGTGGCAGAGCGCCTTCTTCTTCCTGTGGTTCACAGAAGGTAGTTTATGACTCTGGCTGAATGTTTGGGGCTGATCAAATGCCTTTCTGATGGTACTGATTGACTTTCAGGACTTTGAAACATTGAACATTTCAAACTTTTATCTACTCAGATGCTATTATCATGATTTCCGCATTAAGTTTTAACTGTGTTCAAACAAATGGAGCCCAGTTTTTAAATTGAATATCACATAATTCAGAGTCTCAATCCCAAGAACACACCTACTGCTCCCTCTGTCGAGGCTCCAGGTCTCAGAGGTTGGTTAACAAGCCTGAGATTAGTCACATCAAATCTGATTCTCTCTCTCTTTCCTCCTGTCTACTTAACTCACAGTAACTCGCACAGAAAGTACAGTGATTAAATGTCTCTAATTGGTGCTTTTAAAGACACAGTGAGTGAGTGTGTGTTGGATAATGAGCTCTGTCCTCATGTTCAAGTGACACTAATAGCTACACATTCACACAATAGATGGAGATCATGCACGTCTTGAGGTTTTTCATCTTTCTTTGTGAGAGAAACTGACAGCTTAAAAAAAAACAGAAATCAATTACACCTCTTAAATACATCAGTCAAGGTCGGGTATTGACTACAGGCCAGAGAGAGAAGCGATTCAGCCTGAAACAAGCTGCTCAGATGCAGCTTGGAAAGTTTAACTTGATTTACATGAGTGTGACAGAATGATGGATCCGGCCACAAAGTTTTCACTTTACGACATGTTTCATTTGGTTATTCGGTCGACCTAGGCTGGACTAGCCCCCCCCCCAAACAGGAGGGGAAATTGGCCATGACCAACTGCATCCCTGGCTCATGGACCAGCAGCAGGGGTGAGTTGGATCAGGGGGCCGACCACGTATCCAGCAGTGGCGGTGACTAGGCGGGTCCGGGGCCAACCGGATGTTCAGCGGTGGCGACGGAGCTGATCTGGACTACGTGGTGAGGGGCGGCGGCGCAGCAGACGTGGACATGACCTGAGGCTCAAGGGTGGCTTGGCAGGTGGTTGAGCTGTCCAGACGCCCAGACGGTGCGGCAACCTCCGGCATGGGCATGGCAGGTCCAGACGGTGCAGCGACCTCCACCTAGGGTACAGCAGGTCGCTCTGGCGCGCTTACCTCTAGAAAGGCGTGGGGGTTGTCTCTCTCCCTCATGTGGTAGAGGGACACCGGTGGGGGCAGCGGCATCAAGGAACCAACCCGAGCTACCCGACTTTCTAACAGCTGTATCCAGTGCTTGGACTGGTCCGGCAGTTGTTCCGCCTGGCAGCGAAGCACCGCCACCTGCTTCCTCCGCATAGCCACGTGCTCAGCCACCATTCAGGTCAGTGCCATAAACAGACTTGTTGGCCCACCACAGGGCTTGTTGCAGTGTTGTGTTTTGCTTCGTGGTGACCCGTTGTGAATGGGGAAAGTAGCTGAAAGTATTTTTTAGTGATTTATTTATTATTTATTTTATAATAAATGTAGGCTATACTTCCTCGTAGTTTTCAGCATTGCAGCTGGCTGCAGTTGTGGTGAAGTTTTTCACAACATTATAATAAATATTAATAATATATAATTGGGTGGAAAAATAAATTTACATTGTAATATCAAATAGAATAAATTGAAACTGAGTTTAATTACAGAGGAATTAGACCCTTAGATGTGTACTGTACTATAAAGTGTTATTACAATGCTAAAATAAAAGTGTAAAAAAACAGTGAGCATTTAAAGCAGGCTGAAGGGTCTGGCTATGACATGAACATATTCTGAGGTTATCTTTTGGTGATGGTTATATGAACATCCAAAATTCTAAGAGTAAATATATGAATTAAATAGAGAGAGAGACAGCAAAGCTGCACGGTGGTTAGCACTGCTGAAACAAGAAGCATAAGAAGGTTAGCGGTTTGAATCCACCAACTGGCCAGGGTGTTTCTGTGTGGAGTTTGAATGTTTGAATCTTTCCATGGGTCCTCTCTGGGTAATCCGGCTTCCTCCTACACTTCACAGACGTGCAGTTAGTGGGTTAAATGTTTATTCGAAATTGCCTGTAGGTGTGAATGTGAGTGCAAATGGTTGTCTGTCTCTCTGTGTTAGCCCTGTAACGGACTGGCAATCTGTCCAGGCCGTACGCTGCCTTTCGCCATATGTTAGCTGGGATAAGCTCTGGCATCCACGTGACCCTGATAAGGATAAGCAGAAGATAATGAATTAATGGATGGATGGATGGATGGATGGATGGATGGATGGATGGATGGGAAGACGGGAAGACTTGATATTCATAGTATTACTCAAAGCCAGTTAAACTTCAGGAAAAATCAATCTGACCAGTTAGAAAAGTGGCAACAGGTTCACTGAGAAGGCAACAACAACGCAACCTCCAAAGAGGGAATGGTTAAGCAGGTGAAGGCCACAGATCATTGCTCTCCTCTGTGAAATCAATTCACCTCAGTATCTCCTCAGGATCTGAGACATCCAGTCTCATCTGTGACTGTCATCCTCTAGCTGTTTGGAAATAATCCCTTTAAACTCTTGCTTAGAGGTCCTTGATGGTTGGTCTCTGCTTTGCTCACTGCTGGAAATAAATTCCTCACCTCTGGCTGTTTCCCAAACTGCTTTGAAACAGAGACGGTGTCCTAAAGAGACCCAGTGCTCATCCATCCTGTCCTTTGAACCACAGACTGGGCTCCAAATTACCTTTCAGTAGCGAGGTCATGGAAAGAAATTGTAGCTAAAAGACTTTAGAGGAGGATAACAGTGATAACATCTTCATTCATTTTCCATCTTTTTTTGTGCCTGCAGTACAAAGTCAACAGAGAGAATTTATTCTGAGCATCTTTAAAGGACAGAAAAGCAGCAAGAGGAGCTGATAAGTGGAGAAGAAAGGTTTCCAATCAGCATGCAGATTCCAGAAAATCTCCTTTATTTTTATAATTAAGATGAAACAAGTAATGACTTGAACATTTCACTTGTTCTTAGTGCGAGACTGATATTTTTTAACCAGTTAGCATTTAACAAGTCCTTTGTAGGCCACAGTAGACAGGTGGGGTTATAGTTTGGTTGCATTTAAGCTACCTGATGAAGAAACATTTTAAGAAACTACAAGATGTTGCATTAAAAATCTAATCTTAAATGCATTTTGATTTTACAGTGAAAGACAAAGACACCTGTAAAACTGTTACTCAGACAAATCACTAAACATTGTAAGAGGTCCTGCTTTTGACTGGTTTGGACTTGGATATTTTGCCATATCCATCAGTTAGTTGGAGAAAAAGCCAAGATCTGCAGTCTAAAGAGCAGCGTGTTGCACCATGGGAAAAGCAGATGTTGTGTCACAACCACACAGTAGCAAAGTTTTAATTGCTTGCAGTACAATTTACTATTTTTCTTAGAGTAAATTGTCCCCATATGAGTACTTATAATAGAGTATAAATTTTTTTCAGCTCTCTGGACTTTTAGGACCATGGGACTGCTTGGGGTCCAGATTAAGAGAAGCAAATATTTAAACATATTACTGCTTCTGTGTTAAATCTGCAATCTCATAACTGCAATCCCTTCTGAAACCCTAAACCCTAACCTGAAGTGCACCTCCCTATAAAATCTAACTACACATTGATGCAGATGCAAGCCTCACAGGTATGAATGTTGGCGGCCACGTGCAAAGGCTACACCGTGGGCTCTACAAAGATTCACAGTACAAGCATAATTCAGGCACAAGAAATAAACTCTGAGTTTTCAATATTTGCCAAAAGGGCCCCGGTGAGTCTCAGACAACTTTAGTGATGCAAATGTGGCTTTAAGAGAAAAAGATCCCTCGCTCTTTTTTCCCCAGTACTGGTGGTGTTATTTCCCCAGCCTATACTCTTTATTTGATTCCAACACTGAAATATTCCATCCAATAATACTATACGTTTATGATTGCACCATTCATCAAATGGATATACTTCAGACGTCCAGGCTGGGAATCATTCAGCATACATTTCTCCAGAGTTGAGCCCGATAAATTCAACATCTTTTGGACGCATTGGGATTTCATCAGAAACTTGAAATGTGTGTTTTTCTAAGCTAGACAATGTACTGCAGGGTAAAATAGGTTCACTTTCTTTTTGTTCTGTGAGGAAACTTTGTAAAGTCTGCATTCTGGAAAAGAATGTCTTCTTCACTTTATTGAATATTAATGCTAAATTCCTTTAAACAGCTCTGAATGAGGCGGATGACTGGAAAAGACTCCGGCTCTCATCTTCACTGAGGCAGCAGCAGGCAGACAGCTGACTGGCCTGCAGCTCTGCATGCGCGCGCGTGTGTGTGTGTGTGTGGGATTTAATATGTGTGCTCGTGATCATGTGAGCATTTTAGTCTAGTCCATCTGCTGTTGTGTGTCACCCCGAGGCGACGGCATGAGAGAAAGAGCCAGGGACAAAGAGGAAGAAAACGAAAGACCGAAAGAAAAGATGAAAAGATACACAAGTGGAGGAATGTAGGTGTGTGTTTGTGTGTTTCGGCGCGTGTGCTGGACCTCAGGCGGTGCTGTCTCTCTGTGGATCCCAGATGGAGCCAGAACTCAACAGAGCACATTAGTCCACTTGGCGTGTTCACACACACGTTCAGACACACTCAGATATTCAGTGTAATTCTCCTGACAGTCGGATCACCTGAGCCTCTACTCACTCTGCTGCTGCAAGATTTCTGCTCCGCTGGAACAGTCAAATAAATTCCTACGGAAGCCCGGAGAGGCCCCTTATCGCTTCTTTAGTTATCTCGACTTCACGATTGAAAAGAGAGAGGAAAAACTAACTCCCAGGGTGGGACTGGGTTCGGGCTGAGTGAAAGAGCTCAAGTATCATTTGCAAGCAACAAGAAAGTGAAGTGAAGGAAGTGAAGAAATAGAGGAGGGGAACAAATAAAAAAGGTATAGGTGTGTAAATTTTACACCTCGGCCGGACTAGGATTTTAAAACTTGACTTAATAATAAAATACATCATCTAAAGCCTCTCCTCACTCCTCCAGAGCATTTCTTCACAAATGAAATCTAATCAAATTTCAGCTTCTTTGCCTTTTTGTGGTAGAAGTGATGGACTGTTTGGCAGACAGGAAAGCCACACTGTAAATCAGTAACTACAAGGCCAGGAGTCAAAGTTTCAACTTTACCCAAGAAACCAGATTTCCATGCTCAACAAGCACAAAAGATATTATGTGTTCACAAAAACACTTGCTTCAAGGCCTTTGAAGTGTAAAGTAAACACTACATTCAGACAATCCCCGTGACCAGCACTTGGAAACAGTGGGAAGGAAGAACATCCTTTGAACTGCAAGAGATCTACAGCAGAACTAGGCCGAGGCAGCAGCACTGCTGTGACCGACTGGGAGTTTCCCTCTGAACCATTCTTTGGGTACAATAAGAAGAAAGAGAGACTCATGTAAGTTAAATATGATTTATTTGTAGCCTTTACCTGTGATTTTTTGGGGAAATACTTGATAGGAAAGGATGGTTCATAGTCTCGTGGTTCAGGTTTCAATGCTTAGACCACTAGATACTCTGGGAGCCAACCAAACCACTTCATTCAATTAAGTTAACAATCTCAGCTACAAGTTAAAAAGATAGATACTTGACTTAGATTGATTACTTTAGTGTGACATGCTTCTCCTTTTTTGGTGATTGGAAACCCAATCACACCTGCATCATTACCTGATCAGTACTTAAGGACGGGCTTTCCTTCCATTCATTGCCAGATTGTTCCGCTTGCTTCAGTGGTTGGGCTCCAAAGTCTAAATGTTCACAATAATTTCCTGGTTGTGACTCACATTCTCGTCTCCTCTCCTATGAGGCTCTTGGTGTGCTCCTCCTTGGTTTGCTGGAACCCTGTCTCTTGGATTAACTTAAGTTTGGACTGGGAACTCTGTAATTTACCCTTCCAGCTTCACTGAAAGATTGCAAGCTGCCCGCTCCACTGAGTGAAAAATTTCATTTGAGCTGACTTTGCTATTTAACCCTGAGATTGTAAATAAACCCTTTGAACTGTTGTGAGTCTGAGTCTGCCGGGGGGTCTTTCTCTTGGTCTGTAATCATCACATAATGAAAAATTCTGTGGAATGAAATTCAGTCTCAGTGGATTTCACAGTAAATCTTAAATAACTTGAACTGTGAGCATTACTTTACTGTTAAATTTAAACACTAAAACTACAAACATCTTTACGTCTTTGGACTGAGCATCCACCCACACAGACGCAGGGAGGACATGCAACTCCACATAGCGGAATGTGTCAGGCCAGTGGATTCAAACCCAGGACCTTGTTGCTATGAAGCAATGATCTGTGCTGTCCAAAGACATTCATGGTTGGTCAGCTGGTGTTTCTAAACTGGTCATAGGTGTAAATGTCAGCATCTATCCGATGACCTCTTCACAGTGTACCGCTCCTCTCATCCTATGACAGCTGGGATAGGCTCCAGCCACATCTCCACCCTGAATTGGACAAGCAGAAGTGGATAGATGGATGGGTGGAATAAAAGGTTTGTGGCTTTTCCGTCCTGCTTCTTCTGAAGTTCAACAGTACAGAACAGAGACTGCACCTGACATCTGCTGAAGCAACACAACATTTAGGCTTTTGAGATTATAACCTTCACTTGGATCCTTTGAAATATTGAAAAATTCAGAAAGTCACTAATGGATTTCTACTGTGTGTGAAGAGTTTTGCACACTCTGAACACTGAATCCAGTCAGTGTTTGTAGAAATAACCCATCTGTTTTTATCATGAGAAACAACATCTGATTGGCTAAGCTTCTTAAAACTTGAATTTTGCAGCTGTTGTTGCATCTGTGTGAGACTTCAGCTGGCGCTCTGCTTGAGGTCAATGTGGTAATTTAAAATTCAGACATGATATAGCCAAAAGTTTTCCCTGAGCTGGTGCAACTTAGTCCTTACTTAGAGCTGGAGGCCATATTTGAAGTGAGTTGTATAGCTTCAGGAAATTTCTCTGATTTTAAAATCTCTCCTGGAAGTGCATTCATTACTTTCCGCAGGATATCTGGGATTCCTCACCATACATAAATAGTACTTTAATGCACCAGTGAAATCACAGCCAGGTACATTTACTCAAATCCAGTTTTTTGTAGTAAAATCTTTGCACTGGAAGAAGATCTATGTATTTGACAACTATACTGTACAGATGATTTAAAAAAATTACAAGCATGTGAAATATAAAGTATGTCTCATGTTAACGCTGGGGTTTTGTTGGGAACTTCATCCATTGTTGTTACTTGCCATGTTTGAAAAGTTACTATTAGCAGTTTGGCAAAAAAGTAAACCTTTTCTTAATAAATATCACTCTTTTATAAAAGAAAACAAAAACTATGAAAAAGTAAGAAAGATTCCTTATATGGGAACTTTTTCTGTGTCTCAAATTCCATACTTTGGCATTTACACTTCATATTATTGTGCATAATCTGCTCTGTCAATACAGCTCCATGAAGTGCAATTTAAGAATTTAGATGGTATATTTATAAAGATAAAAAAAAAAATTCACACCTACATCCCTGATAACTGGTAAATATTTATGAAAAGCAGCACCTAATGGCCTAAAGTGGAATTCCATATTTCGGGTATCGCATTTCTGTCAGTTTGAGCAGGTAAACAGAGTGAAGGGTTATGGTGATGCAAACTAAACAGACACCTCTGTGTGCAGTACAGGAGTGTCAGCAGAGTGCACCATAAAAATGATGACCACAAAAAAAAATTAAAGATAAAAAAACAGAGATAACGCAAACTTTTTTTCTTAACAACTATATTATTACTTTGGTCTTCTCCACAGCAGGAACTCAGCTAATCGGCCAACAAAAACACAAATACAAGCAAGAGAAGCACACAGACAAGTTATTCAACATCTTTGACACTGCCCCCTGGTGACAATACTCAGGTACAACACATAGATGATGGTCTGCTCTGCGTAGGACAAACGCAAATGCAAGTCAATAGACAGTCTTTATAGTTCAATAGACGGAAGTTTACAAACATTAGCATCCAAACTTAGAGAGGATTTTAAAAAGTGGAAAGATGACAATCAATCCTAGAACTCAGATATATTTTGTAACGTAGCTCCAAGGAACTAACCGTGGGCATTATACTGCAAAACTATATAATACTGATAAATGCAGCTGTGAGTGGACTGAAGCATCTTCTATAAGAATTGCCAGCTGGATGAATGCAAGGGTGTCAAGACTTTGTGACCTTCCTGAGGTAGCTATGCTTGAATTGTATTGGTTTTACACAGCTGGATTAAAATCAGTGCTGATGTCACCAATAATGTTACTTCTTTAGTTTCATTTGCCAGTCATGTGGCTCACCACAATTTGCAAAATACTTGGATCACCATTTTTTTATCCTTTAAATGTACAGTTGTTTCTCCAATGATCACATTTTCTACACCTACTTTAAAGTAAAAACAGGAAACGGTATTTTAGTGGCGTCTTATTTGTGCATATAACTACGCTACCAACAGTGGACTGTATTAAACTGATGCCATTGATTTTTGTGGAAACTTCCAGGAAATGCAAGGATGATTCATCTGTGATTAAAACCATGGACCAATCTAACCACAACCCAACAGCTCTGAGTTCCACGATGTCCATATACATTATATCCAGAATTTATCCAGATAGTAAAGACACTGTTTGGGTTAATTATCATCCAACAGATACATTCTGTACTTTTTTAGCTGTAGATGTTGGAATATATGAAGCAGAAGAAGAGCTGGAGAGACAGACTGACATCTTAACACTCGTCTCTAACAGGACAACTAGCCAAAATTATTCCTGCTATTACTCTGTTTTTATGGTCCGTCATCTGTCTGTGCAGAGCAGTTTTCCCTCTGTCCCTTTAAATTTGTATCTCAGCTCATCATTTCTCTCTCGCTCTCTCAGGGGAGCTTGATGCCCTGCATGACAACAGATGGAGCCCTGAGGCTTTGGGACCATGCACACACACATACAGAAAGAGAGAAAGATGGCAACAGTAGGACGCGGTTAGAGGCAAGCTGTGGTAAAAACTGATGTCAACATCAGTATGAATGGACACATACTCCATGATTACATGCATATATATAGATGAACAGGGGAACGCACACAAAACTAATTTTTAATGGAAGACTGCATTCAGTCGTTGCTGACACACATGCGTTCTGTCCCTCTCTCTCTCTCCCACTGACTTTCATCCAAATACAGGAAATATCTAACTCAATTTAAAACAGAAAGTCAAATCAAAGAGGAATTCACACAGAGGCTTTGCTCTCTTTGCACTCGTGTATTTACCACAGTTGACACTTGAGTTTGGATCTAATATGAGTTTCGAAACTTCAAAACAGTGAACTGGGAGGACATCTGGGGATTTCTGGACTACTGTTTGGCACAGTAACACAACAGCCCTCGGGTGACTCTCCATCCGTGTGAGAGTCTGACTGTTGTTCAGGATCACAGTGGCAGCACGCTAACCGACTGAAACATCTTTTCTCCATCAACTTCTATCCTGCACAACTAGGCATGATGGGAAATGTGGGTTTACTGTGGACTTCCAGCTGAGATTCACCAACAAAATTAGAGATAAAGCTATCAGCACTACATTCAGCTGTCATTCATACTCTCCACTGCTTTTGCCTGCACTTTCCTCATGCAACACTTGTTTAAGATAAGTTTTTAAAAATTCACAGTGTCTCAAACACAGATATGAGAGAACACTTCAGAAAAGAATCACTCTCGGGCCGGCTAAAATTCCAGTGTGGACATTGCTTAAATCTGAATCCCACCCATAATGCTCCTGGCCGGTACGGCAATCATAGTCAAGCCCCGCAAATGTTCCTCTAGGTGCACAAATCACCGTTTTAGAAATACTAGTCCTTATTAAAATTCATCAGCTAGACAAGTACGCACATAGCATACAGTCTCCATTGCATGATGTGTACTAATGGGAGTACTCAAATTAAGACACATTGTATGACTTTATCCCCACCGGATAATTATTTCTGTACATGGTATTCCATCAGACAATTACTTAACTTCCAAGTTAAATTACAATTTTTCTTACAAGATCTCTGGTGCATCTTTTACTGTCATCATGCTGCAGTCACTGCTAGCCCGGGGGTCTCATGCTCCACCTATAAACTGCATCTTCCTTGGTTCTGACAGGGGAGCCTTTGTTTCACGTCACTCCAAATTTATCTTTCCCTTTGTTAAATGTCCTCGCTCTATTGTTGAATCCCTGTGAAAGCCATATGCTTTCAATATACATTTACCCATGCAAGTGCCTTCAGGTGGACTTCAGTATCTGGAATTAACTTAATGCACATGCTACAATGCACATGATGCAGACTTATCTGCCTGTTTTGTTTTACATGCTACTCTTCATTACTCCTCATTACCTTCTACAGTTATTTTCAATTACATCGTTACTGTTATAGACAGTGTTGTTGTTAATGTATGTTTGGGGGCGTTGCACCCCGGAACCTTCAGAGGTTTTTCAGGGTTCTCCCCGCCGGAATGTTTTGTGTGGGACAGTTTCCTGTATGTGTTGCGACTAGCTGTGGTTGTTTTGAAAAGTGGTCAGTAAACGTCCTAAAATTGGCACTTGAGTTTCCGAGCATTTTTATCCTGGGGTTATAACACCTTTTTGGCGATGAGGATAAAAGCCGAACGCGGACAGTTTTGAGTTTTTGCTACGGATTTTGCCGTCGGACTACCACTTCGCATCTATGGCTACGATCGGATCGCTCACGGAGTTCGCCGAGGGAGACGGCGACTGGATTGAATATGTCGAGAGGGTGGAACACTTTTTCTTGGCAAACGACATTTCGGACGAAGGGAAAAAAAGGTCAGTTCTTCTCAGTGCGTGTGGAGCGAGGACCTATAAGTTGATACGTAACCTGACGACGCCTCGGAAACCCGGGGACTTCAGTTTCAAAGAACTGGTGACGTTGGTGCAAAATCATCACTGCCCGAAACCCTCCGTGATTGTTCAGCGGTTCAAATTCCACACTCATTCACGCAAGCCAGGAGTTTCGGTGGCTGCGTATGTGACGGAGCTGAGACAGCTATCGGAGCACTGTGAGTTTGGAGGCGTGCTTGATGACATGCTCCGCGACAGGTTGGTGTGTGGTATAAATGATGATGGCATGCAGCGTCGGTTGTTAGGGGAGCCCACACTGGACTTTAAGAAAGCTTTGGAAATTGCTCAGGCAATAGAAACGGCAGCTAATAACACTAAAGACATTCGGAAAGCTAACAACAATATGCACTCAACTGAGGTGCATCATGTATCTCAGAGTGTGAGGGGCAAACCGAGGGAGCTTTTGGAGTGTTACCGGTGTGGGGAAGCACACTTTGCCAAGGACTGTGTTTTCAAAGACAGTACCTGCCATAATTGCAAGAAAAAGGGGCACTTAGCCAAGAAATGCAGGGGCACTAAGGAGAAATCAAAGAAGGAATGGAAGACAAAACACAAACTAAACACACATCACCTGCAGAGCATGGCGCCTGAGGAGGATGAGTGTGTTTTCAACATGTTTAATCTGGTTGGCTTTAATAAGTGCCATGCGGAGCCCATCTATGCCACTATCCAGGTAAATGGGAAGGAGCTACAAATGGAGGTGGATACAGGGGCCTCAGCTTCCGTGATCAGCCAAGCCACCTACCACAGCTTGTGGCACTCGGGCGGGGCACCAGCTCTCCAAGCGACTGAGATAAGCCTGAGACAGTACATGGGTGAATGCATTCCCCTGCTTGGTGCCATAGAGGTGCATGCAGCATATCAGGGTCAAGAAGCTGCAGCAACAGTACTGGTGGTGAAAGGGGAGAGGCCTAGTCTGCTGGGTTGTGACCTTCTGCAGAAAATCCGCCTGAACTGGAGGGAAATCAGGTATGTAACTGTAATAGCAGAATTACTGGGAAGGTATGCAGATGTGTTCAAGAATGAATTGGGCACTCTCCGGGGCACCACTGTGAAGCTGTGTGTGGATCCTTTTGTCCAGCCACGCACTGTACCATACGCCATGAAGGCCAAGGTGGAAGCGGAGTTGGAGAGACTACAACAGATAGGGGTCATTGAGCCAATAGAGTTCTCGGACCGGGCAGCCCCGATTGTACCAGTGTTGAAGGAGGATGGAGGGGTGCGTATATGCGGTGATTACAAACTGACAGTAAACCAAGCCTCTCAGCTCGACGCCTACCCTCTGCCTCGAGTGGATGACCTGTTTGCCACACTGGCAGGTGGTCAGACATTCACAAAGTTGGATATGAGTCATGCTTACCAGCAGTTGCTGCTGGATGAGGAATCAAAAAAATATGTGACAATAAACACACACAAGGGGCTGTTCAAGTACAACTGGCTGGTGTTTGGCGTTGCATCCAGTCCGGCTATCTTTCAGCGCACCATGGACAATCTTCTGCAAAACATTCCTGGTGTTGCTGTGTACTTGGATGACATTTTAGTTACAGGTAAAACAGAAGAGGAGCATCTGCGTAACCTTGAGCAGGTGTTGAAGAAGCTCTCAGAAGCAGGGTTGCGTTTGAAGCGCAGTAAGTGTGTTTTCCAAGCCCCTAGCGTGACATACCTGGGTCATCGCATCTCTGCTCAGGGCCTGTCCCCGCTGGAAGAGAAAGTGAGGGCAGTAAAGGAAGCCTCGAGTCCAAAGAATGTAGCTGAACTAAGATCATTCTTGGGATTAGTGAACTATTATGGGAAGTTTTTGCCTGACTTCTCCAGCATGCTTGCTCCCCTGTATGGGCTACTCCACAAAGACAGTCAGTGGAGGTGGTCCCAAGCACAGGAGAAGGCCTTCAGACGGGTAAAAGAACTGTTACAATCGACACCGCTCCTGGTGCATTTTGATCCGGAGAAGGAGGTGGTCCTGTCCTGCGATGCCTCCCCGTATGGCATAGGAGCTGTTCTTTCACATCGCATGGAAGAGGGGGAAGAGAAACTGGTCGGATATGCGTCACGCACGCTCACAGCAGCAGAAAAGGGCTATTCACAGCTTGAGAAGGAAGGCTTAGCAATAGTTTTTGCTGTAAAACGATTTTAACAGTACCTGTATGGCCGCCCATTTACTGTTGTTACAGACCATAAGCCCCTCCTGAGTCTCTTTAGTGAAACAAAAGGCATCCCACCCATGGCTTCAGCGCTGGGCATTAACACTGTCGGCATACCAGTATCGCATTGTTTATAAGGCGGGACCTGAGAATGCGAATGCAGATGCTTTCAGCCGCCTCCCCCTCCCAGAGGTCCCCGACCAGTCGAATATGCCCCCAGAAACTGTGTTTTTGCTGGACAGGCTGGCGAACTCTCCGGTCTGTGCTAAAAACATCAAAGCATGGACTGAATGGGATCCAGAGTTATCTCAGGTTAAACAGTGGCTGCTGCAGGGCTGGCCAGCAACAGTGGAGCAGGATCAGCTCAAACCGTATGCCAAGCGTCAGCAGGAGCTCAGTGTTCAAGATGGCTGCATCCTGTGGGGTTCCCGAGTCATTGTTCCGCCTCCAGGTCGGTCACAGATCATTGAAGTGTTGCATGAGGCTCATCCAGGGATTTCTCGAATGGAAAGTCTGGCAAGGTCATTCGTGTGGTGGCCGGGAATGGACAGTGCCTTGGAAGACAAGGTAAAAGCCTGTTCTCAATGTCAGTCAAACCAAAAAATGCCACCACCTGCCCCACTCCACCCATGGGAGTGGCCTGGCCGTCCATGGTCCAGGCTTCATCTAGATTTTGCGGGACCCCGGGCCACATGTTCCTGGTGTTGGTGGATGCGCATTCAAAATGGCTGGATGCCCACATAACGCCAACCATCACAGCCCCAGTCATCACAGACACACTCCAGAGAATCTTTGCAACACATGGATTACCTGAGGCAGTGGTCACGGACAATGGGCCCACGTTCACAAGTGGGGTTTTCCAAGAATTTATGGAGAGAAATGGGATCTGACATATCCGCACCACACCCTACCACCCTGCCTCCAATGGCTTAGCGGAGCGCGCCGTGGAGACACTGAAAGACGGTCTGAAAAAAATGCCAGGTCTTTCAATAGAAAAGAGGCTCTGCCGTTTCCTGTTTCAGTATTGCATCACGCCTCATACCACCACAGGCTTGTCCCCAGCGGAGTTGCTGATGGGGAGGAAGCCCAGATCTCATCTGGATCTTCTTCGCCCAGATGTGGGAGCCAGAGTCACCCAGTCACAAAGTGGGCAGAAGGTGAGACATGATCTACATGCCAGAGGCTGTGTTTTCAAGCAGGGAGACTATGTGTATATCAAAAACTTTACAGGTGGTTCACAGTGGCTGCCTGGCGTCATTCACCACAGTTCGGGACCAGTATCTTTTGTGGTGGAGTTGCTGGATGGCAGACGAGTTCGCAGGCACAAGGATCATGTGAGAGCCCGCACGGACGGAGCTGGGAAGAGGGCTCAGAGTGGTTTGCACGCACATGGTGGAAACAGGGCTGTGGACATTGTGGGGCCTCAGATTGTTTCACCCGAAGGGGAAGTCGTGTCAGCAGCCCCTGAGATCGGGATTGGTTCTTCAGTATCACCAGAAGGGCTGGTGGAGCAATCTAAGTCACCTGAGCCGAACCCGGCCACAGGAGCTCAGCAGGCTCCTAGCCTGGAGAACCCAGCAGCAGGACTGAGAAGGTCAAAGAGGGAGCACAAGCCCCCTGATAGACTGAATTGTTAAAATAATGTGGTGTTGAATTCTCCCTCTCTTTCCGTACTTATGCATAATTGCTATGTTGTGGGTTTTTGCTTAAGGGGAGGGAAGTGTTATAGACAGTGTTGTTGTTAATGTATGTTTGGGGGCGTTGCACCCCAGAACCTTCAGAGGTTTGTCAGGGTTCTCCCTGCCGGAATGTTTTGTGTGGGACAGTTTCCTGTATGTGTTGCGACTAGCTGTGGTTGTTTTGAAAAGTGGTCAGTAAACGTCCTAAAATTGGCACTTGAGTTTCCGAGCATTTTTATCCTGGGGTTATAACAGTTACTGTCATATGAAAACCTCATTTCTGTTACATTATATAAAAGATAAGACAGATTCAGGAGGCCAATAAAATCCGTTCCTCACAACCTGACATCAAAGAGGTTCAAGCTTTTAACCTGACACTTTTGTGCAGCCAGGTCTGGACCACAGGATGTGACATCACCTTTAACTCAGCATGGGGCAGCTTGTTAATGCTGCTAATGCTGCTAATATCACTGTAAAGGTCAGGGAGGGTGGAATTAAATGTCAGGCCTAATCTGAGGCGATGAAAACAAACAGGAAGCTTTGACTGAAAGTGAATTTCTAATGTGATGGATGAATGTAGACAGCAAGAAAGTGTCTGACATATACAATATGGAGCCTCAGTGATCACATTAGCTTGTTTGGGTGAAGAGAGGAAAAAAGAAATGTACCGCTGTAACACAGCTAATTGATTCTGGCAGGTCAGAAGAATAAAACACAAACAATTATAAAGACACGAGAAGAAAAGAAGAAGGAGGATGAGATGAAATTTGACTGTTCTGAGAGGATTCATTGATCTGGGCAGGAAGAAGCATACATAGCATAGCTACATAGCAAAATAGCTGCGCATATATACTGCTGCATACTGCTGCAGAAAGGCTGAAGGTTTTATAGGAGGAAAGCCCAGGAAGCACAGATGAAAAAGGCTCATACTGCTATAAAGTTTCAACTGACTGATTCAGTCAGCTCATTTTTCTGGTAAAGCAGAGGAAGAAATACTAACTAGCATTAAAATGCCAAGCAAAAATATTCAAATGTGTTGACATGACACTTGAAACACTTTAAAGTGGCATGCTTTGATTAAAAACAAGCTTCCAAGTCAATTATGCAAAGCATGACAGCTGTCCTCACTCTGAAGAAGAGAACTTTATTTTGGTATAAGCTTAGAATTACTTTGACTTTAGGAGTTGTTTTTTGGATTCGTTTTTAAAATGACTGGTGAGTGAAAGCACAGTACAGTGGTGAGCACTCACACATTGTTTGCTGTATACCACACCACACCTTATGTGGGTATAGGTCCTTCGACAAGCGCCACTGTCTAACCTTTATATTAGTTACTTCCTGTTCTACTTTGGTACTCATTTCTCCCTTATACTTTTATTCAGTTTTACAGTGTGAGCATAAAGAGTGCAGACAGGAAGACACAGACAGGACGTTGAGAAGAAGGTCAGTCAGTAACATAACAGCAAAGTAAAATCAAGCACAACATGAACCATAAATCAAACCATATTGTCAAAATAAAGATCAAAGCTTCATGTCATCCTCTAACTGAACATTTTATTTATCAAAGCCCATTGAAACATCAATCCATCTTGAAGGAAAAGCCCTCAGGAGAGAGTTTGATAGTATGTTTAGTCAGATAATATCACTACAGACTAGTGATGGTGGACATATCTATATCATTAGTTCCTTGCACTTAAAGTAAACTGTCTTTGCAATTTAGTGGATTTTGATTGGACTGTTTTTTTATTCACACAGACATAAAGTCTTAATTTTAATATGACGGTGGACCGTTTATAGCAGCAGGGTTTGACAGCCCTCAGGCAGGTGTGTCTGAG
Source organism: Oreochromis aureus (assembly GCF_013358895.1). Taxonomy (NCBI): domain Eukaryota; kingdom Metazoa; phylum Chordata; class Actinopteri; order Cichliformes; family Cichlidae; genus Oreochromis; species Oreochromis aureus. The sequence goes on along the minus strand of NC_052958.1, from coordinate 21,268,500 downwards.
GGTTGGAAACACAGGTAACTGAAGTGACACCATCATATGTGAGGCAGCCGTGTCAGAAAGGGTATCAAGAGAAAGAAGTCAATTTCATAGCCAGAAGTTTGTCTGACCAAGTGACTATAAATAAAAATGACTTTCCAGTTAATTCTAGCAAGCACACCTATATTTAATTCCAAGTGTTTATAATTAAAGTATTATGTTATTATTTATTATTTTTACCAAGACTATAGACAATGCAGAGGCATTCGTGAGCACCACAGTGTTTCCTGGCAGTGATTAGTACAATATGGTCTCTGTTACCCTTCAGTCGACACATCTTTTTGTAATTTAAAAAACTGAATTATGACAGAAAATCTCAAATGCAGCACAGCACCACTGGCTCCCACCACTTTCTTATGAAAAAGTTAAAAATATTTTAAAGACAAACCCTGGCTCTCATCTGGAGCTCGCCTCACTTAATCCATAATGTCTGAGTAAAATTTAAATCAGATTTAGAGCAATTTCCTTCTGAATGCAAATTGCAGAATTCTGCTGTGCCCACAGATAAGACATCTTATACACCACTGGAAAGCCTCCAGACCTTTTCTGAATGCTGGGCTGTATACTGAGGAGTTCTTTTATGCAAAACACACTGGACTGGAGGTCACATATTTGGCTGCCATCTCGCTGTATGTCTCTGCTTCAATCTACCACTATCTGCATCTGGAACAAACTCATGGTTATTCAGTCTGCACTTGAGATACAACACTTCATTTGCAACCCATGGACAATCTTTGGAGCAATATCCCTTTTCAAAACTTGCACGTAATACCAAATTCTAAGATTTTCTGGACATTTCTAGCTACTAGTTCTTCTTTTCATTACTTTTGATCATTTCGTTTAATTTTACGACCTCACAAATAAAAAACAACAACAACAAAAAAAAAATAGACAAAGTGGCAGTGAGGAATCTAAAATTCAAACATATAGATTTCTTTGATTTATTGCCCATCTGAGCTGACTCTTCATCTCCTTTCAGCCTTTGAAAAATGGCTTGACAACACTTTCATTTTCATCTTTTAATAACATGAGCTGTCACACATATGTCTTCAGCTTTTGCCGCCACCTCCACGTTTACAGTTCTTCAACTAAAGGTTCAATTTGAATTCCATTAAGTTCCTCATATCCAGCAATTATGACCACAGTAGGCGTTAAAATGGGCGGGAACGACCTGGAATGATGTTCCAACACCTTCAATTAATGCACAATTAAATCTGATAGGCAGATTAATGCATGATACTGCCAAGCCAGTTAATTTTTCATGTGTTGAAGCCTGGCATTACCTCCAGTTGCTCGCATGGTAAGAGGTGCACTAAATTATTTTAAAAGGCAAGGACAGCCCAACAAGTATCGTTTTGTAGTTTTAGATTTTTTTCTATTTGATTTAAACATAATGTGTTGCTTTATATTTAGCAAACATCTCAAAAGCTGAGGTATAATAATTTTGTGTGATGAAAAGTTTGATGAATAGGCAGGTTTAGTAGTGTTCATTGCAGACTAAACTGGTTAGTTTACAGTATTGTGGTAAGGACTGCAGTAATGCACTACGCTGGACTGGTGCAGAGCAAGCTGTGGTGTTCATGGTCAGTGTTAAGCTACATTAAAGGGTAGCAGACATCAAGTGGGGGTATTTTATCTTAAATGCAGGAGTGGGACCACACCCACATCCTCGCCCCTTCTGCTCTTCAGTCTATATTTGCCCCTTCACTAATACCTGCTTTTCATGCCCCATTTACTCACAGAATTCAACCTCTAAAAAGTTTTACACACAGGATGCATAAAGTTTTTGTGACTATTTTGTGCATTAAAAATGCAACTGTTTACACTGACCTGTAGTTTGTGCTCTAGTACTGAATATACAATGACATAGAAATAATTAAATAATACTTCTTTACCTCCGATACACAGCTAGGAACTGCTCTGGATTAATCGTCTCTCTGAAATTATCTGTTTGCCTCCCCAGATGTGGTCCCAACTGCCAATACAGCTTCAACTCTGGGCTCAAACCATGAAATACTCCGTGCTGGTGTCTTCTCTGAGTGAAACCAGAATCTCAGTTTCTCAGTCTCAGGTTACAAAAACGTGACATGTATGCGTGTATACGTTAAAAAATTCCTGAACTTTGTGTTGTTTTTTTCCCCCTAACAATTCCAGTGTGTAAAAGTCTTTATACTAAGTTTATGCTGTATAGAAATCCCGATAGCTTCTGTAATGTCTGGTTATATCTTTTTATATTTGACTAGCTAACAAACACAGGGCAGCTAATCAGAGCTACTCTCAGTCTTAGGATGCCACTTCAACCCCTGAGTAATTTATACAGAAAAACTACAAAACGTTGACTTTTAAGTGACTCAAAAAAAACTCCAAGAAGAAGACTGTTACCACTTCAGCTTCTTCCAACTTTAGCTTTATCTTCACTTCCATTATGTGCTGATTTCCCATCAGCTGATAAAAGTTTTTTTACCACCTCGTTCAAAACCTCAGGTTCAGCTTCAGTTACATTAAGTTCTACTCATTTAGCTGTTAGCAATCTATACACGGAGGACCAAACAGTGTTAATCTATTCAAATAAATTAATACAAATAATTGTCAAGCAAGCTGATAGAAGTCCTTTCACTGCCACTTACAGCTTACATTTTAAACACCATAGTTTAGTTTCATGTCTGAGCTGCAGTGCACCAAGGTCAGCTGTCACTACCATACAAATCCATTCAGAAGCTTCAAAGAATTAACTATAGGGCATTTAAACTATTTTATGTCTGCAGTGAGGCAATCACATTTCTTTTACTGTAATTCAACCAGTTATATAACAAGAGTCTAAAAATATAAAGGATGAAGGGACAAAGTTGGCATTGAACTTCAGTACTTTGAAACCTTACTCTGATGCATGTAAAGACAAACCCTTTTCTCCTTTAATAAAAATACACTCTGACTGTGCTTAATGTCTACAACTGCCATGAACTGACTGAGGTTCAATTCCCAGACGTATTCTCTTTGTAGCCCCCAACACGCAAAAGGAAAAGGAGGACGGTGTGCTTTCTTTGCCCCATATGAGTAAAAATTGATGAGCCTAACAGTAATTGTACAAAGGACAAAGAGTTGGCTGACTTCCCTAAAATGAGACACCCAGGAAGTGGAAGCTGTTTTTCCTTTCCTAATTTGGATCGGCAGGGGGATGGTAAGTAAACAGTGTGGTTTTTATTTAATGAAAGCTGACAGGAAATCAGACTTCAGGGAAACAAAGTATTTCATCCCAACTTTACTTCATCTCCACACAGTCAGAGAGCTGCAGTGCACACTGAGCAGATTCTGGCAAGACAATGAAGGAGACGAGCCCACATAACGTCAGAGGAAGGACAGCACGTCAGCAGCCTTACCTAGTTTAGGCAGAGAGTACTGGACTTTGAAGTAGTCCTGATAAAATCCGAGGAGCCTCTTGGTAATGTGGAGGGCGTAGTCCCCTGCTCCGCTCAAAATGGCATCCGGCCGGGCATAGAGACGGATCTGAAGACAAAGATACGGAGGAAGAAATGGAATTAAGCTGATTTTAATAGAGATGGATCTAAAAACAGATACAGAGAAAGGAAATTGGAATTAGTGTATGCTCAGCTCTACAGAGAACAAAATGAAATTAAGCCACTTTTTTCACATCTATACGGAAAAGGAAATTAAATTTGGCAGATACAAACAGGAGAAGGCTGCGTGTATATTAAACCCTTCAGGGGAAATAATACAATCAGAGAGAGTTTAAGTTTATATCTGCAGAGAGGAAAAATTACATTTGAGAGATGTTTTCTTCAAAATTTGCAAAGAAACAAATGGAATCAGGTCCGTGTTAGGTGGGTCACATCTACAGACAGAATAAGTGAATTGGGTCGACTTCATATTCTGCTCTCCAGACAGAACAATGGAGTCTGGTTGATTTGGTTCAAATATAAAACAAGAAAAAATTGATTTACAGCTGTGAGCAAGAATATCGACTTTAGATGGAGGAAAAAAAAATACAAGAATGTTAAATGTTCTGCTTCAGGTGGATTCCAATATTTCACACAGTCTAATGACCAGTGTGGGCTCATTATTGGACAGGGGTTGGAGCTGCTGCATCATTTATTTATAAAGGACAGTTCACCCCAAATCAAATTTACATATTTTTCTTTGGACATGTAGCAATATGTATCCATTCAGACTGCTTTGCTGTGAGTTGCCTGGTTGTGGTGATACCTGCTGTAGAGCTGTCAGCACTGTTGAATCTAATCGAACTGAAGAGCTCTCACTTTTGGGGAGCTCAAAGCACCAAAAATACACAATTCTTCTTGCGTTCATATTCACTTACAGTACTGTGCAACAGTCTCAAGACCCCGCCCCCCCATTTCTTTATGTTTTGTGTCCAAGGAGCCAGACATTTTGCAACTTTTAAAGTGCTCCTGAGTAAGAGTTCTGCAGGCTTTCTGGATGTCTTTTTTTTTTTTGACATTGTTATAGGAAAGCATTCAGGCATTAAAAAAAGGAATGAACCAGTGTTGTGTCTGCACTTAACAGAAAATTGATCAAAGATCAAATTTTAAGTTGTACATGCACTTTGTTATTAATTGCCTGTCACATAAACAAAAAAACATAAAAAATATCCCCATTTCTTTAGCTGAATTGATGACAAATGCCAAAGATTACACAGTTTGAGTGGAGTAAAATAGTAATTTTGTACCAGCAAAGTAATCCCCACTGGGAAGCCTGAATGGGCTATTAGCCAAAAAATTCCTATTCCTCGGTGCACAATTGGGAAAACTGGACAAGTGGAGAACAAAAGCTAAAACCTCTTTGCTAGGAAAAATTCAGACTCGACATGGGACCCCAGAGAGGCATCTGGACTTGAACCATGGCCACACTAGAACTGAACTTAAGATGAAGGTCAGCAGGTCTTAGCTGGTGGTCAAAACTAATAGAATTATAAATGAAAAGTTTCATCAGACATGGATCCACCATACAATACCAACAGTGGCATTTTTCAGCACCACTACCAACAGCAACAATACAAAAAGCCCTTCTGTCACACGGCAGTTCTGTGCCTATCAGCAGGCTCTGGTGGTTCAGTGGTCAGGGTGCTGACCTCACTAAAAGAGCTCCAGGATGACATGCTGACAAAGTGTGTGTGTGAGACACTCCAACTCATCACTGTTCCTGGGATTAAAATGATCATCTGCTGTTTCGAAAGTGATTCTATTATTTGGTGAAGATGACAATTTGTACTTGAGAAGAGGTTCTTTTTTTGTGCCTCACAGCTCCTGACAAGCTGTGGGTAAAAGCAAAATCACAACTTTTTCACTGCAGAGCTGTGACAGCAGCTTCACTTCAGTCTTTATTTTTACCCCCTTTCACATTGCACACCTTCGCCAAGATACACAATTCCAAAACACAGTGTAACATATTGAGTGACTTCTAATGAAATACATTTTAATTCATGCAGTATGGACTCAACCACTTGTACGCTCATCTGTACACAAATCCAAAGTGGGCCATGGGGCATTACGAGATCCAGGTTGAAGTGCCGAGTTTCTCAGTGCTTTGGCTTCACTCATATAAGTATTACTTGCCCTTATACATCAATCAGCATAACATTATGACCACCTGCCTAATATTGTTGGTCCCCCCTTTGCTGCCAAAACAGCTCTGACCAATCGAGGCATGGACTCCACTAGATTGCTGAAGATGTGCTGTGGTATATGCACCAATATGTTAGCAACAGATCCTTTAAGACAGGGGTCCCCAATCCCAGTCCACGAGGGCCGGTGTCCCTGCAGGTTTTAGATGTGTCCTTGATCCATCACAGCTGATTTAAATGGATAAATTACCTTCTCAACATGTCTTGAAGTTCTCCAGAAGCCTGGTAATGAACTAATCATGTGATTCAGGTGTGTGGACCCAGGGTGAGATCTAAAACCTGCAGGGACACCGGCCCTCGTGGACTGGGATTGGGGACCCCTGCTTTAAGACCTATAAGTTGCAAGATGGGGCCTTCATAGATCAGACGTGTTGGTCCAGCACATCCCAAATGCTAGACTGGACTGAGACCTGGGGAATTTGGAGGCTCATGATTGTGCTCCTCGAACCATTCCTGAACCATCTTTGCTTTGTGGCAGGGCGCATTATCCTGCCAAAATCAGGGAGTACTGTTTCTATCAAAGGGTGTGCATGGTCTTCAACAATGCTTAGGTAGTACATGTCAAAGTAACATCCACATGGATGGCACAACTCAAGTTTTCGTAGCAGAAGACTGCTCAAAGAATCACACTGCCTCTGCCAGCTTGCCTTCTCTTGTCTTCTCTTCTGACACTTTTCTATCAGAACAAGCATTACATTTTTCAACAGTTTGAACTACAGCAAGTCATCTGTCGGGTCAAACCACACAGGCCAGTCTTCACTCCCCCACATGCATCAGTGAGCCTTGGCTACTATGACTCTGTTGCTGGTTCACCACTGATCCTTCCTTGGACTGCTTGGCAGATGCTGACCCTTGCAGACTGGGAACACTCCACAAGAGCTGTAGACTTGCTCAAATCCTTACACTTGCCTACATTTACTGCATTTAACACTTCTTCTAACATAAAATGCTTATTTGCTCTCTAATATATCCCACCCAGGAACATGATGAAGAGAGGATCCGTGTTAACCTGCCAGTGGTCATTGCAATGTTATGCCTGATTAAGTTCAAGTTTAATGTCAAAGTTAATGTCAGCAGTTTGACATGATCCTAAATTTTAAGGTCGACGATAGATAAAAATTCTGGCTTTATCCTGAAGAAAATCAATATTTGAATCCATTTTTTACTGCAATTGATTCAAAAGTTCTTGATTACTTTTAAACTACAACCATATCCAAGCCACAACTGTGAACCTCGTGGTGGTGCCACCAGAAACATTGGTGTGCAATCCTCCCACCAGTACAGTATCTTAAATGTTTAGTCTTTTAAAAAGACTAGGCTAAACGTCATAATCAAATCATCTGACAGACCATCCTACAGGCTACCAGCCTCCGTGAAGCCAACCAGAAGAAGGATAAGGGGTTTCAAATAATGGTGCATTGTGGTTTTTAGTATTTCAGCCACCATCAAACAGAAGTTCAGGTGCACTGCAGAAGTTCAGTGTGATTATTTACACACATTACCAATCACACTGACCAACACATTAGGAGTTTGTGTCCGACTGTGAAGGAAAAATAAAAACAGATTTTGCTCTTTTTTTAATCTGACTTTGATGCCAACTTAGTGTTTGTTAGTGTGCTGTCAGTCTGCTGCCCTCTTGTGATTCTGAAGCTCAGTCAAAAATGTTTCACTTCAATGACTCCCAACGGACTCTTTAAACTAAAGTGATTCTTTCAAGCTCACAGACAGACAGACATCTGCTCCATCTGAGTCAATTTTCATTAAAAAAAAGCAATTTGGCAGGTCTGCAAAAGAAAATTAGCTTCTGCTGCTGCTTTATTCAGCAGGCATCCGGTGTTTGAGGTCAGCTGGTCTAATCTCCTGGTGCAGCTTTCATAGAGAAACAGCAAAGCTCTGTTAGCAGCAGCCACCATCACTTTATTACACAAAACACTGAATTATGAGGCTCAGTCTCATCAGTGGTGAGTCTAAAATCTGTTTCTGTCTGTGAGAGGTGCAGGTGGAGAAATCTCTGTGTGCAAGAGACAAGGCTGAAAATGTGTGGTCCCTCGGGCGACACTGCATTAAAAACAGAGATGATTCTGTCATGGAAATCAGTGCATGGGCTCAGGAGCACTTCCAGAAATCACTGTCTGTCAACACAACTCACCGTCCCATGCACTGACGCAGGTTAAAGCTCCATCATGCAAAGACGATTCTGTCTCTTTAAGGTTCCTTTCCCTCCGAATGAACCCACTGATCTAACTGAACCATCTAGGCAATAAAATACATGACAACTCCTTAAACTCTACATGTTCATTTCTGACTCACAGACCATTCTTGACACAGTTAGCAACAAGCATATCGGGCATATTCAAACAGCCTACAGCCCACAAAGCCAACAAAGCCACGCAGTGCCCTTTTTCTCATATTCAAAACCAAACAGAGATCTGAAGCAGACGGCACTTTCCACTGCAGGAAATGAACCTTTGTTCTGCTTTTGGTGTACTAGACTAATTTTCAGTTTGATAAATGCAACATCAAATTGCACTGTGTCTGAAAGAAAGACGACAAAGTCAGGACTGGGCTTCAAACCAACCAACAACCAACTTTATGACTGCCACAGAGATAACGCTGCTTCTCTGCCAGCAGACTTCAGATCAGTTACTTTTGTCGAGTTCTGCAGTTACCTTGTGAACTTTGCTGATGGTATCACGTCTTGGTATCACTCCATGAATAGCCGCTTCAGTCACATTCTCTACAAATACTTGATGGATTTGTTGATTGATGCAAAACATCATTTATTAACCACAGTGTAGGACAAACAAAGAAAGAAATTGCCTTAAAAGCTTTTCAACGAGAATTAACAACTACTGTAACTTATGGATTAACCTTCAGCACAGACTGTAATGTTGACATGGGACATCAGTACCTTAAACTCGTCTCTTACAGTCTGCGATTACAAAGAAGCACCTTGGTAAGATATTTTAGCCTTTTTATTTATGTAACTTACATTTTCTTGATTTCCATCCTCATGTCAAAAACACATGAAAAGACTTCACAGAATTATAAAATTTAAATTTTTGAGAGAAAAAAAACATCCATAGATCGACAGTTCTAACAAAAAAAGAAACCACACTCACAAAATCCATATGTCATTGTAGATAATCCTCACATGTCTCCATAATGAGACTGTGATGATGCCTTCAGGAGTGCGCTATAAATCTCCAGCTTGTAAAGCAAAGAGAGAAAAGCTGGGCATCACTCCTGAGAGAAACAAACTGTTAAATAATGTCTTTAAGATGATGGGAGGTGCTCTGACCTCAGACGGCTCTGTTCAAGTATGTAAAATGTTATTCTTCTTAACGTGTAAAGCTTTATGAGCTGATGAAGCCACAGAGGGAGCACGGTGGGTAGAGTTTAATGTGTTTCATGAAGCTTAGCAGCGAAACACTGACACAATCACATGTCTGTGGTGTTGCTGTTTCTGGTTTCAGGACTTTTCAGGTGGACAGATGCAATAATGTGATCATAACATGTGAGGAATTAATTAGTTTCAAGTTAAAAGTGGTGAGAAGTAACATTTCTGTGGCCTGAATACTGAACTGTATTAACTACATTATCTCACTTGGAGCTTTTCTCACCATTTTCTGACTTTGACCAACTGAAGCTGACTGAAACACTACAGAAACCTGCCAGAGAGACACGAAAAGAATGAAACGTGCCCTTAAAACAAGCTGCCAGCTCTCCTCTCTGTGTTTGTGTGATGGATGGAGCAGTTAATCAGACTGATCCTCCAGACTAATTATACACAAACAATGTCAGCTGACAGATAGGGGTTACCATAGCGACGGGCAGCAGTGATCTCACTGATCAATACACGTGAATCAGCGTGTGTGAATGAAAATAAAGGACAAATTAAATGTGTGTGTGTGTGCTGAATGGTTTCACTGTCAGGGAGAAACCAGCTCACTGTCAGATGAAGGACAATAAAGACTGGCTATCAAATACAGCACACACACACACACACACACACACACACACACACACACAGCAGCAGTGGCAGGTAGATGTACATATAAGATAAAAAACACATGTTATTTTCCCCATGAAGACACACAAACTCAGTATGATGTAATACTGCTGTATCACTGCTGGCTTATCACTCACACACACACACACACACACACACACACACACACACACACACACACACACACACACACTGTCCCAGTACCTCCGCTGCCTCTCCTCTCTGAGCTTCACTTCCACTCTAATAAATTCTGTTTTCAGAAAGCTGTGAAAATACGTTGAAACCTGTTCAGTGGTAACGCTGCAGATCTGCTGCTACGTGGAGTCACAGTGTTTGTGTCGCACACGAGCTGCTGTAAACCTGCACAAATACCAACAAAGGCAGGTCAAAAAACGTGTTAAGCTGCCTTCTACCAAAACTACACGCACATTTTCCAGGCAAAGTCGTACACAAAGCTGCAAATATTTTTTCACATGTTTGGTTCAACGCGTTGGCCTAAAATTAATAATCAACATCCACTCAATGAACATTAGTTCATTCCGAGCAGGAACATCCAAGATTCAAAAATAAAGCCAATGCAGATGAGCCATAAACTGCAGTTCCTCCAGTTGCCACTGGAGGCTGCTCCAAAAGTGAGTCAGGTGGCTACTTTAGATTTAGGAGGAGAATGAGGATAGTTGTAACTGCATCACTTCCTCACACTGCCAAACTGTGTGAGGAAAAGTAAGTGGACTGATCAATCCAAATATCGATAGCATCGACACCAACGCTGGTATTGGTCTTGGACTGACACCAGGACAATAGGATCGATAATTTGTTTCTATCCTCCCAGTTCAGTTTGTAGCCCACTGAAAATATTTTGATCAGTACTGATGAATTCAGAATTATGTTACCTTTATTTTTTAAAGAGTAGTGCCTTAGGTAAAATGTAAGACACATTATCTTAGCTAATTTCAAATGACCATGCTGCTGCAGCTATCCAAATTATAGCTGACGGGGTGCAGATGGTTGTAACACCTTTTAAAAAGTGCTGAAACTATCCCCATGATGGCAGCTAAATACATTTTCCCTGTCCTACTCTCTTTTTTCCAGGGTGCCGAGGCGGTGGGTGAGAAAAACATTACCACTGTGAGGGCTAAATAAACCAAATGATACTGAGCTTCTTTTAGCCTCGTGCAGCTGAGGTGATTAAAAAGACAGAGGTGAGGAAGACACTGACGTGTTGGTCATTGCACAACAATAATAATTAAGATGTACATTTTGTGGAAGGAGGTTAAATTCCTTGTGATTGACATGAGTTTATTAATTCAGGGATGTTGCTGAACAGGTTAAAGAGATTGCTACTTGTGGAGGACATCTTAAAATTCTAGCTCAGAAATATTTTGTTATATATTAGTTGTAAATGCTGAAACAACAACATCCTTGGTCTCACCAGGTTCATCAGCACAGCTGGAGCCATTTGCTGCCATCAGTGTCTCACTTCTCTTAACCAAACTGAACTCATGTCCGTGCTTATAGTGTTTGAACCTTTTGGAAGATTTTAATGAAATTATCTTTTTTGCAGTTAATTGTACTCACAGAGTCTCTAAAAAGTCTGTTCCCATAGTGCTAAGTGAACATCGAGTATTTAATTTGCATGTTATTTAGCACCAATTAGCAGATATGTGCGTCTGTGTGATCTGCTTAGAATTTATGAATGCAGCTTGCTAAACAACTGTTAACTAAGCATGCCACTCTCCCATGTAGAAATGCTGACTTCTGGCTCCAGTGCCAATACAACACAGTGACTACATCCAGCTTTCATACATACAATGCAGTCCAGTATTATTAGCCAAATAAGTGGTTTGTTTCGGCCACCACATCATGGACATGAAGTCTGGACCTATCTATTGGATTACATCAAATGAAATTGTGCTAAGTTATCTCTGGAAGACTGTTATGACCCGGCTCTGATAGCGGACAGAGGAGGAAACATAAACGATACCCGCGCGAGGGAGATCAGTTTAGAAAAAGGTTTATTACAAGAGAACTCAGGACTTACAAGAAAACCTATAGCGCTGATTACTACAAACCAAACAACCAACACAAAACAACTAGCTCACGTAAGGCTTAACCAGCAGAAATTAAAACTGGCCTCATGGGCTTGTCACATTTGAATTTGCATGGAGGAAGGCTGGCACGGGTTCCCAGCCAGCCAATTGTCTGTGGGTGTTGTCATGCTTGAATTTGCTTGAAGGAAGGCCGGCTCACTTCTTAAAAGGCCAGGGGCCGTAACAAAGACTATAACCAGGGGTGCACATAAGTGGTCCGCAGGTGCGCATGCGCTGTCAAAATAAAAAACGCGCACCAGAGGAGGACAGACATTTGTTTAGAACTCTTAAGATTAGAACTCTTAAGAGTTCTAAACAACTCTTAAGAGTTCCGCACCTGCGGACCACTTATGTGCACCCCTGACTATAACCACACTGTTGATCCCCTGATGTTTAATCCTACACCATGAAGTTGAGACCTTGTTTTTAGCAAACTCTCACACATGGACAAACTGCTTCGCATGACACAAAATCCTACCGAAAATGCATTTTTATGACTTTTCATCAAGCACTGTCTTGGAAAAACAAAAATTTTGATTGCAACAGTTTAACTTACAATCAAATAATTTTCTATCAGACTCAACTGTCCATTGGCTTCTATGCTAAATTACAAATTATTGAATGATTAGACACCAAACTAAGATGTTAACTTTTATCAGTTATTTGGGTTTTACCCATGTATGGTAAAATAGAACTGCTGGTTTAATCCTGAGTTGGTGTTTGGATGACCTCAATCCCCAATTTTAACTCCAAACCTAGCCTAGGTCTAGCCTCAGCACCTCAGAGAGAAATTTTTTTTTTTTTATTAATTCTTGTCAAACAGAAAACAAATTAAATATTTTTTTTCACTGACTCAAAATAATTAACATTTTTTCCAAAATGTCCATATTGTCTTTCTGCAAAACAGGCTCAAGTTGAATTATCACCTTTGAAGACTTTGAGTTCAGAGGGCTGAGAGGTGAAAGACACACTGCTGTTGTGTGACAGTTGTTTGAGTCAGGACAATTTGACTTTGAGGCGGCTTTTGAGCCAATACTGTTTCTCTGTATTGATCCGTCTGTTCTTTTTTGGGAAAGGAGTGTCATTCATCACTATTCCTCTCTTGATGCTGCAGCTGTCTAGTTTACAGTGAAAACAACGGAGGTGGCCTGCCAGTATGCCCAGAACATGCCTGAAGTCCAGCTAAAGACTGGACAAGGCAAATAAAATATGACCACCAAACTGCACACATTTTAGTCTTTGAGAGTGAAGAAGGAGCAGAAATCGCACAAGTGGGTAAACACAGGAACAGACTGAAGAACCGGGCAGGAAAGAGCAGAAATTCTGGCAGAAAAACATCCTGTGAATCCTGTAAGATTCACTCCGTGTGTTCCTGTACCAAAGCAAACACGAACAGCCCGTACTGTTTATTTGCACAGAAGAAAAAGAAATGAATGTAAAAGGCCCCGAGTTTGGTTGAGATCCTACTTAAAGAGGCATGCTGGACTGTAGAGCCTGTGGAGGGAATTTGAGGCCAGATTCAGGTATTTACTCCTGCACTCAACTAACATCTTTAGTCAGTGTTGGCTGCCCATATAAACATGTTTTTAAAAGATTTTCACCAAGTGAAAGCAGCTGGAAGACTTTGGATTTATTGACCATAATCTTTATAGACTTTAAACACCATCTGACCCAGACTAGCAAAGCCAGAACAAGAATCACACCGAAAACACTAGCCCACATTTAAACGATAGTGAAAGTTACAGATGAAGGAGAACAAAATCAACAGAAACTGTTCTGTTAACATAATATATATTTTAAGCTTTGTAACTAACAGATCTCCTATCAAGCCTTTTATCCCTCTGTAATCACTTTAGCCACACTAGCAACATGGCTCTTGGGATTGTAATATCAGCTGAGTTTATTACATTTGTTAGCAACAAGCATTTTGTGATACATTCATGAAGCAGACTTTAAATTTTGGCTGGCATTGATGGATCCTTTTGGCGGGAAGATTGTGAAAACATCCTCTGCAGTATCAGCTGTAGGTGATTAATAGTAATTCTCTAAAGAATAAATTCCATTTTTTGCAGTTTTTTGCAGAACAGGCATCTGTACTTAGACAGGTCCAGGGTCTCTGCAACACACTCCCACCACGACTGCTTTCCTGTCACCTGATCCAACTCACCAGCAGGTTGTGATTTATTCATAGCTGCACACAGCCGAATTTCCAGTGTACATCTGCAGATCTGACTGCAAGATTCCAAAAATCAGTCATCGACCTGGAATCACACCTGACTGGCTTGGGAGTGTCTTGGAGGTGGAGGCTAGGGATAAGAGATGTCGGTGCATCTTGGCTTAAGCTGCTGTCATTTAACCCAGACCAGGGCGACTGGCAGAAAATGGATGGATGGATTTAGACAAACATCTGTAAATGGTAAACTGCAGAGTAAACATGGAAAATTTGCATGGAAAGTGTGCGTAAAAATAGTCTTAAGAACACACACGCACTTAAGAAATGCAGTTGCAAGACTATTTATGAGGTATGCATATGGGCCAGTGTTATTTTTACCACAGAGAATATGTTAATGAATCAGTAATTCTAAATCTGTATATCTGTGCTATCTGAACACTGCCATGCCCACATTTGTCTACATAAGGAATAGCTTGTGGTAGATCATCCTGAAATGCAGTGACAGAAGAGCATGAAAATTTTACTCAAAACCGGAAATAAAAAGAGCCTAAGGAGGAAGCCACAGAGAAGAGGAAAAAGTTTTGTATGAAAGTTTGAATAGTTGTATGAATGGTTTTGTATGAAATATTTAGAACTTCTCTTTGTATTTTTCTGTTTTGTATAATTTTTTAAAAAACTGAAACCAAGTAGTGACAGAGTTACCTAATATCTATTACATTAAAGGGTACTCACGTTAAGCTCGAACAGGGATTCTAAATTAATCTGGAAAATACCGTATTTTTCGGACCATAAGGCGCACCGGATTATAGGGCGCATTAAGCGAAACAAAACAGTCAGATAAGTCAAAATTTACTCAACTCATTCTTCTTGCTTCCTCCATTTCCATACCATTGATTCATTAATGTTGAATTCTCTCGCAGCTGCTTTATTCCCATGTTGTTGCAGTATATTAATGACTAACCTCGTATTGTGGATGGATTATCTCAGTTGTTCTCCTGACTGAAGTTTGGTCTGTTTACAGCATCCTGCGTTGTGATCGCATTTGTCCCTAATCATTGGGAACCTTCCCATTAACAAGTGGAAAAAAGTTAGCATTCATTCTCCAGCTTCACTGTGTTTATGTTATCCTAACATAGCTGCGTCGCTAGCGATCACGTAGCACATCATTATATACCAGCTAGTCCAACTTCAGTAACCCTACAAAAGTCACTGCTGTTCAGTTTTCTGTCTTCATTTATGTTGGAAGTGATAGCAGAGCTGTACATTTTAATTTTTTCAGAAATCTCTCAGTCAGAACATGCTATATCATGTTTAGGTGGAAACTAGCGAGTTAACTTTCTGCTAACTTATAACTCTGTTAAATTTAATAAATTCTGTTTTCATGGATGCCTGGATGTTAAACTTAATTGTTAGACCTGGTAAAACAGCAACGCTGATCATTTTATTAAAGATGAAAGAATTTAGACAGTTTTTAACTCTCAGTGATGCCGCAGTGTTTGTTTGACTTTGGGACCTGAAGCGGACGGAGTTTGGACCCGGATTACTCCGCGAGGCTCCTGACTACGGTAGCCGTAATGCTCCAACAATCCATCAAGCGGTGTGTCTTTGTAGCAGACCAAAGTCATATTAAAACATTTTTTGACAGATTTTTGAGCGCTGTGTGCCACATAAAATTGGTTACAGGTCAATAAGCACAACCGGAATTCATACATAAGGCACACCGGATTATAAGGCGCACTGTTGATTTTTGAGAAAATTAATGGATTTTAAGTGCGCCTTATAGTGCGGAAAATACGGTAATCACATCACCTGACAGACATGCATACTTTGATTTATTACTTATTTAGTTTAATCAGAAATGTCTCTGAGATTTGGGGTTTTGTTTTGTTTTTGTTTTTTTACTTATGATTTAGTCCAT
Organism: Oreochromis aureus; assembly: GCF_013358895.1. NCBI lineage: Eukaryota > Metazoa > Chordata > Actinopteri > Cichliformes > Cichlidae > Oreochromis > Oreochromis aureus. Next base: position 21,252,615 of record NC_052958.1, on the reverse strand, counting down.
GTAAAGCCCACACCATCTCACAACTTTATAACTTTTAGTCAATAAGAATCACATACTCTGATTTAAGTTCTACAAGCCCAGCTCACACAATCTGTTTCTCAGGCCTGAAGTTACTGCTGGTAAATAACTTCATTTACTACAGCCCATATTGGTAGTATGGGACACTGAACAAAGCCAAATGGATCCTGATGTTAAAGCAAAGCAATGAATCTTTAATGTGCACGCATGCCGATTAAGTCTTACCTGAGCCGTTTCACAGACCTGAACATGACAACTTAATAGCTGTGTAACAAGTTTCATTAAACGGAAACTTAAAAGCTCTCTGATGCTGTAGTTGACCTGTACCAAACAGATTAGCTTTCTGTCATGCAAACATAACAGAAACTTCCCTTTAGAGCTCCATCACTTCGAGATTTGGCTTGTGCTGTAGTTGCAAGCCTCTGGTTCAGTGACATTCTGAAGCTTCTGTTCCCTGAATAGGACTCCATATTTCTGCTGGCACAAGCATCAAATGATGACAATTTTCTTTGAAAACAGAAATTGTCTCACACCAAATGGATACACTGTCTGCAACCCCATTTGAAATGTTCTACCTCCTGCATCAAATCCTTTTTGATGCATCCTATGTTAGAAACTTGTAAAGCTGAGACTGCAGTGAATGTGCGTCACTCTGTTTGGCAAGTGCATGAAGGCATCCCGCTGTGCAGATGACTGATACAACTGGGCCAAAATACATGAAGTACCTGAAGCGACATGTGGACCAGGTTAAAATTTGCAAAGGGCTCATTTTGCCTCCTGGGCTTTGATTTGAATGTTAAGTCTTGTGAGCAAAGGTTTTAGACTACATATGCTAGGTTGATATTTTCACAAATATATAATGAGTAGCAATTATCTGGGTGGAAATGCATTATTGATGTCAGAGGAGAATGTCTAATAGGAAGGCAACAGTGACTGAAATAATCAGTTGCCTCAGCCAATTATGCAGAAGAGCATCCCTTAACATACAGCATGTTACATGTTGAGGACCACACTGAGTGCCACTTCTGTCAGGTGAGGTTACGGTTCACACATGATCACCAAAACTGGACAACAGAAGACGGAAAAAGTTTGCCTGGTCTGATAAGTCTTTGCATGGTAGGATCGCAATTTGGCATAAAACAACATGGAAGCTTGGATCCATGCTGCCTTGATTCAGCACTTCAGGCTGCTGGTGCTCTAATGGTGTGGGGATATTTTCATGGAAAGCCTTGGACCTCCTTACTTCCGCCAGCCGAGCATCATTTAAACAAGTATTTTAAAGTATTTTCAGTGACCATATCCATCTCTTTGTGATCACAGTGTACCTAGCTGCCTCCGGCAGGATTCACAGCCTCTCCACGACGCTAACAAAAAGTCAGGTATGTTGTAAGCATGTTTTTGATTGAACTTGGTGTGGAAAACTACATATGGCTAGGGATGGGTATCGAAACCCGGTTCTTGTTGAGAACCGGTTCCCACTGTTTCAATTCCTTGGAATTGTTTGCCATTTTTGCAAACGATTCCCTTATCGATTCCAGTCGCCCTGAATGACGTCACCACGTTGCGGAGCGTCATTTACCTGGCAGGAACGGCGCCTAAGCGGCTCAAACGCTCAAAAGCTTGGTTATACTTTACGAGAACAGATGACAACAGGGCAACTTGCAATACTTGCAAAGTAGATATTTCATTTAAAGGAGGAAACACTACGAATATGCAAAAGCATTTGCTCACAAAACACGCGATAACCTTAAACGAATGTCGTGTTTTTAATTCCGCTCCAGACTCGTGAATCTCAACCCAGCAGCAGCGGTAACGTTTGCACGTCCTCTCCCGTTAATGCGGCAGGAAAACAATCAGCTAACAGTGCATATTATGTTAGCGCGATCTGCCTTATTACAAAACCTGCCGTTACTGTGCATTTAGGTGACCATGATGAGAGAGACAGACAGAGTCTGGCTGGCAGTTCTCGCTGCAGTCTACCGGTAGCGTCTCCTTTCAGGCCAGGATAGACGAATGTCACCGAGCAGTGACTAAGTTTGTGGTCAAAGCTTTGCACCCATTTGCCACAGCAGATGCCCCCGATTTTCGGTAAGTGAATGTGTTTAATTGTAGGCAGGGACATTACTGGATATTCTTGTGTAATTGCTACAGAATAATTTATGTTATATTTTGTTATTGCTACAGAAGAATATTTATTTTATTATTTTACATTTACCATTTTTTTTCCTGGGGACCCTGTGACACCCCATTGAAGAGCCGTAGACTGTGGATCTCTTAAGATCTCACTGTTGGGTTTGTAAGGCCATGTTACTCCTAAATTTCTATCTTGTTCAAAGAGAAGATATAAAACAAAGTTCTAAGCTAATCGACCTTAGTGTTCTCCTTTTTTAAAAATAAGAATCGATAAAGAATCGAATCGTTAAACAGAATCGAAAATGGAATCGGAATCGTGAAAATCTTATCAATACCCATCCCTACATATGGCTGAAGAAAAATATTTTTCATTAGATTTAAGTTTAAAAATGTGTGCTCAGTAGTAGCAGTAATTTTGAATTTGTCTGCAGAGCTGACAGAAAAGAGGTATGAATCCCAGAAATGTAAGTGGCCACACAATTGAAGCAGAAAACTGCTGCAACTCTTTTCTTGATAGGTAATCAAGCAGCTTGTACCACATCTATTTTAAGAGGTTCTCAGAGTTAAACTTTCATGAAATTAATATCAATTTTTAATATATTTCTGAGCTCCAGCACAGGGAGGATATAGCTTATGTAGAAAAAAAAAAAATTGGGGGGTCTCAGTCAGCTTATTGGGTTAAATTGAGTAAAGATATGTAATCTGCAGTTAGATTTTTTACAGGTTTGAGATTCATATTCAATAAAATACCATGAAGTTTCCAATCCCACAAAGATAACTGACACGATAATATTAATACCAGTACCTAAATTAGTAAATACTACAGTTTATTAACACTAACCCAAATACTAAAGCTACTGTAATCACAATGCCGCTGTGTTGCTGCACTCCTCTCCAGCTTCCTCAGCAGGACTGGTTTCTTGATGAAAATTCAGACTTTTTAAGGCTCTTCTCCTCTTTTACCCCACATTCTCCTCCCTCCACCAGAACTCATCTCAGAGCACGGCAGCCAGCAGAGTGAATATCAGCTCAGAAAGTGGAGGCTTTATTGAAATCGTAGCTTCTTTCGGCGCTCTGACAGCAAGCTTCTGAATTGAATATCATCTCTTGAGGATTCCTAAATTGCCTCCAGTCATGTTCTCCCGGGTGACGAGAAACCCGGATGCGTTGCATTTGCTCCAACGGAGGGGTCGAGGTGTGACGTCTGACTTCAAAGCATCATACGAACATGTTCGCCGTGTCTCCTGGGATCGAAATGTGCCGCTTTACCTGAACTAAAATGGACACACATTGGCTAAGTGGTTAGCCCGCTGCCTCACAGGAAGGAAGTCCTCCATTTAAACCCGACCTGTCGAGTTTGCATGTTCTCTCCGCGTCGGCCTCAACACGCTCCAAAAACACGCAGGTCAGCTCAAGCAGAAACTTTAAATTGCCTCTAGGTGTGAATGTTGTCAGTCATGTTTCTTAACTCTGTGACAGAGTTTTCAGGGTGTACTCCCCCCACCTACCCGGTGCATCTTGGGGTTTGCTTCAGCTCTTAATTCCCTCGCTGAACAGTCTAGAAAATGGATGGAGGTATGCACAAACTGCCATTTTCTAAGCCTGAATGATGAGGTGATAAAATATAAACATGAGGAATATTTCATTTTCAGCCCCGATACACGCTGCCTTCAGGAAAGCGTCTTCAATCAAATAACTCAAACCAAATTCAATCAGTCTCTTTGGCGGCTGCTACAGCGTTCTTTTTATCCCATCTTTTAGAGTTTTGTGAGAGCCACAGCTGGCGCTCACGCCTAATAAAATCAAACCTACATCAGCAAACCAGCGGGCCCATAAATATGTGAGGGTCCGAGGGGTTTTACTTCTTCGGAAGTCAACAACTCGAGGGGAAATGGACCATGTATTTGGGAAACTGTGATGTAACACACAGAGATACATGCTGTGGGCAAGAAAAGAAGGAAACAAGAGAGTGCAGCAAAGCTCTGCTCAGCGAAGCAGGCCTCAGGCCAGGATGGCTTCAAACATCCTCATGTTACAGCTTTGAAGACTCAGCTTTAGCTTCATGGATGCCACCATCTTTGTTTATTTGGTACATTTTGGGGGATTTCTTTTCTTTGGAGCCAGAAGTGACCATCATTGTGAGATACCACTAGCAAACTTTGTTAACGAGCTATATCCGCAGACTGCTAAGTAATGGAATTTCACTCAAACTTCTTGAACAGTCAGTACAATTAACCAAGCATGAATGTGTGTGTTATTTTCAGATAACTGCATTAAAAATGCCCCAAAAGGCACAGAGGTTTTTCAGCTGCAGAGGCTGTTGCTTGCCACTTGTGTTGTTCACTATCTTAATTTAAGATTTAGCTTTCAAACATGTTCAAAATTAATACAAACCCTCAAGTCAGGATGATGGGACCATTACTAACACTCATCTCAGCCTGATGGTAATTGTTGAGGAGAAATATGATTCTTTTGTGTCCATGCACATGAAATTTCAAAGTTCATTTTGAACACACAGCACAGCCAGTGTATTTCAGCTCAATGTATATTTCAAGCCAAGAAAGAGTAGACTGACTTGTGCCACAGCCTCCTACCTCCAAATCTGAAAACAGGCAGAACCACGATTTGTGACCACGAACAGTGAAAAAAACAATATCAATTTTGTGATCATTTCATAAACTACTCTGAGACTGTACTGGAGTTGTGTGTTCTATTTTGTGGTTTATATGGCTATAAATAAAGCTGACATACTTTCAGTGATCAAAAACATTATTATAGGTGATCCTGAGCGAGGCATGAACACCTGTACACAAATCCGCAGCAATGCCTCCAAAGATATCAGAATAACGAGTCTCTCACAGAGCCAGTAGAGATCAGTGGGTGTCATGGTTCCCGTGCCTCCAGCACTGATATTCCTTTTGGTCCTCACATTTCCTCCCCTACTCCAATCCCACAGTTTAAAAAAATAAATAAATTTGATATTTCAGACGTTGGACAACGAGGATGACTGGACAGAAACGGCAATGTGTTTCAGAATTTAAGAAATAAGTTTGGTCTTCAGAAAAGTAAAGCTAATGTAAGGTGAGTGTTTTTCCCCTGAAATCTGCAAACTGATGCTTGACGATGATTTAAAAAGGAAACTGAGACCAACAGAATCAGCAGCATTGAAAGTGTTTGTGCAGGATACCAATATTGTGCAAATTTAAACTGAGCATGATGGATGCATGACGTTCTCAGAGAGCCAGATGTGCAGCATAAGCACAAAAGCAAGCGGCACAAAAAATTTTGAGCACGCTAACCTGATTTTCTTTCGAGCTAAACTGACAGAAATTTGCTTTAAATAATCTTTGGTACCGTCTTCCTTGCTGGGAAACATTTTAAATTCAGACATATGACTACGATATGTGTGATTTATTACATTGATAGCAAAAAGTGTCAAAACATCCATGATATGCATCTGAAAAATCTGATGTTAAAGCTTAAATAAGACTTCATATCATCGAAAACAAAACTAGATAAAACTTGAAAAAAGGGTGCAGCTAGCAGCAAACAAAAACTTTTTTGTAATTGATGGATATGATCCCAGCTTATCAATGTGAGTCTAAAGTATTGCAGCACAGTCTGAGTGGCAGCTTCTGCTTCTCTGGAGAAAGATGTAAAAGCATCCCAGAGCTTGCAGCAGAGGTTCTTCTCCCTACAATTAGCCTGTAATTAGGCGATTATGATATACATGATTATAGCGCCTCCTCACCTATATCCTAAAAATCAGTCAGACTCTTGTTTCTTTTGTTTATCTGTGAAGTCCAGCATTCCAAATCTAGGTGCGATATCTGATTCTTTTCTGGGCTTTAACTCTGTATCTTTTCTTTAAGGAACAATTCTGATGGTCTCCTTGGCTGAACTGAAAAATAATATTGATGGATTTGTGCATTTGTGCTAGATTATTGTAGTGCCCTGTTTACCAGCTTGGACAAATCATCTCTTTCACGCCTCCAAACGATACAAACACGTTCGAGCACACAAGCTCAGATCACTCCTGTTTTATACTCCTTATATTAGCTCCAAATAGATTTTTCTGTTTCTCTTCTTTGTTATGGGTCAGGCTGGAATCAGGCCAGTGTGTGGGTGGGCACTGAAGAGTGACTGAGCTCCAGGTCCTGCTAGATTCTGGCTGAATTCACCTGATGACCATCAATTATCTACACCAGCTTCCACAAAAAATCTTCACCAGATCAAATTCCCAGGTGGGACAGAAAGATTCAGACTAAACTCAAGTCCATTTTAAGATCTTCACTGATCTCACCTTTTATCTCTCTCTCAGCTGTGAAAGCACACTTGTACCTCATCAGGAGCTCTTAACTTCAGCACACATATGAATATATATTGTACTTATTCTGCTTTTGAGTCTGCTGGTTCTTTGTGTAAACTCTAGCAAGTTTCATCCTCCTGAATGCTCCAAGCAAAAAATGGCAAGGCAAAACAGTTTCTAGGATATTTTGTTCTGGACCAAAGTTGCCTGAACAACTCATTAACATTATCATCTCTTAAGAATTTAGCACTGGGCATGTTAAATTCACATTCAGTTCAGCATAATGTATATATCTTATTTCCCATCAGTGCAATAACGGAGTCTTCCAATCCACCCCACTCTGCTGCTCTGAGCTTTTCTTTTTCACTGAGATACCATTTCCATTCATCATTTAAGTCCAGTGGAATCTACTTTGCTGCTTGAATTAAACCACTGTCAGTGAAAACAACACTTTCTGCAAATATTCCACAGTAAAATCCTTTTGAGGAGGTGAAGGGATTATTCCTCCTGAACTGGTGGGAAGCTTTTAATGTAAAACAGATTAACAGCAAAGCGCAGCAGCAGCAAATTATCACAGCAAACTGGAGCAGATCAAAAACACCAAGGCTTCTTATTAAAATATGATCAAACATAGAGAAGTTCTCAAACAACTGCAATTAGAATGGAAGCTCTGTCTCTAATAATAGCTGGCTAAATGTAACCCTGCTCCTTTGCATTCAATGGAAATAAAGATCTCAGCTCTGTGTTGCGTCATGTTGTTAGGACTCAGTTTTAGAGACGTATAGAAAGGTATTACAGTAACTTCCCTGCAACTGTTAACAAACCATTCAGAGTCTGGAACATAATGAAAGAGGACTGAAATTACCAGATTCAGCTAATGCCCCAATCTTGGACTGTGCCTCATTAAACATGCATTATAATTAATAGATTATTTTATGTCATATTTAAAGGAACAGCCTCTCTACTGTTCCTTTAAATATAAGCTAGCAGCTAGTGAGCTAAACCTGGTTCAGGACTGTTTAATGTCTGCAAACTTCCAGGAATGTAAAAAGTCTCTTTACTTCTTCCTTTCAGAAAATGCTCAGCAATGTTTCAGAGAGTAACAGAGGTTTTTCTCCATCATATTTGAAAATACAACAACAACAGATGCTGCCGTGTGCTTCTCTGCACTTTCTGCTCAATGTCTTCCACAAGTCTTAAAAAGGGCTGAAATTTGTAATCAGTCAGCCCATCGCAGGACTTTAATGTGCTGGAGAAGTTTGCAAATCAGCAAAACTTTTGTGTGTGTGTGTGTGTGTGCGTGCGTGCGTGTGTGTGTGTGTGTGTGTGTGTGAGAATTAAAGTTTTCAATGTGATATTACAGCCTCATCTCACTCACGGGGTGTCAAGATACTGTCTTTGGTTGTAGGCAGCTGGTGCCACAGAGATACCTGCTGTTATGGTTTCACATGAAAGTCAGATACAGGGGAAAAAGGCAAAGTTCAAAGTCAATAGAGAAGGCATACAGATTTAGCTGGTTTTGGCAAACAATACAGGAAAGACGAAGGTAAACGTCAAGTAAACCAGCCAAATGTCGAAAGCTCAAATGGTGATATAAAAAACTAAGAAGGGATCCAAACCGAGTGCAAGAAATAGATAGAAAGGTCAAAACAAGCTGCCAGTCAACCAGTGGGAATACCAGGGAATTCCTGGTCCGTCCCATAACCAATTACCCCTCCATTACCAATGCTCCATTCCCATAAACCATGACATACTGTCAACAACACATAAAGCCTTAAACAGAGAAGCTTTGAGGTGCTGAAGGTGGATGCTATTGATGAAAGGCTGGCTGTTTCACCCTTTTGCATCTTAATGGACGGGGTCCAATTTCTGCATTACAATTTAGTCCAGTAGGATAAAGTATACATTTTATCACACACAATTCTGGAGAAATACTAAGAAATATGAAAGAGGATGTTTTAACAGCTATCCATTAAAATATGCATCTACAAGCTCTACAAGGGGTTAATAAGTCAGCGCAACAGCATCACATGACACAAACAGACTCGGTCTGCAGCAGTAGGAACAAGATCCCTCTCAAGATACCTGAACGGTTTTAAAGCACCTGGTCAGGCAGACAGGCAAACAACTCTAAAACATCATTTTATTCTCTGCAGGAAACCACAACATTAGCCAGTCAGTCAAGCAGTCAATCAACCTGAGAAAAGTGAGCAGAAAAGCCCCTGTGACATTTTCCTTTCTCCTCAAAGCTGAATAATATTCAAACTTTGGGGAATTAGAGTACAAGCACAGAACAGGCACATAAATGCACCTTTTTACCGTTCCCAGTGCTTTTTTCCCCACAAGTCCCTTCAATGCTTCTCCACTGCTTTTCTCCTCCTCCTTCTCTCTTCTTTCCCTCCTCCCTTCCCCCCTTGTTATCTCTTCACTCGTCCGTGACATCTCTCGCTGCTTTCTGATGCTCCGTCTGTCGCCCTTGGATGATGGATGGGGTGATGGACGCTCAGTTGCCACAGTAATTTGATGGATGGTTTAGCAACTGATACGAGCGCCGAGAGGGTGCACCACCGCGTATACTAAGGGACTCTCCACCCAGCGTCTTTGGGTCCTTGACTTTGAAGTCAACAGGCCTCAGAGAGTCACTACTCCCTCTGTAACAAACACCACTGACCCGTGAGCCAGGCGCCACACATCTGTCCAATCATACCATTGCTTTTGCTGATGCCGCCACTTTGATGAAGCGAGACAGCTGCAGAGCCCAAGCAAGGATAACAGTCTCCATCTCAATGCTGACAAAATAAAACAAAGATGATTCTTGGCTGGAGAAGCAGAAGAAAAGGAAGAGAAAGCTAGACAGCTCTCACTACGTCATAGCTCATATCCTATATGCATCATATCTGTAAACCACATGTCTAGTTTTAAACTTATCACCTTGTGCACACATTCTAGGATCACCCAGGTAGCTCAGTGTCTATGTAAGTTTACTTGGCCTCTTTGATGTGTAATGCCTCTTTTCCATTTGTACCCACTCAGCTTGGCTCGACTTGTTTTTTAGTGGTTTCTATTAGGTGGTAGTACCTGATACTTTTTTGGGGGTTCCAAGCGAGCTGAGTAAATTGGGAAATGTGACATGAACAGAGTGCATGCCACCAATTGGGCAGTCAATGGCATTACTTGATGAGTCATAAAAGTGACTCCTTCACAAAAATCCAAACCACTATTTTTGAAACCCGGCACAGCACCATGGTCCTCAAATCTGACAAAAAGTCATAGAACGAGCTCCACCATAGTTGTTTTATGTCTGTATTGCATACAAATTATGTTATAGGACTTTCAACATTGCTATAATGACTCCACCCACAGTGAGGTGGGACTTAATTGTAGTGGAAAACGACTGAAACAAAGTCAAGTTGAGTGGAGCAGGTACTAGTGGAAAAGAGAAACCTTGACAAAATTGACCACCCACCACTCCTAAGCACAGTGATTTCTTTATTAGACTACCCTCACCAACTTCGAAAACCAGTCACTTTGTTCTAACAACTGAAATGTGACTGAAACAGTTTAGTTAAAAAAAAAAAAAAAACTTTCTCAGGTTACTCCTAGCAGGCCTTTGTAAAGACTTAACACACAACAAAATATTATCGCAACACCTGCTGGCTTTAATTCTTAAGAAAAAGAAATGTCTAGACATCAAACTTCCTCCTTTTCAGCCACTCATGGTTCTCAAGCTGTCTGTGTGAACATTGAACCAGAAGAGAAACTGTGCAGCTGCTTACTGAGATCACAACATCTTATCAGAGTGCAACATTAAATGATGACAATAACTCAGGAGTCCCATCTGCCAGGCTTGACAGTTGTTCTGGTGGAAATGCTGCTCAAATTCAGGTAAATGCAGCATTGCTAAACTGTTGAATTTGTAATAAAAGTACGAAGAATGTCTGGATTTTAGGTAGATCTATGTATGAGGATTCATTGTTTTTAGTCACACTGACAAACCAGTTGGCATCTTCCCTAGAGTCAGGACATAACTGTCCAAAGGTTTAGTGAAAGCACTGTCCACCTGGATATAGAGCATCCATGTCAGTCTACATCCATTCCTTTTCTTTCTCAATGCAAGTATAGAAATAAAAATGAAAGGGATTTAAACTATAGATTCATCTGTTTCTGCCACATTGCAAAATAATTGTCTGATGATTTTTTAAACCTCTGTAAAACTGTGTGTTTGTTTTTCCTTTTTTGTGTGGTTTTTGTGTGTGTCTGTATCCATGTACAAAAATTACCAGATTCTTTTTGAGAGTGTCAATAATATCTGGTGGCCTGTGGAGTTAAAAGTATCCAAAATGCTGAGAAGGGAATAAAAAAATTGGAGATTAAAAAAATGTTTTGTGGTTTCTCTTCTTGAGTTTCCTATTAATGCGCTTATTCCAATATTTCAGTGAGTAAGTTTTGATTTCCCGGTTAACTAAAGGTAACCAATTCAGGCATTAAGACTTGTCACTTTTACACATTTATTTTGTTTTGTTGCGGGTTTTTTGCATGTGTGGGTTTTTGTAAAATCTTTTTTTTTCTTTGAAGGGACTCTGACATTGTTGGATTCGAAAATTTAGTTTTTAAACTGGTGCTGTCAATAGATTAAAAAAATAACTAATTAATCTCAAAATTTTCTGTAATCAATCGCGATTAATCACAATTACTTGATCACTAGCCTGGCTGCAATTACATTTTTTCAACTTTATATTTAAGCTTGTAACTGGCATTTATGCAATATATAATAAATAATATATATTAGTGCTGTCAAAACAATTAAAATGTTTAATCAGATTCATCACAGGGTTACTGTGGATTAATTTTGATCAATCATGATTAAATATTCATTTTTAATCTATATCAATCGCATTTCATTTTGCATGAGCAAACAGACTCGAGAAAAAAGGCAAAATATACGCACTTAACATGTTTATTGAACATCTTGAACATTCATGTTAACAAAAAACTCTGTAAACATTTATCCACTCTCTCTCTGTCACTTCAACTCTTTGAAACGAGGAACCAAAGCTATGTGAAGTGCGTCTTCTCAATGATATTAATAGGTCTGTAGTTTGTTGCAATCCACTCGGCAATTGTGTCAAGTGTGCTTCACGTATGCTTCGCGTCAATGTGATATGTTAAGCAGGAAGTGCTTCGGTGAAAAGAAAATTCCTTCTTGCACAATGTGCATAATACTTTATGTCGGACGACTATTCTGTCTTGTTATTTTTTTAATACTCAAATTTCCCATCAAGAGGGGCAATGTGCATTTATCATCTTCCATATTGAGTTGATTGGTTCAGCTGCCCGTCACTACCAGATCAACTGCCCATTTGCGCATGTGCGAAGGTAACTCTACTTGGACAAACTGCCCGAAGTGTGTTGACAGAAATATTTCAGGGATTTTGAGTCATTCTGCCCTCCAGATGCTTTAAATGCATAAAAAATTTTAACATTTTAAACGCAAATTAATTTTAATTTGCGTTAATGCGTTAATTTTGACAGCACTAGTTTAAACCGAATGTGAATGGTTATCAAACTTTACATCAGAGTCAAGCGTGTTTTTAGAGTACTGGCTCTTGTCAGCTGTATTTGACAATATAAAAAAAAATTATAAATAAGGACGTTTATGCAGATTTCCATATGACTTCAGTTCAGGAGGCTGGAAGTGAGGAGGATGAGGTTTTATCCAGATTCTGGTCACATTGTTTCTTTCCTTCGCGTTTTCACTTCTTTGGAAAAGGAGACCTCTACTCAGACAATAAAACACTGATGTAGGTGCAGACACAAATCAAATATTTACCTGCACTCCATGCAAACACACATGAGCTCCTCCTTCTTTGCCTTTGGCGTGTCTGGCTGGCCTCTAGCCACTTACATAAAATATGATTAGGAAGAACATCAACGTCGATCTGAGCTACTGCATTCATGATAAACGTGCCTGCTCCTATCTATTTTTAATGGATTAATTATAAGTTTATGATAATCCATCAATTTGCTGAAAGACATAATTACACACTAATGAATGTTTAGTTATGAGTACAATTTTTTTCTATTAAATAAACTCAAACATGGCTGAGTGTACCTTTAATAAATATCTTTAATAAAGTTTAACTGTGCAACAATCCATCTGAATTTATCCCTGTTTTCTTTAAAATGGTTGTGGGTTTCTAAAAGTTTTTCAGTTAAATGGCTCATTACAAAGCAGCACCTCTGTTACACACAAAACCAGTGATTTTGTCCACAGTGAAGCTCTGTGCCTTAAATGCATAACTGTATGAGCTGTATGCATTTAAATCCATGTTATTAAACTTTAGTTAAAGTAAATGATGTCACACAAAAACTTAATTTTAAAGAAGCCTGTTTTCATTTTAAAAATTAATCTGACCCACAGTTTATTATCACTGCTGGACATTAATGTGACCTTTATTATCACTATTGAATGTAAATGTGACATTTAATATTATTACAGAAGTTTATGGCAGACGGACACCCCAAATTTTCTTTTTTTTCTTACCAATGTGTTTAATCATAAAGGAGAAAACGTCTGCCTGTGTACTCATAAAGCAGTTTCATTACTGTTTTATTGGAAGAATGTAACATTAATATTTGTTACAAAAAAGATTATTTTATAGTCGTAACATTACAAATTTTTAAACATAATTAGAATTCATGCAATGTTGCTTTATTGCAGCATGTTAATGTGACATTTATCTATCAGAGTGTGACCAATAAACAAGACTTTACAGTAATTTCCTGCAATAAATGGCTGTTAAGAAAATCTGCAGATAATGCATTTTTTGCTGACTTTTTTCAGGCTGTTTTGGGTTTTTGAGATTTCTGCATTTGAGGTTCATTAAAGATGTCAGGCCCAGTCGAACCTTTTGGGAACACAATCACTGAAACCATCGTCTGCTTAAGGAGAACCTCACTGTTTTCCTTTGCCTGGAATGGTGAGGATATGTAGGAAGAGGAACTCCCTGTAGGAGAAGTAACATGAGAATGGGGATGGCTATGCTCTCCCTAATTTCCATACATGTTTCTATATTACAGGTATTTTACATCTTCACTTCCTGGGAGACTAATTCTGTATGAGAAATACCTGCTCTTACAAAAATTCCTCAACACAGTCAAAATAGACCATAGGCAGTGTGTTCACAGTGATAAAGGAACATATTACCCATAGCAACAGTCACTCATGGATGTGTTTTAATAGTGTTTGGACAACAGTGGAGCTTTATGCTGTGCCTTTGAGTGCCAACTCCTATCTTGGAGGATATATTTCTGAATACTAACCCTTTAAACATAAATCATTATTTTGAAAGAATTAACATTGATTTACAGCATGTTTGCTTCAGATGAAGTTTAGTCAAGGTGGCTTTGGGAGAAGCAAAAACAAAACAAACTCAGACTTGGTTTAGTCCAATGTGTTCTTGCCCTTTGGTGGCAGTCTTGTTTTGCCATCTGTGGTTTGGGTAACCATGGCACTACCTGAAGTGCAATGCTCTACTATCAGCTGACACGTTGTGTGTGCACTCAGACAAAACTGCATGTTTTATTCTTGCCATTTGGCAGCCATCTTGGCACCATCTTGGAAACACCTCTGGGCATTCCTTTTGGGTTCCCAGGTAAATAAACTGGTAGAATGTTATTTCAAATCAAAGTGATTAGCATAGCATAAAAATTGCATGATGGAATCACTCATCAAGTCTGCGAGAAACCATTTAAAGTTTGGTTGGTTTGCGCCAACATATTGTTTAAAATTTGTTTTGCCAATAAAATCTTATTTTACTACTCATATAGACCGACAACATTAAGTGGCACAACATTAAAGCTCCATTAATGCCTCAACCCAGAGTGCTGATGTGATTAAAATCTCTGCTTATCCCATGATTGGTAAATGGTAAATGGACTGGTTCTTATATAGCATCATATCTTATATAGCACTTTCTACTCTACTGGAGCACTCAACATGCCTTTTAGAACATCCCTCATTCAAACACATGCCTACAAACACTTTTTCTATGCTCTTTCAACCATTGCTGAACAAACATCACAAATGCTATGTTATGGAAATGCTTAGCAAAGAAAAGTAGACTTGCTCACTTACAAAGAAATGAGCAGTCACTAATTTTTGGTAGTTTGTTTTTAATGGAGAGACAACGATTATCAATTTAAAAAATCCAGACAAAAAAAAACACACGGCAAAAGAAAGCTATAAATTCATTTGTGTGTCGTTGTGTAAAATAAGTATTTGATCTTCTACAACCCAAACAGAATCACACAATCAGTCAATCAATGATTATTACTCCTGATCTCAACTCACTGTATGTATAAAGCATACCTGTCCACAGTATCAGTTTCTTCCATGTCAACCTCTCAAGAGCGAGACCAAAGAGCTGTCAAAGGCTGCCAGGGACAAGATTATAGACCTGCACAAGGCTGGAATGGGCTTTAAGACCCGGGAAGCCTGGTGAGAAGGTGACAAATGTTAATATTCAGAAATGTAAGAAATGCAAAATGACCATGGACTGGAACACCACACAAGGTCGTGCTTCATGGGTTGAGGATGATTATGAGAAAGGTGGTGGATGAGCAGGAGCTTGTTAATACCCTAATGGGTACAGGATGACTTCACTGCATTGTGTGGCCAATGAACAGAGTGATGGACCGTGAAATCTAGAAAGCCAGAACACTGAAGATGGGTCTTCCAGCATGACAATGATCCAAATTAAACCACCAAGACAAAAAAAGGAGTGGCTTAAAAACGAGCACATTAAGACAATGTAGTGGCCTGGCCAGTCTCCACATCTTAGTCCTATAGAAAATTTGTGGAGGGAGCTGAAGGTGTTGAGTTGGGTTGTTGAGTATTTAGAGAGTTTCTGTAAAAAGTTGACCCAAATCCCTTGTGAGCAGTGTGTAAACCTGGTGACCAAATACAAGAAATGTTATACTGCTGTGCTCGCCAATACGGGTGTTTTCTATCAAGTCATGTTTTGCTTGGGGATCAAATACTTTTTCACTCAGTGACATACAAAATAATTCATAATTTTTATGTAATATTTTTTTCTGGATTTTTTGGTTTAAATTTTATCTCTCTCTATTAAACCGAAACTACCACTGAGACTGTTTAGCTCTTTGAAAGTGTGCAAACTTACAAATTAAGCAGGGGAGGAAATAATTATTTCCCCCATTCTATGTATGGAACCACACAATTCTAAGTCACACACAAAAATAGTGAACATGCGTCAGTGCAAGAGAAACATTGGCTCGTACGCTTCCCCAACACATCGCCTCTCCCAACTCATCACATAAAGATCAAAACTCTTCACAACAATCAACAAGACTTTGAAACTAAAAACAAGAGTCAAGTCCCGTCAAAGTTTAGGAACTATATATTAGGTTTAATTCATTACTTAACGTAACGTGTTACACCCAGCATGGGTCACAGTGAGAAGCTGGCGATGAGACGGGTTTGTTTTCTGGCTCGTAACGGTCAGCACAGCCGGTAGCTTTGCCATTTAGGAATTCTCCCATTGATTTCTATTTCTATTTCCATGTTTCTCTCCTATAATGTCTCTGGTATAATATAAGAGCATGTTAACAATGTCTTCATTATGATTATAGTCATCAGAGTATTACGATACAGAATTAGGAGATTAGCATTACAGAGCATTTGCAGAGACCATTAACATCAACATCTATTATTTATAACATTAATGTAATGGCATCAATATAGAAGAGTTACATAAACTTTAATTAGAATATTACTATAACATGAAGCCATGCTTATGCAATATTGATTACCTTTATTATGCCATTAAAAATATTTTTAATATATTTGTGGTCATTACTTTTGATCAATTCTGTCAGCCATAATGCCAAAAATGCATTTTGTAATCTTAGTGTGACAGACCTTCAGTGTCTTGAGCTTTTTGTTTGGCTCTTGCTGAAGGCAGATGTGCTGCAAACCTATTCCCATTCAGATTCCAGCAGTGATTAGCTGGTAGATAAACACCAAAAGGCTTTGCTTTATAGCGCTGCCAGTGGGTGAAATGACAGAAAATGGAGGAATAACGAGCTAAATGGCTGAAAGATGGAGGTTTTATTGAACCGGGGTCTGCTCGCAGTGGGTCATCACACTGTTTTGTTTGTTTGTTTGTTTTCTGTCAGGCTTTAATCCTCCCTGAAGGGAAAGCGTCTCATTACAGGAACAGAGATTCTTACAGAGGCACATTATGCCATACTACAATGCAGCACAAAGACAAACAGCTGTTTTTGAAGTAGGTGAAGAAAGAAGAGGAATTTTGTGTGTGACAAAGAAGCCTGGAAGTGGCCCAGCCTAACGGATCTGTTTGTGCTGCTCAGATGGTCTGGAAGATGGAATCCTTCCTTTTAAGAGCTTACTGAGAGAATTTGCTTCATACTGATTTTTTTATGACCATAACGGCTCCTTCAAGTGTTTCCTGCTTACTTTAGTTTTTAAGCATCAACTGGATGCTAAGCTGAGGGTTATAATTTTCTGACCCATTACTTAGTATGCGAGTCTATGACGGCGTGTCAGTAAATAGCCATAGCCCTGCTGCTTGCGCCTATTTATGGTTCTGTTTGTAGGCTCTAAAAATCTGGTTAAGTCCTGAATACAGCATCATTATTTTTACTGCTACCGCAGTATAAATCTTGTTAATGCATTTTATGCCACTGCTAATCAGGCTTGCTAATGCTACCAGCAGCTATGTGAGAAACATAAAATGGGGCTTTTGGTTAGGCAGTGTCTTTGTACTTGGCACAGCAGCTGCTACCACAGTTGGTCTATGAAATAAGACCTCCATTTGCCAAACAATAATGTGATTAGGGGCTAAAAAGAAATGTTATTGTACAGTTCCTCTATAATGAACAATTGCTTAGTAAGAGATTAGGAGCTGGACAGCCACAGAGGAACACTTTGCCAAGGTTGGATTGCTAATTGACCAGTGGTGGAGCCAATTTTTATTGGGCTGGCCAGCATGAGCTCAGCATTGACATTTGGTGGCACAAAAACTGATGTATCAATATAATTGTTTTGTGACAAATCACTAGAGGCCAAATAGTTTGGTCACTCCAGCAACTCCTTGGGCACAACTAAAATCTGGAATAGTCGCTACAGTAATTCTTATTACATTTTTTAATGTCCATGTGGTTCCACTGAAAAAAAAAAAAAAAAAGGGATACTAATCATAAAATAAGAAAAAGATCAGGGCATTGTATGAAACTGAACTGCACTAAAATACAGTTGTTTGCAAACCAAAGTCTCCTCCCTCGTTGATATAACTACATTTACCCTTGGTCACCACAGTCTATTATATGGTACATCAAGCATCTTATTCTGAGAAAACACTGACACTGAACCCTGTTCCCATGAAAAGAAAACAAACATCTGTTAAAAAAATATATTATTCAACAAATACTCTTTGGTCCACAGTAAAAATGTGCAACCTTTGGAGTGTAGGCAAGGTTTTTCTCTTACATGACATATTCATTATTTTACTTATTTTAAGTTCTTCAGTAAAAAGTGGAAAGTGATCTTGAAGCATTCTTAGAGTAACACCGCCTCAGGAAACATTTGGTTTATCCTCATCAGTCAATTAACGGTCATTAACAGGTTCTTACTGCTGCTGCAAGCCTGGCAGCTTAAACAGAACAGTTCACTTGAAGATTCGAGCTCTGTTCTACTCCTGTCTGCATTATGATGTAGCACTTGGAATTGCATCATTTATACACAGAATAAAAATTCTTGCTTTCAGTCCAGCGCTCCTACAGATGCCTTCCTTTTCTTTCTGCAGTTTTGAGGAGGTAGGAAGAATGAATGTCTCTGTCAGATGAAGCTGTTTTATCACTTATGAAGGGGACAGAGGGATGTTTTTGTCATATAAAGCTGTTCCTTTTGGAGGTTTTGGAGGAGGAGGATGGAGGGATCCGAGGATTAATGTTTCTGTCAGAGGAAGCTGCTCTGCAAACAGACAGCAGCCTCTCCACTGCCTTCAGGCTCAAACAAGGGTTTTAATATGAGAGCGATGCTGTAACACAGACATAGAGAGCATAGCCAGCAACTGTTTGTAAATATAAAAATATGCATGTGCTGCTTCCTGGATGTATTTCATGCCCAGCACATTCATTGTCTGTAAATAGAACCGTATCCTGTTTTTAAAAAACACGTATCATTCAAGCAAGACAATCTCACTCTTAATCTGAAATCTGTCCTTCCACAGTGTTCGGGATGATTTTGGCAGCTGATGTGATGGAGTCTTCACGAATTATCTTGGTGTAACAGCGTGCATACGTTCAAGGAAAGAAAAAACATTCCATATTTGAAGATGGGCAAATGGAGGTATTTCATCATCACGACTGCTGAGCCCATTTTCTTCTTCACAGTTTCCTGACCAGAGCTTGTGTGCCATTATTCCCATCATTGAATCATAATTAACTGCCTAATTGTTCCTTCTTTCCACTGATGTACAACAGGTTTTCACTGATTCTTATTGTATAATTTAATTTTTTGTTTGGTATAATTGGAATTTGATTCTCATTGAGCTGCAGATGTCATTTGCAAGTGTGTGTGCATCAGTGAGACTGTACTGTATGACTGTTGAGGAAGAGATCAGTTCCAAAATCACATTTTACAGAGATGTAGTAAATGCATCTCACCCAACCAAAAAAATTAGGCGGAAGAACATCCTCACGTTTGCATTCATAATCAGATTGTATTTTGTGTGTAAGATCACACAGGAGTGCAGCTGATGTCACACCACATGCACACAGGACTTGTCGTAATAGCATTCAGGTTGAGCCATAAATAGAATCTTATTTTAAATTATGATTATGAAGAAAACAAAAAACTTAATGTAAAATGATTTTTGTTGTGCACTGATTTTCACAGTCTAACGTTATAAATCCAGTGCACCTTAGTTTCCTTTTTATTCTTGGCATCGAGGCCTTAGAGACAAAGAGATGAAGTCTACACTAAGAGACTGGTGGGCACACGACCTGCACCATCAGTATCCTAGGACAGAGCAGTTTGTATTCCCTTCAACGATACACCGACTTACTGATCAGTTGTGATCGATACCTAGACATCAATATAGTTTCATTTTGGTTATGTATTTTGCCATAATTAAAGATCCACAGATTCCCTGACAGGTAAAGCCTGACTATTATATATTTGGAAGCCAATGCGAGAAACAGAGGAATTAATATGTTGACACACAACTCAGGTCCAAACTAATTCTGCCTGAAATATGGTTAAAAAAAGAAAAGAAAAGAAAAGAAAAGAAAAGCTGACACTAAAGACAAAACACTCCAATCTGTCTCTAATGTTGCACTTATGTGTTTGTTTGTGCTACTGTGATTTGTGCAACAACCAGCTGCTCCAAACAAAAAGCCCCTGGTGAGATTAATAAAGTTGCATGCAACCCACCATGTCACAAGCATCATTTGAGTCTCAGGTCCGTCATATCTCCAACAGCACTGTCATGGTAGCATAGCAGCAGCATAGAGTTGCTCTGTTCATCTCCCTCACCTTTCGTGCTTTAACCACTGAAGCCTGAGGCTATGTTTTAAATTTCCACTTGTTAAGCGCCCAAAATTTTAGGCAGTAACGGCTCCACAACTGTTACCCTAAAATCAACAGAGTTTCCATCTATGGCTGAGAGACAAAAGAGAAACAAATAAAAAAGAACAAGTCTCTTTGTATCCACTTTAAAGTCATGCTGACATTAAAAAAAACAAAGTACAGAAGAATTAAATAAAAATATGTCCATAAACATTGATGTGATTGAACCGAAAGCAGCAAATCTGCTAAATCATGGGCCGTTTTATTTACAAGGATGTACAAGAGAATACAAAGGATGAATGCAATTGGCAAAGTAAATAATATTCTGTTGGCAGTGATTCCCAAGACAATTGGGAAAACTTGATTTAAATTAAGCCTTAAACAAGTAAAAACTTCCCAATCCTTTAAAGCAGCTACAATCAAATTTCCTTCAATTATCTCTCAGTTGTTTTATAATAAAGTTTTCTGACAGAGTGCAGATAATCTATTTTGGCTCCACAGAGTCTACAGACCCTAACCGAGCTCGCTAGCCTTGGCTAATAACTTGGCATTCCACTCTCACCCAAATACATTTATCACTCCAGAATACACAAATAAAACATCACACACATCCAGTTTACCCTGATTGCTCCAATACTTCATTGTTACAGAAAGCATGTACAGGCCTTTAGTGGAAAGCTGAGTATGTTCTAACGAGACATGATTGCCCCATGATGTGACAGCCACACTGAAGCACACGACTGAATCGTGAGGGAAAATACTGCAGCTAACAAACTGGAGTCTGGTTACTCCGGTAAATATGTTGCATTCTAGTGTGATTTGTGGCTTTTGAGTTTTTTGCTTATTAGAGTTTTTAGTTTGCTTTTCATTGTTAACCTTGATCTTTAGTTTTGATTACTATTGTAGACTGTTATTTCTATTATTGATTTCAGAGTAGAATGATTAGAGTCAACATTCTGTTTTCAGTTCGCTCTGGTATCTATTTGTCTATCCTCAGTGTTTTCTTGTTGTCAAATCCTTGTCTCTCGTAGATGTTTTCCAGTGTGGTTACTTCCTGTTTTATTTTTGCAAATCCCAGTCTTATTCATTTGATATTACTTCCTTTGTATCAATTAGCTTAATTAGTTTCAGGTGTTCCTCATTCACCACCTGTTTCCTCTTCACTTCATTGCCATCAGTGTGTCTGTGTGTGTACATAGTCCCAGTTTCCATCCGACCTTTGTCAGCATGTCTGTTATCCTGTCCTTGTGTGTTCCCTGTTTCACTGAGTTCTGTTTACTTTTGCCTTATGGACTTTTGGACAATGTCTCACATAATCACAATTTCACATTTTAGATGTTATGTTAATTATTAATTCAAAATAATATTTTTCCCCAGAAAAGAGGGATTCAGACCTTCTTCTATTGCATGTAATTTCTACTAATAGTTGATAAAAAAATGTTGAGGCAGACTCCGGAGGGTGGCAATCAAACTTTTTGGCAGCCAAAGCAATGCACGGAGAGTCGGGTTCCTGCACATAAGAACTGTGCACACTGTTCATTTTTATTAAATATGTTTATTAATTATTTATAGTTATTAAATAGTTATTAAATAAGTTACAGGTTTAGCTTTTTATATTTGTTTGTTTTTGTAGAAATAGCGTTATTTAGTATTTCTTATTGTCATTTAATGAAATAGTGAAAATAACAATAAGAAATACTAAATCCTTGAAAATAAAAAACCTAGTTATTTCTTTTTTGCATAGCTGTGCACTGCTGACTGGACTCCACAATCTCTCCACCTGGATGAGGGAGTTTTAGTTTTGGAACAGTTTGGCCTCCCGTACAATTTTAGGGGTTGGTGAAAGGGCTTTCGTTGGGTACACCCCTAGCCATAGGCTCTCGATCTGAATGATTAGTGTGATTTTTGGTGAGGGTCCACTTGCTCTTGTTCCATTAGACTGAGGGTACCTGGAGGCGGAGTCTCCTCATTTATCATATCTAGCATTCATTGCAACAAACCCCAGGAGCTCAGCCAGCAGGGCCACATCATGAACATTTGCTATGATAAAGACCTCCTGAAGGTAACTCCAAGAAGTCCATGGGATGCGTGCACAGCCTTTGTTTTCCTTTATCTGCTTCTGATAAATATGAAATAGTGGATCTGTATTTAGTGCTTTTGGTGAGCAAAAAAGGAAAGGACAAAAATAAAGATTAATTTATTCATTACAAAGACTAAGACAAGCCTGACTGATTCTCCCTAACATCACTGCACGCACAAAACACACTCTTATGCACACACAGTGTTGGAGGCTGGTGATGGTTATAAATGACCCAGATAGGATTTGTCATTAAAACAGCATTTCACCAAAATTCTCTTGCAGTAACAAGATGACACAGGCGGAGTGTGTGTGTGTGTGTGTGTGTGTGTGTGTGTGTGTGTGTGTGTGTGTGTGTGTGTGTGTGTGTGTGTGAGAGAGTGTGTGTGTGTGTGTGTGTGTGTGTGTGTGTGTGTGTGTGTGTGTGTGTGTGTGTGCATGAGAGAGAGAGAGAGAGTGTGTGTGAGAGTGTGTGTGTGTGTGTGTGTGTGTAAGAGAGAGAGTATGTGTGTGAGAGTGTGTGTGTGTATGAGAGAGAGAGAGAGAGTTGGAGTGCTGTCCTTGAGTTTCTGGCAGACGAGATGGATGAGCTGTAATTACACTGATAGAGTGATGATCGGAGGAGAGGAAAAGGAAGGAGGATGAGAAACAAGGTCGTGCATGTATTTGTCCTTGCATAAGAACATGGACGTGTGCATGTGCATATTTCTGTTTTAAATGTTATGGCTGTTAAAGGATGATGGGATAACAGGCAAATCCAGATTTGACATTCAAAGCAGAAACAAGATAGACATGATAAACACTAAAGCCCAGAAACCAAACTGCAAAAGTAGCTGGAGATACAGACCTGCGGGTGGACTCTCTCTAGGCTCAGCCACAACATTTGGCTACACTCAATGGTCTTGTTCTTGGTTCCGACACTGGCTCAAATCTGGCTCAAGTGTTTATAACTCAGGATGATTTTTTTAAAGCACACCTTGGAATGTGCTTAGCTTACTTGGATGTGGACTGAATCATAAATGTAGAAATGCACAGTCAGATTTTGAGCCACCATGCAATACAGCATGAAAATGATCCCAAACACACTGACAATGCCTGATATAAGAGCACGCAATTAGCCCTTCTCCACTAGCAGGTCCTCAGCTCAACTCGACTTGACTCAGTTTTTTAGGGTTACTAGGCTGTAGTATCTGTTACCAGGTACTTTTTTAGTACCTACTCGCCCGGGGGCTCCAAACAATCTGAGACAAAAATGTGACGTCAACAGACTGCATGCCACCAACTGGACAGTCAGTGGGGTCACTCGATGAGTCAGAAGAATGACACCTTCAGAAAAATCAAAACTGAAACCTGGCAAAGAGAGAAATCGCTGCACAGAAACCAACACTGTGGTCCAGTAATGAGATGCTGCCATGTACCACTGGTTTGGCAGCAGGTATATATTTTTGTGTTATTTATGTTGCATACAAATAATCTGACAGGACTTTGGGCCACACAGCTATATTGAGGTGGTTGAGTGGGGTCAACCCAAGTAGGTGCTAGTGGGAAAAGTCACAAATGTAACACTATCAGTCATGGATTGGCCTCCCCAGAGCATGGACTTTAACATTACTGAAGCAGTGTGTGATCATCTTGACAGGCAGTGGAGCAAAAGGATGAAAAAACAGAAGAGCTTTGAATGTCCTTTAAGAATCCTGGAGAAATATTCCCGAGGACTACTTAAAGAAATTTGAAGGAGTCTACCTAAGAAAGTTCAGGCTGTGCTGAAGAATAAAGGTATATATACAGTACATATACATGGTTATATATACATATAACACATGTTATATGAAGCAAAAGAGAGCCAAAATTTGGCTCTTACACATTTTATATGAAGGGTGACTTTTGCACAGTACTGTACATGGTCCTAATATATTTCCTGTTTACAGTATCCAAAACATTATTGGACCTACAGAAACAGGTAAAACAAAAAAGCAATAATCTGTATGAGCCACACATGAATAATAAATTACATTGCATTGAAGACTTAAAGGAGTTATCTAATGGCAACATGGTTCACAAATAAGAGGACTACTAAACATTCCGCTCTATGATTTCCTGCACAAATATTTGCCCTTTGTTGAAAATCGACATTGTGGGAAAATGGGATTGATGTTGGAGAAGCTCAGGGAGTCCATGTACCTACATTTGGCAGTCACAGATTGTTCACGTGTGTCTCAGATTTGGTCCACAGGCCTCCTAACTAGGGATGGGTACCGGTGTCCGGTGCCATCATAAACGGTAGTAACCAGACCGAAAAGCAGCGCACATTTCGGTGCTTTATTTTGGTGCTTTTTTTTTCCTGAGCCAATTCTAGCCAATCATTTTACGTTTCCGAGGATAGTAGGCGGGGCCAGGTACGTACGTTCTTTTAGAGCAGAGCTACAGATTAAAAATGCCCAAGGCGAAGCGGTCAAAAGTCTGGCTGTACTTCACAGCAAACGATGCAAACTCAGCAGCCTGCAACAAGTGCTTTAAGCTGATACTGTCAAAGGAGGTAACTCCTCAAATCTGATGAAACACCTGGCAACGCATAGCGTTTTTTTTAAAGCCGAGAAATGCGCTGTGTTTGATAGCTTGCTGCGAGACCTCACACCGTGCACATCTACTGCGGGTGTGGTGCCTGTTATTGGACCCGGAGTTAGCAACATCCCCCAAAAACCCGAAGAGTAGAGTCCTGGGCCCTAGCCCTGCCAGTGTAGCAGAAATGATGACGGATGATGATGGCAGCAGCAGCCGTTCTTCTCTGCGTGAGTAGCTTCATGTTGTTCGTGTGTAATTAACGTTGAGTAGGCTAACCACATTATTACATTAATGCATGTAAGGTGAACTAGCAAACACCGTCGTAGTTACATGCGGCTGTCTACTTGTTTGATGGCAGATGCTCCCTTCACCCTGGCCAAAAAGGCTAAAATGACCAAAGAAAAAGTGGAAAACAGTTAAACATGAGAGGTTTTTGGACAAAGTTTGTGTTTTTTCCATTGTTTAAGCACTGCTTCCAGCCAAGAGCGATACCATATATGCCCTATAACTGAAGAAAAGGCTAACATTGTTATCTTTTTACAAAAAAACAACTGAACATGAGAGGTTTTTGGACCAACTTTGTGTTCTCCATTCTTTAAGCACCGGTTTGAGCACCGTTTAAGCATCGGCACCGTTTCTCAAAAGTACCGGTTTGGCACCGGTATCGGATAAAACCTAAACGATACCCATCCCTACTCCTAACACCTCCTAGCTATATTGACACAACTCCAATGAGGAATAAGAATGTAATAAAACCATGTCGACCTGTAAGGAAGCAAGCTAATTATCTGTTATCTCAAGACACCAAAATGGTATCTGAAGTTCACATCTTAATTGCCATGTCATCCCCAGATAAACGTTTCAATCCGACTTAATTACATCATATTCAGATATTAAACTGTTGTCTCTATATTTAGACTTTAGAGTAAATGATTTTAACTCAGCAGTCCTGATACAGCGATTTAACCACAGCATTAGCTTGAGATATTAAGCATTGTTATCTTGCGACAGCATGTTTAAAGTGTCATTTTATCAACATGACAAACTGTGTTAGCGTCCACCATGATGGCATTATTGCCTCATTATATCAAGGTAAGAAGGAGCTTGTATATTTTGTTGCTGAAAGAAGTACTCTAGTTATTTAGCACTGTGGCTCTAGAGATGGAAACGCATCACAGCAACATCAGCAGAGCAAGACCCAGCAAAAAAACTAGGTCTTTTTGCTATTACACATTTATTTATAGATGATTACTATTAGTTTTTCCAAATAAATTTACATACACTACCAGTCATGTAAAGTCCTGACAGACCTGCTGAAGAGTTTTTCCTCATTTTTAACCAATTTCTGCATTGTGGATCAATACTGAAGTGAATAAAATATGGAAAAAAAAATATAAAATATATAAATACCTTCAAGGCCAAACATGTTAACAACTGAAAATAGGTTTTAAATTTTAGGTTTCTTATTTGGTTTAGAAAAGCTCTGCACACTCCTCAGTCTCTCAGCCAGCTCCAAGAGATTCTCTCCTGGAGTTTCTCCAACAGTCTTGAAGAGATTCCAACACATGCTGAGCTCTTGGCAGAGGAGTGTCTAAAGCAGTGGAACCTCCCCCCTTCAAGTATAATTGCCCCCTGGGGTCCTCCCAAAGCTACTGGGCTGCAGTATTGTCAGCCTGTCAGCCCAATGCTACTGGATGAGAACATGGAAAGCAAGAATGCTTGAAAGTAACTACTGCATTTACTCAAGTGCCGCACTGTTGTACAATTACATTTAATCACCATGGAGTCAGGGTAGCTTGGGATGAGTCATATTTCAAAATAATCCACCACAACTTTCTCCTGATTGCCTGCTCCTCTGTAAACAGAAGATTTGAATCGCAGGTCATTGAAGCACACCTGAGATGTCCACATAAGAATTATTCTTTCTATGACATCACACTGAACTAAAAGTTGAAAAACCTGTAACAAACTTATTACTAACTCTATTATAACTCTGGCCAAGGTTAATATGACAATTCACTATTTTAAATTAAAGTAGTACTACTGCAAATCTTATACTTTGTACTCCTTAGACATGCTTGACATGTTCGATAACTGGTATTGCAAATAATTTAAAATAATAATATTTGATACAAATCTAACATTTTGGGATATAATATATATTGAGATAACCGGGAGTAGTACAAAAAGTAATAAAACGAGCTCCAGCTTTGAAACAGAAGCAGCTTACTCATTCATGAATCAACAACTGATGCAATAATAACATTGAGTATTGCTGCTTTCTTCAGTACAGGATCTAAATGCCTCTTCCGCTGTTATGCTGTGCTGCCATGTTACCTGTAGCGGGACAGAGGAGAGTGCAGCGTTCCTTAAGCCAATTTTCAATGCTGTCTTTATTTCTGATTGAATTTTTCTGATTTCCCACAGGCCAGCCGTGACTGGTTCTTGATCCCCTGTAAGCCACCGTTTAAAAAGCAAACAAACCTGGAATCGCCCCTGCTTGTTGGCTGCTTTTCCTTCACTTTGCCATCCAACTCGTCCCAAACCATGACATCTGGATTAAGACTGAGTGACTGTGGAGGCCAGATCAGCTGCAGCAGTACTCTAACTCACTGCAGGTTTTCGTTATGTACGTTTGAAAAGTACCTGACCTTTGTGTGTTAAAGCACTGATGGACTGTTTTGGTTGTTTTTGAATTGAGCTATTGTCATTATATAGAAATGTCCTAATCTTTAATTCCACAAATTTTGATACGGATGTGTTGCTAACTATAACCCACTCCATGTGTGGATAATTATGGTTAAAATAATGTCAGTAGCATCTAAAAAAGCCAAAAACTGTCTGCTTACTACATACTTGCATATCTGTTGGTTCACAGCTCCTGTGTCTTCAATCTAAGACATTTTGTGATTGAG
This sequence comes from Oreochromis aureus, assembly GCF_013358895.1. NCBI lineage: Eukaryota > Metazoa > Chordata > Actinopteri > Cichliformes > Cichlidae > Oreochromis > Oreochromis aureus. Next base: position 21,224,986 of record NC_052958.1, on the reverse strand, counting down.
CAATAATCTCTAAACAAACTTAAAATTTGGAATAAAAATGAGGCAGAGGAGACGACAATGCATCAGGTGCCGTCATTGTTAAAGATGGAGATTTACTGCCAGCTACACTGCCTGATATAGCAGACCACAAAGGACTCACTTTATGGCACCTACATGATATTTAGACCTAAGATAAAGCAACAATACTTGAAACTACAACATTTGGTCAAGTCCTAGATACGTTTCGCATGAAAAAATGGCAGAGATTGAGCTTAAAGCAAACAGCACCAGCTAATGTCACAATCATTTACTCTCAGCTTGACCCCAGACTACACCATCCACATTCACAGTCTATGACATGAAGCAGATTGACAAAGTTGGTGCTGGTCAACATGAATAAAGGCGACTCCATGTTTTTGGAAGTTAAAATTGTTAATCATCAGAGAAACATTTGTGCCCGACTGTTAAAACCAATCAGATGTGAATTGTCCCCTGATATCACTGACAATCAGAGATGGAGAACAAGTTCATTGACATCTTTTGAGGCTATGGAGCTAAAGGTTACAGCTTTGTTTTTAGATGGAGACAAGAAAATAAAAAGTTAAAGATGTTACTACAACTTATTTCCAGTAATCAGCTATTCTCCTCCTTGTCCCGCTGGCTGTTAGAACAATTTTGAAAAATGGCTGAAAATTTGAAGCTCATTGTGAAAACCTGTCAGCTAACATCTGATGACACTGGGGACAATGCCAACGATCTGAATAATTCAGTGCTGAGTGATTCCAGTGTAACCAGTAGATATATTCAGGCCAAGACTTCCTGGTCAGCGTGCTGGTCATTGTTTTATAATTACAGATCTTTTTCAAAAGGCTGATAAAAATACAGTATGTAGGTACCCACATGCAAACAAAGCTTTGTTAAGCCTCTAAAGGCCTAATTTGGCACTGGTTATGACCCCGGCATTGAATATGACACCAGCCGCAATGCTGTGAATTTTTGGTTTATTAAAATTTTATCCCAAGACTTGGTGACTGGAGAACAAAGAATAAATCAGTTTTAACTGACATTTTCACTGTTTTTCAGAACAGGTTCCGAATGTGAGATCTATGTGAGTGCAGGTAAACAGATGCTCAGACAAAAGACAAACTGGATATGTTCATCACTGTGCACAAAGTAACAGTAGAAATACCAAGGTAACAAGACACAGCTGAAGCTAATCAAGACAAAACCAAATGAAGTCAAACCAGTGAAAATGCACAAGATAAAAAAGAAACACAAAATGGGAATCACAAAACAAAAATAAAGACTTGATAACAAGATACAACGGGATACTGGAGAGGCAAGAAAAAAATATTAAACCATGGAAATGAAATATTGATAAACCCCTTCATAGCATAAAACTCCCAACGAAGTAATAAAAATAAAAAACCTAAACCAAAGAATATAAACCAAACCTCACAATGACAGAACCACAGGCCGCTTCCACTTTTCCACTTTGACTTTTTCCAAATGATAGGCTCAGGTAGGGTAGGGTTACCACCAAAAATTCTATAGTCTCACAGATATCTTCATAACCACATTTAGATAGCAGTTTACTTATTTGCATGAGTATGATTATGATACATATTGGTACTACCATCACTGGTAAACTGCCTTAATTATGTTGAATTAAAAAGTGATATTCTGTTCTCCTCCTTTTCTCTGGGTACACTGAAATATAAAACCCGTACTCCCAAATCAGGACTTCATTATGTCAATTACTATCTAAAGAAAATGGTTGTGCTCATATTTAGTGTTTTAACTCCAGAGATTAGGATTCAATGATATGAAACTTAGTCTGGAGATGAACGGGGGGCTAAAATGTGACATTATGTTGAGAGAACAGGCTGCTGCGTTTCATGTTTTATACACACAGGTTTCATCATAAGAGTTTTTCCTCTCAGCCTCGAGACAAACACAAGTCCCAGAAGAAAAGAGAGCAGCAATGACAGAAGAAAAGAAGAAAAGGGCTGCCACCGAATCAACAACATTTGGTATTTGGTACATAATGAGACCATTAAGTCAAGATCACAGCAGAAATGTTTTAAAAAATGAATTAGAGCACCTCAAAAGCTTAATTTCCACGCTCTGTGAAAAGAGATAATTAAATTTGGATCATGAGATTGTTATTTTACCTCCACGAATTTAGTCTCGTGTCTATTTATTGTGTTTATTAGACATGTTTACCTTTAGATGCGCTCATTTGTGCTTCTGCTCTCTTCGTTCAATTTTTTACGCCTGTAGCTGTGAGTCTGTGAGTTGTGTTACAAACCTCATGCTTTCTGAAAATAAGCCATCACTAGAAGAGATATTACTGCCTCAACAGGCTAATACAGCATCAACAGCAGCAGTGGTCGGTGTTTATTTGTGTGTTGGGACTGACCGTCACGCCGCTGTCCGTCTGCGTCTCTCTGTAGGTGAAGTTGCAAACAGCCCAGGCCAAGTAGTACGTGGACATGCGGGGCGTCCGGGCAAAGTGATTGGTCAACCAGCCGTCCTCATCCGACAGCGAGCTGCTCTCCACCGGCATGTTGGACAGCGAGGTGTACTGTGGGTCGTGGCGGAGGGTGAGGGAGAATGTGGCCTTGTAGACAGGCTCATCAAAGCAGGGGAAGGCCTTCCGGGCATGGATAGGACTGAACTGAGTTACTGCCAAGTAGCTATGGAAAGAAAAAGGAATAATAGGATTATTACGAGAAAAAAAAAAGATTTTGTAAAGATTATACAAGATGACTTCTTAACATCAAGTCACCAGTGAACCACTTTCATTTGGGAAATGCCAAAGATGTATGAGTTCCATATAAGAGCTAAATGTGAAGGTAATACGACCCTTAACAGGTCACTGGCAACGTAGCTGATGTTTAGAGGTAAATAAATATAAAGAATGAGATATCAGCAGTTATGAATGCCAGTAAAAATGAAACAAAGCACCTCAATATCGACAAGTAAATGGAAGTGCTTTATACAGCACTTGAAAGCACTTTACAAAGTTCACACACATACAACTCTTTTGTTCTGCACATGCAGGACTAACAGATCCCAGTAACTGAGGGATGCATCTTTTTGTTTTAGTGGGTTTCAATATCCTCCCCAAGGACGCTTTGGCTTGCAGACTAGAGGAATAAAGTCAAGAACTACCTAAGAACTCGAACTATCAACCTTTAAATTAGAGTATGGTATGTTGAAAACTAAGGCTAAAATAACAAGACTGTGACTGTGAGCCTGTACCACACATGAGACAAACCACAGCTTCCTGAGGCCTCTCACCTCATAATCCACAGACCAATGTCTCATTGTTGTAACTATGTCACTACTGGTGCTGTTTCTGGTGCTGTTGCAGAATGCCACAGAGAAGACAGATGTCCGAGGACACAAAGACCTTTTCTGTTATGAATTAGAGGCAATTTTGAAAACAAGGAAAACTGTCCACTATTGTGTGGTGTGATTTTTTCCCAACGCTTCTTCCTCTCTCTTATAAACTTTACTGATTTCTCCTTTCCTGTTCAAACCAAACTGTCAACCAACCGACATTCAGTTGACATATCAAGTCTTGGCCATTGGCTTGAGTGCTGTTGGCCTTTTGGAGGAAAAATGTAGGCTTTAAACATTATTTTATGAGCCCAGTCATAGGAATGGTGTACGGAGGACCAACATAAGACCACAAAAAATAAGCAATTCATTAGGCTGATAACAAAAGACCCAAAAGATGAAGTCAAACAATATGCCCAAATATAAAATAAAAAAAAATAACAAGAATATAATATGGGAGTGCAAAGAGAGATGCACGACATTTGATTTGACAAAAACAGGAGAAAAAAAACACAAGGAAACTAACAAAGTAAAAAGGAATTAGAAGATGCAATTAATGGCCAATTTATGCTTCAGCGGAAAATCTACATTGACATAACCATGCCATCACCTTCCACGCTGATAAGTCATTGCTGGCTACGTCAACCCGACCTGCAGATACATTTCTTAGGAGGGGAAGGTCACATTAAATGGAAGGTTACAACATTGGATTAAGAGGGTTTCCAGTGGCGTAGGTTACAACATAGTTATGTCCAAGTTGTGCTTCAGTGGGAAAGCTGAGACATGAAAACTATACAGAGATGGGGGAAGACAGGCTGGCCACACCAAGCAGGAAAACCCCTGAGTATACTTAACTGAAGCAAAGTCCTGCCGTTTTAGTGCTTATGAATTCAACTCTCCATCTTATAGTAACGTGCTGTTATGCCTTTAGTCTTGCTTTAAATTAGAGGACCTCATGGGTGCATTCACCAAGACTAGGTCCAGAAAATTTGCAGTCTAATTAGGTTGAAGCACAGTGCCTTTATGTTGCCACAAGTCTTTACTTTTATTCCATTCTTCTCTTTTTCTCAAAGTCCTCTCGTCCTCCTCTTGATCCTATTTTTCTCCCTCCTTTCACCACATTTTAATCTCTCATTCCTCTCTCTTTCTCCATCCATGCTGGGGTCTGTGCATCCATACATGTGATACCTGAGTCAATCACAGCAGGCTGCTGTCATCGTCATCATCGCAGGAGAAAATGTGTTTTTTAAAGCAGGCGGTGAGAAAAAATGGTTGCTCGTTGTTCCACTACAGCTGCTCGTAATTTGGTTGAACACAATACTGCTGCCAGGGTTCGACTTCTCTCTGTGTTCACGTTGACTATAATTTAAATTGCCTTTAATTACCTGGATCCATTTGAGACCAAAGCTAGCTGTTCAGCCAGTGTTCAGATCATTCCTCTTCATGACAGTTTTCCCTGTAATATTGGTGCATTGTTTCAAACCAAGGGCTCAGGTTTCATAACAAAATACACAAAGAACTCAACTGTACTTCCATGTGCAACGTGAACAACTCTATGTTGGACCAAAACTGCCAGTAATTAAAAAAAGGAAATAAATTATATCAAAAAATGCTATTGAAAGTATTATTATTATTATTGTCATTATTATTATTATTATTATTATTATTATCATTATTAAATAATAAAAATAATAATAGTAATGGATTTTTGTTTTGGTTCTTTTAGGTTTAGGCATCAGTTAATGAAAATTGCACAGTGTTGCAAATTGTAAAAAAAAATAAAAAAAACAGGACCAAAAAAATCATTTATCAATGCCTAAATGAAATTCAGATTTGAAGAAATCAATTGGAAAACTACATAATTTAAATGAATAAATATTGGTAAACACATAAATCCATACCTAAATTTAGATATCATTTTGTTATCATTGTTTCAGTCCTCTAATGTCGTCTTCTTTTGTTCCCAATGCACTCCCCAAAGTCTTGAAGATGACTCACACATGCAGTCAAAGAGCTGAGATACAACAAACCAGATATTTTTCTCTACAGCTTCATCTACATCCAGAGAACTCTGGAATATTCTCTCTGGACATCTTGTACAACATGAACAGTCCTGTTGTCAGAGGTAAAGTCCACAGCCTGAATGAGAGTGACTCACAGAGGAGTATAAATACATTTTACACAAAGCAAAAAAAAAGAAAAAAATAGGACTGCTGCACTGTAGTCTGATGAAACCTCGCGTAGCTGCTTTGCTTTTTTTGCCTCAGGGCAAAAGCATGAAGCCAACCTGCTGTGTCTCCTTACATGTAACATAGTCAAACTTGTTGTAAAACCCAACAGAAACCAATTTCTCTTCACTGGGAACAAGATTGAAAATACTGGGACTTCGAAATGCTTCACAGCTGCTGTTAGACGTTTCGACAACCTTAGTGTTGAAACCTGCCTTTGAGTTTCTCTCTCAGCTCTCCGTTTCCAGCCTTACAAAGGCTGCTCTTTATTGGGGATAATATGAGAACAGATACTGTGGGAGTGAAATGCTGAGATTCTACAAACTTATCACTGCATGTCCCGATGATGCTGTGACTTGTTTGATCGCATATAATAAACAGTAAAAAGCCTATAATAATAGCAAATAGCAAAGACGAAAAACTAGACCAAGCAGTGACGTTTTGGATGGTTAGTGAAGTTGTTAACTTAATTTATTGATGTTTTTACCCCTCTGAGCATGGTTACTACATGGCTGCTCATTTAATAGGTCATGGCTCAGACAAGACAAGAAAAGAAAAGCACACACTGAGGGCACAGGCTGTAAAAGATGGGCATGACCACCGTGACACTAGCCATGGATGTTTAAATCAGTTCAGTTCTGGTGTAATCGGCTGGTGGTGAGAGAAACAGGACAAAGAAGTTAGGCAGAGATTAAGGAGTCTATCAGAGCCTCACATGGACATTAGAGGAACTGCGTCAATCAAACATGAATCAGCGAGGAAAAGACCTAAGAAGTGCCTGATGTGCTGTCAGATGCCATAAAAAAAGCACCAAAAGCAACAAAATTTCAACCCAGGGAGCCTCTGACCTGACACCATCCAGACATAAGTATTAGTAATTCACGTGTTGCTGCTTTCTGTGAAGTATTTGCTATAATAATGTGAATTTGATGTTCATATTAAAACTTTAGTTACTCTGAAAGGCGTTAAACTATCGGTGAGCCTGGGCCACACGTGCTTTTAAAACCTTTTATAGTCTGAAACATAAGTTTACTGAACAAACTGACAAATTTGTTTAAAAAATTAAGTACATGTTATTTTCCATGAATGGTTTTTAATTTGTATCGCATTTGCTAAATCGGGCATTTAAAAAAATGTTTTAAAATGTGTTGTGCAACTTATTTTGGTTTTTCTGATGGTGTAGAAGTCTCAAAAACTCATGAAAAGCTGCACTTATCAAATATGATAGACTAAGGGGTTAAAAACTTGCCTAAAGGTGCACTATGCATGAATTGTTCTGTAAAAAAAAAGCTATACAGAGGCAGAATTACAACTGAATAGCTTTTTAGGATTCATCGCTTTTCAAGAAACAAGGCACACAGCACTGCAGCACATTGAAAGGATGAGAGGTTCAGCCAACGCAGCAGAGGCTTGGACCTGGAGACATAATATTGAAGGGCTGTACGTCATCACTACAGAGGATGTGCAGATAATTCATTCATTTCACTGCATTCAGTCGCTGAAACTGCAGTTTAGGCTCAAATGCTCAGGTTGTGTCTGAAAGCGTTTGTACACCATCACATTAAACATATAACCAATGCAAGGGTATCACAGTATATCACACTCTGGTGGATTATTTGCCTGTCAGGAGTTTACAGAATATTAAACAAATATTTTAATCTCACCATCAAAAAAGTAAAAACTGAGCCAGACATTCCTGTTTTTTAGGTTAAACAATAAGTAAGGCTAAAGGACTAAATAGTGATTTGGGGCTATTTTCGTTTAACTATTTAAGATTTCCTTTTGCCGACTCATCCTCGTTAATATTCCCACAGAGGAGAAGCGAAGTGCAGTTATTCTTCCAAACTTTGCAGCTAGAATTATGCAGGACTAGGGAGAAACACCAATTAGCCCCCAGTTACAAGTTATCTTCACTTCACCTGCTTCAGTGTGTAAACGAGCTGCTGAGCCCTAACCGTGTGAGAGAGCGAGGACAGGACAGCAAACGTCTCATTTTTAAAGACCAAAAAATGTCCAGACAGCAGACACGTCTCCTTCCTCTTAGTTCTTCTCATTTCTTCATTTTCCATCTTTATTTTCTGTCCTTACAGCACAAAAATTTCTCCAGCTGCTGACAGACAGCTAGCGTTAGCCAAAATGTCGTTTAGTGACATCATTTGTAAATGCATAATAATTAATAATCTTTGTTTGATCGATTGTTGCGTGCCATGCTGGCTGCTCTGTTAAATCAGTTAATTACGGGTTAATATTTTTTGTTAGATAATTAGAACCATGAGTTAGATTTTAATGTATATACAGCAATTCTCTCTCTGATACATTGTTTGAAATCAGCTTTTTATTTACCAGCCGACAATCCTCCTGTCAACCAGTGATGACAGGGGGAACCAGTACTGTTGTACACGAAGTCTGGATCGACTCTCTATTCCAAAACGTCCAAGTCCTACGAGTAGTGATCCTACGTGTATTACCCAGCAGGCAATGCAGAGCTTGAAAGGAGTTGAAGAGTGAAGGGACATGATCGGTCCTAGTCTACCTCAGACTCGTAGGTTCCTGTTTTGAATGAACTGGTGTTCATGCAGCACTTTAAAAATGTTTCAGTGCTTTCATTCTGCACCCTTCATGTACACATTCACATTTTGATGGATGCATTGGGGGCAACCTGTTGCCCATGGACACGTAGAGTGGGGGAGCACTGACCTTTCGATTAGTAGATGACCTGTACCACTACCTGCTAACTTACCGCTAGGTTACTTTGTCTAACTGCGAGGCGGGATCCTCTGCAATCTACAGCGCTATCGATTGGAACTGCTGAATAAAATGCCTGGAAAGAACAAAACATACATAAATGTGTATTTGTGCAAGCACATACACAGATGTAAATGTAGGAGGCTCAGTCATGTGATAATGATGACACTAGTTGTCTTTTTTTCTGCAGCAGCTGACTGATGCTTCGACAGCATCAGTTCAGGCAGGCCACAAAGTTCATCTTAGAAGAAATTCCAGCCAATGAGCTGATGTCAGCGCCAGCCCATGACCACTGGCTCAGCGGGTACCTTTTTGCATTTCCACTCCCTCAAGCTGCTCTGCAAGCTGCTTTGAAACCCACCTCAAACCCAGCTTCACATCCATGCAGTGTATCTGTTCTCACCGATCCCTCCTCTTGCTGCTGCTCTCCCTGCCTCCTGCTTTCCTGTGTGGAAAGGCTCCAAGCCACTGAAGTGCTTATTGAAAATAATCTTTCTGTGATGTGTAAAAGTGCCTAAACACAAAGACACAAAATAATCTCTACCAGCTGCCAAATCTTTAGCGTTTAACGATACAAATCATAGCTTTCCCTTTTAACCCCAATTTGCTCCATTTGCCTCCAAAAATAAAATTATGTCATTAAGCGTGGTTGGTTAAGCAGAATTGCAGTGGCTTTAAATTACCCGTGAAGAGACCCTTAATTTAATTCATCATATTCGAATTTGCCCTGAACTTATCTCCTCTCTGGCTCTGATTTCAAAGCTTCAACACACCGAACTCACGCCTTGGAATAAATCCATACAGAATATGTGATGGTGTCATATGAAGCTGGATTTTGTTTTAGTCTTTGAACCTTTCAAACTTATCAAAGGAGAAATTTAAGGTGGAATCAGGGTTCAGGGGGTTAAAGGATAATCTTCTGAAGTCGAAGCCGACAGGTCGGCCGCCTGCAGGGAGAAGTTTTCACGGGAAGCCATTTTTACTTCGACTTTTTTCAAGTTTATGAAACGGCATCCGTGGCGAGATAATCCACAATAAACACGGGCAAACTTTCTGTTTCCTCTGGATTTCTTTTAGCCGAGCTGAATGTTTCCATATCTGAGCTTCGTTACGTTTGTCTGTCAGTCACCTGACAGACACAGGAATAAGCTCAAACCTGAGGAAATAATCCCTGTGAAAACTTTGTTATCACAATGGTGCATTTTGCTCCCGAAGTTTGTGGAAGGAGAGATGAAAGGAAGGAAACAGGAGGAGGAGAGTACGGGGTGTCTGTGCAATTCAGGTGGAGTAATAAGAAGAAGAGAGGACACAAAAAAAATCCAAAAGGAAGATGATAAAACGAAATTGTTACTACCAAAAAAAAATGGGAGTAGGAGAGGGGACAAAGATGAGGGTTGGAGCAGAGTGTAAGTAAGGAAGGAAGAAAAAGCAGAAAGCAAAAGGCATACAGGAGACAACAGAGGTAGGACCAAGATGAGAAACAGCTGTAACAAAGCAGTTTGGATGCTGAGTGAAAGAAAAAAAGAGGGGGCAGACGATGAGAAGTAGACACTTGGAGTAGGAGGGCTGGGAAAGGAGAAGGAGAAGGAAAAGACAGTAAGCAGAAGAAGTGGAAAAGAAAAGTGGAAACAGGAGGTGAGGAGAAAGGAAGGGAAGAAGATAGAAGAAAAGAACCTGACACATGCTATGGAGACATGATGACCAAGGGGAGCGGGGAGAGAGGAAGAATGGACGAAGGGAGGGAGGAGGTGACGAAAGGGAGACAGAGAGAGAGAAACCGGGAATAATAAAGAGAGGGTGAGCGAGGCCGACTGGAAGAAAGAGAGAGAGAGAATAATGGAGAAAGCCTGAGAGGGACGAGATAAAGAGAGTATCTATTAAAGAGGAGGATGAGTCTGTAACGTGCACACACACACACACACACACACACACATACACAACACTAACGTGACACCCAGCAGGTTGCCAACAGTCACTGCTGCCAAAGTAACGCTTGTTGTAACAGTAATCCTGATTGACAAGCAGGCCTATACCGTTGCCCTGGACAACGACAACAGATAAACAAACACACACACACACACACACACACACACACACACACACACACACACACACACACACACACACTCATGCATTAATGCATGTGACAATGCTTCGCCTCCAGAAACGCAGCAGAGATGGAAATGACATCATTTCCTGCTGTAATGTTTCCCAATATATTGTCTGGGGACACCACCGAAGAAGAGAGCAGGTGTGTGAATGACACATCGAACACACATCGAACACACACACACACACACACACACACACATAGAGGAGAGACAGAAACACACACCTCATTTAGATTCACAGATGTGAGTGAAGGGGAAACTGTTGAGTCAGGTGCTTTTCACAGTGACTGTGTTTCATTTCTATATCCATCCTCACACTCTCCATCACACAGACACACACACACACACACACACACACACACACACACACACACACACTCACCAAACTGGACACAGTGATCTCTTTAACCAATGTCTCAAATTGCAATTCCCTTCCTTCATATTGAAAAGACTGCTGTGTGTGTGTGTGTGTGTGTGTGTGTGTGTGTGTGTGTGTGTGTGTGTGTGTGTGTGTGTGTGTGTGTGTGTGTGTTGCTGCTATACTTTTACACAGGAAGCCGCTGAAGAGGCTGATTCATCATCTTCGGTGTAAAATATGCGACTGATGGGTGAGACAGTGTGGCTGGGTGGAGGCGGAGGGGGTGGGGGCGGGGCTTAGTTTGTCAGATTTCAGTTCTCCAAGTGTATTTAGGTAACAAGAAAGTAGGAGGCAAGGATGTACAAGAAAAAAGGAGATTAAGATAAAAATGATAATTAAAAGGATGACGATAAGGATATCATCATCTGGCTTCCTGCTCCTCTCAGTCGTACTCGGGCTGTGAGCCACTGGAGGAACATGAAAGCATTTTACAAAGTCATGGAGAAAACCAGCAAGAGTATAAAACCAAAGTACATCCTTCTCTCAGCAACAGATGATTTTGAGTTCTCGGTGAGTTCTCCAATACAGGAATCTGATTGGTTGTGTTATGAGGCATGGGGCTGTGCAGTAATGACAGATCACAATCCGATTTCAGTCAGGAACCCTAAAGTCAGAGGAACGTTATTTCCACATGCTGTCATATATCTGGTGGTCTGGATCTACTCTGGGAGCTCCCGCAACCTTCCACTTGCAGGTGTGCTCCTATATGCCTTCACTAAGTTGGAGTGAGCTCCAGCACTGAACAGAACAGCCACTGTATCAGTGCCACACAGGACAACTGATTGTGAGGCACAGAAGGAGGAGCTGGTGTGAAGGTGAAAAAGTGTTCACAACACTGTGCAAGAGTCTTGAGCAACAGATCCCCAGGCTTTCTGAAGGTCTAAAAAGTTTTTCTTTGGACATGGACTTAACACAACACACTACCGACACGTCGACAATCTACCAAAGAACAAAATTTAAATTGTATCTTTATCTTTGTTATAACAAGCCTGTCACAAAACACAGTTTGTTTCCATTTCTTTAGTTAAAAATATGAAAAATGTCAAAGAGGCTCTGCCATGGTTTGGGGCTACATTTAAGTCAGTGGTGCGTGAGATCTTGTTAAAACTGATGGAATTATGAGCACACAAAAGTACCGTCAGATTTTGATCCACACCATCTGGAAAGTATGTCAATGGTAATGACTTCCAAACACAGTAAACACAACACAAAGGAATACTAATAGTCATGGACTGGCCTCCCCAGAGCCAAACTCAAACAACAGAATGGAACATTAGTTTGCTCACCTGAAGAAAACCAGTTCTGCAACTGTGGATGGAGGAAGATAATGATGCTTGTTAGGTAAAGTGTGATCAGCTGTGTGTGATTACCTGCCTCAAGAGTGTCACACAATCCTCAAAGGAGAGAAGGTGATAATCAGCTCTCAACTACTGCCACACATGTAATTGAGAATAAAAAGGAAATAAAGAACAAGGGAGTGTCCTGCATCCAGAGCATTTATGTTGTTGTTGTTGTTGTTGTTGTTGTTGTTGTTGTTGTTGTTGTTGAAGCAGACAAAGAAACAGACACAGCAAACAGAACAAAAGGCAGGAATATCCAAAGAAGAGCTTTGAATGTGCTTCAAGAAGCCTGGCAAACTATTTCCGAAGACTATTTAAAGAAAGCCGCCTCAGAAAGTTCAGACTGTGCTGAATAATATCAGTGGTTGTACAAAATATTGATTTTCAAGCTCATTACAAATGTACAAACTGTTTTTGCCTCGTATACTACATTTTTAAATATGGTTGACAGAACAATTCGATATGATTGGATGTAGTATGACTTGTACAAGTCGTCTGCGTGTGTTTAATGATGAAGAACCTGTTACTTGGTAGATTTTCTGGGTTGATTTTGAGATGAAGGACTTCATTCTTCCATCTACATGAGATCAGAGAAAGTCAACATGAAGTGAGCTGACCTTGAGTTAACCTTTCCTCAACTTTGATCTGCGTGATTGTAACTACTACCAGTGAGAGCCAAGGATATTGTGATTAACATCTGAGGTTATGGTAAATACATTAGAGGATTACTTAAGCAACCATAGTCTGGAATGTTCTATAGCAACCAACTATTAGCTACAAATCGATCCATGATGAAGGAATGTGGACAGACCTCCCTCTTCCTGGCCATTTCTTCTTCCAGGGCAACAGTCTTATTGCAGTTCATGAAATAGTGAGGACATTTAATCTATTTAATGTGTTCCTGGAATTTCCCCCTTCCACCATTTGCATGAACACAATTTTTCCATCAGACCATTTTCATGTCTACTGATTCATGTCCATGTACACAAAGTGAATATTTTCCACTTTTAGAGGGCCAGAAGTCTGCATTTGGAAGCAGAGGAGTGGGTGGCATCATGAATGTTTTCACCACTCACACCAGAGACCATGGTTTGACTGCCAGACTTGACACATTTTTTTTCCATATTCTATTTTTTGGTACATGAGCTTTGTCATGAATATTTCACATTTTGCTATGAGACTGGGGTTTCCTAGGGAATACTGAGGTCTTCTCAAGCCATTCCAAGAGGCTTAATCTCCAGTGTGTTGTGAGTCTGCAGCTGCTCCTATATAGACAAGTCTGATAAACCTCCCATACAAGGTGCCCAAAAGGCATCCTAATCTGATGTCCAAACTTACTCCTTTGATGGAGAGGAGTAGCAGCTCCACTCTGAACTCGTCCTGAATGGCTAAGCTGATCACTGTAAGGTTGAGCTTAAAACCTTTTTTAAGCAAGCTAATTTCTGACACTTATATCCAGAGTTTCTGACTATGAATGAAGTAGAATAACCAAGCAGCCAAAAGCTCGAATAATTGTTGTAGTTAAGTCTAGGACCCCAACTGTACTTGTAGGCACACTACAAACTTCAAGCAACCGTTCACCAAAAGGAATAATTACTCATGAAAGAATAGAATAATGCATTTGAACACAGAAATGGTCCTTGTTCTCATCCTTATACACTGGGAACAAGGATCATGGAAACAGGCAAACAGGATGATGTGACAGAAAGTTTCCAAGTCTTTACTTGGGGAAAAAAAAGTCTACATCACAGAAGAATCTATAATGGTTACACAAATCAGGAAAATGAGCATTAGAATCTGACAGGAGACAGTATTATATATACACACTGTGAGCCAATTATACAATGAGACACAGGAGGGAGCAAAGCACAGGTGAAAAAGACAACAGCAGGTGAAGCCAGTAAAGGTTGGTCAGATAATGAGAGAGGAAGGAAAAAAACAGGAAGCAAAAGTAGAAATGAGACCACAACCAGATAAAACAGGAATCCAAAACTCAGCATAACAAAAACCTTGGCCATGGAAGGCCTCCCTGCCACCGAGTCAGGCTGTAAATTACACGGGTGTCTAACCAGATTTGACCTTTGATATATAAATGTCATCACTCCCTCATTGTATCCTATTTCAGTAAAACTTAATCACAATGTGAATGTGAAATCTTGAGTTATTGCCAAAAACATCTTTTGCAAGCTCACAGGGACCTTGACCTTTTACTACGAAATGCTAATCAGTTCATTGTTGAATTTAAGTGAATGTTTGTGCCAAATTATATATTAGTAAATATCCCTCAAGGCATTGCTGATATATTGCTTTCATATATGAATTAGATGCAGGATGGTCAGTGAGCTTGACCTTTGTTGCAGAGGCTTAAAAAGAACTCGTGCAAAAATGCATTATATCCAGATCAAGCTCTGTGCAAGCACGTGAAGGCAGAAGCAATTTTACACAAGATAACATGAAGAAGTTGACCTCATTTATTCTTTGCTCACTTCTACTCAAAAAGAGCAATTTGGATATTTTCGTAAACTTCAGACAGGAATTTTTCATCCTTCCTTCCTAAGAATTTTATAAGTTTTATCTTGGGTGTCTTAAAAAAGATGTACTTATGACTTAAAGCTTCTATTTGCCGTCGAGACAGATCAACTCACCACAGATCATGTGTTTTGGCTTCATGGGATCCCCATGGATATCGTTTCTGATCGGGGTCCTCAATTCACTTCCAGCATGTGGAAGGAGTTCTGTTCTTAGCCCAGGTTAGTCTCTCCTCTGGGTTTCATCTTCAGACTAATGAGCATACCGAGAGAATGAACCAACCCTCCGATGTGCAGTATCATCCAACCCATCCACCTGGAGCAGTCAACTGGCGTGGGCTGAATACGCTTACAATTCACCCACTTCATCTGCAACTGGTCTCTCACCTTTTGAATTATCTTTGGGCTAGCAGCCCCCTCTTTTCCTATATGTTGAAGGTGAATGCTCAGTTTCTTCAGTGCAGAACCACCTTCACTGGTGTCGTCGGCTTTCCGAATCAGAATCGTAATCCTTAAGGAAATTATATGAGGAGGGATGCAGGCGGCAACCAAAGAACCTCGCTATCATCCAGGCTGAAAGGTTTGGCTTTCTACAAAAAAATGTTACATATGAATCTGGCAAATTCTCTCCAAACTCTATTGTAACTAGGGGTGTGAATGTAATGCGTTAATTGCAATTAATTATGTTTTTTTTTTTTAAATGACGCGTTTCAGAAAAAAAATAACGCTTTTAATCGCACTTTGCATTCCAAGCAAATGGGAACTTTTGTCAATGCACGATTTCCTGGTATACCGATTACAGTGATCCAAACATCAGAGCTACAAAGCCTCAGAAGGCATCGCATTGGTAGGACTGATCAGAGACAAGTTTCTTTCAAAAGACTACTTGACGGAAGCCTTGATAAAAGCAGTGTTTCGTGCAAACTGTGCAAAAAGGAGTTTGCATGGCACCGAAGCACTTCAACCTTGCGGTACCATCTAAATACAAAACATGTTGCAGCGAGCACAGAAACTGTGGGAGCTGTTAGCGCTCGCAGTACGAGAACCAACAAAAGGTGTTGGCAGCCCAAACTTATTGAAATGACTGGCTTCAGGACCAAAATCAGTAAAGCTGGGCAGACACTGTGCGATTTTTTCAGTCGCGCGATTCAGCTCCTGCTCAAACTGTACGATTGACTCGCAGGGGTTACAAGTTCATAGGTCACGATGCAGGGTCTCACACTATACGGCCCGATGCTCTGATGCGACCTGAGTGCTCACACTGTGCGTCCATAAAAATTAAGGTTATAACAGAAAATCTGTCGCTCGCTCTCCCTCTCTGTCTCTCACTCACAAAGACACGCACATCACCACCATCAACTTTGCTAAAGTGCTAATGAAAAACATTGATCAGGCAGCTGTGATTGAGCAGCAATGTAAATCCAACTATTTTCACGGTTGTTGTGGTCGTGATAATTTTGTGAGGCCACATCGAAAAGGCTCGGATGAGCTTTCCAAAGTCCTACAAGTGCCTCCATCGCTTGTGTCCAGATCACACGCTGCACAGCCGTGCTGCTCCGTCTTTTCACCGACATTTATGTGTTTGCCCGTGCGCAGTGTGAGCGGCTGCGGTGACACCCTCATGACGGTCGGGAGGATTTCAAACCTGTTTGAAA
Source organism: Oreochromis aureus (assembly GCF_013358895.1). Lineage (NCBI taxonomy): Eukaryota > Metazoa > Chordata > Actinopteri > Cichliformes > Cichlidae > Oreochromis > Oreochromis aureus. The sequence continues at coordinate 21,208,634 of NC_052958.1, read as the reverse complement.
TCCTCCCGACCAAGCGATTGATGATCGGGAGCTGGTCGTGAGGTGTTAATCGCTTCTTGTTACCCCACGTATACTACACAATGCACGACGCACGATGAAGGCCAAACTCGGGCCGATCACCAAAACGGTTGCACGACTCAAAAATCGGCTCAAAATGGGCCAAAATTCGCACAGTGTAAGCCCAGCATTAGTCAACATCGGACAAACTTACAAATTCTCTTGGAAAATGGATTGCTCTGGACTGTTGCAGGAACAGTGTAAAGATGCCACCACAGACAAAGAGCCTCCTCCTCTCTTCATTGTCTTCAGACTCTGATTCAGATGAGGAAGCCCTGTGTAACAGGGCCCTGAGTTTGTACAGAGCAATATCCACCATCAGCGAGACAGACCGCCCACTGCAGTGGTGGTCCAGTCGAGCAGCGACCCACCCACAGCCGTCTGTCCTGGCCCGCAAGTATTTGGTTAGTCCTGCCACTTCTCTCCCATGTGAGAGACTGTTCTCACTTGCAGGTCACATAGTAACAAAAAAGAGAGCTGCCTTGAGCTCTGAAAATGTGAAAATGTTTCCCTAAATAAACTGGGTTTTTCAGTACACGTGACACCGCTTTCCCAAAAATCAGCTACATATATATTTTTGTTACATCGATATTCCAAACTGCAGTTGTCATCGGGGAAGACAGGATATATCCTGAAGAGTTTTCCAGTCATTCACAGGCCACATAAAGAGAGATAACCATTCACACTTTCACACCTTACTTATATGTATTTAGACTTCCTAAGGAACCCAGAGTACCCAGAGAATCCGGAAAGAATCTGTCATAAACAGGCACAAGGAGAACTCCACACTGTCTGCATTTGGGTTCTCTAGTTACACAAAACCTTTTAAAAAAAGGAGTAGATATTACCTAACCCAATCCCAACCTTTAACCCTAGCTCTGTTGGTTAGGGGATGGTGAGGTAACAGCTGAGCACAATCATTTCTACCTAAAACCAGTCGGAGCGGGCACGCTGCGTAACTATTTTTAAATCCCTGTAGAACCGGAACCACGTAAGCTAGCGCAATGATTTTTTTTGCATATGAAACCGGAGGAGTTGTACTTACATCTTATGCCATCAGCTTGCCCTAGGTCACGGTTTCCTTCCACATAAAGCTTTGCAAAAATTGCATAAAAAGCACTTGCAGCAACAAAAATATAATATTCCAGAAACACGCTTTGCCAATCCGATCAGCTGTTCAAAACACTTCCTACGTTGGAATAAAAGTCAGTGCAAACAATCACATGTCCACCATTACTTGCCCGAAACCGGAAGTGACGTCATTTTGCGGAAAAATGTAGTTTTTTTACCTTCGGGGCCTTATAAGCCTACACTGGTGTTTTTAAAAGTTATGTTTGACTTTATGCTTTTCTGAATAGTTTCTGGGATGCTTAGAACTCAAATTGCACTGCTGGAAATAGTTTATTTTGATGCATATCCTTTTTTATTGCAAATTTGGATTGTAATATTTATTTTCGTTTTTCCTGCAGTATATAAAAATTGGTGTATCTCAAAAATAAAACTATGAAGACACTCATAATAAATTTCCTGTGGTGGGAAACTATTTTGTGCAACTTTTTTGTATTTACAGTTTTGAGGGATAAACCTCTTAAATTTCTCTAAGTAGAAATATATGGAAAAAAACCAAAAACGATTTTCCATTTTTTTGTACTTTATTGCACTTTTTTGCAATTTATGTAGTTACTATGGACTTAATGCATACATATTATTAAAATTTGGGCTATAGTAGTTGTATTGATGTACAGCAACTTGAAATGCTCCCAAAAACTACAGCATGTAAAAATATAAAGATAAGCTCTGGCGGACTTGGTTCTATGGTAGGTCTTAAAGGGTTAAAAAGTCTTCAGCCATTTTCTTCTTCCTTACCTGGAACATCCAGATTCTGCTGCTTCCAGCTGGTCTTTGACTCTAAACCATTCGTTGTTAGACTGAAAATAGAAGTGTCATTTTTGAAGGGTGTGGTTTGTGGCTCAGCTGCAGCGGAGGGGTGGAGCAGTGGGTTCAGGGTGCGGTGTCAGGGGAGGCTGACTCACACATCTGACCTCATCATCTAATCGGGTCTCCCCTGTTACGGATGTTGCCGGGACCGAGGCAAGAGTGATGTGTGCTACAGAAACAGGGCAGCTGGAAAGCTGCTCCTTTAAAAACTGAAAAATAAAAAAGGTGCTGAAACACTAAAACACTGTGATTGTCAGGTCCGTCATTGTCAAAATCATTAAGACCGTATCCCAAACCTTTTTATGTCTTTAAAACATTCAAAAAACCAAATTCCTTAACATTAGTCTGGGACAGCATGCTTTAAACATACAGTCCAATTATATCACAGTGCTTGTCTTGAATAGCAAATATCATATACTGTGCATTTAATGGTGTTGATGGTCCAGTAACCTTAATCTGCTTAGGCCCTCAGTTACATAAAGACAAAAAGGCAGAAAACACCAACTTTCACACGTCACATTTCTCCCCTTTGCATGCATCTACACAACAGCTAACTCTGACAGAAGCTTTCACAGCTCTGCACACAAGATTGTTGGATAACCTGCTTTGGAAAGTTAGTGCAACTCTTTGAGTTTATGTCTGATGAATGCAGTCATCAACTGAATATAAAATTCAACCTCTGTGGGCTACTCTTTGAGAGACCAGAGGTTTACCAGTAACTTTGACCTCAACATCCTTTATGAAACAGGAATATTTCTATCTAACTTTACTGCACTCAATGTAATTGTTGTTGAGATATTTCCCTCTGAACCAAAGTGGACAGAAAATCTGTAAGATCACAGTGTTAGCATGGGTAAAAATTAACAGGTCAAGAGAGTCAAAGGTCTTTCTCAGGTCAAAATCAATACTGTGTGTTTGTGAAGACCTCGATTCCACAGCAGCTCCTCCTCCGCCTCCTGCTCTGTGTATTTTTTTTATGTCTGTAAAGTCTCAGAGAACGAATGAATTTATTAACTTGCTTCAGCTGAGTGCCATGTTAGATAGGTTACCCTCTGACACACACACTGCAGAGTGGGTGAGCACAGTATTGATCTGAAACATCTCATCTCAGCACCGGATTACTCTATCAGAATGAAGGAGGGAGCGATCAGACAGCAGAGCCAGGGAGAAGCTGCTGATGAGGAAGACATACGAGATGAGGTAGATGTGTTAAACCAATCGACTTCTTTCAAACCTTTATTAAAATGTAGTCCCACACATAACCTTCGTTAACCATTTGTCCCTTCTGTTAATGCTCCAACATCTCTGTTCCTCAACCAGCTCTGCCTCGTTAGTAGCCTTACCCTTCCTCGTTAACGGTAATTCCTCTCCTCGTTAAAGAAAGGCAGCTCTGCAAAAACAGTTTCAGTGTAATGAAAAAAGTTCCTCATAGGATCTGAGAAGAAGAAGGAAAAAAAAGCTCAGCTCTGGGGTTTTGGGTTTCCTTTAGAAGTCTGGGTTTCAGGAAGAAAGCACGTATCTGGCACACTTTCAGTCCAGTGGGGACCCTCTTCAGGAAAATTATCCTCCTGATGAAGTGTGCTTTATATAGAAATAATATACCATCATTTCATCATACATACTGGATGGTGCTAGTTCATAATGTAGCATTAGTTAAATTCGAAAATGTCAGTGTTCGTTATGCATTAACCTATGGAGTGTCAGCGTGAGCAGAACCCAGACCAAAGTTAAAGTGCAGCATAGTGAACTACATTTCTGAGTTCAGTGTTATTGTAATGTATTCACTGTGTGTAAAGCTAAAAATGTACAGGGTGGGCCATTTATATGGATACACCGTAATAACATGGGAATGGTTGGTGATATTAAAGTCCTGTTTGTGGCACATTAGTATATGTGAGGGAGCAAACTCCTCAAGATGGGTGGTGACCATGGTGGCCATTTAGAAGTCGGCCATCTTGGATACAACTTTTGTTTTTTCAATAGGAAGAGGGCCATGTGACACATCAAACTTATTGGTAATGTCACAAGAAAAACAATGGTGTGCTTGGTTTCAACGTAACTTTATTCTTTTATGAGTTATTTACAAGTTTCTCTTTGTTCACAGCCATTGACATGTCGAAGAGGTTAACACGTGAGGAGCGGATCGAAATTGTGTTGATATCTGGTGAACGCAGTAACCGCATCATTGCAGCAGATTTCAATGCAAGACACCCTACGAGACCACCCATCTCCCAGGCTACAGTTAGCAAACGGCTTGCTAAGTTTCGTGAAACTGGTTCAGTGTTGGATTTGCCAAAATGTGGACGCAAGAAAACTGTCACTAATGAAGAAACATCAGTGGCTGTCCTAGCTTCATTCAGCAAGAGCCCACAGCGTAGCACTCGCCGCATGTCACTGGAGAGTGGCATTAGTCGAACATCCCTTCGGCGGATATTAGCTACTCACAAATGGCACCCTTACAAACTCCAGCTACTGCAGCATCTCAACGAGGATGACCCAGAACGGCGCACAGAATTTCCAGAATGGGCAAAACAAAAATTGGAACAGGACCCTCAGTTCACGCAGAAGATTTTGTTCAGTGATGAGGCATTTTAGTCAATTTTTAGTCAATCATTTTTTAAATTATGTCTTGGACAACAGTTATGTTTAACCTGCAGCTTGGTTCCATTGATTCAGATTGTTTTAACTCGGGTCCGATTTACCTTGTGCGATGATTCAAGTGACGTGTTTAAAAATCTGCAGTTTGTTTAATTTAAGTCAAAGTGTTATGTAATCTCTCACTGCTCGATTGACTTGATTGTTGTGTTACATCATTTGAAAAAATAGTGATCATGCCACAGATGTTACATTATTGGGTGGGCCATTTATATGGATGCACCGTAATAACATGGGAATGGTTGGTGATATTAAAGTCCTGTTTAATATCACTAGTCTAAAAGGGAACTAGTCTAATCATTTCCAGCTTTATATACAAGAGCTGCTTTGTGTCTTAAGAAAAAAAAAGTCTTGTGCTGGTCCTGGTTTATAGTCCAACTGAAACTAACCACTTTTTTTGATTGGCCAACTTTTGAAATCACCAGTTAGTGTGGGCAAGGTGTGTCATGTTTACACATTATGGTATCAGAATGATCCATCACTCCCAGCCTCTCATTTTTTTTAAAGTGCAGCACTCTTATGAGGTTACATACAAAGTTCAGCAGAGTTTCCAAATGGAAAACCATAGACTTGCAAACAATAAAAGCACAACTTAAGGCATCACTATGCCTCCAACTCCTTAATGTGGACTTTGGAGGACTTTCATACAGGACCATTATCTCTCAGCAGCAGCCAGTATTGCTCCATCTGGTACATGTACAATTGTGGTCTGAAGTTTCAATCCACTCATCGTGGACAAGAATGTCATGATGATTTTGGGCTTTCACTGATTTCTTTGAAGAGTTTCTTTTCCAGGGTGGAATGATTATACAGCATACATTTTGAATTACTTTAAAAACAAGAACTGGGTGAAAAAGTTTGGATTAATTTTACACCTACATCTCTCTTAACTTGACGAGCCCGAGGCCTTTTAACTTCTCATTATTGATCAATATTGACTACAGCTGGTAGTATCTCTTTGTAGCATTACGAAGGATTTGTCTGACAGTGCTCATCGGATTGATCAATACTCAGAACAATGGGGAAGTCCAAGAAATTCTGTGGAGATCTGACATGGAGAATTGTAGATTGACACATTTTGGGAAGCCCTCCTGGGGCCATTTCTAAACAAATTCATACACACAAATGTAGTTTAATTTGAATTGGACAAGTACAAGTTATTTAGATTATCGAATTCTGAAAGAAGGACCAAACTGTTACCCTTAGATGAGAGAATATTGGTTTGGATTTTCAGGAAAAACCAAAGAACCACCAAGGTTCAGAACTGCCATAAACTCAGCATCATTGTCTACAATGAAGATGCATGATTTACAGTTCTTCTACCCAGGCAAAAGAACAATTCAAAGAATTAATAAAAAGCCCCAAATTAGCCTGACATTCATGTCCATGATGAGTGGATAGGAACTGTAGGACTGCTGCTAAAGGACATTGTGTGCCCGTGCGTGAGACACAGGCAAAATTTGTCAAAACAGCATTAAACACCACAGAATGAGAAGGTATGGTGCTGAGAGAGCGTACTGTAGCAGATATAATATACTTAAGTATTCCGAGCAGTTTGAAAGCTGAAGCATTTGCCAAAAGTGATTACTTTTATATGTTGAACTAATTGTTTCAAAGTTTAACCACATTTAACATGAACATTTAACAATGTGACACAGCATATGGCAAAATAAGGAAAAATATATGACTGTGGAAAGCCTTTAAGAATACTTAACACTATAGATGAATATGGGAATGATGATGCAACCACTTGAAAGCACCAAAAAAAGTAACAAAGCACTGAACAACACAAAATGTTAACTTCAGAGCTTGTGTGAAGTAAAGCTAAAAAAAAGATTCTTGCAATGTGTTTAAAGTCGATGTTAAAGAATAAATTGTGTCAGGACAGTCATGAAAGATCCCCTGGGAAAGAAAACTAGTGCAGTGAATGTGACAACACTCTGGTCCAGTTTCCTATACGTTAGCTGAGTATTGATGTGTCAGTTTTTATCCCTATGCGACGTCACGCGTCATGTGAGCAGCAGACGGCGGGTCATCTCTGCAGACGGGCAGAATCGGCCGAAATTAAAAATGCCTTCACTGGGAGACGACAGTAACTGCAACATCAAACTCATCTTTACATCATTTGCATAAAGATCAGTACTAAGCTAGAACAGTGATACTGTGTGTGTGTGTGTGTGTGTGTGTGTGTGTGTGTGTGTGTGTGTGTGTGTGTGTGTGTGTGTGTGCTAATTAATTCACCCACTCCCAGCATTTTAAGCGTTTAAGCCAAGCCTGGGGTTTATAGTAACTCTGGATATTAAGCAAATCTCATAGTGAAGTGTGTGTGTGTGTATGTGTGTCTGTTTGTGTGTGTGTGTGTATTAGCATTAGCTGCATTGCTGTATCAAGCTAATCCTTAAGATAACAGTGAGCTTTGTGCACGCACACACACTTTTGAGCAGACTATCACTTGGACCGTCCCTGAACACCAGTATTGTGTTTATCTGACATTCTGAAGCTCTTCTCAGAACACAGTTATTGTTTTTAAATAATAACCAGCTGTGGTTTCTTTACCATGTGTCTTACTGCTTTGCTGGTTAGTCATCAGATTAACATATTTAATGAGCTCACACTGGCAAATGTGTATATGACTAACATCCTGTTAGTCATATACACATTTCATAGTACCATGAGTCTCAGTCCCACAAATAATCTATGTCTGGCTTTATATTTATTGCATTACATTTAGTATTGTCTTGCTCTCACACAGACTTTCTTTTTTGTGTGACGTTTAAGGAATCAGGTTAGTGCACAAAGTCGACTGTAACCGGGTTTCTGGCAGCTGGAGCATTAAGCTTTAACTAACAGGTTGCTGTGTTGTGATCGAGCTCTGCTAGTATGCCAGCTGCCGTATTGATTCAGAATTGATCCAAACAGCAGCTGCCAGCGAATAGTGGACCACGAGTGGTGAAAACACTGAAAGCAAGTCTGATTGGTGGTGGATTTTGGCTCAGCATGTGCTAAAAATACTAAAGAGTTCCTTCAGAGACTCTCTGGTCACTTCAGATGTCAAAAAGTTGGCATGTTAATCAGTTCATTGTGAACTGGATGAAAAACCAATTAAAACTGCAGTTTTATACCATTGTTCTATCAAAACATGGCAGAGAAAGTCAAAGAAGAAAACAAAGCTTCAACTGTTGGACGGTAAAGAGTGTGTTTCAAATTCTACTGATATTTTGTTATTTTGCAGTTTTTGCTGCCTAAAAGCTCTTAAATTAGGAAATGAGCACAATTTTCTAATGTATGAAAGCAATAAACTCTAAAATTATTTGTGTGTTTATGGATTTGTGTCATTTATATAACCATCACTTGAAGTGACATTAGCCAGCTTTTACTTTTTAATGTTACAATAAATGTCCAGATGGTTAATGGACTGTAACACTTATCCAGCTTATTCTCATGGACAGGTCAAGGACAGCACAGGAAATCAAAATATCAGTGAAGATTCGGAAATCTGAGCCACTGGTCCTCCTTCCATAGAAGTGAAGACAAATTTAGATTTCTGGATGTGAAAATCAATGTTATACATCCCTTTGCACAGATTCATGAATCCATGAATCCATAACTGTCCAGAAAATTTGAATTCCACGTCAGAGGGATGGGTTTAAAATGCCTTCGTGTTTGTGTGATCAAAGCACCGAACAGCAGCCGCTGTCCTGCTCTGCTCATCGATCTGTCAGAATCATTACTCTTAGACTCTGCTCGTGTTGTGTCACAATAGGGGATAGTTTCCTGTCTGCAAAACAGACAGCCATTCACAGCTGCCTGGATGGATCAAATAACAGCACCTCAATGAGTGCAGTAATGCATGTCATTACAACTCATTTCACAAATTTGGACTGACTTTCAATGAGCAATCAGTCGTCTTCAAACAGTTTTGGACTCGAGCGTCTCATTTGTGAAGATACTCTGGTTTAACTCATCGGGCTTATTTAGGCAACACTCACAGTCCAATGAGGCCGTCCACGTAAAATAATCAGCTTCTTCAGACAGGCATTTTAACCTGCAGCCTTCTTGTAAATCTGACCATATAGCAGGAAAAATAAAAGTACTAGTGGATGTACAAATCCAGATGTAGGATTTGCTTGACTTAGGCCACCAACACGTCCTCCACCTCTGATTCTGTTGCTCTTTACACTCAGTACTCATTTATATTCATCTTAAGTCAACAATAATCGACCTGTTCCACTAATAAAGCTTTAAAGAAGACATCCGTGTAGCCTTGGCAAATGTTGAGATTTTATCTTTTGTTTACAAAACACTTTTTAAAATTATTTTCACTGATCTAAATAATGATGGAGTTATTTTAAGTTTTCTTAATTCTAGTATAATTAATCAAGCATTTGGGTGCACTTTGAGGAGGGTACATTTGCTCGGAGATGAAAAAGGGCTTTGTTAAAGCAGCGCTATTATTTTGACTTTTGACTGCTTCTATTAGCTCTATTATTATAAGCAAACTTACTCATGGGAAAATAAATTAATAAATCGCCCTTGTAAAAACGATCGCCGATGGGCTCAGCCTATCGTCGATAGTCCATATATTTGTCCAATCGCCCCACCCTAGCGTGGATTCATAACGTCTGTGTGTATGCTTAGATTTGAATCTATAGCCATGCAGACCGGTGTCCTGCCTTTAATGGGTAAAGAGTCACCCCTGACTTCTGTCAGTGCAGCAAAGCTGACGCTCCTCCTTCTCTTTCCTTCAGACATTGGCTGAAGAGAGAACTTTAGCCTGAGTCACACAAGTTCATCGCTGATGTATTTTCAAAGTTAACATTGATGGGCTCATCTGACCTGCTGCTCCCACTGTCGTTCATCTCAAATGGCCAGATTGATGACCCTGCCTAAATGCTTGTTACACTGAGTCTTAATAAGTGATTTAAGCTCATGAAAATCCATGCGCTGAACTCTGAGGCATTCAGACACTCTAAGCAGCTTAATTTTAGCCAATGCAGTTCATTAAAATACACCCACATGTCTGAGACAGGTCTTCAGAATCAGGTCAGAGTGCCCCAGAATCATCACAGTTAGCCTCTTTGTCAGATATTCCTCCTTGAACAAGGCGATCATCCTAGATTTGCTTTATGTCCTCTTCATAAAATAATGTTGATCACTGTGTATTATGTTACCATTAGCAAGTCTAAATATATAATACAGAATAGAGAATTCATCATTTCCTATAATGACTCTCTTTATCACGCAGTTTTATCGTATTTAGGCAGCACTGGTCTATATGGCAGCGCTCTTGCTCGTGGAGCCAATCAGAATTGGGTAGTATTAAAGTGAGAAATGACTTAATTATGTCTCATCACTGGCTAAAGCTCTTCGCAGGCAGAGTCCTTATGTGGTAATGTCTTTACTCTGTCCAATCACAGCTGAGCTCAACGTTTTTCCAAACAATTAACCACAAGTTTGTGTTTTTCACAATAAGTGGAAAAGACATTTATAAAAACACACACACAAAACAGTGCACACACACACACACACACACACACACACAGATAGAGGCCACACATATTCGTGCATGAAATAATAAATGTATCAGCACACAGTCTGTTTCCCATCGGCACCATGGGGAAGAAATCTGATGTGGAAACTGCAGCAGGGGCTTATGGGAAATTCATAAGGAGTTTTATGTGTATGCGCGTGTGTGAGTGTGTGTGTGTGTGTTTGAGATAAGTGGAACACACACAAAGACATGCACACACAGGCGTATGGCATATGGTGTGTGAGAGTTAATCAATGTCGTGAATGTGAAGCTTTGACCTTTTCGAGCTGAACCACCTGCTGGTATAGGAAAAGTGTGTGTTTCCGTGTGTGTGTGTGTGTGTGTGTGTACCGTCTCTCTCTCTGCATTGTGTATGAGCTCCTGAAGAAGCCCAGCAGCTCGTCCTCGATGGCAGCATCAAAGCTCACGTTTAGCCGGTAAACCCTCATCGGCTTCATCTCGCGGTGCAGTGCCACCACGTACATCTGATTGGCTGGGAAGGGGAAGTGTCGGTGGATACGCATGACTCCACCCCCGGGCCTGTTGGAAGGACGACCTCCAACACCGCCCTCAGCAGTAACTGTCACCCGGTCCACCTGATGGATGGAAGAGAAAATAGGATAAAGACATCCACACACCAACTGTGTCTCCACAATAAGACTCATCTAAAAGTGCAGACCAGAAGAGTGAAATATATTTGGATATGCTATAATCAGATTTCCTGATTTTTATCATTAAATAAATAAAATCTTGGCAGCGATAATAGCAAATCACGCAGAAACGCAGTAATCATCAACAAATTGAGGTAAGGAGAAGCCTTCCAGCAAGGAAACATGAATGCGAACAGCACAGGATTTAAACATTTAAAAGCTTCAGGATATTTAAAATTCATTTTGATGAGTGACACTCGATGTTAACAGCAAATCTGCAAAGAAACTCTGCAGGGGTCGTTTAATAGGATGCACGGGTACACGCGTACTCGTGCATCCTAAACTCCTCAAACTCAGACACTCTACACTCACTCACATCCAGAGCATCTCTGAAAGCCGCTGACTTCCTGTTGCTGCTCATGTTTATGTCATTTCCCACCTGAAACATGACAGCAGTGGTTGATTTCTGAGGTGGGTTAAAGCAAACAGCAGCTGACTTCTTGTGATCCTACAGGTGAGTGCGTGGAAAATGTCTGACCTTTTCAGAAAGAAAGTGAGAAGCAGCTCTTCCAAAAGGTGGTGACTTTAAAATCAAGACTTTACCTGAAAGCAGTCTGCAAATACGTTACTCAGTGTTTAAAAGAGAGGAGGAAAAAGAAGATTAGTCGACTACGAAAAGGTAGAGCTGAGCAATAGAACGATAACGATATGTATTGCGAAATAACTTTTTCTCGCTAGAAAAATTAAACTATTGCAATAGGCCTCATCTCTCTTGTCCTCTTAAAAAACAAAAAAGAACAGCCAATCCAAATTAAGTAGCGCAGAGCCGAACCAATCACAGCCGCAGCGTCACGTCACGTGACTTGTTACGTACAGCACAAGTGCCAAGGCGCACATGTGTATTTGTTTTTGCAGCCGGGCTGCCCGGGTAATGAAGGAAATGAGTGTGCCGACTAGAGAAAAATCAACCGAGAGCGTGAGCGAAGGTTACCGAAGAAAAAACAGATGATGGTTCCAATGCTGGAGAGATTGTCGAACGGAAGGGCCACAGAAGTTCCGTAGTGTGAAGGTATTTCAGCTATTTCAAGTCTGACAAAAAACAGAGTAGCGCGCACTGTAAATTGTGCCGAAAGCAAGTCTGGAAATACAATAAAGCGGTGCATGCTCAATCTCTGACTGAAAGCGCTAATTCGTCATTCGGCTTTTGTCAGACTAAAGTAACTGTTAAAACTGTTTGAAAAGCTAAGCTATACAAAGGGGAGAGATTGAGAATTTCCTTTTAGTTCTCAGTTTATTTGGTATTTACAGAAGTTAGTCAATTTTGTTTGTTCTTCTGTAAAACAAACTAAGATTTATTTTTAGAATTAATATTTTGTTTCTAAGTGGAATTGACAATTTAGTAGTCTGTTTTGTTTGTTCTATTTTGAAACTTAAACGCTTTAGCGGCTGCCTTTTGTGTAGTTTGCAATATTTGCCTTTATTTATCTGAAACTGAAGTCTCATGTTCCTTAAGTACATCTGCCCTGTTGAACTTATTATGGGAAATAAATATTTTAATTAAAACAAGCTGCTGATTATTTCACATTTTACTTGTGAGCAACGGCACATTTAAATCTTGCAAATATAGTTATTTGGCTTATATCGTGATATATATCGTTATCGCCTGAAATGAAAAAAACATATCGTGATATGAAAAAATCTTATATCGCCCAGCTCTACCAAAAGGTAGAACATAGTTCAAACCTGAGCTCAGTCTAGTGGGTGAGGTTAAACACGGGCTATTTAGATATTATGTATGTAACTAACTGAATTTCCTGGAGGAACCTAAATGAGGGATTAATAAAGTTCTATCTATTTATCTATTTAAGAGCTAAATATAATGGTGAATTACATTCCTCCATAATCAAATTGCATTTTAAATGTTTCTAAAAGATGAGTCACCGTGTACACACATATTAGTTGATGATACAGTCACACTTCACCAGTGTTGGGAAGGTTACTTTTAAAATGTATTCCACTACAGATTACAGAATACATGCCCCAAAATGTATTTTGTAACGTATTCCGTTACGTTACTCAATGAGAGTAACATGTTTGAATATATTATCATGCTTTTTACAACTACATGAATGTACTATTGCTGTGTGATTTATTACTATTACTGAAGGTTACTCGCCATACCAATACCAACAAGATTTTTAAATCTTAATATAAAATGAGTAACAGTAGGGTGGACATTAGGTAAGGCTGCGGTTTTTGCAGCGATCTCATATAGAAAAACTATTCCACGCATATATAAAACAGGTCCGCGGCTCCGAACTGAATACCACCTTTTTAAACGGTAACTGTAACGGAATACAGTTACTCATATTTTGTATTTTAAATATGTAACGCCGGTACATGTATTCCGTTACTCCCCAACACTGCACTTCACAGTGTGCAAGAACCACAACACCACCAAAATTCCTGCAAACATGTGTAGTGAACTTGTGACAATGGGCAGCAGGTCTGTGACCAATTGAAGTCACTGCCATCTTTAAAGTGACCTTGGTGTGTCATGACAGCAACAACAGAGTCAGTCTGCTACCAGTGGGATCAAGTTAGCAGTTACATGCGATTCATTTGTAATAAACAAATCTGTTCTTACAAATCTGCACACACAGAAATTCTCATTAACTACTTGCAAAAGACACAGGTGCTTGGCAACAATAACAGGAATGCAACCAGCTAGCGACCATTTGACTTGGTCCCCTTGTTGCAAAGAGATCTGCTGGGTTGTGCTCATCAGTGCAGACTCAGTTTGATTGCAGGATGTTGGCAATCTGTCTGCATTTCTAAGTAAGAGAGCAATTATTTGCAAAACTTCAGTAATCTGTATGAGAGTGACTGCAAGCAATGCAAGTTAGAGGGGAACTGTTTGGAGACAGGTTGCCTCCCACTAGGTGACCTGGCCAAATTATTTTCCTCTCATTCTCAGGTAAACGAGAGGAAATTCATAGTTGACCTCAATAAACATTTTCCTGCTGGGTTTGTGTTCTCTTTTGACATTTTTACATTTTATGATTCGCACATGATGTTCTGATTGCACACTTGGAGGTCTGATTAAGAGTAAAACACGCCTCCTCGTTCATAAACCAGGATGCTGACAGGCAAACTAAGGGCATCAGAACCTGGAGGTAACATCACAGTGGTTTTGTCCATGTTTATTAGCACAGTCCAAATTTACACTTTATTATTCACTTTGCTGACTTTAGTACCAAAGTTATAGAAGAGAAGCCAAAAATCAACTTTATAGATATTCTGTAGTCCCTGCAAATAAATAAATAATGGCACAGTGAATTATTCCATTTAATTTATCCCCATTAGAGTAATTAAGTGTTGAGCGATGATCAAAACATTGCATACATCCAGTAAGTGTCACAGCAGGTGTTCAAACCGAGCTCTCTTGAGAGAAAGCGCCCTCTGCTGTTCAGGGAGATCAGCGCAGTCAGGCAGCAAACCCAAAACGGTTAACAACCACAGAAATGCATCAGCTTCAAGCATTTACAGTTTGTCAGGTGGCAGGTATTGCTCAGCAAACCCTGATTTACAGCCAGCTGTTGTTCCGAATGCTAGAGCTGTCGCCATGGTGACATGACAGGCATCATGTGTACAACAAAGGGTGTATCTGAGAGCAGCTTTGGAGAGAAAAAGTATCATCATCTGAGCATTTTCACCAAAGTAGTGAGGAAGGAGTGTTGAAAGAAAGAAAGCTCAGCAGATCTCAGAGTGTTTGTTCGCCTGCCAACTTTACCCACATTCATCCATATTTCATTGTGCCGCTCAGGAGTCAAACTGACCAGATGATGAAGAAACAGACAGTCGGCAGCTGTGGAGAATTAATACTGAAGGAAGAGGAGAGCACCTGTCTCATTAAAGGCCCTGCAAAGCCTCACAGGTGCTCTGACTTTTCCTGGCTGATTAGACCTGCGCTCAGGTTGACACTGAGTGGGGATTTACTGGTAATTAACTGAAATGTCACTAAACTCAGTGCACTAAAGATAATCATCCAGGCAAACATATAACTTAGAGGGATATGTTAGTCAAGAACTCTCTGTACACACCCACACAGTCCTGTGAAGAGGGCTAATCAGCCACAATAAGTGCAAACACTTCTGTGGGTGTACCGTGAGAGCATACTTAAAAATAATATCAAAAGGTCTGCAGATCTGCTGCTCGTGTTAATCAGTTTTTTGTGTGAAGCGATGCAAAAAAAAAAAGGAAGGCAAACTTGAATGTCAAGGAAATGCAAACTGTCTGAGCGTAAGCCAGAATTATGCATACCTCCCAGAGGAACAAGGAGAGTTTGGGGAAAAGGATTCTCTCGATGAGCAAACTGCTACTCACAGTTCCGCCGTCACTCACAGCAGCTAAATGTGACCAAGGTCCATTCATCAAATGCTGAATTTCACAAAGCCCTGATTTTCCCCAAGAACATCTGTCATGATTTGCAGTCTGTTCTAATGTGGTTCTAACTTTTTAACTAACATGGCACCTTTAAAAAAAACAACAACACCAACCAATTCTTACCTAAAT
The DNA here is from genome assembly GCF_013358895.1 of Oreochromis aureus. NCBI lineage: Eukaryota > Metazoa > Chordata > Actinopteri > Cichliformes > Cichlidae > Oreochromis > Oreochromis aureus. The sequence continues at coordinate 21,193,229 of NC_052958.1, read as the reverse complement.
ACCTTAAATGTTTGTTTTCAGGTAGACTGAAGGTAAGACCAGAACTTATCCAAGTGGAACAGCCATCTTGCTGACTGTATTAGAATTCTCCTTCTGGGAATACTTGCCGCCTGACCTAATGACCCTGCATATTTATGTATTTATCCATGCATACTGGCTTGTTTGCATACATAATATAACACCATTCGTTGGTAAATGTGAACCCTAGCAATACGGCCACAAAGTGGAATGATTGGTAAATATCCCAAGTTGAAATAAACTCCACTCATCCTTTGGCATTTAACTTAATTGCCTTCTTATTGCTTCCTTATTTAGTGTTATACAAAGGCTCTTGGCTTTGAAATATACATGAGTATTTTTAAAAGCATGTGTTTTTTTATTGCTGGGTGAGGCCCACTTTTCAGACTATGTACAGTATATGGATATCATAAATCAAAATATGGAAATGCATTTTAAGAGGTCACACTATTTCACAGTCCACAGAAAGGCAGTGAGTCTCAATGAAGTGTGCAGTGAGCCAGAATGTATAAATCAATAGTAGGTATTGTTATGATTTTTGGAGATTTAAATACAAGTTTTTTAATCAAATAGTTTACCCAGCTTTTAAAAGGCTTAAAAATATTCTTTCTTGGTTTTACTTATGCAGGGGGGAGCTTGTAGGACTTAATAGAAGGAGGGCTTGTACTGTATGGCACTGCTAAACTAAGTAACACAGGTGGTTTATAGACGTTTGCTGAGGGAAATCAGTCACAAAGAGGATGCTGCACCAAAAACCTCCTTGTGATTGCTTTTGCTAATGGATTGCCAACACAAACAAACTAAGGACTACTGCAGCACTCTACTAATGACCAAAGCGAGAAGGGCTACAATGCAGCACAGTGTACCTCTTTGCAATCAATTTCACCCACCAATAGGAAGCATTCTCTTGTAACCACTTGCCTATTGGTTGGGGAATACATATTTTTCCCAAGCAACTGGTGATGACCAGGAGGTAACTGACCAGTCTCTAGGCCTGCGTGACTGTTTCCTTATCCGGTTCTGGACGACAGAGGCTTTAGCCTATCCCTGCTGCCATAAAGCAGGGTAAACCCTGGACAAGTCACCTGTCACCAAAGAGTGTGCATCCTTTTGTAGGCCAAAAGGTCCAAAATTGGTAACATGTGCTGTTTGGTGCCTAATTAAACAAACCAATAAAAACACAGGGAAATAGCAGGTAAAAACGAAATTTAAAAAATTCACAACTGGTGCACAAATAAAAGTTGTAATTCAAGTAATTTCTATTGGATAATATAGTTTGCATAAACATGTCTCATGTTAAATTTTAAAGGGTATGCATGTGGCTATGTCCTGAAGGCAGTTCATATTTTGGGGTTTACACAGGTCAAAGAACAGCTTCTGTTCCACCTCATTAAGTAACATGTGGGTCATTTAAATTTTTACTCTTTTTGTGCATTACTCAGTTGCACCTTTCTCTTGGTAATTTTACCCTGAAGTTATACTAAATTCCTTGTGTGGATCAAATAATTAATTAAAATGAATTCAATTAGTCATCATTATAAACATGGATGAGAAGCAGTGCATGATGGGAACACGCCCGCAGCAGCAGGAACAGTTTGGAACCTTTAGGTCGTTCCGCTGTCACACATCAGTGACCCTCAGCCAATCAAACACAGTGTGTGTGTGTGTGTGTGTGTGTGTGTGTGTGTGTGTGTGTGTGTGTGTGTGTGTGTGTGTGTGTGTCCTTTGATGAAAGAACTGATCAATACGAACAGAGCCTGCTGACACAGAGAGGAAACAGTGGAGATTAAAAAGATGTTTTTCAGGCTTTTCTGATGAGTCAGCTGACACAGCGGCACGCTCTGAGATGCCTTCAAAATGTTCTGCTCAAACAAATGTTGTTTAATTGTTTGTTTGTTGGTGCTGGGTTAGATTTCTCAGCTAAAAGAGAGTAACACTGAGCCTGGGGTGCATTTTATTTAGCTAATGTAGCTGCTCGCTTTCATCACGCTTGTATCTTCATTACGTCTCAGTTTCACTCGGTGCTCATGTGACAGAGAGATGCAAGGAGAGGAACTCTTTTTAACACGCATGCTGTCCTCCCTCACTGCAAAATCATTTTGAAGAGATGGCAACTAGTCATCAAAAAATATAGAAACTGACTGTCAAATATGTCAAAAAAATGGGTCAATGTACAGAATCTGTGGAGCCTCAGGAGTAGAACGAAGTTGGTGAGATGACTTTAAAACAGATTTCATTACCCCTCCATGATCTACGCCTGACTGGAGAGACCAGTGAGGTCTAAAAAGTCTCAGAGTGTTAATGACCCCTCTGACACTAAGCACGCCCCAAGATCGGACCACAAGGAAGCGCAGGAAGCTCACATTCTTATTAGGGAGGGCTTTCTGCTTCACACCAAGGGGCCTCAGCTAGAAGTGTTCCAATCATAGTTGGCCTTAAACTTAACCCTGAATTACTTAAACACGGCCCAATGAAAATATCAATATGTACTCTAAAAGAACATATACCCTGAAATATTTTACACTCCTACTTTATCATACTGTAAATATATTTTTTTCACAATAAAATCGGAACGGAATACAGACCCTTTACTAAAACTGAGCAAAGCTAAAAAGTAAAGCTTGGTCACTTCTTTTACCATCAGCATCATCCATTAATAAATCATCCTATTAACGCTGCCATACGATGAGAGATGGGCTACATATTGGACAGGTCACAGGGCTAACACACCCAACCAAACACCACTAACTGCATGTCTTTACACTGTAGGAGGAAACTGGAGTACTCACGCAGAGAACATGCAAACTCCACACAGACCACACACCCCAGCCAAATGATGGATTCAAACCCATTTGAACCCTGCTGTGAGGCAGCAGATTGAACCACTGTTCCACTGTGCAGCCCCCAACAGCAGACTGCAATCCAAAAGGCTGATTTGATATTTGACTGGCTGAGATTTTAACTTTTTAAACCTCCAAAAACTTTCAGGAGGAGTGAGTCACGTAGAAAGACTACGTCGTTCTACACAATCTAAACCATATTAAAAGAACACCGAAACATAGATATATTCTCAAATACAATGCACAGGGAACAGCATTGCCCAATGTCTACTTAGTCTTTATTAAAATGTATTTAAAGTATCATATTTAACATGTTAAAATGCATCAGGGCAGCAATGAACCCCAAAGGCATGATATTAGGGCTATATTTTAGACACATGCTAAACGAGCCTAGAGTCCTTCCAACCTTCCAGATCACACTCTTTACAGTTCTGTTACAACATTCCCATTTTCCTAAAGTCTAAGGCTATCATTAGGTTGATCCAACCGTAACCCTAAACAGGTCACAACCTCCTCTACATGTTGAGCTTGACATAACAAAGTGGATTCAGCTACAACCTATCACAGTTGTGAAAACCCCTGAGCTCATTTTCATTAAAGTTCACACAGCTGCCCTTCATCAAGATGTGTGCTGCCCTCAGTCAGCTTAAACACCAGATTAAAAGAAGACAACTAATTTTAGCTTCTACATTCCAACGCAAACTATTTTTACAGTTAACTGGTATAGTTGTGTATAAGTGATTGCATGTTATTTTCACATACTTCAAATACAAGTGCATTGTGCTAAACAACCAGTTTAGCAACCACGGTGTGTTGAAGTGGTTGTACTATTAACCACTTTAACACAACGTAAAGCCGTAACCTTCATTTCGTTTAACAATGACACACAGCGGGTGGTGTCTGTATGAACAGGAAAAAAAGCAATAAAATCAAATATATCAAATCCTGATATCAAATCTCTCCCAGCTTGAATGGGCATGATGTATCAGACTTTACTGACTACTGTACAGGCATTGCAATTCAAAGGGTGTTAAAAACTTCCCCGTGGGACATGCTTGTGTTTCTGCGCTCGGAGCTCTCGTCTCTTCATCTCCTCTGTGGTGCATTTAAGCGATTGGAACATCCAACGATTTCCAGGTCACAATCAGAGGATGTAGGAAGGAGGACTGGAGGAGGAATAAATTAGCCAAATGGAAGGCGCGCCTGCATGTTAATTTTACTTGACATGAAGTTAAATCATTGGCTGTCTGGAGGGACTGAAATCTGGATAAGAACTGACAGTGTTTGGCAAGTTGGGGAAAATGGTCAGCCGACATCTCCAGACCGAAAACCTTCACTGTGTTTTCTACTTTCCCAAATCTTGAATGCATTTTGTATTCAATTTCTTTGAATTTGTGAATTAAGCTCTCTTTTCAGGAGTATTTATCCCTCCCCTTGCTACCAGCTGTATCTATTTTTATTCACATTTGTGTTTTCTGGCCTTTCAACATCTTGACATTTTTTTCTTTTCATAATACATTAACTCTGAGGATACCTTAGGAGACCTGCCTGGCACCCGACAGCACCTCTTAATTCACAGTGTGCTCTGACACAAACACAAAAGGGGCTGTAGGGTTTTTAATTGGCCTCTGAACAAATTAGACAGATTTATCCTTCTCTCACATTAGCCGAGATGACCAGCCTGAAAAATCACGTTGCTCAGGCGTTTCTCTGAGGCTTTCTCTCACCACGCACTTGTCTCCGAAATTGGGCTGAAACAGCAACTTTGACGGTTAATTAGCCTCGTTAAAGAAACCTCCGAGGCCAAATCTGGAAATAAACATTCTTTGTTAGAGAGCGCCGGGATGCTTTCAGCACAGAGCAGACCACTGGATGCAAACAAGGAGCTTTGTTTGGAACATTATCAAAAGATCAAAACATCTCCATCAACAGGCAGCACGGCACCAATCTCTGTTTCATGATGTAGACTTTGTATGGAGCTTGATTCAACAGTAATTAGATCATGACTCACCGCTGACCATTCTCAATAACAATAACATGACTGCAAATAAGTTACTGCAAACAAGTTTAGTCCAACCATCATCCTATTTTATCTCAAACAAGTCAGCTCTCAGGAATCTCTGATTCTACTATTAGGATTGAAACAAAAAGATGTTACCTCTGATATCAACTCCCTTACATGCATTGTGGTCTTCTGTTAGAAGATTTCTATTTGGGGATGCAAAAAAAGATATTAATAACAATAAATAAATAAATAAAATCAACTTCTGGAGTAATGGGGTAAATTAGATCTCCTCAAAATATACCACCTGTTCTTAAACAGCTCCACTGGCTTCCAGTTCAGCTCCGTGTCAATTTCAAGATCCTGCTTCTTACTTTCAAAGCGCTTCATAACCTCACTCCCCCATATTTATCTGATCTTCTCCATAGATACTCACTCCCTTGTACACTCCACTCTTCCTCACCTCCTCTTCTTTCTATTCCACCTGGTCGCCTGACTTCTATGGGACTCAGAGCCTTTAGTTGTTCTGCACTGAGACTTTGGAATGCACTTCCACCTCGGGAACTCGGCTCCGCACTACAAACTCTCTCTCCACTTTTAATCACGCCTTAAAACCTATTTATTCAAAATTGCACAACCTTCATCATGATTCCATTTCAGTCTATTTTTACGTTGTTTATCTTTTATACTTGCTTTTATACTTTGATACTTGTTTTTTTATTATTTTTCATTGACTTTTGTACTAATGTAAGGTGACCTTGAGGGTCTTTAAAGGTGCCTATAAATAAAATGTATTTTTAATATTATTATTATTATTATTATTACTATTATCATTATTATTATTATTATTATTAATATTAATAATAATAACCTAATCTGGTATGGTTAATTCAATTCTGCCAAGCTGCCTACTATCTTAAATTTCATATAAGAACAGCAAATAGAAATTCAGAAATACTATATTAAATTGGGGCATTCGTGCTCCCAACGGGAGTAACCATTGTCATTTTAAAGGCTCAAAAGGCTTTTGCTGCACCACCTTCTCAAGAAAATTGTAAATCTCCAAGAGTTTAATCATGCCTGAAAGAAAAAGTACCCAATTTAAAACTGGCCAGGAATAGTGTTGCTGACATTTCAAGGAACCGGAGACTTCAGCTGCAGTAATGAGATGCAATACCAGTACTGATCTCCATTTTTTGCAGATTAGTAGACAAAAATAGCCGTAACCAACAGCAACCAATGCACAGCCAATATAGCTACTAATCTACCAGCATTGCCCATTTCATAAAGTTGAGTTTATTTAACTATTATTTAACTATAGTATGTCTGCTGTTTAAGATTTGTTGAGTCTGGACTACGATGTAGAGGTATTCACAGCCAAGACCTGATCCAGTACCAAAAATGTCCATTTGTTCCATTAAGCTTAATTGCGTCAATCAGGATCTTATTGTTACAGGTGTGGTTCTCAGGTTTGGGGTTCAGTCATACCTGAATGGATTCAAACTAATTTATGATTCAATATCTGTGTTTCGAGGTAAGAGGTACGTCGAAGTAATGTCCATCATATTATTTGTTATTGCCATGAACAGGCTGAGGGAAAAGTAAATTCCTTAGTTCCACAGTTGAAGGTGTAACATTTCAACTTCTTTCAGAGCACTGAAAGTCTAGAGTTGTGTAAGTAGCATTAAATGTCTCAAATGCAGTGCAGTGCAGAGAAAGGTTTAATTTTATAATCTGCTGTGCATTAGAAAAGGTTGTGAATAGGATAGCTATAGCGGTATTTTCACTCATGAAGTCAAAAATCAGGAGAAGTCGGTTGGTATCTGATCCAAAGTTGTTGTTTTTTTCACACAACACTCGAAATACTCAGGCTGGCTATGGCGAGAATACTGCTGGGGTAGAGCGTACAGGTAAACACTCTTGCTTTTGCTTCTTTGTAAATTCAGCAGACGGTTCGCTATTCTAACACAGGCTCAGTTTAACCTAGTGTTTGGGATCTGGCAGGCTAAAAATCCAAACTTGGACTTTTTTATTCTCACATGCAGCTCTGTCAAGTGAGCTGAGGAAAGCTCTGGGCTGTAATCATCAGTAAAAGCAGCTTATATTTGGTGTTTGGGTTCTTTGATACATCTAATTGGCTGCATTTTGGAACAGGTCTGATTATTTCGGGTCTGTGCCTAAGTAGATTTTGAACCAAAAACCTAAAAGAACCTAAGAACCTAAAATTTTGGACAGCCCCAAGCATGTTGGTCATTCAGTTTGTAAAACGTGACCTTACCTATGAGTCCTTGGGCTCTAGACTGCTACATGCTTGAATTTAAATTATCACTATCCTCACTGTGAGCAAAAATATCCTATCCAGATTTATCACAGAGCGCCAACATACCTCTAAGCGATCAGCGTGCAGCACAATGAAACGGGTGGCATTGATGCACTCCAGTTCAATGCTGACTTCTCCGGAGAAGGTGAAGTTGTCCATGTAGACGGCAAGCCGCAGGTCGTAGTGCCGAGGCCTCACCGAGCCCGGTAATCGTGAGTTTCTCCACGGCTGGACCACCTCTTCGTCCCCTTTCTCCCCCATCCTTTCCCCTCTGCCTCCATTCAACTTTGCAGACCCACCGGGGCCTCGGGAACTCGGCTCTCCAGTTGTTTCATCACGATCTCGTGCACCACAGGCCTCAAATTGGACGCTGAGCACCACAGCTACTGCTGTTACGATAATGAGGGTGAGTATGGAGAGGGCAAAGCCCAGCACCAGGCGCTTGTGCACCGTTATGTGGCGCTCAGTGGTTCGAGGCCGGACCACCACTGATTCTGCCCACTGATCCGAGAGGCCACGGCCGTTCCGCATGGCTCCCGGGCTGCTGTCGTTTAGTCCCATTTAGCTTGAAATTTCACTAGAACAGCAAAGAAATAATCTCAAAGTTCAGTGGCAGAAACAGATTCTGATTCAAAAAACTATTCATTTATGCACAGGTCAGATTCCAGCTTGTTTACAGTAAACTTGATGTGATTGAATGTGTTTTGATCGTCCCAAAGATTCCAGTCTTGATTCAGCCTGTCAGCCTATCAGTCTGTGCTGCTGAAACTCCAGGAGTTATATATCTGAAAAACTGAACTCTGACCTTGCTGCTGATGGACTGTTATGAACGTCCTTGAGTTCTGCCTAGATGTTAAAAATCAGCACTGCGGCACGTCTTACATTTCAGCCAACCAAACTGAAAAACCAGAAAAAATGAGATGGTCATGTGCGTTTTGGTTTTGCGGTGAACAGAAACAAAAAAATCAATGCTGCATGGCTCGATTTCAAGAGCAGTGAAGGCTGAGAAGGAGAAGGAGGAGGGGGACGGAGCGGAGGAGGTATGCCGTTGAGGATGTGGCTATACAGTGAGCGTATCATCCATAGACTGGAAATCAGCCGGGTAAGCTAAACACTTAACCACCACAAGGTATAAAACTGGGAACAAAGCCTTATGCTGTAAAAGCAACCTTATCTGGATTTCCTCTCAGATTGTAAATTAAAGTCACTTATGGATGATGGAAATCATCAGTTTGAACTTTAATAATGGTCACGTTACCAAGTCAAAAACCCTCAACCAAAGTCTGAATGAACACAAGGGGGTTAAAGCGGCAGGTAGTTTTCCCAAGGTACGAGTAAAGTTAATTTGCTCTGAGTTAAAGCTCTTACACATCCGCAATAAACCATAAATAAATCCCTTTCGGACTATTATGGGATTATCATAATGTTACAGTCGAAGATTATAATAACTTACAAGACATTAAGACGTGTTATAAGTCTCTTGGAGATTATTATGATTACATTTCAGGTTTGAAATCAAATGAAGAATTAATCAAATCAAAGTCACACCAGCATACTTTCACATCTTATTTTGAGTAAAATAAAGTTTTGAATTCGGATCTTTGTCAAGAAATACAGTTTTTTGTCTTTGTTTTTTTTATTACACACTCAAGATTAATTTGTAAAACACAGTTTTCGTAGGGCTTTGTCTCAAACCAGAATACTTCTGTAATCTTGTCTTGAAAGTTCAGTTTTGTAGTGACTTCCGTGTCACACAAACTTAAAGTTGCTGTTAAAAATTGAGGACGCACCTCCGTTTGACCCCTTTTCTAAGATGGATTTCAAATTAAAATTAGCTTTGCTGCTGATAAAGGTGCAGTTTAATAACGGTAATAACTCTCTCGCTGCGGTCTGTGTCTATAGCGCTCGCTTTCTCTCTCTCTCTTTTTCCTCTCCTGAGGGGGGTTAAGTGGATAATTTACGGCCAGCATGTGGGTTTATTTCACCGTGGAGGAGATAATTCACTCGGCTACTCCACGAGGTCTAAACGATCCCAGCTTTCCAGCTCATGAGCCTGACGGATGGAAGCTGGATTAAAACTGATTGATAACCCAGGATTGTATTGGTTACACGGATGCCGCTCGGTGGGGACAGAAATCCGGAGAAAGAGCTGAAAACCCCCTTTTTAAAATCCACCATCAATCAATCAATCAGTTCCTTCAGTGAAATCACTCAGATATTGATCGTGAAGTTGTCCAAACATTACAGGTTCATCGGTAAATATTATAAGAAGAAAAAACTCCTCTGGTCCCCCGGTAACTTCTCTTCTCTCGCCCCCGCTAGGAAGCGATGATCTCCGTGTCCGTTTTAAACGGCAGTCGGTCCCCGGGGTGGAAGGGAACCTCTCCGGGGGTGATCCGCTATTAGTCAGACTCACTTCAGTCCCGAGAAGGAACGCGCATTCTCTGCTACACGTCCCGTTTTCCTCGGTAACCCAGATGTGAACACCTGCCTTTTACCTGCGGGCTGTTTCTGTCCCCGGGGAGGGGGCTGAGGTTACCGTCGGTCAATAAACTAACCCTCAAGTCCACCCGGGACGGTCCCGGGATTCGTTACACTACCGTTAGAAATCCATTAAGTGCGTGTGATGTGGAAGAAATCCATCAGGGACATGACGGGAGTTCAGAGATAAACGCCAGGAAGCTGTTATTGATCCGCTGGCACATGTGGGGATCCCGTTAAACCGCCAGAGACCAGATCCAGCTCACACCGATGGGATTAAACACCGGACCCGTTAATAATAACAGTAATAACAATAACGGGCCGATCGTTTAAAGAAAAAGAAAAAAAAAATGGATAAAAAAACAAACACTCCGGAGGTCAGAGTCAGCACCGGGGACGGTGCACGGAACGATCCTGGAAAGCACCGTTAACAAATCCCACTCAGCACCAGGTCCTGCACACTCCAAAGTAGGATCGGACCGTGCCGGGTGGATTATCCCGCGTTAACGCCGGGCACAAGCCCCTCCGGTGCTCCTTTAATAAACCCTATCTTGCTCAACTTTTTCAGCCCACGGAGAACCGTTGCTCCTCTCTCTCTCTCCCGCAGATGAGGATGACGGTGATGATGATGGTGGTGGCGGCGGTGATGAAGCCTTCCTGTTTAGCATCCCTCCGTGCACTGAAGAAAGTGACGCGTGGTGATGGAGGTGAGGAAGAGTCTCGTGCCGCCCGTTCAGCAGTGAGTGCGTTTGCGGTGTGCGTTTCCACTTGAGCACGAGCTGCTGCTCAGACCGAGAGGCACGCGCTGACCGAGGGAGAGAGAGAGAGAGACCGAGAGGGAGGGAGGTGGGTGGGGGTCTCAGCGTGTGAAAGCTACACCTCCCCAGCGCTGTTCAAATCTATTCCGCTGTTTTCTCCTCTGCTAGCTCTGGACGACGAGAAACCAGACAGAAGAAAAATGACGATGAAGCAAAGTAAAGGCTCTCTGTGTGTCTCTCTTTGGTTGTACACTCATGCAGATTTATCTGGCTGTGAAGTAACTGAGCAGTGGGCACCGGGGCCTTTCCTGTGCAGATTTCTCCTTAAACGAATGTGTCTGCTGAGATTGGTTTTTCATTACAGTCTCTTTACTCACTTGCTCTTATCTGCACTTCTGCATTTCAGTTATTCCACTTTTAATGCCTGAAACTACATGTACACATACATAAGCTCTTTATAGCACAGTGGAAAAGAATTTCCAGACTCATTCTTCAGAGGAGACAATGCACACACACACAGACACACACACATACACATGTACAAAAATCGCACTTTTTCCATCTCTCACTGAGGGATTCAATGTGAAGCTGTAGACTCTGCAGCTGAACAGCTGGGCCAGATCTGGTACTGAAGAATCCCAGCACACAGGGCTAAAACAACTTTGTTGCTCCAATAAAGCTACATGTTCTTGGTTGGTGTTGTGTGCAGTGTAGGTCCAGGCCAAAATTCAGATCATATTATAAAGAAAGCAAACACGTCTTTGTTTTTTATTGGAACACCTGATGGTTGTGCTCAGTCAGCTGTGCAAATGTCTACTCCACACACACAGACTAGTATCCCCAGATGCCCTTTCTAAAAAAATATATGTCAACAAGAGAATTATGACATTTTCAGGCATCTACATGCACAGTTAGTTTCGTTTGTTGGTTTGGTGTATTTATTTAGATTAGGTGTCCCCCTGACCCTTTGCTCGCTGTTGATCAGGCTTCAGAGTGAAAGGTCAACATGGCAGTGTGAGACGGCCTCATTTCAAAGGTTTCTTATTCTTCTCACAAGCAGGAAGTGTTATTGTTTTGTGTGTTCAATTGACAGAAGAATAAAAACTTGGCACAAAAAGGAAGGAAATTTGTTTTTGGTTGATTATTTTTTCTGAGCAATACATCTTATTGCATAGCCTGTTTACTTCCCCTTAAACGGTGCCACATTTCTAAGGAGAAATTTGTGAGTTGAAAAACTTGCCAAATCTTCTCTGTCAATTTTCAAAGAGTTTATTCTGTGACCAACAGAAATGCTGATTGAAGAATGGAATACAGTCCCACAGCAGTGTGTGACCAAGCTGGTGACCAGCATGAGGAGGAGATACCAGGCTGTTGTGGCTGTGTATGATTTTTCCACATGCTATTGAGGCCTCTGTTTGCTAAATGAATAAACTGTTAAATTCCCAGTACCTCATGTTTCTTTAGACCTCAATCATCCAGTCAATTAAATGACACCAAACAAGAGACAATAGCAGAATAAAAAATTAGTTGACCAAACAGAAATTTTCTTACTTTTCATGCTGATTTTTCAAAACAATTCTTTTTTTTTTATTGCATAGTGGTGAGAGACAGGTGGAGGACATGCAGCAAAGAGCCATGGGTCGTACTCGAACATGGCCGCTGTGGCCATCCAGTATTTGGTCGCCTGCTCACTAAACTGGCACTTATGGATCGAATCTTACACAAAAACTGTGCTAGAATGTCTCTTTGTGGAGCTAATGATGTGGCTAATTTAATCACAACATGTTCTTTGGCATGTGTGCTTTCACGCACTGAGTTATGATATAAAAGAGCGAACAAGTGGTCAGCCCCATTGGCCAACCAGCAGGGTAACCGTTGTTAAATCTTAAAAATCCATCTACTTGCTCACCTGGAAATTGAGAAAAGCTCACATTGGCAGTGATTATGTTGCCTGTATTTGCTTGAAGTTGCAAAATTTTAATCCCCCTTTGTGGTCTCTGGTTGCCATGTTGTTGTGAATAGCTTCCAGTGTGTATGCACCTCAATCCTATCTAGCAGCATTAGCAGCATTATTCAGCCTGACTGACATGAGAATATGTAAAATGTCCAAGAAGACATCAAGACAATGTAAAACAAAGATCAACAAAATTAGCATTACAGCAAACACTCGATGTTGTATAACCATCGACAGACTGTCTTTTCCCAACACCCAGTCTTGATTGAAGAATCATTGTGCCAGTAGTGTCAGCATTACCTTGAACCTTTGATAGAATAAGTCTTCCTACCTCTTTCTAGAAGTAACTCTGGCTGCTCGTCATTACACTTAAATTCTTCCTGTTGTGCCACTTCTGGAGACTCGCCTAGAGTGTTTTACCTCAGAGCAGTAGAGAATTCTGGCTCGAGAGTTGATCTAGTCAAAGAATTGGACTTTAGGAGTTTTGAAGAAACTGGCCTGACAACTCAGCCTGTGAGAAGATTTGTGAATGTGCCTGTGGGACAGAACCAACCTGAGGCTATTTCTTAAAAGATTGAAGACTGGCCTGTGAGAAAAGAGAAATTTGAGTTATTAACAAGTGCAGTACTCTTATCTACTGTCCTTGTAAAATTTTTCATTATTTGCCTGTTAACCATTTCCTGTGTGTCTGCCTTTTGAGTCTTTTTGGAAAGCAAATCATAGCCCTGGGGAAGAAAATGAAACCAAGATGAACCTGTACCAGAATCATGGGAACAGAACTGGAGAGAAATAGTTCCTTTCAGACACACCACATCTTCTGTTAAAGTCTGGTGGAGGTGGCGTCACGGCATGGACACATGACTGCTGATAGAATCAGCAGGATGATCTGTGAACTGTACAGAGCTGACTCTCTGCTCAGACTCACCCAAATGCTGCAAAACTCAGAAGAAGGGACTTCACAAGCACATGGATCCAGTAAAAGAAACTCAAGAGGGATAAAAAAAAAAAGTGTCTTTGTCCAAAGGACACATTTCTTATGGACCTAATTGCACAACTGTGGTGTCACTTGTTACCTACAGCATTTGCACTTCAAAAAAAAAATAAAAATCAAAGAATAAATGTCAGTTTGTGGACATCTTGTGCATGAAAGTATCAGTAACTTTTATTTTCCACAAATATACCCACCTGATGTTTAATTGAAGCATTTTCCTTGAGCTAAGCAGACAATTCAGTCTCTTGCTTGAAATTCGTACTCCTAAAATGAAGTTATAGCACTATTTGCGTTTAGGTAAGGACATTGCTTTCATGTACAGTGTCCACCCCTACATTGATCACACCTTCAAACTCATAAAATTAGAATCACAGGTTCCAGAAAAGGTTTGATCGATTAGAGCCTCCTTGGAGAGTGACAGATAGGTGTCTTATTTAAATCTCTGACATTGAGGCTCTGCTGTTCTCTTTGCTACTGAAGTGTGTGGTGTCATTATGCCAAGATCTAAAGAGCTCTCCAAGGCCTTCAGAAAAAAAAAAGATTGTGGATCCCTGTGAGTCTGGCAAGAGATTTAAAATGTCCCTTTTGAAATGAGCCATTACACTGTAAGAATTCAAATGACAGTCAATTTGTGCTTGTACTTTTCCAGCAAATTCATACTTAAAGCACACTGTTTAATGTAAAAGAAAGTTTCCAATACCCCACCTTGACTCGCAGGACCTGAGGTAGCTCAATGCCAATTGCTGTCAAAGGGCTTCCTTTGTAACATGGACTGTATGTAAAAGATAGATGTAACCACTGTGACAGCAGGACTTTGCACTTAGCATGTTGGGTGCCACTGTGGTTTTTGTTTTTTTCTTGCTAAATAGTCAGCCCACCTTGACTAGCTTTGTTAGCAACTATACAGTTTACTGCAGACCACATTATTAGCCAGAATCCATCCAAAATTCTCTAAATGGCATGAAAACCACAAGTGCATTAAGTTTAGAGGTTAAGTCCAGTGACTTGATTTGGCAGAGTCTTGGCAAACAGCTATCCCCTCGACACCTTTCAGCTAACCATAGACACCAAAACCAGTTTTAATTGACAGCTTTGTACCTGGCTGTAAATATGTACATTTTATTACTGAAGTTTTTCATTTTAAAGGCTTGATTACCTTTTCCCCATCCACAGGTCCACTGGTTCCCTTTGGGTTCAGATGAAGTAACTTCCATCGTCAGTTGATGGGTACAAGGGTCACTGTACCCACATCTGTGTTCCTGTCTGTTTTTTGTGACTGTGAAGACTAGTCTGGAGAATTTACATGAGCCACAGGCGGTGACCTTCAAGAAGTATAACAAGAAGGACTAGTTGGCCATTAGTGTCCATAACAGAGTACAACTGAGGCACAAAATGGAAGTCAAGGACCAATTTGCTGTTTGCAGTCAGAAAGGAAAGGTAAAGATGTCGATGAAACAGAACCTTCCCTTTATTGTATGGAGTTGGTGGGCATGTACACAGACACTGAAGCATCTCTGGCTTCATTAGACTGCAGTTCACTTGCTCCAGCTTCTCATCCAAATCCATTCTGACCACAAAAAAGAAATATGGCCAGGGGTAAAAACCAAAACTTGGATCTTCTTTTATACAGCTTCTACAGCTGTAGTACATTGTGAGAGGCATCTTTAACAAGTGGTCACAGATATTTCCACACGGGTAGGTATGTGGTAGATTTCTTAGGTACATAAGTAATTTAGCTAAAATGTGTTCACTAATGGCATCAAACTTGAAACACTATGCAACGGCCAGGGGTGCCGAAAGTTATTTTGGATCCTGGCAAAATAAAATAAAGATCACTTTCGGCACCACATTAATACTGCAAACCACGCTAGCCCAAAAATATTACACTGTGCAGATATGGATCCTCTTCTGCTTAGATTAATAAATTTTTTGCTTTTTTGCGAGGCTGGTGAGATATGTAATATATTTTTTTTACCTTGTAATATTTTTAATGATAATGTTATTAGATTTTTTTTCTTTACATTGGTCGGTACCTTAAACCAAATACAGATAATATATACATTAACTTTCTGGAGGGAAGTAAATCATTTATCAAATGAGACACAGGCACCTGCATCAAGTATATGTTGGCTAAAATATCACAAACACATTATTTTCTGTTGGAAATGTTGGAAATCAAACAGTTTCTTTCATCTGAACTTCATGAGAAGTTTAATTTCTTCTCTTTTCTTTTTTTAAACCATCTTACCTTCTTACAGCTGTGCATAAGCTAGGAGCCATGCACCTGGACCAAACCAAATCATGAAATATGGAGGGCAGAGGTGTGGTCACAGGCAGACTAGACTTTTTTGGGTTGGGGATAAAAACAAAAAACTAATGCTAGGAAACAAATAGGTTTATAAGTACCCTGTGAAGAAAACCTTTCTTAATGGTGATAGACTAAGACTAACTAGGTTTTATACTCCCCCCCCCCGTGAATCATGGACTCTTAGAAACATCTTCACTTTTCACCCTCTTTCTTATGTACAGTCTTGTTAATGTAACAGAGTTTTTCCTGACTCAGAATAGGACTTGAATTGCAACAAGTGTTGTGTGTAACGTGTAATGACATTACATTTCCGGGTATTGAAATAATGCTATATTACTGTAGTACTTCTGTTATAGAGGTTCTGTCAAGGAGTGCAGTGTGGCAGGCAGGAGTAGGACCCAAAATGCAGGCCCTCAGACTCAAGGTGTAAACTCAAAGTCACAGCTTTATTGGCTAGCAGGGAAAAAGGCATACAAACTAAACTAAACTGGGAAATAACAAACTAAGACTCATGGGGAAACACAAGGAGATCCACACAGCAAGAGGGACGACGCGACACTGACTCAGATAAACACAGGGTTTAAATACACTGGGAAGTAACGAGGGGAATGAGACACAGAAGGAGAGCACAGCTGGGAGAAATCAGAACCGACGAGACGAGGGAGCAAAGTAGAATACGCTCACAAGAGACATGGACCTTCAAAGTAAAACAGGAAGTAGCACAGACGCAAACTAGACTAGGGGAGACAGAGCAACTAAGAAACACAGAACAACAACAAAGAGACATAGAGGGCAGCTATTAAATACTCAGAGAACTAACGAGAATACAAGAAAGCCAAACTAAGACATTAGACTAAAGAATAAACTGGGGAACAAAGGGAACTAAGATCATAATACAAAACTCAGAGACACAAGAAACTCAAAACACTGGGTCACCGACCCAGGACCGTGACAGGTTCATTTATTTGCACGCGGGGTGGACAGAAACAAAACAACCCATCAGACCTGCTATTTTCTCTTCACACACTCATGCTACATTCACCTGATTTCAGTTTGCGTGCATAGAGGAGGAAACTTCTGAGGAGTGACCTTTTGAGGGACGAAGTGCAACATACTTCCAGGACAGTAACAGTTTCATTAAACTGCTAGCACATCAGCTTTTCCACCTTGATGTTCACGTTAACATCTCTTCAGGCTTGTTCTCAGCTTTGCTTCGTGTTCAGACAAACACTAAAAGAAAAAGCTCATGTGTCCACATTAGAATAGGGATTTGTATCAGCTTGAGACTGCAGCCTCAGTTTTATATTATTAGCTGATAATTATGTAAAAGTAATGTAATGATTAGTGTAACAAATTGCTTTCTTGAGGGAATAAGTGGGTAATATAATGCATTACATTATTTTTGCATTGTACAGTAAAATATGTATGTTTAATAGGTAGTTATAAAATAGTGATAAAAAATAGTTATAGAAGTTATGTATGATAAATTATTTTTTTGAGTAATGACCCTGGCAGTGATGGCTGTGCATACATATTTCATGTCTTTTGTCAACGTCTGAGAGGCAGGCTGTGTGAAAATAGGAGTGAGAGGACCCAAGTGCAGACACACGGGAATGAGGTGGGTGTTAACAAAATGCAAGACTTTATTATTAGCTGAACAAAAACACTACAAAGCAAAAACGAAGGGTTAAACTGAAAACACTAACAAAACCTAGACTGGGAGAAGCTAAACCAAAGAACATGAGGAACATAGAAAATATTACAAAAACCTGAAACTGGGAACGCGGAACCAGAGACATGGAAACATCAAGGAAGAAATGCAGAATGAAACACCGGGGATGATGAAGAGATGATCCAACGAGGGACAGAGAGAAACACACACTATTGCTATGTCCCAGTTCAGTGGCTCCATCCTTCACAGGCCGCATTTGAAGGCCGATTACGTCACAGGGACGTGACGAAGGCTGTCTAAATTCATAGACTCCTCCAAATGCGGCCGACAAAAGCATCCTTCATTTCCCTGAATTTGAAAGATGGGTCAGGTTTTTCCTTTGTGGCCCAACCTATCCCAGAATTCATAGCACAGCCAGCCAATTCCTGTTTCCAATAATGGCGGCAGCTACTTAGTAGAAATATTACTTTTATTACTCTTTTCAATACTTTATTAATTAAATTATTATTTATAATATTTTCATAATAATATAAAATACTTTTCAAATGTGGTAATGGTGGAGGAGCGCTGGTAAAGAGTTTGAAATATTACTCTTTCTGGGTCACAAAATACACTTTTAACATATTTTCAGGTGAGAATGTAGCTGTGTCAACTTCAAATATCTGCTCAATTTATCAAGACATCTCATATTTGCAAAAGTGCTCCAATGTTTTCGTAGACATTTGTTCCCCACCAGCTCAATAGCTGACCGTGTGGTTAAGGCTCACTAGAGCCAGTGAGAACACTTTTAAGAAGACTTTTAATAATAAACAACACAAAAAACTGTTTTGTGTTGTTTATTATTAAAAGTCTTTACTTTTGTCTTGTTTAGAATCTCTAGTCTTTGGTAGTCTGGGTTGGTAACCCAGTGTTTTGTGACATCTTTATTAGTTTTTTCCATTAGTTTTTATTTGTTTCGTCCATGTATAGAATAAAATAAATGTTTCAGGAAATGAGGTTTGGCATTTCCTAAAATGTGAAAATGTAAAAAGTGTCTGTGGAGGAACAAACTCCGGTTCCTCTCTAATCACCAGCAAAGCAGAACTGGAACGTCTGTATGAATGAAAATAATAGAATGAAAATAATTTTTAAAAGTCTGAAAAAGAGTGAGATCAGTAGCCGTATGCCAAGGCAACAGAGCAATAATTAAAAGTAAATACCACAGGAACAGGTGCAGACTTGCTGAAATAAATTCGATTTTTGAAGAGGAGTGAAAGCTTTAAATGGGAGTCAGGTAAGTAGATACAGATGCACAAGGTTCCCCCTCTGTGGTCATTTTTAACAGTTTATTGCTTGAAACAAAAGGCGTCTTCTTTGTCTTCAAAAGGACAAAGAATGTGAAATATTGTGTGTTATTTGTGTCTCTTTGAGTATTACCAACTCTTTTAAGTGAGTTTCCCAAACTTCTGTCTGATTAGAAGTGGACTTTGGAGCTGTCTCCTCTGAGCATTGAAGTCCTGGGTTCAACCCCAGTGCTCGTGGAAGCTTCAATGATGAGAAAATATTTTTAAACTTGTTATCCAATGAGAGAGGGGGACAGAAATTGACAAGTGATGGACTGACTGAGCACTGCGGAAGAAGAATATTGACTGATTTCGGTGACCACACACTCACACTCACACAGCTGCACCCATGTTAGTGATTGATATCCACAGATTACAGAGTAATGCTGTATGAGGTAATCTGTGGATGTTATTCACCAACATGATTTTGTGTCAACAGCTCAATCCAGCATGATCCTATGAGATCTTCAGTTTCTACCTTTAGACTTTTAAAGCTCCATTTCAATAATCAGTAATATGGTTTTAACGAAGTTGAACATCTTTCCTTACTTAGTAACAGAGCTTTTAAAGTACAGTACAATGGAGAAAAAACACTACCTGTTGTAAAACAAGCCTTTACCATTTATAGTAAATTACAGTGTACATGTATTACAGTATATTACTCTAGGTATTGCAGTATAGTGCTATTAAAATGAAAAAAATAAATTGAGTGAACCCAAAAGAGGCTAACGGGTTATTGGCAGTACAAAAAAACAAACAAGGATGTTTTCTTAAAAAACTACATTCTGCATCAGTCTCTCTTCTTTTTTAATGGTTACACTGTTACACTTATTCGTGTCTGAATCCTTATTTCCCAGGGACAACTGAAGGGCCAGATATGGCCTGCAGCCAGTGAAATGCTCAGGTCTGGTCTAAACTCTGGGGGATCCTGTCCTACTGTCTACCGTTGTTGGACTCTGCTGTTACGTAGCTTTGCTTGAGTCTAAATGCCACATAATTTATGACTCCAACTCTGTACTTATTTAAAATAATCTCTAGGCACATAAAGTTAAATGGGGATACTTAAAAAAATAAATAAATGAGGGCATGAGCACCCTTTGCTTTTGAAACACTTACAGTTTTTTACGTTTTACTTAGAAAACTTATCACAGTTCCTCTGGAGATTTACTCAGACTCAATATCTTCATGTAATCTCTTCATACTGGCTCCATATTAATGAGATATGGACTCTGTGGGAGGCATACCATCTGTTGAAGGTATCCTTGGCTGAAGACGAGCTCATTGTCACAATGAACTTGGGACCAATCATATGGCTCAGTGATGGGACTGTCTACCTAAAACTGTAGGTTTTAACAGTTACATACTCTTGTGGATAAGAAGTATGGGAATTTAGATACGTAAAATTCAACAGGTTTTATTTGTACTTCAGTCTATTCTCTGAATCAAAAACTTCACAGAACTTTGGAATAAAAGTGTATATTCACTGACATTTGTCTGCAAAAGAAATTAAGTGTTTTAAACATATTTTTTTCATAAATGTTCAGAAATACACCGATTTGGATAAGCACTATAAAAATATTTATCATTTACATGAAAATATCTGACAGTAAATCTCATGTGCTGATATTAGCCATCATGTAATTTTCCCTTCATCTCCCAGCTCACGGTCCCTTTGGTAACCAGCCAATTAAACATGGCCGGTCAACCTTCCTGCCTGGTGGAGTGCTGAAGGTCAGGTGTTCCCCTGCTGTTACCAAGGTGACACTGACAGACATCCAGCTCATCACCGTTCAGACCACCAGCTGTTTCATTGGCTATTGATACAGGCTGCCGAGCATTTGATTGGCTATCACATGAGCCATTAATTTTTGCAGCGATTGGAGTGTCCCCGCCCATCTGCCTCTGGATGTGCATGTGTTCAACCATGCATGTCCGAGTGGGAGCTTTCAACTGCAGCTGCTTCAATTTCACACTATGACACTCACGTGGTAAAAGCACATGTAGATGCGATATCTGTCAGGTTCACATCATGATCAGGGACGCTAACTGCTCGTTTTTATCTCTCTGCCCGTCAGATGCTTCAGTGGTCCAACTTGAAGTTAAAGGACAGGGATGTAAGTCACAACTCAGCTGTCTGTCCAACACTTCTTCTCCAAAACAAAAATTGCACTAAACTGTGAGGAGTATGAGGATATGCCAGAATTTTGCCAGAATTTCATTACTGTACATGAATTTTCATACCTTTGGGGATTTATTCACTGCTTAGACTCAGAACTCGATATCAAGAATTAGATCTCAATGAAATACAGCCAAGAAAGAATCCACCCAAGATGATAATGCACTGTCGAGCTCCAAGTGAACAGAGAAAAATGGAACATTTCAAACTGTATTCTAATAAGGGACAAATTAGCTCTGTAGTGACATGTCAGTGGACAGCAATAGAACAAGTACAAATTTGTACTTAATCAAATGTACTTGAGATACCTAAAGTACTCGTTGTACTTTACTATAGAAAAGGACAACAAGGTGTCCGGAGGGCAGGTCCTGTAGGTGTGGACCTGCCCTCTTTCTTTCCCTCCTCTGCCTGTAAGCATGTGTTTGAATGGCTTTAACCGCTTTCTTTAAGGATTGGCCATGTTCCCGAGATGACCCTCGCAGGTACACCTGTTTCTGTCACTGGCTGTATTTTAACCTGGTTGTCATCTCCACTTGTTACTAGATTATCCAGCATGGTAGCATCAGCTTTGCGTCTTTGATTAATTACCTGCTTGTGCTGCGGTCTTGTTACCTGTGCATACCGGCTTGTCACCACCTGTGTTTCATAGAGAATTCCATGGGTGTGCCAGCTTACCTGCAAGCTCACCTGCAAACCACTTGTCAGAAACCTAGCTGCTCTGGAAAGTAGAAAGAAAGAAAATAAAGGACTTACTGATTGAGAGTTAGTAATTAAATCTGAACATTCTGCTTGGTGACAAAATACCTTCACTGTTGTGAATGATCCTTGAATCCTGGGATTCAAACATCCTTGGTTTGAGTCCTCGAAGTGCAACAGTGGAGCAGGAAACAATCTGACAAAGAGGGCGACTGGGAAAAGAGACTCAGGTGGGAACAGAGGTGAGGCTTGGCACAACTTAGCAATGATTAGCTTTGTCTGTAGATCCTGACAGGGAAATGAGGTTAACCCTTACTGAGAGGTTTCTTTCATCTAATTTTCACAATATATATATATATATATATATATATATATATATATATATATATATATATATATATAAAAAACCTGAGTGGTATTAGGGAACGATATCACAAAAAAAATAGCACAAACCAG
Organism: Oreochromis aureus; assembly: GCF_013358895.1. Classification (NCBI taxonomy): domain Eukaryota; kingdom Metazoa; phylum Chordata; class Actinopteri; order Cichliformes; family Cichlidae; genus Oreochromis; species Oreochromis aureus. The sequence goes on along the minus strand of NC_052958.1, from coordinate 21,171,235 downwards.
TTATGGGTCCAGGGACTCCTTCCATGCATGATGCAGAAGGAATGGTTCAGCCTTAGTGGAGGTAAATAATCTCACACTGCTCTCAGAACTAATTCATTCACTTAGGAATCAATTCAGTTTTGCATTGTTATAAAGATTATGCTGATTTTAATACTGTAAGTTTACCCTGATGATAGTTTTCATGTTACAATAATTTAATTATCAAATGCTGTCTTATGAATCTTAATCCACAGAGTTTAGTAGAATTATGTGGTGCAGCGAGAGTTACAGTTTTTGCCTCTGCTTTGGAAGTGAAGAGCAGCAGAAAGTGTTGTTTGTACTGTAGCAGGTGACGATAAATGTGCAGTGGAAATAATATTGTAGTTTCTATTGTATGGCCCTTGCCTCCAAGATTACAGGTACAAACAGAAATCAATTGCTGCTTGGCACACTCCTGTACATTGTTGGAAAGAGAATCAGGTTGCTTATTTACACAATATTTTCTGGCCAGCGAGTTACTCGCTCAGTAGCATTGACATCTGATAGGAATAAAATTGCTTACTTTCACTGGATCTTCACCAGCAGTGAGGTCAGCTGCTGATGCTGGCTCATATAGTCTGAGCTCCAGCTCATCCCAGAGGTGATGGATGGGTTTGGTGTCATGGCCCTATGAAAGCCAGTTTTTTCCACATCAAACTGGGTGGTACACCATTATCAGAGCTGGTACTGTGTATTTAAATACTTCACCAATACTATTCAGTTTATTAACTAAAGGTTAGAAATGGGTTATACCAGGTATTCTTAAACCCGTCCCTAACTTTATGACTAAAGTTCTTTCAAAGTTCTTAATGCATACAAACTAGCTTAAACCTCATCATGTTGCACTGTTAAGCTTTTAAGATCCACCCGATCACAGGTGACGCTTGTAGGGTTAGGGTTGGATTTAGTCTTGGCCACAAGCTAAATAGGCAAAAATTACACAATGTTACATTTCATATCAAGTCTCATGTTATCAAGTTTCCATTTCTGTGTTCCAAACAGGAGACAGTTCTATAGATATGAATGCACAGTGACTGAACCCAAACCTGAGTTGGCAATGATCTAGTGGAAAGGCTGAAAACATCTGCTCTGCAAAATATCATTATACTGATGGAAGACAGAACATCAGTACGGCTAGAAAATGATTCAAGCTGAAAGGGTAATTAGATAGAAGGCCCATCTGTAGAGGCAGAGAAATGTTAACAGCTAGTTCAAGCTCAATTATGAGAGCCAACTACTTGTGCTGTATCTGAACTGTAAGGTATGTGCATGTCCAGGTACAGGAAGAGCTAGTATGGCTGTACTGCGTGCTGGAAGAGTCAGAGGAAGAATCTGATTCTGAAAAAATAGCTTCATTTTTATTAGCCTGTTCTCAAGTAAGGATTCCCACAGGCTATTGCTAATAGTCAAACTCAGCCTTATTACTAGGAGATCAGCTCATGTCAGTGCTTAAGGCTCAGTTGATATTCTTGCTAAATGGAATCACTTTGGCTACGTTCACACTGCAGGTCTTAATGCTCAATTCCGATTTTTTGATCAAATCCGTTTTTTTTGTCTGCTTGTTCACACTACAAATAAAATGCGACAGCAAACGTGCTCTAGTGTGAACGCTCAAAGCGGCCCACATGCGCAAAAGAAGACGTCACACACAACGCGCTCTGTTTAGACCCAGAGCAAACAATATTGTTTGACTGATGGCCCTTAATATAAAGACTTCGGACTTTACGTTTCCCAATTTTTGCTTTAAGTTATTTTGTTATTTACATAATAATGTAAATAACCTAATAATGATCCTTATTGCTGTTTTAGAGGAGCGGTGCTTCAAAGGATAGTTGCAGATTTCTGTCAGAATCTGCAGATTATACAGTACAAATAAAATCTTCACGTTGTCTTCCCAACAGTTTCACTGACATCTACACTGGATGGCCAGGAAGCGTTCGCAATTGCCGTTTCTCAATTCTCAAGTACGTGAGTACGTACTCGCGTTCTCGGCGAGTACGTACTCGCGTTCGGGCGAGCACGTGCTGGCCGAGAACGCACGGGAGTACGGACTCGCCAAGAACGCGAGTGCGCACTCACGTGCGAGAATTGAGAAACGGCCTTTGTCTGAGTTTCGGCGAAATGCATTCTGGGATATTTAGCTGTACCAAGTCCACACAAGTCACCACCGATGCATGCTCGATAAAACGGGCGGAGCGAGAACACATCCGGGACTTTTTCGCGTTCTCGGTTTGATGCGTACTTTGAATTGGAACAGTACTTGGTCTCCGACTGATGACGTATCACGAGTACACGAGAACGCAAGTACGCACAAGTACGCATATTGAGAAACGGCAGATGTCTTCTCGGGCGCTGATAATTGGCGTCTGTCTTGTGTCAGTGACGTGAAAGACGGATTTAATGCGACATGACCGTTCACACAGCAGTCGCTTTCTAAAACATCAGATATGTATCGGATTCAGTACCACATACGAAAGCGACCCAGATCGGATTTGAAAATATCGGATTTGTGCCGTTCACACAGTCATACCATGATCGGATATGGGTCGCATAGGGTCAAAAAAATAGGATTTGATGCGCTTTCGCCTGCAGTGTGAACGTAGCCTTTGTGTCAGTTTTAAGTCAATTTTGCCTTCCTGCAGTTGTGTAGTGGCTGCAAGCCACTTTGCCATCCATCTCCACACCATCAGTGTCAAATCCATCTCTAGCTTCACTGCCAAATTTCAATTTGTCAAAATAAAATAAACATTTTAAGCAGCATTTGTCCTGACTGAGCTGTTGATTGCACAGAGCAACATGTTTTTAAAAAAAAAATTTATTTAGTGATGCATAAATCTCCATATGCAGCTCAACTGATCAGAATTTAAAAAGAAGAGGATCTGTGGAGGAAAGGTGTCCAAATAGCTGATCCTGCATGTTGCTCCTTCCAGTGGATAAACTTGTTTTGTTTGCACTTCCTCTCCTGTATTGCTTTAGAATAGTAGTCTGTATTGTAGCGGTCAGTGCGTACACCCTGTCGAACACACACAGTCATTCTGGCATTGCATGGCCAATTAGAGTCCTATTTCAGCCAACTAGATCAAGGTGGAAGACAGCGGGGAAAGGGAAAGAGTGAGCAAGAGAGCGAAGGAGAGAGGGAGCTCTAAGTGGGCGGCACACTCTTCTGCCTCAGGGAAGATTGGTGTCAAGTGCAGAGAACACACACACTGGGCAGAAAATGTAATGAATGTGTATCACTTGTTAGGAAGAAAGAAGGTCTGCATGTGTGTGTGTGTGTGTGTGTGAGTGGTCTCTGCACTTGACACCAATCTAGCAACAGCAGCAGAAGAGAAATAAAAAAGAGAAGCGAGCATGTCAGAGGGAGAACAGACTGCTGAACGCACACAGATCCAAACATCAATATTTCAAAATTCCTTGAAAGCACAAATCCATCCATGATTCATAGTCGCACAACATGAAAGAGATAGCGATGCAGATACAGACTGATGGCGCATCCTGTGGTCAGCGGTGCACTGAGTCACTGAAGGTGTGTGATGTATGTCTGGTGGATGCTGTGCCACTGGAACACCGAGTGTAGCTCTATAGCGTGGGGGTTTTGTAGCTGGAATTTTTACTCCCCGCACACCGTCTGGATTACACCGCTCCTTTGATCAGTCAGTGCTGGTTTTAGTGACTGAAAGAGCAGCACAGCACTCAAGATGATCAGCTGTTGTCAGCAACTGATTGATCTGGCTTCCGATAGGTCGCTGACCCAGCCAGCAGCAAATCCTTACTGCTTAAAGCATTTAAACCCAACAGAAGGGTCCAAGGACATATGGCCTTATGATGGAACCTTTCTGGTTTAGCCCTAAACCCTCGTGCCAGTTCATTTACGGCTAGTGTCTCTGCTCAGCAGGTTGTGCTCTTGTCATTCGAAGGCTTCTAGCAATTCGGGGAAAGGAGGACTTGTAGAAAATACACTTATTTCAAGGTCTTGGATGACTATTATTAGGTGTGTTCATGGGGCAGCTTGCCAAATGACCCAAACACCCTGCAAAAAGCGAGAGGCTGACTTTCACTGCTATCTTGGACCTCATCTCATCTTTACCTGATATTAAATCTTTATCTGTATACAATTGTGTGCTTACATGTAGTCCTGATATTAAAATATTTATTTCCATTGTGATTGAGCACTGACGCTGTGGGTGCTTTCTTTTATCATTTTTTCCATGCCACTGCGTATTACTTTTGTCAGACTCGCGTCAGATAACAGGAGGAGATGAGCTGTCTGACCTTTCAGCTGCTTACATGGTTTTCACGCTGGACTACATGCGTTCACACCTTTCCTTCTGTCTGGATAAGGTATCCTGATGGAGACTGCATGCTAATTACACTACAAATTAAATCCTAAAAAGCTGCTTTGATTGGTTGAGAATATTTTCTTGAATATGAAAAAACACTCAACCATTAGACACTTCCAAACCTGTTTGAAAACCCTTTTTCATTTGTTGGCTTTTAAATCAGAATGATTTCTGAGTGTTTTTACTCAGGTTTCTATGTTTCCTTTCTTATTTTCGGTCATTTTGGCCTCTTCTTTATGGTATTTGATTATTTTAGATGTACACCAGTTTGTTCAACATTTGTTGTTTTGTATATTTATGTCCAATAGAAAAAATTTGACTTGAGCAAAGAAACAGAGCAAAATAAAACAGCAGTGGACTGAAGGGGGGGACTTTTTCTGCAAAGCGTGGGACCTGTTGAGTCCAGAAAATAGATCTGTCAGTGGAGAGGAGTGACTGCAGTGGTGTAACTATAATAGAATATATTTTTGGTGCTTAGCTTCGACATGAGGTTTTTCTTTCATTAAATCAACTGCAGAACATATTGAGGCTGATATAAAAAAGGGACTTTAATGCATTTGTTACACCAGGAATTCACACTAAAATATGAATGTGTATTTTGGACCCACCAATCCAAAAAAACTGAGAAAAAAGTTCCTTTGGATGTTCTGGATAAAACTAATGCTTATAACAAATCTTTGATAAGAATGCAGTTAGAAAGATCATCCTAATATCAGTAATATTAATCTTTATCTGTAAACGTAGGAAAACCCACAAAACCACAGTAGCTATGGAAAATAGTTGAAACTGACTATTTCAGTATTTTTACATGATTTACATCAAGTGTTTATCTGATCCTATTTCAGCCTCTTTGTGTCTGAAACTAAGTTTTTGATTTTTTTACAGAGCTGATAGTTTTTTTTTTTTTAATTATTTGCGGTTTTTACTGGGTCCACAGACTCTCTAGGAAAGATTGACGTGGCCACCATGACATCACTCATTGGCTAGTGAGTGACATCTTGCTTGATGGTCAGTAACTAAGGTTTGATATCAGACTTGACTGGAAAACAGATGAATACTGCAAACTTAAACTGAAGCGTCCACCTGCTTTATCCACCTTTTCAACTCCAATGGGGACGTCATGATTTATAAATAAAGCTTTTTCATTTTTTTAAGTTGAGGAAGCTCACTGGGAAAAGAGTGCAGGGTCAAGGCGCTTGGCTGCAGGCTTCATGTCTGTAAGCCACGCTCATCTTTTCATCAGTCTCAGTTCAAACCCTCAGGGAGATAAGCATCAAGTCAGTTTCCATCTGAAATGCTTCGCATAACCTCGAGTCCCAGCAAATGGTGTTGGACGTTTACTTGCAGACTGCAAATGGTGGCAACATTCAGGCTTAACAAATGATTAGCGCTCCCAGATGAATTTGCGAGTCCTGCAGGGCTCCCATAGGCTCAAACATGGGATGAAGGCCATTTGTTTTGACTAGTGTCAAAATTAATAGAGGAAATGACACAAAAACTAATGATCCATGAACAGTGTGGCGTGAATGTCTCCAGCTCCACCTCACAGACGACACAGACAAACTCCCTCACTCCTTCATCACTCTGCCTTTGGAAACCCTTAATGTTTGCTATTACATCATGTCCCTCCCAGTGCTGCCACACAGCTCGTCACCCATGCCTGACCTCAGCTTTTTGAGTGTTTACAGGCCAACAGCCTCACAAAAACAAAGGTTTGTTATGCCATACCATTTCTGAATCGCTGTGGCAGGAGCCTTTGTGGGTGATGCATGTGGTTTTCCAGCTTTTCTTTGCTTACCAGAGTGTGAGCTCTGTCTGACAGATTCTGTCCCATAGTCTGCACTTTGGAAGAGGGCTTCAGTCTGTCACCACTGTAGTGCACCTGCTCCCCACATAGCTTTTTAGTCAACACACAATTAAATATCTGAGTACATATCTGCGATGGTCTAATGATGCACAGCTAAGTTTAACCCAATCCTCAACAGGATGCTGGAAATCTTATGTATATTACAAGGTTAACTGTAGACATATCAACCCCCTTTTCCAGGGACAAGCACATACTGGTGCGTTGTGTCCCTAGTTTTCTGATTAGACACAGCACTTGAAAAACTGTCAAGTTTATATTTTGGATCTTCACATGAGCAAAAAAAATCCATGATGTGTACATCACGTAGTGCACAGCCATGGCCACAGCTGTAGTTTCACCGAGTAATATCTGAACACTTCAGAAAAGAATCGCTCTCAGTTTCAGGGTGGACATTAAATTTAGGATCATGACTTTCTCATAGTGAATAATCGAAACCACGCAGCAACATATTAATGACTAACCTCTGGCTGTGGATCAGTCCGGCCTCACCGCAGTTTATTAAACAGTCATGAAAAATGAATCTATTTTTTTTTATGTTCAAGGTTATTTATTTCATGTCAGTGAGCATGAAATAATAATAAGTAATGCATTTCGAAAAGAAAAATATTTCATGTCATGAGCATCTAGTTGTTTTTGTAGAGAAAGCAGTGTCACCATAGCAACCAGGAAAACAAAACTTTAAAAAAACATGGTAACCTTTGTATTTTAACCCAAACCGTGATTTTTTTTGCTTTAGAAACATATGCGTAATTAATAATGTATTTAAAAATGATAGATGGAAGAAAATGTGACATGTATCACTCAAACTTAGGTCTAAAGCATAAATGTTAGAACAACTTTCTCCTGCACCGCCCACCCCAAACTCTGAATGTGGATTTTTCTTACTTTACCCTGCAGACTGCAGTAGCTGGGCATCAAACCATCAACCTTCTGATTGGTAGAAGACCCTGAGTCACAGTTCTATCTTCCATGTGCTAATTAGTTTTTATTACCCTAACATACAAGTACAACAAGTTACAGCAGTGCTATATATATTTGTTTTTCTGGAAATCCTTCAGTCAGAGAGTCTGTGTTTAGATGTCAATGAGGAACCTAACTTCCTGTTAACTTCTAACTCTGCAGCATCCTCTTTCACGGATACTTGGATGTTACTTCTTACTTAGACCGAGGGTTTAGACCATTCTTGCCTCATTGCTCATTTGCTTTGGGAAACTGAAGGTGCATTTGGGCCTGGAAGCAGCTGATAATGTCAGACTTACAAGCAGATGGATTCTGGTTGGGTGAATCTCATTGGGTGAATGGCAGGAATTGATTTAGAGGAAACAAACAGCAGCTTGGAGTCAGGGACTTATTTTAGGATTTTCTTTTATTTCATCTTTTGTTCTGTTTGCTTTTTTTTGTACCTTGTTCTTTTTCTGCCTCTGCAGTCCCAGATTGCTTCAGAGACCAAAGAAGACCAAAGAAGAGCGAGTGCTGCAAACTGTGTATTTGCACAATATGTATGTTTGACGGCTCACTGTACAAATGTAGAACAGATTGCTTCTCTCGTCTCTTTGATAGGTGTATCTGTCTATGCCGTCGGTTACCTTCTCATTTATCTGCACAGCAGTGTGTGCGTGTGTGTTAAAGTGTACTAAGCTTACAGTAAATGTGCATGTGTGTATTTGTCATTCTGTGTTACTCGTTCGCACGCGGCCTCTGACAGCCATTTATTCGTTCAATCTGTCAGGTGTGAGCCTGTGCGTGTCTCACCATACTGGAGTTGTCAAACTGGTTTACAACAGGCAGTGTTGGTGTGCGAGTGTGAGCTCTCTGTGACGCTGATTAAAAGTGAGAGGTTTCTGATTGCCTCGACCCTCCGTGGAATTATTAGCATAGCACATACACACACGCACACACACACACAAAAGTAATTGAGCATTTCTCTTCAACATCACATGTAACAGGATCCAGTCCAGGAGCTCAATAGTGAGCTAACAGACTAACACTTTGCTGTTTACTCTCCATATTTAAATTTATGCAGATGAGCCGAAGCAAAAGATGAATGAGCTTGTTTGTGCTTGAAGGCCGGAGTCTCGCTCTCTGTCATCTTCCAGTTAAGACCTGTTTCAAACTGGGACTCTGGAGGCTGTCAGGCTTATGCCTCATAAGATTTACGGACAGGCTTCAAAAACAAGCACAGTCAGTTCAAATTTCACCTTCCAATGCATCACTGAATGCCAGGACTTTATCCATGAAACGCAGCAATTGGTTGGTTCGCGCTCCCTCAGTGTGCACCTGTTGGCTGTTGGCTGTCCAACTCTGATCAGATGGCAAAAATTTATATACAGGCACAAATTTTAGAGCTGTAACCCAGCAGCGGTCTGACTGAACTGAGTAACATGTTACAGGGTTTGTCTGGACAGAAGCTGAGGTAGCCTTCCCTTACATGTAGAACTGTCAGGTTCAATCAGCCCACCCCACCCACACACACACACACACACACAAGCATTTCCTTACACAGGGAAATGCAAACTCCACACAGTCATTTAGGCATTTCAGTAGAAACAAACCCAGCACCTTCTCCAGGCGACAGTGCTGACAACATGCCGCCCACACAGAAGATAGTGCCTCCTTTCCTTTCAGTGTCTGCACTGCAAGAACGGACCATTACAGATCCTGGATGTCAGTTTCTGAGGTTTTATTTTAGCTTTTACTATGGAGGAGAGGGCTTTTGAAATGTGACTGACGCAGGTGTACATTGATTGATTGAACTCATAAATGCAGCACTGGCAACCAACGTTAAAAATGAAACAGCAGTGAAGTCAGCGCTTTATTGAGCTTATATGTGAAAGAGGAAATACAATTTTGACTCAGCTACTAGAGTCTTACTGTACAGCAGCATAGAGAGAAAATGAGGAAGCTGGATGAGGATTACAAGAAAAATAAACTACACCAAAGGTGATATTGCAACTGATTGGCTGTTTACTTAATAGTTGAAAATGAACAGAGAATACGGGTATGAAGGCTTGTAGTTCTAGGGGGTACTTACCTTCAGGTAATCTTAAAGATCCCCAAAACTGGAGCAGATGACCGCCCTTTTTCTCAGCTTGGTTCTGCAATAGATTTCTTCCTGTTAAAAGGAAGTTATTCCTTCCCCCTGTCACCAAGTGCTTGCTAATTGGCAGGTCATCTGTTTGTTGGGATTTCTCTGCATTATTGTAAGGTCTTTACCTTACAATATAAAGCACCTCGAGGTGACTGTTGTCATGTTTTAATGCTACATAAATAAAAACGAAATGAATTGAAATAAAATTGAACATTTTGGCCTTGAAAAAACACCCAGTCCTTTTGGTAATAGGTTTCTCAGATGGAAACACATCTTTAGCTAAATACATCTTTCTACAGGATACTTTGTTTTTATGTGACTGCAGAGTTGCACAAAAAAATTGACCTTAAAGAATGACTCACGACTCACTGAACATATTACAAAAGTGCAAGAAAAGCAGAATTAGAAACTGTCACAGGTTCATTCAGCGCCACCTTTCAGTCTCGTTAATCCTCATTCCATTGCCGTTAGCTTACACCTCTGCAAGTGTGTGCTAATTACTGAACTAAAAGCAGCAACTGATTAGACATTTCATATGTATAATGTTTATGTTGCTGTGTTTATGGTGTTGGAGGAAACTAAAGGAGACACAGAGTTTGTTCATTATTCTCATATCCTCATAATGACTCCATGGTTGATGCGTCACCATCTGGCTCATGCACGCACACACCGCTGTGATAATGCACTCATTGAATCTAATGACAACACACCGCTTGTCGTAATGAGACTCCAGTTTGTTTCATACAAATCCAAAGCAAAGCATGATGGGTAATCTGAGTTGTTGGTAATAATTAGCTTCTTGTCGCTGTGGAAACAACTTAAGTGTTTGTCCCGACAAGCGGTTTACCTCAAAAGATGGATTCTTTTGAAACAAACAGCACACAGTCGCGGTCCAGCGTCTCCTCGACTCAGCTGGAAAAAAATGTGATGTCGAGTTGCCAGATAGTAAATAAAGAACCTGCTGGGTTGCCAGGTCATCAGTGAAACTCTTCCCCTGCAAATTGGGTTGTAACTCAGCACGGTGAATCATGTCAAGTGCGTGTGAGTGTATCTGTGAGCGTGTGTGTGGTGTGCTCAGACAGAGGCACTTGAACTAAATTGCCCCCCTGGTACCCACAATGCATCTGGCGCTGGCAGGAGTGGGTGTGTGTCTGTGTGTTTTAAACGTCACGATGCCTCAGTGTAACACAGATGCTGCTTTGTGACCCCCCCACTCCACCCCACCCTCCCTTCCTCACCGTTTCCCTGGTAACCAGCAGGGAACTTATAAAAGCTTTTTCATGATCCTAACTTCATTATCTTGTAATGTCAAGACCTATTCAGTCAGGTCTGGAATCAAGTTACCAAATTAACCCTTTTTCAAATAGTTTATCAAACTGTTTTCCATTATATCATAAACAGAACAGTGGTTGCCCCATTTCTCAAAATGAAGTCATCAAAACAACATGTGTAATTCTTCATGATGCTCAGAAAGAGCATTTTTCATTCTTCCCAGAGGTGCCCCGGTCTCCGTGTTCCTTCAGTGCCGCCTGCCGCTTTGTCCCTTACTGTACCTGTTGTGGGTTTGCATGTTTACGTGAATATGAATACTTGGGGTCTTAAGCACTTCGCTGATGTCTGCCTATTTTGGTTTTTTAAACTACGATGTCACGAGCAGTGGTGGGTGTGATGCATTTTAAAGAACTGTGTTACTGTATTCACATTACATTTTTTTGGTTATGCAGTAATGTAACTTACAATTATGTTGTTACTTGGGTTACAAAGGCTCTTTAATTATTTGGATGACAGCATGGATAGAAAGAAAAATCCCTTCCTGCAAGCTGCAATCAGCTGATTTCAATTACTGTGCAGGAGTATTCTGCAATAGAGATATGGACATGTATTGTTATTACACAAAATGACAAGAGTGAGTGGTGAAATGCAACAACCACATAATGGTTGTTGCTAATGCATCTGTGGCTCTTTGTAAACATGCGCACAGAAAGCATGCTAATGCTAAGCTAGCCAAGAACCCAGAGTAAGTTCAAACTGAGTGAATGCCGACCCTAGCCCAGCAGCCAGACCCTGAACTTCAACAGGCGGTAAAAACAGCGGTGCTCCAGGCTCAGTTTCTACCAGTTCATGTTTCTACAGTAGAATCACCATGGCAATCGCTTTGAAGTCTCTTTTCAGATGGTTTTCAACTTTGCCAGTTTTTGCACCATCGAGGGCACCTGCGGTAGCACCCAAAAGCTGGAGGAAGATGCTAACCATTGCACAAAAACGTGGAATTCTGGACATGCTAAAGGAAGGTAGAAATTACCAAATTTTTCGGATCATGTGGCACACCGAATAATAAGGCGCATTAAGCGAAAGAAAACAGTCAGATAAGACAAACTTTACTCAACTCATTTCTCTTGCTTCCTTCACTTATGTACTATTGATTCATTAATGCTGAAGTCTCTCACAGCTGCTCCATTCACATGTTCTGGACCTGAAAACAGGGTTTGATCTTTGGTTTCATTCTATAACACTGGACTTACTTTTCTATGCAGGTTTGAACTTTGAGAGTGTTTAAACAAGAGAGAAAAGTGTAAAAATGTTCATGTCTGTCTGAGAAAACTGTATAAAGTGTGTAGTGAGGGGTTTTTACAGCCTTAAAACATCTATAATAATTGTAAAAAAATTAAAGCCATAAACTCAAACATAAATTTTAAAAACACCAGCATATCTTTGTAAATGTCCTATATGACAAAGTACATTTTCCATGAAAATGACGTCACTTCTGGTTTCAGGCAGGTAATGACGAACAGCAGATAGATTGTGCTGATGTTTATTCCAGTGTAGGAAGTGTTATGAACACCTAATCAGATCAGTAAGTCATGTTTCTGGAATATTATGTCTTTGTTGCTGCAAATGCTTTGTATGCAATTTTTGCAAAGCCATTTGTGGAACGATATCATAAACTAGGACAAGCTGAATGCATAAGATGTAAGTACTATTCCTCCGGTTTGATATGCAGAAAAATTATTGCGCTGGCTTATGTGGTTGCAATTCTACCGGGCTTTAAAAATTAGTTTCGCAAAACGGAGTGTGCCCACTCCGACCGGCCATAAAGGGTTGGAAGTCATGTTATACTTTTAGTTTAAGTTTCAGGGGGAATAAAAAACGACCTAAGCTACATTTGGCTTTTGCTTTGTCACTGCTATTGCATTATAATGCTGCTGCTGGCACTTTGATTTATTAGATTTACACTTTGAATTTATGTTCATGTCATCAAAGAAAACATGTCATCAAAAACAAAGGCTGGAAAATGCCCCGCTTTTACTTCTAAATGCTGCTGTCTGTGGGCACCCATTAAACACTGTTCAGTATTTTTTAGTCTATGTCGCCAGAGAAATTGTCACAGATTTTCTTGAAATATTGTGATATAATTTTGAAGCTATATCGCCCACCCCTAGTTCTCACTGGATCTTTTGGCTGATATATTGTATGTAACGGTATTTAGGACCAGCTTTTTCACCCACTCTCCACCACACCATACAAGCAGCAGCACATTCAGACTCAGGTTCAGCTTCATTACCTACACTTATTTATTTACCTGCCGCCATACACTTGAAACTGTTGCCAGCCTCATCTGTGTGCATGCCTCACTGGACAAACACAGTTGGGTCGTATGTTTCTGGGTCTTGCTGCTGTCTGGCTAGCTTGGAGCAGAGTTCCTGTTACACACTCTTTATATATAAGTTTATATTCTGGAGATGTTTGTGTCAGACAACACTCTGGTTTCTCACATTAGCCAATCACATGTCCTGCCCAGTTAACTTACAGGTGCAAGTCACAAATATGAGTACCGTAAACAAAAAACATTATTGAGTTTAAGAGTAATAAACTTAAACTCAGTTTCTGAAACTGAAAGATTCTGCAGATAAAAATGTTTTACAGGGACAACAGTGTTCCCATTAAAGAAGTGTTTTTGTTTTGTGCTTAACTAAAATCGGCATCTGAGAATTTTCACTTTTACACACAACAGCAGTCAGCTATTCTCAGAAAAACACGTTTTTTCAGTTGCTTTGGCTCAACTCTTGAATGAAGACTCAAGTGGTCAAAACAATATATGAAATCATTCAAAACTGTTTACTTATGGACAGAGACGTATTTTTCGTTGTTTCTAAATGTATTAGTACATTTAGGTGACTGATTGAGCACAGTTGACCACAGGTTAAACATATACTGGGTCTATTCATTATGGCTACGGTCACACTGCAGGCGAAAGCGCATCAAATCCGATTTTTTTGACCCTATGCGACCCATATCCGATCATGGTATGACAGTGTGAACGGCACAAATCCGATATTTTCAAATCCGATCTGGGTCACTTTCGTATGTGGTACTGAATCCGATACATATCCGATGTTTTAGAAAGCGACTGCTGTTTGAACGGTCAAGTCGCATTAAATCCGTCTTTTACGTCACTGACACAAGACAGACGCCAATTATCAGCGCCGGAGAAGCGCCCGAGAAGACATCGCGAACGATTTCTTGCCATCCGGTGAAACTGTTAGGAAGACAACGTTGGAGAAATGTGAACAATTTATTTTTACTGTATTTTCTGCAGATTCTGACAGAAATCTGCAACTATCCTTTGAAGCACCGCTCCTCTAAAACAGCAAAAAGGATCATTATTAGGTTATTTGCATTATTATGTAAATAACAAAATAACTTAAAGCAAAAATTTGGAAACATAAAGTCCGAAGTCTTTATATTAAGGGCAATCAGTCAAACAATATTGTTTGCTCTGGGTCTAAACAGAGCGCGTTGTGTGTGACATCTTCTTTTGCGCATGCGGGCTGCTTTGAGCGTTCACACTAGCGCGCGTTTGATGTCGCATTTTATGTGTAGTGTGAACAAGCAGACAAAAAAATCGGATTTGATCAAAAAATCGGAATTGAGCATTAAGACCTGCAGTGTGAACGTAGCCTATGTTTCTATGATATAGTCTACATATGCTAAAATAATTCCTGTCACAGTTACTTTGGAGCATATTTATTGAGACCTTGAGCTCAATGGAATCAGGGACTCACACACTGGGGCAAAATCCTGTCCATGTAGGAGGAAGAGGAGCATGGATGTGCAGCAAAGGAAGGTTTACAGAATATAAGGAGTTGCAGAGGAAATACAGTGGATGGATGTGGCTCACATGCTGATTCTGCTCATCAGAGCATTAGTGAAGGAATGTCCACTGATTCTCCATAAACATGGAGATCCAGCACTCATTACCAGAGGTGATTCTTCACGTGAGGGCTGAAAGCTTTTCCTTCTGTTTGAATTAGAGTTAATTCTAATCCTGTACTCTGGCTTCCTCCCACAGTAAAACATTCAACTTGAATTAATTGGTCCTGTGATGGACTAGTAACCTCTCCTGGGTGTAGCCCAGTGGCAGCTGGGATAGGCTCTACTCCCTCCTCCAACCCTGAATTGGATCAGCTGCTGAAGAGTTGGATGGGTGGACAATTGCCTGCTTCCTCCTACTAGCACCTTGTTTATCTTCTGTAAGTCTTCATTAGAGTTGATTGTATTTGACCACCTGATGGTCTGTTTTTCCTTTTTTTTGTAAGCTTGTGGCCACCTTAAGAATTTGCCTAAAAGGGAACCAGTTATGTTTCCTTATTTTTTGTCATACAGTTAAAATGGTAGATGCTCGCATCAAAGACGTCCAGAGTTTCAGAAAATGTCTGTCTTTTATATATATGGAGGTTTAGAAGCTCCATTAACTTTTCAATCACAAAATTTTGTGCACTATGTGTTAAAAAAAGTCACATCTCTCTCATATTTCTCTCTGCATTGACATAAACGTCAAGATAAATCTGAGGTGTTGCACGTCAGTGTTTTGCTGCTGAGCCTGAAGAGCAAAAAAACACCAAAATATGCAAAAGTCCACATACTCACATACTCCAGACAGTGGATATCAGCTTTCTTTTATTCCATGAGTTTAAAGTCAGCTCAGGTAAAGTCAGTTTGTTGTATTCCGTCAGTCAAACACAACAACACTTCTTACTGTCACTGCAGGAACTGGACATAAGCCACGCTGCTTGGCCGTCCTTTTTGAAAGACAGCAATGCTGTAAGAGAACAGCAGCTGTGTGTGTGCGTGCAAAGGTCATGACACAGAGATAGCTGCGGAAACTCGGCTATATGAGGAGCAAAGCGGGAAAGAAAGGCATACATTAATGTTCAGGGCCATTTTTAACACAGAGGTGAAAATGTAGTTATTCAGCTGAAGCACTCACAGACACTTCTCCTTCTTCTTCTCTCGCTTTCCTTCAGGCAGCACGAAGTCACGTTGCCTTTTTGCTTAACCTCTATTATATCGCTGCGTGTGCACGTGCATACGCACACACATAGTCAGGGGTGTGCACGCTCGCTCGCTCTGAGTGCAGTGTGCAAGGCGTGGGCTGTTTCTTCAGGTTACATCTTTCTGCAAAGATGATGGATGGAGGATATAAAATCCATCTCTGCAGGCCATTTAGAAATGAAATGAACACAGACACAGAAGAGATAGATAGATAGATAGATAGATAGATAGATAGATAGATAGATAGATAGATAGATAGATAGATAGATAGAGTTATATTTTCATAAGATTTGTAATGTCCTGACCTTTATCTGAGCAGAACGCTCTCCTGAGATGTAAATCAGTCTTTGAAGTCTTGCTTGAAATGACAGCTCAGACATGTTTGATAAAGTAAGAGTGAAACAAGAAATGAGACAAATACAGAAGAAAAATGCCTTACAGGAACAAACTAAAAGCACACCGTTCAAAACACAAAGTATGAACTACTGAATATGAAAAATGAAAGAATAAAAGAGTAAAAGCAGCTACACTTGTCACTTCAGTTGCTAAATATCAGAGGAGCATTATCACTTTAAGAGTCATTTGAAAAACAAACACTTGAGCTCTGCTGGTGCTGTGTTTTCATCACTGTCACAGTCTGTCAAAGGCGTCAAGCAGCAGGGAGTCAGTTGATGACAACATTTCATAAATATTAATGATGTCGGCATGCGGCTGAGTCTGTCACGTGAAGCTGCGAGACGATCGTCTTTGATATCCAGCACGGAGACTTGTTAATACCCACTCTCAACTTTTATGTGACATCACTGAAACAGCAGTTTTGTAGTGTTACTTTTAAAAACCCCTCCAATGGAAAACAAGCTTTTAACCTTGTTAGCATGTCCGTGTTAGTTTTATGAGGAGTGATCAAAAAGATCAGCGAACGCATCTCTAAATTAAAAGCATTTCTTGATTTAAACTTACGTTTGCTCCCCTCTGAGGTCATCATGTGGCGTAGTTCTGGACTACTCCCAGATACTCCGGCTGTTATAATTCCCTGACAGACGCCTTTCATTGTATCAAAACTTAAAAGTCTAAAAAAGTGTGCAAAGTGTGAATGGGCTACGAATGGGGACACAATAGCACAAACTACATTTCAAGTCATTTGCACAAAACGTTCTTGCTCAAACAGTCTGACCCCGAGGGTAAATCCACGCTCTCCAACCCTGTGACTAATGCAAAAAAATGAACATGGTCGCAGTCATGCTCTTCAGTGCAGGGTTTTATTTGATGCACCTTAACTAAAGCGGCTGGATGCCCAACTTTGAGCTAATAGTGAAATGTCTTCTGTGCACTTGCATGTGAGTGGATTTCCAGGGAGTAATTCACACAAAGCATATGATCTTGCAGAGAGATATACTGGGTTTTAGTGCACACATGAATGACTGAAACAATTATTTTTATAAGTAGGCCTTTTTTTTTTTTAAAGAAAAAAGTTCTCAGATCTATGATTAGGATCACACAGTCAAACAAAAGCTAAATGTTCTGTTTGTAATGATGGCCTTGGTTAGTTTTCACAAATGGCACCAAACCTTGTGTGTCCCATGCTCTGTTTTATTGCATTCCAGGAACGTGTGCTTTAGAAATTAAATACTTGTGGCCAGATTTGCTAAAACAAACAGCCTTTGATATGAAAGTACTGATGGTGTTTACAAAGATTGTGTGTCAGAGGTGGGAAATCAGAGATGTTTGACTGTTGCATGAATTTCTAGTAGTTCCTCCACTCCAATCAATTTACACTGAATACACTGAAGGTGTGATAAAATATACAGATTTCTGAGCAACATGATTCTAAATTTGCTCAGTGAACTCAATGATGAACTGGAACCTCCAACCAAATGCAGACAGTATCAGCAGCAATAAAACTTCTTCCATTTTTGGCATCAGATTCTTTTTAACATACTGTCACTTCTGTGGCAGGAATTTCACAGCATGCACAGTGAAGTTCAGAGCGAAGAAAGGATGAGGACACTAGTGGCAGGCTGAGTGTGTTAAGTTGAAATGAACTGACCGTGCATGCGTTTAGAAAGTGCAACTTTTGTAAATTGCCCATAAAGGGCAACACCTAGCGGTGTGTGCTTTTTGGCCCTAGGTTTCCTAACATGATGAACATTAAACATACTAAACAATTTAAGAGAGAGTAATAGATAGTTGTAATGGTTGGTTGAATTTGGAGTTCTGTAATTACATTTAATACTTGTACATTTGGGCATATGTGGAAGGCACGAAATTAAGTATGAAACATGATAAACAGCTGAACTGAAATGATCTGAATCTGGCATCAGAACTACCCCTGCAGAGCACAGCAGGAAGGAGACATGGAGGGCTTTTCTTTTCCTCGTCTTTGTTTCCTTTTGGAGTTTTGTTTTGTTTTCCATTTCTCGCATCATTGCCTCAAGCCACCCAAGACCTTTCTCGAGGTGCAGATCACCCCCTGCCTCTCACAACGGGCTGCCCCAAGACCCTCTGGGAGGGAGTCAGGCTGCTGTGGACATGCTTTCTATGATATTTTCTCTTTGTTGTTGTTTTGTCACTTCAGAAGACTTCTGTCACCTGTTTCCACATCCTTCAATGCAGATTTACAACTAGCAACAATGTTAAAAAACAGGACATGTTATGTAGCAAATATTTTTTAATCAAGAACTTTAAAAATGAATATGAAGGACTCATGTGATTAGGTAGAGGATCATCAGGGGGTCCTTTTGTCCCTCTTTGGGGGGAAACTCCCACAGGGTTTAAATCTGGGACTCTCCACCATTTGACCCTAGAAATGAAGCAGCTTCTCGGATGAGAGGTGAAACATCTTCAAGCAACTTAATGAAGTCCAGACGCTTTTCTTTCCAAGCTCCTTAGACCTGGAAACATGGATTGTCTTTTGTGCTTAGCGTTTTTACTATAGTTCATCTTTTCCTGTAGGCTCTCTGAAACACATAATAAAAATGTAGGTACTTATCCAGCTTCTGTTTGAAATCAACTCTAAATGAAAATTGGAGCATGCACCTCTCAGATAGTCCAGCACTCAGCACAAGAGGCATTGTCAAGCTGATGTTATCACTTGCAATAATAAAAAAAGTCACATGTAAAGTGGACCTATTGTGCTCCTCTCCAGCTTCATATGCAGTCTTGGACTTCACTAGAGTAGATTTGCATGATTCACAGTTTAAAATAGTCTTTATTTATCTCACAGTGGGTCCTCCAAGTTAACTGCCAGTGTGGAACACACCATTCCAGCTTCTATTTCTTTAATGCCTACCTCGCTACCTTTAAGCCAACTTTGTTTCTAAGGCAAAGCTTCTCAAGTGGGTCAAATTGCTGACATAAAAAATGGAAAAAAGAAACAGACCAGCAGGTGGTAAAATAAAAGCAAATTTAATGAATACTAACAGAGAATAATGAAAGCTACTGGTGGGAGGGAAGGCAATCCAAAGAATGTAAAACAAAAGTCCAAAGGGGCTACAGTGGAAAGCCAGCAAGGAACATGAAAGAGAAAACAGAAGATTTGAATATCAGACAAGAACTGAAAGAACACACACACCTTTCAAAAAAAGAAGGACAGGTGAACTTAAACAGCAATGAGGAGGGGAAGAGAAGCACCAAATGAGGAAATTACTTTCAAAATAAAGCAGACGAAAAACTGAAAGAGAGCCAAATATTGGTCCTGAAGCTTGTGACAAAGTGGCTAGGATTGAATTCATTTACCATTTTTCACTTACTTATATTATTAATTTGTCTTGCGTTATCTTATAATGAATCATTATGCTATAATGTGTACACACTGCAGAACCTTGGCTCTACATACTACCCTGGGTCTGTTTGTGATAGCATTGGTTACATTCATTACATCTGTGCAAATGTTCTTAAAGCCAAATGCCACTTAATCATTAGCTGATTTGAATGTTTCATTTGTTTATGTAGTTTGCGTATACTTACCAGTGTGTGTTCCTTTGTGCAGGTCCTATATGTAAAACAGGTGTGTGGGAGGGGCCACCCCAGCGCTTCCTGTTTATATAGGGTATGATGTCATTGATCGAGTCAATTGGGTGTAACCAAATGAAGGGGTGTTTCTTTTGCCTAAAATTGTTTATTTCCTTTAAAATAACATCATGATTCGGATTGTGTGAAGGGATTGCCTTTTCAAACTGTTTAGTTGGGTAAATGAGTTTATTAAGGGGAAGAATCATTTTATTCCTGTTTCTTTGTCTAGACTGGGTCTAGACAAAGTTTTAGTCTACCGTGTTTTCTCAGCGGTAGAGATTAATGAGGTTCAGCTGTGAGTGGAATTCTGTATAAAGCAGGTTAGATTTTGACTGTCAGGCTTCTTATGTTTGAGTGAAAGAATTGTTGGATGGTGACGCCAGAAAATAAAGGACAATAAAAGAAACTTGAACAGTCTGCTGATGCTGTCTTCCTGTCACTTTCCTCACTGCTTGCATTATGCTATCCCCCAAAGCTTCCTATGCATCTTCCTTCCTTGTAGAAATGTCATTAGGTCAAGGAGACTTGAAGGAAAACTCACACAGTATGATCTGACTGCATTTACAGAATGGACATTGGTTTGTGATGGCAGATGTTCCTGATGTGGCTCGGATGCAGCGAAACTACAATTCGTTCAAGGACGACCACAAAAAGAGTCATCTTAGGTCTCAGTGACAAAGGCCTGAAGACCTGTCAACAAATATCAGGCAACCACCAGCTGCAATGGAAAAATTGATATAAAGTAGTTTGATAACAGTCAGCTGGTAATCAATAGCTAACGCCCATTCTTGCAGGCCTAGAAATGAGTCATCAGCAAGACATTACAATGCTGTGCTGTCCCACTCTTTAATCAAACCAGCTTTTCCTCACAACCTGTCTCAGAGTTATTGCAATCACTGTTAGGAAAATTTGGTAAAGGTTTTTTAAAAAAAAAAAAAAACCTGCTGTTTGTGCAACTGAATGCAACTTGTTGGCAAAACATTTGCAGTTGAGGACTTGACTCAGCTGGTTGCCAAATGGTTGGAGTCTGGTCATATCCCTATATAAAAGCAAGGGTCTCGAGTTCTTACACTGTTTTTGAGTAAAATTGCGATCCTGCTGTAACAACATAGCTATTTGTGGAGAAATTTATTCTTTTGAATCTGTCTCAATCTTTCCAGGACCTCACCAGTCCAGCCAGAGCCTTGGAGCTGGACTATGAATGTGAGTAGTTAATGTGAGTTTCTGTTTAATGGCAACAGCTTTGCAGCAGGCAGCAACAGATTCTTTTACAGTTAATCACATATTATCATAGATTGTCTGTAATTGCCAACTTGACCCCATTCAAATGCAAACTAATTGCAGACTGACTCAGTTTTATTGCTGTTTTATCACCATCTTGATGCACCAAAGTCACTTGAGTGGTTGCATAACCATTTTAATATCAACAAGATTTCAAGTTCACAGTCTCAGAAATTTTTGTCATGCCGTGGTCTCAAGCCACTGTTTTCCTGAGTGTAACAAAAATGGAGCTGTTGTAATTCTTTAGACCTGTGCCTTCATATTGCAGAAAATTAAGAAGTTATTAGCAGTGTTGGTCAAGTTACTTGAAAAAAGTAATCAGTTACTAATTACTGATTACTTCCCCAAAAAAGTAATCCCGTTACTTTACTGATTACTTATTTTCAAAAGTAATTAATTACTTAGTTACTTAGTTACTTTTTAAAAACACAATTTACAACCTGAATAGGTGATAAAGCGATAGATCTTTCAGCCCAATTATACTTTTTCTGCATAATCCATCATACAAAATGTAATCAAATGGAAACGTCTCTTTTTAAAACTTGTTTTATTAGTTTTAATCTTTTAACTTTATGCATCAAGCAAAAATTAAATTATATGCAACATTCTCTGACTGGAAGAAATTTGTTTAACATTTAAACCTATTTTCTGCACATTCCAGCACATAAAATAAAATATTTTTTTGTGTTTACACTCACTCTTTCAAATAGATGCAAGTAAAACACAGCAGAAAATAAATAAAATCAAAGACTAGTTGCTCTATTTTCACCTGTAAAGCAGTACTGGGGTAGGCGGAGGTTTGCCCTGGTGCAGGTGTGCCGCAGTGGTCAGTTGAAGACTCCGCGAGTTTCTCTGTGAATTTCCCATTACAGTCGTAGCGCACTCGGCGCTTGCTTGGAAGTTTAGGGGGGGGGTTTTGCTGTAAAAAGAAGTTTTCTTCCCACGCACAATGGACACTAATGTTTTTGTCACTTTTTATGGAATCAAACTCAAAGTAAGGTCAGTACTTCCACGCTTTAAACGCTGCACGCTCATACTCTCTCCCGCACTCGATATATACATTGTTGATCTGCAGACAGCTGTTGTCACGAACGTCGCACTCGCTTACGTCACTGTCATGAGACATTCTTGCAAAAAATTCACGGTTTTAGTAACGCAGTAACGCAGCGTTCCTACGGGAAAGTAACGGTAATCTAATTACCGTTTTTGCAATGGTAATCCCTTACATTACTCGTTACGTGAAAAAAGTAATCGGATTACAGTATCGTGTTACAAGTAACGCATTACAGTAAGTCTCTGTCAGTCTATTACAGTATATTCCTGCCTGTTCATGTGGAATGAGACATCACCCCGTGTGAAGAAGAGCAGAAGGTTTCAGTTTGAAACCCAAATGTTCCAGCAGTCTGAGAAGTAGCCAACAGTTAATGCAGCAAATGAACAGCTTTACCGAAGGACTGGTCACTACTGCAGTGTGTGTGTGTGTGTGTGTGTGTGTGTGTGTTACAGAGTGAGAGAGACAGATCAGTATTGGATTTTGAGTCATTTATATTCAGCAGGGGTTCACAGATACTCACTGCTACAGTAAAGCGCGCGCACGCACACACACGCACACACACACACACACACCCGGCCTGCCCGGCTCTACATAAATCCATTAGAAGTTATTGTTCGTTGGCGCATTTCTGTGGCAGATTTTGCTGAATAAAAATCTCTGATTCAATTCAGAACTTTATCGTCCTGGGAGGACGATTTGCGTTCACAGAAACAGTTTAAGATGAGAGAACAATAAAAACAATAAAAACACATAAAAACAATGGCAGCAGATGCAGAGCAGCAGTTATATGATCAGAGTGGAGGAGAGGTAAAGCTGCAGAGCTAAAATCAGGTTTGATACAGTTAAGAGAGTTGAACTGAGAGGAAACCTGTGAAATATCATTTTAACTTTAAAAACCATTTAAACACACTCATACAGACCTTTGGTCATATCTGACAGATACAGTTGTATAAAGCAGATGAAGCTTTATATATAATATCATTTATATTATTTGTAATATATTAAGGAGATTGTTAATGGTAACATATCTGAAAAATGGTGTTGGAGGATGTTTTTTTTTCTATTTCAGTATAGCTCATAGAGGCCCGTTGAAGTCTTTTGGCAGACTCTTGGCAACAGTGGGGAAAAGGAACTTGCTTTTACAGGAAGATATCGTCTGCAGAATTATGTTCAGGGAAAGGCTGACATCTGCTGAGACGTCATCTCTTACTTCCTGTTTCTGTCATCACTAAATTTCATTCAGATTGTATGTTTTCTGTTTGCCAAATCTCTAATAATGTGCAGTGTCAAGTAATAAAATAAACCTCTAATATGAGATAAGTACCATGGTCTCATAGCTGAGAGAATTTTACATTAATTCACTGAAACCTCAACATACCTGTAATGAGAAGAAGAGTAAGATTATAAAAACATTTTATAAGATTTTATCATGGCCCTTAAACATGACCTAAAATGATCCATGTCACATACTCCTGTACTGACATGCTGGAGTATAAATCATGGAGGAGTTGAAAATAGGGTTTAGTAGAAATCTTTCAACTACGAAAGTGGATCTCGATTCTGTTTTTGCTTCCATTGGCTCTTTGGTTGCGTTTAAGCATAAAAAACTATTTGATCATGGTCATGGTCTTTTATAATGTTTAAAACACATTCAAACATTCAAAATCTGTATAATTTATTGCAAAAGATTTTTAACAAACAAATAGCAAAGCAGCATAATTAGCTGCTTCTCCAGGGAGACTTTCACCCCACAGATGGACTTCGGCACCTGCTCAGGGTGCAGCTGTGCTGAATTCGTCAGAGGAGAACATGAACCCATTTTCCACCATCTGCAGGTTCATCTGCAGTGAAAGGCAGCGTAGCTGGAGTCTGTCAGATCCACAGGATGATGGATGCTCTGGAGATTCAGCTTCAGATTCACACATGCAAACAGGTTTAAGAGCGAACAGTGTACTTTATTCTTCAAAAGCGTCCAGCAGTAAAGAAAATGCTACTCACCTCAAACCCGCATGTTACTGTGCTAATAAGCAGCTATAAAAGGTTTTTTCATCACTTGGTCTGCATAATTAGCAGTGTGGCAGGAGCGCCACCATGAGCTCTAGAACAGGGCTGTGGACTATCATTTATATCTCCTGCCAAAAGAAAGTTAGACTGTGATGTGCAGTGCATTGCTGTACATGATTCAAAGAAAAACAATGCTTTTTATCACTTTTGACATTTTGACAGCAGAACAGTGTTAAAGAGAAATAGCTTGAGGAGTAGAAGCGAGCTGTGCACCTAATTGAATAAAATAAGTGAATCAGACAGGGTGTAATATGGACCCATGTTGCACAAGGCCAGAGGCATGGCTTTGGGATAACATGGTTATAGAGTCTGAAGCCCTGCTTGAACTGCTTTAGGATCTCTGTGGTCTGTGGAGAACAAAGATCAGTTCCGTAAGCTTTGGCACAACCAGCACCGTTCGGAGAGCTGCATACTCACAAAAGGAGAAAGTAACATATCTGAATCATTCTAGAAGGCTGATTAAATTAAATAAATGAATGAGAACAGGACCAAATCCTCTTGAAGATTTGTTTTTTGGGGTACAAGTGAGCTAATCTGCATGCCTAAGAAGGAACTTTGATTAAAAAAGAGTCCTTTTACAAATCGCCTGAAAAAGACTGAAAATAAATTAATATACTGCTAATCAGTCAATTTACATTGATACAGCGCTTTGACTCATATCCATGGCGAGATTCACCAGTGAAGCTAACATGCACGTCAGTACTGTGCACACAAGCACAGGCAGGACATGCGGACTCAGCATAAGCCTTGTTGCTGTGAGGTGACATTGCTAACCATTTCAACCTTATCCCTTACCCCAATCTACCTTGAGGTTTAAAATGGTTCATCAGTGAGGCGGTACCCTCTGAGTTACACCATTACAAACTTTTTTTTCCAAAGGTAAACCAGTTTGGAGATGAAAACTTCCTGGAAACTTTCTCAGAAACTGCCTTTGCACAGACATGACATACTGGCACCATGGCATTAACACCGTTGATTGTTAATGCCATGGAGGCCACCGGGGCGCTGATATTCCATTGGCCTCCATCACCTCGTGTTGTGTCAACATTAGATGCAGTGCTGTTTTCAACATGACGAGAAAGCAGTGTTTGCCTATTGAATCATTAGCTTCGTCATTAGATTGTCATCACCTTTGAGTTCATCTCGCTTCCACAGTGTGTGTTTTGTTCCATCTTCCTCTCTTGCAGCTGATGGCCGCTCTACCCTCACGGACATTTCCTCCCGTTTACATTTTTCCTTCCTACTGTCACCAAGTGCTTGCTCATAGGAGGTCATCTGATTGTTGGGGTTTCCTCTGTATTAATGGAGGCTCTTTACCTTACAGTATGTGACACTATATAAACCAAACGGAATTGTTGTCTGTTTTACTCTATTATAATGTCTTTGCTTGTCATTTTTCCTTTCCTTTTATTTTATTTATTTTATTATTTTAACTCCTTTACTTTTCTTCGTCTTTCCTTTCCTTTCATGCACTTCATTTCCTTTGTTGCTTTCATTCCTTTTCAATTTCCTTTTCTTTCTTTTTCATCTTGCTTTATGCCATCTTTTCATTTTTTTCTTTCCCAGCCTTTTTTCATTTACCTCTGCAGCTTTTATTCCACATTCTTTCTTTAAATTAAATTGCTTCCCTTTTTCTTCCCTTTCTTTCCCCTTTCCTTCCTCTTGATCGGTTTTATTCCTTCCATTTTTCCTCCTGCCTTCACTTCTTTTTATTTCCTGTTTTATCTAAATGATTTCCTTCTCCTTACACCTTCCTTCCTTCCTCAATCTCCTTTATCTACTTCATCACTGAGAAACATATTTAGCTGAAATTTGTCCTTTTTTTTCTGACAGTATTTTTCTTTTCGGTCTCTAATTTGCACTGAGTGAGCTCTGACTTCCTTTATGGTTTCAAAAAGAAAAACATCAAAACGATGTGTGTGTGTGTGTGTGTGTGTGTGTGTGTGTGTGTGTGTGTGTGTGTGTGTCCTTAGCGATGAAGCCCCAGAGTTCACTTCAGTCAGCTAAATGCTAATCAGACGTCCAAACCAAAACTGCACTCATCAATCCTCTTTTCATCCCTTCATCCTTATTTCTCTCCATCCTTCCTCATCTCCTTCTGTAGCCTCCTTATAGACCCTACAAACTTTTCGCACTTGTTCCTATGTTTCTCTTGGACCAGCATCACTCATCTTTTCTCATTCTTCCTTTCTCTGTTGTTCTCGTTTGTTTGTTTTGATATTATCAAATTTGATATTATCAATTTTCATTTCATTTTCATTTTCTTTTAATTCCATTTCATGATAATTTATATGTGCAACTAATAATATTTGTTTCTTTTCTTTGCTTCCTTTTGTTGTTTTTTTTGGTTTTCTTTGATTACATTTCTGTTTGTCCGTTCATTTTTCAGATTTTCTTTTTCTGCCTTTCTTCCCCTTTCCTTTCCTTTCCTTTCCTTTCCTTTCCTTTCCTTTCCTTTCCAGATGTTTTCTGTCCTAACTAACTTTTATATTACTTTCATTTATTGTTTACTTTCCTTTCCTTTCCAAACCTTATGTTTTCCATAATAATCCCTTCTCTCTCACCCTGACATCCTCACCTCGTCTTCCTCATTTGATTTTTATTCATCACTTCCTTGGAATTCATCAGAACTGTTTACCAGCCTTTCCACCTCCGTCTTCTCCTTCACCTCTTTCACTTCTTTCTTATGTCTCCTTATCACATTTCCCCTCCTTCACATCTTCTTATTTCCTACATTTGTAAAACAGAAATCTATGCCACCCCCTTCCTTTCTTTTTGCTTCATATTTCCCCTTCTTCAATCACCTAACCATTTTAGGCACTGTACTCCTCATCCTTCCCTGCTTTGGAGGCAGAATTGATTCAATCACTAATTGTGCTGAAACAAACAGAAGTTGATTAATTCATGTTTGCGCTCTCTGGCTCTGATAAACGACTCAGCGCGAGAAAAAAAAAACTAACTTGTTAACATGAGAAGAGAGAAAGAGAGCGAGAGAGCAGGAGAGAGAGAGAGAGGAAGTTCACGTCTTTGCATTGTGAGCAGTAAATGGGATCACTGCCTCGTTTAGCCCACTAGCTAATTAAAATTCACTGTATGTGTCCATTTGTTGGTATTTATTGTGTTTGTGTATTTTTTCACTGTGTGTGTGTGTAGTCATTGATCAGACTGACAGAGACTTATTACGGTGTCACTTTGTGTGACCCCTTTTGACCCCGCTGGCGGTAAAATTGTGTTTAAGTGTGCAGCGTGCTTGTGTGTATTTATATGTGGGTGAGTGTTTGTCCTGCTAATGACTTGTCAGCTTCCACCACAACAGCTAAAGGTGACGCTTCCTCCCTGGAGACACACACCCACCCACCCACCAACATACACACACACACACAGCGTTTTTATTCTGGCATCGTTTCTCCCAAACACAAATATCAACCAATGCTGCAGCTTCAAGAAGAATTTAATCATGGAATGAAACCTTGCATTCAAGGAATTAGACACCTGCAACTGCAATGCCATTCTTAAAAGCATTCAGAGGAAGCCACGCATTACACGCACCATGCACCTGTAATGTCTGAATATAAAGAAGGACAACATGACAGTTTCCCAAAAGTGAAGGCAAAAACAAACTAGATTGCCGCCTGGTGGATGGCCCAAGTATGCATGATGAGAACAGACCAATAAAACTAATTTCATTCAACAGAACTTACTTCTAGCTGCACAGCTGTTACCCCCATCCCAAACTTACCATTATCACATCACAATGACTTATAAAACAACTTGCATAGCTTTCATAAGAGAGAGACACTATCACTAGAGACTTGGACATGTCTATTGTTTCTTCACTGTTCTGAACAGTTTTTGCAAAGTTTAAGGCACTTGGTTTGTTGGCTTCGTGTTTCAGCCCTGGGAGATTCATTCAGCCCTTAGAGCATGTGCTAACGAGCTGGCTGATGTTCTCACCTCCATCTTCAACCTTTCCCTCAGCCAGAGCATCGTTCCCACATGCTTCAAGACCACAACCATCATCCCTCTCCCCAAGAAAAGCCCAGCCACATGCCTAAACGACTACAGACCAGTTGCACTCACTCCAGTCGTTGCAAAGTGTTTTGAGAGCGTGGTGCTGGCCTACATTAAGAGAAATATTCCACACACTCTGGATCCCCTGCAGTATGCCTACTGGCTCAACAGGTAGACGTCAGACGCCATCGCACTGCCCTTCACTATTCCCTGTCCCACCTGATGACTCCTACATCATGGTACTCTTTGTTGACTACAGCTCCGCCTTCAACACAGTCATCCCTCACAAACTCATCCACAAACTGTCTGCACTCGGCCTGCACCCCACCCCAGCATTATCACAAACACTGGCGTACCACAGGGTTGCGTCCTCAGCCCCATCCTCGATCATCAGGACTCCGCTGCCCTCTCTGCAGAGCATCTACTATCGCAGAGTCCAGAGGAGAGCTGCCTCCATCCTCAAAGACCCCACAAACCCTAACATGGACTGTTCACACTTCTGCCCTCGAGACAAAGGTTTAGAAGTCTGAAATCCAGAACGTCCCGACTCAACAACTCCTTCTTCCCCACTGCTATCAGACTCCTGAACAGCTGACCTGTTCAGGAATCAACTGAACTGCAATTTGCACATCAGGACACTTTGTACTCTAAATTCATTTTGCACATTAAGCTCCTTTGTACATCCATCTACATCGACATCTGCATACCTCACTTGTCTTCACTTGTTTATTTTTGTACCTATTTATTTATGTTTTCTATACTTATTTTATCTTTATTTTTATTAATAACTTGTCTTGTTTTTTTCCTTATTTATCTTGTTCCTTCAACCTAACTTGGCATTTGTGTATGGACAGCAAAGAAAGAATTTCATTGCACAGAGAAATGCTATTTCTTCTGTACACATGACAATAAACACTTTGAATCTTGAATCTTGAATTAACTTACTTTTGGAAGTGGCCGTTAGAAGAACTGTGGTGACTTTGGGTTTCATGGTTAAATCTCAGGTTTTCTACTTTACCCCCCCCCCACAAAACTAAAACATCTTCAGTAATATTAAATGAAAATTCTTTTAATCATTCTGTGTGTTATCCATTTTTTATTCCACTCCATCTCATATAGACTAAGAACAGCCTAGCCCTGAGTAACTTCCAAATCCACCTGAGCACAATGAGCCACATTCACTCATTCACCCAGCACTCTATTATATGCCTTTAAGTCCTTTCTGAGGATCATTTGGATCATCACTGAGACATGATGGCATGTGGATTAAGGAGCCAAGGGTGGAAACACTGACCTTCCAGTTAGTAGATGACCCATTCTACCTCCTGACCCGTCACTACTGACCATTTTGTTATTTTATGCCATCAACAATGGCTCACAGATTTACTGCTGCAGAAACTCCTAGGCAGATGCTTCATGTCCACAGTAACAATGAAACCTGCTCAATGAGCGGCGATGATTCATTTTTAAAGACAAGTGATTGAAACCCATAATCAACAGACATTAGAGCATTTGTGAATATTGGTTATAGATACAAACAGTTTACCTATGATAAACACAAGTAGAGCATTTATTTGTTAGTTTTAGATTGGAACACTGTATCACCATGACTCTTTGTTTTAATCACTGACTAATTCAGTCAGTTTCATTTATATAGCACCAAATCACAACTACAGTTCCCTCAAGGTGCTTTCCATTGTAAAGTAAAAATCCCACAATATTAGAGTTGTAATAATTTTTTCTGGAAAAAGATAATGCTGCTTGTCAATTTGGTCATTATAAAGGTTTTTTTTTTATACCTTTACAACAGTTTAACATAAAGAGTAACGACTTGTTGTCATTTGAGGCTGAAATGTTGTTGAATTTCAGCATAAATCAGCATAAAACACAAGTGTTTTAAACTGTCCTTAGATTTATTTACAGCAGATAAGAAAGCAAGTATAAGCAAGTACAAATGGAAGTGAGTTCATCCATCAGCCGACCATATGGAGAGCGAAAGGTCCACAATTAAGAAAGAAATGCACAAATATGTTTTTCGACGAGGATCAAAGCAAACACGCCAGCATAAAGACAAACTGTGCAAGAAATAAACTGAACTCATCTGAGATGAAGAAAGTCGAGGATCCTCTGCAGCCTCTGTGGCTCGATGTGTTCGGCTTCTTTCCAGTCAAAACGTTCAGCGCTGCGTGACGACCTCCGACCTTTGCATGGCTGACCCCTCTCTACCTCTCTCTGTCTCTTACTCTCTTTCTGTCTCTGTGACTTCCACCCCTGTGGGACTAACCTTGTTAAATAAAGCTTCATCTAAAATAACTCCATCCTGCCTGTCTGCTCTGCTCTGCAATAAATCCTTCATCAAACACAGAGGAGCGCGTCGATCAATATCAAACCACCGGGACTGAGAGCTCATGTGTGTGTCTGCCCGAGTGAGTGTGTTCTCACCATTTTACCACTGAACGGTAGGACTGATGCTGCTTTATTAGCAAAATAAAGCTCCGTCAAGGTTATATACTTTTATTTATTCAATCTGTATGTTAATAGGAATTTGGCGCTTTATTTGTACAGTTACAATCAAAAACCATTCAACCTGCAAGACATTTTACTGAAGTGAATGGAATTTAATGAAACCGTATTAGGTGAAGCCTCGATAAAGTCAAGGAAAGTTTAATAATGCATGGCTGAGTGCAGAATCCCGACCAATCTTACTCTTAATCCTACAGAGTTTAGTTTGCTGCTGTGGAGGCTCTGGAGTGCCCCCAGTGTTTTCAAGTAATTATCAAAGTAACCAGGATACCTCCTGCAATCATCTATGCTGGCTTCAAGGCGGGCACATGAAGATGCACAGATATGCTTCTTCTTATTTTCTGTGTGTGTGTGGATACAGACAGACAAACTGGTGATGGCCAGCCAACCGGACAAAGTAATGGTGGACAAGCAGAGGAAGACTGTGGTAGTGATAAATGTAGCTCTACTGAATGACAGCAACATGAGGAAGAATAAACACAAGAAGCTAGAGAATTACCAAGGTGCTGAGAGAAGAGCTCTAGAAGGTGTGGAGAGTGAAGGTAACAGTGGTCCCAGTGGTAATCGGTGCACTCGGTGCAGTGACCTCCAAGTTGGGCGAGTGGCTCGAGCAGATTGCCCACAGGGGCCAGAGGGGAATATATATATGCATGTAAATACACACACATTCTCATGTTCAAGTAACTAATTAATTTAATGGCATTTACATGTATTCCCAAGGCCATGAGAGACTCACCTTAAGCCTAGTGGGCTGCCTTTGGTTCTAATATATCAGCTGAAACCCCAGAAGTTCTTCGAATCCTTTGAGTATCTCCAGTGAAGCTGGAGATACTCTAATCAACTTATTTTGTGCTGCCTGAGGTGCCTGTTTCAGAGCTTTAGTGGGAGCAGAGAAACCAGTCTTGGAGGAGCATTACGCTAATATTTAATGAAGCTAGTAAAGCTTTCAGGAAGATCGCTTTAAGCAGTGCAAGCATGAAATGTGTTAGGTGGTACAACAACGACCATTTTTACTGATGTAAAAAACCTCTGACAGCCAGAAAAAGGAAACAAAGTTGAGATCGATACTGAGATCATGTGTTTAGACTCCAGTGCTGTGAAAAAGGATTTTCCTCCTTTCCTCCTAGATAATTTCTTAATTTTTTGCACATTTGTCACACTTAAATTTTAATATTAACCAAAGAGAAACTGAAAAAATACAAAATGCAGTTTTTAAATGAGTATTTCATTTATTAAAGAGAAAAAGCTATCCAAACCTGCCTGTCCCTGTGTGGAAAAAGTGTTGTTAAATTGTTGTTAAATCATAAGTTAACTCTGATTAACCACATTAAACACACACCAAAGACCGTTTACTGAAAGGCCTGTTAAATCAAGAAATCACATAAATAGAGCCTGTTTGACAAAGTGAAACAGTGTGAAAGATCTTAAAACACATGGTGCCAAAATCTAAAGAACCAGCTGAGAAACAAAGTCATTGACATCCGAAAGGGGTCACAAAGAAAGTTCTAAGGCCTTGGGACTCGATCAGATCCATTATCCACAAATAGAGGAATAGATGGAATACTGGCAACCTTCCCAGGAGTGGTCAGCCTACCAGAAATACTCCAAGAGCACATCGACGACTCATCCAGGAGGTCACATAAGAACTCAGAACAACATCATCTCCTCCACTGGAGAGTTCCAAGGAGAAAAATCACTGCTGAATTTAAAAAAAAAAACCCAAAAAACAAAGGCTCTTCTCGTATTTGCCAAAAACATCTAGATCTAAGTAACAGACTAACAACATATCATAAAAAAAAAAAAAAAAAAATCACACCTGCCGTCAGTAATGGTGGTGGTAGTATGATGGTCAGGGCTGCTGCCCTGCGTCAGCATGACTCCGCTGTAATTGATGGAACTATGAATTCTGCTCTGCTCATAAAATCCTGAAGGCAAATGTCCGGCCATCAGTTCATGCCTCAAAGCTAAAGCAGTAGGACAATAATCCAAAATACACAAGCAAGTCCTCTTCTGAATGGCTCACAAAACAAAATGAACGTTTTGGTGTGGCCGAGTCAAAGTCTGGACTAAAATCCGACTGAGCTGCTTTGTCATGACCTTAAATAGATCATAAATAGGTTATCGTTGTCTAGCATTAAAATTTGTTTGATGATCTGAAATGTGAATGTGTAAAAGTTCTAAGAAATCAGTTAGAAGCAGATACTTTCTCACAGCACTGTATGTCACTGCTTGTCCAAAGGAAACATGAAGAAGCTGGAAAACGTTTCCTTCCTGTAGTCCTCTCTAATCACAGCTACTGGTGATAAAAAGAAGCTGTTTATGTATCTGTCACATAATAATCATGGAGACAGGGCAGCTCAGTGACCACTAACTGGAACTGTTGTTTTCATTTTTGTATTAGGTGAATTGCATTGTGGGTATTTACTGTCTGTGGGCTTTGGCTGATTAGCTGCTCAGTATTTTGGATATTTCAAGGTTTTATTGTAAAGTGTGGCTGCACTAACGAAACCCTTACGGGACTTTAGGTTTTTATCCTTCTATTTTTTACTGTAGCCATTTTAAAATCTCTTAAATAAATAAAGTTTATTATAAGGAATTATTAGTAGCAGCCATACTAAGTGTATCATATAAATTGTTTTTTTTCTGTTTTCTTTCATTTTATTATACACAAGGATAGAAACATAAGTTGTACTTCAGGTTTATGGCATATAAAATACTGATTGATGCCTCCCCATTAAAACTGTATGGGGGGACTCTATAAATTTATTATTCATAAGAACAGAGAGAGGAAGATGAGCACTCATAAAACAACAATATAAAACTCTCTGTCTAAGATATGAAGAATAAAAACATTATTAAAGCTATTCAGCCATGCAGAACACATTAAAACTGCATTATATGTGTTACCTTGTAGCAGTATCTCAGTAAAAATGGCTCCAATAACACTGTTCATTCATAAGAAGCAGTCAAAAAGGCTGACTGGTAGATGCGTTTCATTGGTTTCCTCAGAACAGAGCCAGCTCATTTTTTGTGATTCACTAGCAAATGAGTAAATTTCCAATCTCACAGCAGCACATTTCATTTATGAGGCAGGCCTTATCTCAACTCAGCTCACAGAGATACAAAGACAGACGCTAAAGCACCATCACATACAAATTTGAGCATGAGCTTCTTTTTTGTTCCACTCAAGTCAAAATATTCTTCATCAGGGTAAAGTGTTGGTGGAAAAGTGGATGCAGGGTAACAGGAGCATCACACACAGCACCAGCTTTTCCCAAGAATTTTATCAACACACTGTCTTATTTTGGATATTTGTGTTTTCATGTGAAGGAAATGAAAATTTGACAGTGATCGTAGGACTCAACTAACTCCAGTGTGGGCTGGTGCACTCTTACGAAATCTCTCTTCATCTGACAATATTTAAGACATTCAAGTGAAATAGAATCAAAAGTTTCTACTTCAGTCACATTTTATTGGCTGATTTAAAATCCATCAAGGTGGTGATGTACAGGGGGAAAATCTCAAATTAAACTGTTGTGGCTACATATAGACCTTACTGTACAGGGTGGGCCATTTATATGGATACACCGTAATAAAATGGGAATGGTTGGTGATATTAAAGTCCTGTTTGTGGCACATTAGAATATGTGAGGGGGCAAACTCCTCAAGATGGGTGGTGACCATGGTGGCCATTTAGAAGTCGGCCATCTTGGATACAACTTTTGTTTTTCCAATAGGAAGAGGGCCATGTGACACATCAAACTTATTGGTAATTGATGTTTTTAACGAACACCTTTTATTGCATGTAATGCACAAACACACCAACAGAGGGCAGTAATATTCCTTCAACATACATTGTAAAATTACTATTACAACACTCCCACTTAATTTTACCATGGAGTTCACTTACTTGACTGCCATTGCTTATTTCTTTCCAAAAAAAACAACATTATGCACCTATATCACAGTGTTACTAGAAAATAAACATTTTCTCTCGTTTTGAACTCACACAAAAAAAAAATGTACTGTGTCCATCTTAGACAAAAAAACATTATTCTTCATTACAGTTATATGCTTGACGCCTTAACATAAGCATAATATAGGCATGTTAAGGATAACCCTTTTTAAACTGAACACAGTCCAATCTTCTCTCTGAGATACTCAAACCTTTGTCTAGGCAGTGGTTTGGTTAAGATGTCAGCCTTCATGTTCTCTGTACAGCAATACTTCAGCTGGATTTGTCCATTTTGCACACATTCACGGATGTAGTGGTAACGAATGTCTATGTGCTTTGTTCTTGCATGATCAACTGGATTTTTTATGATTGCAATTGCTCCTTGATTGTCCTCCAGGATCACTGTTGCTGTGGTTTCCATTCCAAGTTCAGTTAGTAGTCGCCTTAACCAAACTCCTTCTTGTGCGGCTTGGCTCAAAGCAATATACTCAGCCTCTGCAGTTGAAAGTGCAACTGTTGCTTGTTTCTTGCTAAGCCAACTGACTGCACCTCCTGCAAGTAGAAAGATGTTTCCAGTTGTAGAACGTCGATCGTCCTGATCACCTGCCCAATCAGCATCTGAATACCCAATCAAGGTTCCTGTTTCTGTTCTTTGATATTTGAGTCCCAGGTTTAGAGTTCCTTTCAAATATCTCAGGATTCTTTTCACAGCTGTAAGGTGTGTAGTGTTTGGGTTTGCATTGAATCTTGACACCACACTCACTGCTTGTGCAATATCTGGTCGTGTGGCCATGGCAGCATACAATAAACTTCCAACCATTGACTGATACATGCTTGGGTTTACAGGTTGACTGACATCATCACTCTTTCTTAATTTAACATTTGTGTCGGCTGGAGTTGCTACAGGATTGGCACTGTACATTCCATACTTTTGTAGTATGTTTTCAATATACTGTCTCTGATGAAGCACAACATGGTTTTTGGCCTTGTCTTGGACCACTGAGATGCCCAGAATGTACGATAGCTCACCCATGTCCTTCATTTTGTAGTGTTTCTTCAGAGTGTCCTTTAAGTTCGTCATGCTCTCTGCTGATTCTGTAATCAAAATCAGATCATCAACATACACAGCCAATATTTCCAACTCCTGACCTGTTCTAACAAACACACACTGATCTGAGGTACTCTGTGTAAAACCAATACTTTTCATGAACTCTGTAAAAGCTTTGCTCCAGCAACGTGGAGACTGCTTCAGTCCATATATTGACTTGTTTAGTTTGCACACTAGATGTTCCTGTCCAGGTTTGATGTAACCCTCCGGCTGCTCCATGTAGATTTCCTCTTCCAGGTGTCCATTCAAGAATGCGGTCACAACATCCATTTGATGCACATTCAGGTTGTTTTGCACAGCAAATGATAACAATGTACGAATTGAACCAAATCGTACAACTGGAGAGAATGTTTCATCATAGTCTGCACCATAAATCTGTGAATACCCTTTGGCAACAAGTCTGCACTTGTATCTTTCCACTTGTCCATCACTGTGATGCTTAACTTTAAAGACCCATTTTGATCCAACTGCTTTGCGATCCTTTGGTAGATCCACTAAGTCCCATGTGTCATTTTCCAGCAGTGACTCATATTCCAAATCAGCTGCTTCTTTCCACTCCTTTGCATTTGGACTTGACATAGCCTCTTCCAGTGTTTTTGGTTCTGTGACACAACAGAGGTTTGCATAATGATCAACTGTAGCTACATCAGCAAACTCCTCAAATCCATATCTCTTTGGAGGTCTTCTGATCCGCTGATCTCCTTTCGCAGCATCACTGGCGACAGTCTCCTCAGTACTTGTTTGTCTTTCATCCGTGTGTAGTGTCACCTCATTCCCAAAACAGAGATCATCTTCACTTTGTTTGCATTTAAACTCTGTTTCATTGAAGACCACATCTCGTCGAATCAGTATTTTTCCTTTTGCTCATCCCACAGTCGGTAGCCTTTTGCATTGGTTGCATATCCCAGGAAACGAACTTTCACTGCCTTTTTGTCCAGCTTCTTTCTCTCTGTGTCTGGAACATGAGCATAAGCAACACAACCAAATACTTTCATATGGCTAACATCTGGCTTTTTTCCATACCATCTCTGATAGGGTGTTTCATTCTTTAAAGCAGATGTTGGGAGCCTATTCTGTATGTAAGCTGCAGTAGCAACAGCTTCTGCCCAGAATGTGTTTGGCAACTTTGCATGTGACAGCATACTTCTAGCTGATTCCACTAGAGTTCTGTTTTTCTCTCTGCGACACCATTTTGCTGTGGTGTGTGTGGTACAGTCATTTCATGGTGGATGCCTTGAGCTTTCAAATATTCTTGAAACTCTTTAGATGTGTATTCCCCACCATTGTCAGTTCTGAGTCTTATTACTCCCTGTCCACATTCATTCGAGAAGATTCTTTCAAACTCTTTGAACTTGCTCAGGACTTCCGTTTTTTCTTTATGAAATACACTTTACAACATCTGGAGTAGTCATCAATGAAAGTTACAAAGTACTTTTTTCCTCCTAGTGACTCAGTTTGAAAAGGACCACAAACGTCACTATGCACTAATTGCAACTTATGCGTTTTGATCAATTTCTCCCACTGATTTGTAAGGCTTTCTTGATAATTTGCCCTCAACACAAGCTTCACAAAAATGTCCTCCTCTTCATTTGTAAAGCTAACTCCTTTTACCAAGTTTTTGACTTTTTCCAGATTTGTAGTGTGACCTAGGCGCTGATGCCACATACTTGTTGGAACTGATGCAGTTGACGCCCATGACAAGTTGTGCAGTTTCCTCGATGTCCAGCTGATACAATCCGTCAGATCGTTGTGTTCCCATTCCATGGAGAGCTCCATTCTTTCCTCTTATGTAGCAATGAGTCCTTTTGAACTTCACTGTGTTTCCTTCTTGGCAGCAGCTCCCACTGAGAAAAGGTTCATTGATAATTTGGGAACATACAGCACATCAAACATTGTGACATCTTTTCCATCACTAACTCTGAATGACATTTTCATTGTTATGTTGCCCAGGCCTAAAGCCTCAACTACTCTGCCATCACCGAGTTTCACTGTTTGTGGTTCTGAAAACTCTTGGTAGTTCTGTAGAGCTTCTTTATTCCATGTCATGTGTTTTGACGCTCCTGAATCAATTAACCATTCTTCTTGTTGTGCATCACTTTTACATGACTCATTTACAACAAAAGCTCCCTCATATGAGTCCTCTTTGTCTTTATACAGCACGCTTTTTAGCCTTGTGGGTTTTGTATTTCTTTTTAATGCTTGGACAATCACGCTTGATATGTCCTTCCTTCCCACATCTGTAACATCTCCATGAGTCGGAGCTGTTTGCTCCCCTGTTTTTGATCCACTCTGCTCATTTCTATGCATCTGAGATGACATAGCTGATACACTACTGGACACATTGGTGTTGTCAGTAAGCACTCGCTTTTGTTCCTCATTTATCAAGGCTTGTTGAACAAACTGTAGTGTCAGACTGTCCATCTTTGTCTCCAAAGCAGTAACAACAGTTGCATAGCTGGGTGGCAAACTACCTAGAAGGGTGACAATTTGATCTTCCTCTTCAATTACAGAACCTATTGCCCCTAGCTGATCAGTAAGTTCCTTCATCCTTTTTAAATGATCATTGAGATGTTCTCCTTCCTTCATTTCACACCGGAAGTACTTCTTCTTCAGAAATAGCTTGTTGGCAATAGTATCTCTTTCAAACTGTGCTTTTAGCATCTCCCATGCTTCTTTGGGGTCTTACAGTTTGTTATCAAGTACAATTGGGGTGTACTTACATTCAGTACCAGCACTGAAAAAGCCTTTTCCTTCTTCCGTTCAAATTCAGCTCGTACTTGGGCATTAGCATCCGCAGCTAGCTGCTCCGTCTCTTGTACCATACCCCACAGTCCTTTTGCCTTCAACAGGTGCTCCAGTTGAAATTTCCACGTTGCCCAATTCTCCGGTCCGTTCAGCTTGTCAATAAACATTCTATCTTCCATTGTGAATCCCACAATCCTGTTTATGACTCCCAAAAAACGTGTTAGCAGCTTCCTTTGGCGACCTCTGGGCCCATAACCTGATGTTTTTAACGAACACCTTTTATTGCATGTAATGCACAAACACACCAACAGAGGGCAGTAATATTCCTTCAACATACATTGTAAAATTACTATTACAACAGTAATGTCACAAGAAAAACAATGGTGTGCTTGGTTTCAACGTAACTTTATTCTTTCATGAGTTATTTACAAGTTTCTGACCACTTATAACATGTGTTCAATGTGCTGCCCATTGTGTTGGATTGTCAATGCAACCATCTTCTCCCACTCTTCACACACTGATAGCAACACCGCAGGAGAAATGCCAGCACAGGCATCCAGTATCCGTAGTTTCAGGTGCTGCACATCTTGTATCTTCACACCATAGACAATTGCCTTCAGATGACCCCAAAGATAAAAGTCTAAGGTGGTCAGATCGGGAGACCTTGGGGGCCATTCAACTGGCCCACGACAACCAATCCACTTTCCAGGAAACTGTTCATCTAGGAATGCTCGGACCTGGCACCCATAATGTGGTGGTGCACCATCTTGCTGGAGAAACTCAGGGAACGTTCCAGCTTCAGTGCATAAAGAGGGAAACACATCATCATGTAGCAATTTCAAATATCCAGTGGCCTTGAGGTTTCCATTGATGAAGAATGGACCCACTATCGTTGTACCCCATATACCACACCAAACCATCGCTTTTGTTGTTCCAACAGTCTTGGAGAGATCCATCCAATGTGGGTTAGTGTCAGACCAATGGCGGTGGTTTTGTTTGTTAACTTCACCATTCACATAAAAGTTTGCCTCATCACTGAACAAAATCTTCTGCGTGAACTGAGGGTCCTGTTCCAATTTTTGTTTTGCCCATTCTGCAAATTCTGTGCACCAATCTGGGTCATCCTCGTTGAGATGCTGCAGTAGCTGGAGTTTGTAAGGGTGCCATTTGTGAGTAGCTAATATCCGCCGAAGGGATGTTCGACTAATGCCACTCTCCAGTGACATGCGGCGAGTGCTACGCTGTGGGCTCTTGTTGAATGAAGCTAGGACAGCCACTGATGTTTCTTCATTAGTGACGGTTTTCTTGCGTCCACATTTTGGCAAATCCAACACTGAACCAGTTTCACAAAACTTAGCAAGCAGTTTGCTAACTGTAGCATGGGAGATGGGTGGTCTCGTAGGGTGTCTTGCATTGAAATCTGCTGCAATGACCTGGTTACTACGTTCACCAGATATCAACACAATTTCGATCCGCTCCTCACGTGTTAACCTCTTCGACATGTCAATGGCTGTGAACAAAGAGAAACTTGTAAATAACTCATAAAAGAATAAAGTTACGTTGAAACCAAGCACACCATTGTTTTTCTTGTGACATTACCAATAAGTTTGATGTGTCACATGGCCCTCTTCCTATTGGAAAAACAAAAGTTGTATCCAAGATGGCCGACTTCTAAATGGCCACCATGGTCACCACCCATCTTGAGGAGTTTGCCCCCTCACATATACTAATGTGCCACAAACAGGACTTTAATATCACCAACCATTCCCATTTTATTACGGTGTATCCATATAAATGGCCCACCCTGTATATGTATATCAGGGGCAGTTCAACAGCTAGCTCCAAATAATTCCACAGCGCCTGACAGTTCAACTCTGCAGTCTTACTGAACCTGGTGGAATTCCTTCCTGACATGTCCTGTCCGTCCGGAGACATGCTACAGGCTCGTGAAATATTCTACTTCAGTTGAATTGGTTTAACTGTCACTCCCAACTTGTGGGTAAGGAAAGCAGTCCAACAGAGCTAAAGAAGGTTTCATCAATAAAGTCAATATGTTTTCTTAAAGCTTTCTCTCTTCTTTTTGGCATTGTTGTTACTGGAATCAGACCAGACATAACTCCTTAATCTTGGCAGAAAACACAGCTTTAATTATCACAGACACAGACAGCGTGTATCATCCTGGCAACACACCAAAGTTACAAATTAAAAGTATTTATGATCCACACTCAGCTCCTGGGTAATTTATTCTCAGCTTTTTTATTTTTTTAGAAATTCACTGACTTTGTTAATTACCTGCTAATTTTTGTGCGACACAAATACATATGACTACGTGCTAATTGTTTTCACAAGAAAAAGGAAACAAGAAGAGAGACAGGACGAAGACGGCTGTGGAGACAGAAAGACAACTTTGAAAGTAGAAAGAAAACCAAAAACCCCTCCTGCTCCCTCTGATGATGACATTCAGCAATAAATTTGAATTGATTTTTGTCCGAAAGCCCCATACTATTCATTGCCATGGAAACGGACACACCGTCGTTATGGGATGTTCCACTCTAAATGGACCCAGCAGCATGTGAATGCCAGGTTCTGTGTGTGTGTGCTGAAGTTTCAGCTGTGGTGGATGAGTAAATTAACAGTGTGTGTGCGCGTGTGTGTCCTCAGGCAGTCAACCAGCCCTCTCATCCTCACTTCCTAATGAGATTTAATGCTGAGTTGTCCACCTAACACACACACACATGCTCAAGCACGCTCACATAAGCACACACAGTTTATCCAACGCAATTTTAATAATAACTTCCTGCCTTTATCCCAGTTGCACTTTGCCTATTTGACACTCAGTGCAGCAACTGATGAAATTATTCAGTAATTTCAAAGTAACACAGGCTGACCTAAAGGAGGCGCTAAACCCCTGTTATCAGCTGGTGGCTCAGGACTGGGATGTCAGCGGGGTCGTTAAATCTTAAGCAGACATGTCCGCCCTAGAGGACGACTTTTTCATCCTTTGACTTGTTCATCTGGCATTAACATCAGGTCAAAAAATTTAAACTGCTTTGCTGTACGGCCAAACGCCTGCAACACTGATAACTTCCTAATCAACCAC
Organism: Oreochromis aureus; assembly: GCF_013358895.1. Classification (NCBI taxonomy): domain Eukaryota; kingdom Metazoa; phylum Chordata; class Actinopteri; order Cichliformes; family Cichlidae; genus Oreochromis; species Oreochromis aureus. Next base: position 21,129,737 of record NC_052958.1, on the reverse strand, counting down.
ACTTACCTTTTGTTTCAGTCGGTACACCTCAGACGGTGAACACCACAGGCAGACTATCAAAGAAACATGCTCTTTAGCTGATGGATGGTTGCAGGCTCCAGTTAAATAGCTATGTTGATCAACCTTTATCTTTCACTCCCATTCAGAGTTAGTTGAAATGGTTATCTCAAAGCTGAGATAAATTTGTTCAGCTGTGAAATGTTGGATCCTGTCTTTGATCCAGACAGAGACCAAAAAATTTAACTATTGACTATTAATTTAACTATTTAAAATTCCCTGGTTAATTTCTCCTATCTGGTCAAAACATGTTGAACCATAAAGTCAGCTGCTGTGGAGCTGCGTTGGCTGGTGTGAAACTCCTGCAGGCTTGATGGTTAGAGGTTTATGCAATATTATGAGTATTCTCTGATTGGCCACGTGATAATCACTTACATGGTGAAAGCACAGAGAAAGCAATGAAGCACCTTCTATATTTAAATATTTCCTGCCTATTATTTGAATGATTAAAACATTACTTTTTTTTTTACAATGACAGAAAAAGCTCCCTCTGTGAAGACTGTGAAGCTTTGATTAGTTGGTGATTAGCATGTAGTCTGTCATGTATCGCAGCCATGAAATCAACGATGGGTCCATACGTTCTTGGACAATGACTGATTTTTTGTACTTTTACTTCTGTACACCATCACGGCGCAGTCCAGACGTAGAGCTTTAATTAAAGACGCTTTAACAAATGCATTACATTAACTGTTAAGGAATTGCAGCCAATAGGACACACTTTTATTATTTTAAATATAGGGATTTGTATAATTCTTGGGTGAAAATAATTTGCAGTCGATGAATGTCTAAAGTCCACAGCTCAGTCCTCTGGGTGGTAAAAACAATCCCGACTGGGCAATGAACAGGTGAGGGATTTAGCCATATTCGAAAAATAGCTAATATTGCTTTGTTGAACTTGTGAATTAAAGCTGTAAATCTGCAGTAATCCAATCATATCTTAATTGTTTGATTTGAAATCCTGTGCGGTGGTGCACATAAGCCTATCTGTATTACTATAGAACCAGCTAATATGACACTATGAGCATTTGAGACAAATGAGGCTTTACACTGGTGGCCTATCCTTTTGTTTCTTAGTCCTGAAATATAAAAAGAACCCAAAGCTTTTCAACTTGAGTTTATATTTAAAAAAGTGTGAACATGTAATAATATTTTATGACATTAATTATCCAACTACTGGAAAAGCAGTGGTACAGATAAAGACAAAGAAGAAGAAAGGGGTTGAAGGAAAGAAATACAGTAAGAAAGAAATGAGCGAGAGAAAGACACAAAAAAGAAAAAAATGACTTTGACAGCTGAGCTTCAGGGATCTACCCCAAGGTACTGAGTCAGCTACCACACACACACAGCAAAACACACACAACACACAACCAAACACACACAGAAAGCTCTCCGACTGATACACACACTGAGAAAGTCTCGTATCACCATAGGAGGTTGACAAAAATCCGTCATGACACACCCATTGACTAAAAATGGGCTTTGAAGCAGAACTGTGCTGTCTGCACACACATGATTACACACAAACACACAAACTGAATGCTGACGCATCCCACCGCCTTCTGCTGTCACAACTTTATCTCTACAAGAACTTCAGAGGGAGAGAGAAAGGAGACGTGGCTGTGAAAGACGTACAGTGAGAGAGTTACAGCAGCAGGAGTTAATGAAATAAATGAGGAAATGCAAGGAGGGAAACATACATCGGATTATTGACTGAATTTAAATGGGAAAAGAGCAATCAATTGCTTCTCTGCACATCAGTATCCTGCAGCTTTATTTGTATGAAGGCCTGTGTCCCTGATAACAGTGTTGTAAATATTTCATGGCCGATGCCTACACATTCCATGTAGCGTCAGGATAAAGCACTAAAGACTTGTTTCTTTTCTCTGGCCTGTGGTCGTTTACTCCAAAAAGTACCTTCAGTAAGTCTGTCTGACGTTTTAAATTTTACTTTTTATTTTATTGTGTGGCTGGTTTCCTTGACCTGCTGGGACAGCACGTGTGCTGCAGCTCAGGTCACGCTGTTCATAATTCATGCGTGCTGAAATATGATCCCTGTTTGGACAAACGCTCATCAGATCTGTGAAGTAGATTTCAGTACCCACTGCCATACAGGTAAGTAGCTCAGGTTAGCGTCTCTCATGAAATTAAGTTCTAGTATTCAAATGTATAAATAACTTTCAAGTGAGAGAGCAGTGGGGTGGAGTTTGGATCCAACAGGAGTAATTAACGTGTGCACCACCTGCCAGCTTAAATATCTATAGAGTCTGAGCCACATTAATGGAACCTGCAGAAACAATCAGATCAGAATTATGCTCATCAAAATCACTTCCAGTGGGATTATACTGTACCTTTGAAGGACTGGATGAAGTCTTTACATTTGGAGGGATCTTAGATAAGAACTGTGAGTTATTTGCATTGTAAGAAGTCAGCCGGGGAAGACTTCTTCTTCTTCCACTTCTTCTTCCACTTCCAACTCAAAGGAGACACTAAAGATCAAGAGAGGAGATCAAGAGTGTGCTGCAGGGATCAAACCTGGGAAGGTGTCCCCTACAGAAGAGGTGCACTTGCTCAATCTTTCTAAATGGGGGTTTAAGCAGACATGCATATTTCTGGTTTTGTCTTTGTTATCTGGGGTTCGACAGGCAGGACTTTGCATAATGCAGCTGGATCCGCTTCATGTCTCTTCAAATACCTCAATGAAAGAAGAGTTAGAGTGGATCATCTCATCAGCAGGAAGAGGGAAAAAAGTGAACAGCAGACACATTCCCTTCACTGCTGTGACTGGTAAGCTTTATTCTTCTTTTAATTACCGAAGTTTATTCAGTGTTGTTTTTTTTTACCAGGTTTCAACTTTTACAGAGCCGGCTTAAAACCAGCCTGCTCACAGCAGTTTGTCAAACAAAAATGAATCGATTTTGCTTTTCATGTTCGTAGACACAAGGTATCAGTGAAATAAATGAATGAGTGATAATTTTATGCATTTTATGTAGCAAAAGCAGGGAGGTGTGTAAAAGCGCCGTTTTTTTAAAACCTGAAACTATATTTTTCTAACCTTAAGGTTAAGTTTAGAAAAAAAGTCAGCAACACAAAACAACAGATTAAAGGTTTTGACTATGTTACAAATGGATGTCTTGACATTTTCCATCAACGTCAAAAAAAGTTTTTATTTGTTAGTAACCCTAAAATTATATTTTGATGTGCTACTTTATGCTGGTTATGTTTTTCTCTTGTGGGTCACCGAGTGACTAATGCTAATACAAAAGTATGGCGGTTACCTTTGAATGTTTATGACATTAAACTGTTAGATGAAACCCTCACCTCATCAGGAAGGATTGGGATACCTACTGATAAGAACTCTTAGGCCACTGATAGACTTGATTTTTAGCACTTTAGATAGTGTGCAGACCTTTCCCCGTTTGTAGGCATGCACAAACACAGCATTTGGGCCAAAAGTCGGATTTTTAACTTGCAGGAAGTATTTTATACTTAATCACCTCCTGTTCTGAACATCTGACCATGTAAAATAAAGTCTTCTGACATTGCAACACTGCAGAAAAAAATACAAAAGTATTTCATGTTGTACCTCCTTTAAGGCTCCTGTTAGTCCCGCTGTAAGTGGACATGCATCTCCTCCAAAAAAGAAAAGGATAAAAGGAAAGTCTTCCACTGGGAAGGTGATTGGCTTCAATCTTCCATCCCTCCAGGATCCTAAGGTGAGCAGGAAAGATTATGGCAAATCATTCCACCTCAGACAAAAAAATTTTGAACTACTCCCCTCCAGCAAGAACAGCTTCTTTCCAGCTGCAGCTCACCTCATCAGGAAGGGTTGGGATCCCTACTGATAGGAACTCTTAGGCCACTGATAGACTTGCTTTTTAGCACTGCAATCTCACTCGTTGCTCACTAGCTTTCTTTTTTCTGGGATATCCAGAGGAATTAAACATATTCCCATTAGGGTGATTATCAATCATCCTTGACCAATAACGGAATCTGTTCCTTATGTTTTGGTTTGAGTATTGTTGATTATTGTATAACTATGGGGACAAAACCCAAAATGATCATACACTTGTGACGTGTAGCATTCACAAGGTCACATATCAGTGGACAGGATTCTTCCCTCTCATTGGTAGCTGAGAAAAGTTTATCTTGGGCCACTCCCATTTTCACCAGCAGTCATTTTGTCACATCCACAATGACTGCTCGCCTTATGTTACTGCTGATTTTGTGTCCAAAGGAATTTAATTTGTTTAGTCTCCGTATTTTCATAAGAACGAAACATATAAATTATAACCCATGCTCATCTGTCTGTGTGTTGCACGGTGAGCTTCTTTGTATGGATGTGTGGATTTTTGCCACACCAAACAAACGTCACACTGCCCTTTTACTGTGAGTAATGAGGTGTGGAACGGTGAACTGTGATGGCTCGTTGGCTCAGTCGGATAAGATGTGAAGCTACAATAGTGCAGCAGATTAGGTAACAGTCATGCAAGAGTTTCGGTCAGATCATGTGTGTCCTGTTTTTAAAGACGAGCAAAGAAAACTCAATTGTACATTTTCAGCCTTCTGGCTGAAATTACAACCAGTGTACTGCAGTCTGGCGTCATGATTAATCCCACCATGGTATTGTTCCCACTTGCTGGAATTCTTTTGTTGGCATTTTCTTTTGTTTTAATTGAAACAAATTCTGGTTAACAAGCTCCCTCTTGCTTGAAAGTCCAGGAAGGGAACTCGACTGACATTCATGAAGGGTGTTGGCACGACTTTCATCTCACAACCATGTTTTCGAAAAGCTGTGCCACAACACAACACATAGATATGGTCCTGTTGTCTCTGAAACTCTCAGTATGGTGGCAGTCAAAAATGCTAACGTCGAGTCCAAAACCAGTGGATGATGTCACAGTGGCTACGTCCTATGGGATGGCAGCAAGCCAAATGAACGTCTACAATACAACAATAAAAGGATGCTGCAAAAAAAACAACAACAAAAAAAAAAATAAGACACATGGTTGCAATTTTAATACATTCGGTCCATTCAAGTCTTTCTTTTCATTTCAGGTTGTATTTGGTGCATTTAACTATTTTCTTCTCTTCCTTCTCTGTCATTGCAGCAGTTTTATTTGTTTTGGAGGAAACAGCTCTTTGCATCTGAGGTCATGACCACAGCTGTCACAGTGCTCAGTGATGCACAGTGTGTGTGTGTGTGTGTGTGTGTGTGTGTGTGTGTGTGTGTGTGTGTGTGCATATATGCCGCATAAAAAGAAATGTGAGTTTAAGGGCACAGAGGTCGTCTGAAATTTAAACTCCATTTACACTGCTGTTGCACTGTCACAGAGAGTATGGTGGGTAAACACACACACAAACATGTGCACACACCTTTTAACCGCTGCTGTAAAGACCAGATATTGGGGCTGACAGCTTAAAAAGGTTTTCAGCAATACGAGGCTAAGTTACACCTTCAGAAATCCACTGGAGCACACACACACACACACACACACACACACACACAGACACACACACAGAGGATTACAGTCTCAGCAGTGTGACAGCTGTGGTCAACTCTCTGAGCGGCTGCATGAAAACAAAAAAATCTGCAGCTCTAGCACAAAAATGCTCTTTTCCGCCTCAAAGCTAGCAGAAGTACTCGTGTGCTGTGAGCCGTCTGAGGAGAAGCGTTTGTGGAGAACGGGGATTGTCTGGGCTTGGGTGGATTTTACAGTTAGAGATGTATTTTCAGAGCCGGTGAAGCATGAAGCTGCTGACTCTTACAGCTAACTTTTTCCATGTAACTGAACATCAAGGCTCCGATTAGACAGATTAACATTAATGAAATCAGAACGCAAAATCAAAACACAGCAATAATCAGTGTGAGCAACACTTCTTCCAGACACCACCATCTGAAGAGTGGAGACTTTGACACAAAGTGTCACCTGTTAGTGAGTCAAAGTGCTGCACTCAGTGATTCAAGTATGGAAGTCCAACACTGCCAAAATACAAACTATACATTTTTTTACATAGCTTAGAGATTAAAAACGTCAGTGGCAGATTGTTTGTGGGAGCAGATTATTATCATCTTGAAGAAAACATTGTACCAAAGTTGGACTCAAAAGAGGAAGCACTAGAGGACCGATCCATCACCAAACAGGTGTGAATTGGTTTTTGTGAGACGTTTCGTTCTTGTTCGTTGTACGCTGCTGGACTGTAATTTTTGGGAACCTCTTGACTTTGTATGGCGTCAGCACTTCCTCTTTAGTTCTACTCCCAGCCAGTTTGGGAAAGGCAGGTTGTTCTGGAAATGAAACAATTTCTTCCCTGTTTTACAAATTTAGACAACTTCAGCCATTAGTTTTAGTGATTTTTGATGTGATTATGAGTTTGTTTTATAATTTGATGCAACGTCCCTGCCTGAAAGTTTAAACAAATATTAATTTGTGTTTAAAGAATGACATTTTGGATTCTTTGTTAAGAATAATGATTAGATCTTGTGTGTGACTGTTACACCTTGTTAATGCTTGGCTGCTTCCAGCAGGATAATGCAACATGTCACAAAGGTCGTATCATCTCAGACTGTTTGTGAACATCACAGTGAGTTATGACCTCCACAGTCAGCAGATCTCAGTCCAACAGAGCAGCTTTGGGGTGTGGTGGAAGAGGAGATTCACATCATGGACGTGCAGCTGACAAATCTGCAACAGCAGTGTGATGATGTCATGTCAGGCAGTTTCCAGTACCTTGCTGAATCTCAGTTACGAAGGATGGCAGCAGCTCTGACGGCAAAAGGCCCAACCTGCTACAGCAAGGTGTACCTAACGAAGGGATGAGTGTATTTGTGTATTTGTATTCTGTGTCGTTTTAAATCATTACTAAAAGAAAATAAACAGGTATTTGTGTGACCAATAAAATCTATATTAATGCATTTAATGGTATAGTCACTATTTTTTTTAACTTATGGTATTTTAGTGCAGATTTGGTCAGAAATGACAGCTGACCTGGTGATTAACCTGAGCGCGGAGGTTTCTCTCTGGATCCAGTGTTATGCCCTAGGACAGCCAGGCCTCAGGTGCACTCTGTTGTGTTGTGTCATGTTGTGAGATTAACACATGACGTGACACCTTAAAGCCTCCAGGACTTCTCGATCACAGCAGCATGTACTGAGCACTGAGCACAGCTGCACCACCAGCCTCCTGTCGCTCTGTTTGGGGTGCTCGTAGTCACGCCGTCAGTCGATATGGGAACTTTAGTGTCTGCTCCCGCCTGCAGTCTTTTCCTCTCAGCGCGCCTCTGTTGTGTTTCTTTTTGTGAATGCTGGTTCAATAAATCGAACAACTTCTCCTTGTGCACCACACACATATTCTCTCTACACTGGAGCTTTGGCACGGTAAGTTACACAGAATACACCTGTTAGCAAATGTCAGCACATCTAGTACTTTATACACTTTTTGGAAGAGACTATAAAAATGCTTTCCACGCTAATTTGGCATCAGTCAATAACAATACTGTAAGTCATTTCGAGTTAGCAATATAACATTAAACCTTATCTCTGTTCAAAACAGGGCATGCAAAGTATCTCTTTACTACAGTATTTTCCAGGTGTAACACGACATTTTGCCAGATCTGTGCAACAAAACATCTGCCAGTGCCATAAATGAGCCATACATGCCAGAGGGAGTCCAAATTAGGCTCAAACGTGCCTGCTATCTGGGATAAAGACCCCCACCCCCACCCAGGAATGGCTTTTCTGTAATGCTGTGAGCCATCGATGCAGCCTGTGATTTTTAAACTGAAGGTTCTAAAACTATGATTTTTGGGTGTCTTATTTTAGATTTCAACGTCTTTTTAACAGGCAAGAAAAACATGTAAAACAGCAGCACATGTTTGACATATGTGTAAAATCTCTTAATCCTCTTCCATGAAGCACAAATCTGTCAGAGATTCAGAGAATGAAAACAGCATCAGGATACATCTGAGGGAAAATAATTCTGTTTCCTTGGAAACCAGGCAAATGTGACAACTGCAGCAAAGCAAAAACTCCGACTTTGTGGGTTTTTTTTCCTTACCGGTCATTTGTCTTCCCTGAGCCTCTGAGACGCCTCAGATCCTGAAATCACCAACATTTGAAGCAGAAAGCCACACTGGAGATAAGGTGACAGGAAGAGGGGCAGCTGACATCACAAGCTGGAAAACTGCCAAACAAACCGTACTCTTTAAAAGAGCGCCGGACACCACAGGAGGCTGTTCTCTGAGGGGCGCAGGTGATCTGTTACATATGGTTTCAGCTCTTAATTACAATTCCTTCAATTACACAATCACTTTAAAAACACTATAGCAATATAAAGCGCATTTACTAGCATGTAGAAACCAGGATACACCATTGAACTGCTGGCTGAAACACACACACCTTTCAGACTGAGCAGTTTCTTGTAAATTCACATGTTCACACGTTTCTGAACTGTCAGAAAATCTATGCTATAACTCTCGTATATTAGCGCTGCTGGATGTCAATCCTGGTCCACACATTCCTCAGTGGTGACTTCCACCTGTCATAGAACAGACCACCATTATAGAAATGCACACAAGGTCAGTTCACTGCTTAAAGCAAAAAGAGATTTGAAAATGAGAGCTGGAGCCTGAAGGTGAAACTCTATTGCCCATGTGCAACAGGCCGCAAAACACAGAAGATAACCAGGAAGACAGAGCTCGATCGGCTCAAATGCCATGCAAGCAGTTTTCATGCTTGGGCAGCATTTTCGAGTTCTCTGCCTGTTTGTTTCTGCTGTAAAGTTGGACTTTTAACATGGGAGTCTGTGAAACTGACTAACTTTTTAAACCACTTTGATTTATCTTCACGTTTTAATTCAGATCTTTGCCTTTTTGGATTTGCTTCACTTAGCCAAGGTATATTAGCTTAAACTGCATTACTGCAACTATTCCATTCAGTACAGTCGTATATAATCACAATTAGAATGAAAAATACAAATTTAAAAACAAAACAGGACCAGACAAACCTTGCTCCATTCTGACTTCAAAATCCGTATTTTATTAGTGGACTGGTACTTTTCTACTCTGAGCTCTCACAGCACTTTCTTACTGTGCCACTCATTCATTCACACATGACATTTTTTTCTATGTCTAAGCACTTTTAACCTAAAATTCTCACTCTCACACTTTTAAGGATGTGTAAGGATGAATCTCAGGATTCAGTATCTTTCCCCAAAGGTACTTCAACTTGCACACAGGTGATCCAGGGATTGAATCTCGGACCTTTGCATAAGTAGATGACCCACACTACTGAGAGTATTGTTATTGATACCGCCACAAGGTCATACATTAAAAGACATCCTGTGCACATTTATGCGATCTAAGCTCAATCTGAGAAGGTTTTGAAAAATCTGACAAAAAAATTTTTCTTTCTTTTTGTTTCGCATTAAATCCTGAAAACACCTGTGGGGGTTTTCACCAACTCTGGAGCTTTTTGGCCTCTTTTACACTCCCGCATCTGAAAAAAAAGAAGTACATGCTAACTCGTTAGCAGGTTTGACACTTTGCCATGAGGGTCTTCTGCCACCAAGAGGGCAGAAATGGTGGTGCATATATCAGAGCAGTTTTAAATAAGTACTTTGCTGACTTAAAAAAGTATCAATTAGTAATCAGTCATAAAAATCCTCAAACAAAAAAAAGTTTTCAGTGGTTGGTTCCTCCACAGTCCTCTTCTCTGTAAAGTTTTAATGAGGTTGCCGAAAGAAGTTGTTCTTGTTACACCAGCTAGCTCCCACACAGGCTGGAGCTGAAATATTGTTATGTGCCGCTGGCTGAATTAATGTGATGATTGATCATTTAGTTGGATTGTTTGGTGTAGGCGTCCACTTTTCTGTCTTTTTTTGGAGTGGAAAGCATGACGGCTGAGACAGCCGGGAAGCTAACTCTGCTTTGCCAAAACAAACAAATCTTCAGCTTTTAAGCTTTTAACGTTGAACACGATCTGTGTCCACGTAAGTGTGTACAAAACTGAAAACAAAGCAGGGAAGCAGACTCAACATTTCCAGTGATAAATATAGCCACTTTCTGCAAATCATGCTTGTTGTCAGTCTGCAACAGGAGGGGTGTTTTCATCTAAGCAGAGGCTCCCCGTCAGCACTCACTGGGGTGTATCTTCTCAGAGTTTGTCCAAATAAATCTGTGCTGTCACTGAGCTCTCTGCTGGAACGTCCTCATCAAACAACCAGTCTGTTGTTTTACAACAATCAACAATAGAAAATCAAAAGTTTTTTGTTTTTTTTGGCCCACGACTGTTAATCTGCCTTTATTATTCACTGCAGTGTGGGATTTTCTGAGGGGATTGATAATACAGTTCAGCGTTAGCTGACTGCTATGAATCATTTCTTGCTCTCTGACGTTAATGGAAACTTTTAAAAACACATGAAAGCAGAGCAGGAAGGCAAAAGCATTCCGTCCCTGCTCTGCATTCATGCAGGCAAAGCACCTAAAGGCGTAATGGCTTCTGAAGAGTATGCGAAACGTTAAATACTCCTAGCATCCCATCTGCACAAAAACAAACAAACTACACCCAGAAGCGAGTATGCTGGGGTCCAACTCAACTCAGAACCTAAAGCTATTAGGAGGGCCTACACAGGTGGTTTAATGCATGTTTGCACACTTGGGGAGACTCAGATGCTGTGGTGTAATGCCCAGAGCTGCTCCGGGCTTGGACCACATGGAATAACTCAGCGAGGCTTGCTCACTTGTCCCAGATCTCATAGCTGGATTATGAAACTCTGACATGTGAAAGCTTTAGAAAAGGAGTACGCAGGTTTGTCACTTTGCTTTTCTTTTGGATGATTTATGATTGCTTCATGTTGCATTTGTATTATTAGCGTTACCTCTTTGTGCTCATTTAGCATCTCTCTGTGCTTACTTTGTTGTAGTGGGTGAGGAGCCCTCTGACCTGCTTCAACACTCAGACTCAGGCTCCATGAGCCTATTCAGTAATCCAACAGTGTTTACACCACTGCAACATTCATAGAATTTATTGTGTCTCCACTGCTGGAAATTACACTGAATTATGGAACTGCTATACAATCAATCCTCTGCTCTAACCCTGGCTGCCTCCACAGTCTGAGTCTAATTATTAATGTTGAATTAATGGTTTACGCAACTGACATTATGACCTGATTTTAGATGAGTTTGTGAGGTAAGCATTTCATTATGCTCGAACCCTCAGACGATTAACAATGCAGCATGTAGGAGGCACCAGCAGAACTCCAGACTAATGACAGTGGCTTTAAGTTTCACACACAGACTGTATATTCAAGTGAGGAAGTGCTTTTAACCTGCATTCTTTCTAATGACCAGCACTTTCTCAACTGGTGATCAGCAGGTGTGAGCATCTCTGTAAAAACAGACGTTCGGGTGAGTTTGGCCTGGTGTGTTCAGGTGTGTTTTAACACAATACTACAGTCTTCCCAGGAGTGGATATCCCAGCAAATTCATCCAAAGCTCAGACTGTGCGGTGCTCAAGGGAACTGCACAAAACCCCAAGAGCTCCATTTCAGACTCTATGGGCCTCAGTTAGCATGTTAAATGTTATTATTCATAATAGTAAATTTGAAAAAACACTGAAGCAGGATGGCTGGATTGGAAGGGTTGCAGTGGAAAACCTGCTCTCTCTAGAAAAAGCATCACAATTTAGGAGTTCCTCTGTCATTTGTAAGACAACACCAAATGCAGCACCACAAGAACCAAACAACCAAACCTACATATGAGCATAAACACTTCGCACCACCCGTCAAGCATATCTACGAGAGAATGGCAGAAAAAGAAGGGAATCAATGTGCTCCAAAGGCCCACTCAAAGTCACTGCTGACGGTGGCTCTACAAGCTACTGATTTATGGACAGTAGTTTTAGCTTTTCTCAGGACTGTGAGCAGTTCTGCGAAAACTGTGCTTTTCATTATGTCGGTCTATTCTGACGCAGCCTCCATACCATCCATTCTCTGGATCAAAATACCGCTGGACTGTGTGGAGTTTATGAGATGTCATCCGTCTTCCTTTCCACTTTGCTCATTTGCAACATCCATTAAAGTCATTAGTGCGGGCAGATGGCCAACGGTGAACCCGTTTCATACAAATATTGATAACATGCTCGAGTTAATGGTGCCAGCACACGAGGGCGGCAAAGTTTAATAGTTTAGATGGCTAATCCCCACATCGTCTGTTTCAGTGACTTTTATTTATTCATTTGTTTTTGTGTATACCCTGGTAAAACGTCAGAATGGCAGGGAAAAAAATTACACAACAAACTTCCAAACTAACACATGACTAACTAGTAATTACCATTTGAAAATGCACATTTAGGGTGCATAACCCTCACTTGTCACATCTGGTTTAAAGAGGATTAAGACGGTCAGCTCGAGGCTTACAAATGAAACTTCAAACCAGTGGATCTCCAGCTCTCAGGCTCCTGTCCCGTGGAGCCAGCTCCAGGAATTAGACACCCCCACTTAGTTCCTCTGAGTGCTTCCCTTTTACACCCCTCTTTTCACTCCCGATGTGTTTATATCACCTGTGATTAACTTTATTTTCTCTGTCATGTGGTTTGTGTTTTGTCCCGGTGAATATCAGTTCAATTCAATTCAATTCAATTCAATTCAATTCAATTCAACTCAATTTTAATTATATAGCGCCAAATCACAAAAACAGTCACCTATGGGCAGGGATAGCTCAGTAGGTAGAGTGGTGGCCCCATGATCGGAAGGTCGGGGGTTCGATTCCCCTGAACAGCTACCCTGAGGTACCCCTGAGCAAGGTACTGTCCCTACACACTGCTCCCTGGGCGCCCAAAGGCTGACCACTGCTTCACTGAGTGAATGGGTTAAATGCAGAGAGGAATTTCCCCACGGGGATCAATAAAGTACACTTTCTTTCTTTCTACCTCAAGGCGCTTTATATTGTAAGGTAGACCCTACCTTACAATGCACATATTAAACAAATATGTAGGACTGCTTTCTTCTCATTGCACAATGCAATATCAGTGGTGTGTCTAAACAATGGCAGCTCCTCGCTGAGTCCCATTCTACTGGAGGTCTCTTCCTGTTAAAAGGAGGTTCTTCCTTCTCACCATTGCCAAGTCCTTGCTTATAGCAGACTGAGATCTGTCTTGAAAATACAGTCTACAGTTTCACATCGTTAAAAAATATTTCTAGTGTTATTAAATTTGCTGACCTGCTGGAGATATTCTGGATTTTAAATTCTAATCACAACGTTGCCACTGCAGTCTGTCTTCATGATCAAAAACTGTATTTATATATTACATTTCTCTGCCCAGAAAAGTACATTCAGTGCTTTGAGATAAGGTGGGCTGCAGCGCTGCTCCGCCTCAGTACAGTCCTCGCTGTTGAATAAAGCCATGGCTAAATATTGACTCTAACACAAACACACACACTCACACATGCTTCACACTTGTAGTGGATAGTTTATTCACTCTGCGCTTTAAAACACTCAGAATTTACTGCTGTTTTTAAATCACAGCATAAAAGAAAAATGGGCTGAACAGAAAGTGAAAGCTGCACTAACACACTGAGGTATAAATGAGCTGTTAGCTTCAAATGAATCCACACATGCAGACACAAAAGGAAAGGCACGAGTGTGTACACACACACACGGAGTCACCCACACACTCACATGCAGTTTGTGGATGGAATGAATAATTTATGTCATGTGAATGTTGTGGGTTGAACATAGTTAAATGTGAGAACAGCCTGCAGGGAAAAACACAGAGATGTTTCCTGTCTGTCAGACTCCCTGCTTCAGATTCAGATATACTTTATTTGCATGGCTGAGTATCAGACATCAACACAACACAAAAACCACAGGGGGCACCGGGAAACTTCAACACAAACAGGGCTTCACAAATTGAACACAAACATTAATTATATCCATATCTTTTATAAATACATCTTGTCATTGATGCAGAATTGTTTATGCCTACATGTGTGATCGTACAGTGTTCTATAAATGCGTATAGGCAAGCTAAAAGCGAAAAAATACACATCTTTGAGTGATAATGGAAATGCTTCTAATCACTATCACTCATGACCAAAGGGAAAAACCAAACTGTTCAACATTTTATCCGTACCTCTAAAAACTGTGTCCAGGTGACAATTTGTCAGCTGAGGCCTGAGGTGGGCTGAGCTCAGCAGACTTCAGACACCCGCTGCCTCTGGGGTGATGTTCGCCAATGTTTCAGTGTTAATCACACAAACTATTCATCCCTTCCCTGCAGAGATGTGCATGTTGGTGTGTTTGTAATGCCGAGCCACGAGTGCGTCTGAAACTCACGGAGTGAGTGGGTGAAAGAGAAACACAAGTGGACACCTCTGGGGCTAAAAAGGAAAAATAAAGCCAATGCAAATGTGGCAAAAACTGCAGTTCCTCTAAAGGCCACTTGAGGCTACTTCAACAAGTGAGTCAAGCCCCATAGACCCCTGTCTTTATAGTCTGTTATAAAAAAGTAGTATCCAGCTATATGGAGAGGTTTCCCTTCATAACAGCTTGACTATGTCTCTATTCTATTTCTAAAATATCCATTTGGATACTATCAGGGCTTAAAGGCAGGGCGCTATAGCTGACTGCTGTCTGGCCTCAACTCCACTAATTCCCGCCCCTCTGCTGGACCTCTTGACCATGTTTGTGCTGTCACTGTCTTTTGGCGCATTTTACTGCAACAGTCTTACAACTACGGTGGCTTGGTGTGCCTGACAGCCTATCATGGTTTTCATGCTTCAGTTTTAATGAGTGAAATTCTATTGTTTTATCAGCACTAATTAGCAGATGCTGTGCTCATATGCCGAGGCCTTCACAGTCACCAGATCTCAATCCAGCTGAACCCCTGTGGGAGATTCTGGACTGGTGTGTCAGACGGTGCTTTCTACCACCATCATTAAAAACACCATCCTTTCAAAATTACTTTGAAGGGAGGGTGATCATCCCTTTCGTAGAGTTCCAGCTACTAGGAAAATCAATGCCAAGGAGTAGTGGAGCTGCTCTGGTGGGGCATGGTGGCCAGACACATTACTAAGTCACTCTATGTTGGGTTTTATTTTATTTGTCACTCATCTTTAGCTTTATGTTTGTGGTATTAAAGCCTTATGTTGCTTGTGAACCCCTCTCAGATAGGCCGACTGTTGTAGCTGCTTTCACTGTGAGCCTGTTGTGGATCACTGTGACTCGTGTGTAGTCTGTATTTACTGATGAACAGTGATACTCCTGAAAGGACAGATTTCTGCCGCAGTGCTCATACAAGGTCGTCTGCATATAACAAACGTTTTATTTCTCCGTCCCCTGCAGTGAACTGAAGGGATGCAGATGACTGCAGAGTTGCCGCTAACTCATTGAGCTTTATAAATGATGAATCAGACGGGGCTCAGAGGGCATCCTTTTCATGCACCTCGCCAAAGATGTTAGTGCATTTATCAAAGGCACAGATTTCACAAGTCATCCTGGTGCCAGAGAGATAGAACATCCACACAGGATTCCCTGCAAGCTGGAGAATGACTAATGCAAGAAATGGTGATTGTTCTTTCTGTTTTTATGGCAGCATAACATCCACACAGGATTCTGTTATTTTCCTCACAGATAGAGCTCCCCACGTCTAACCTTTTCCCTTGTCTTTTAACAGATGTTTAATTCTAGCCTCTTCTTAAGAGAATATTAAATGTATATGAAATAGAGATCAAATTATCTTCTTGATGCATTCTCAATCATCCAGGAAAGTAAATCTCCAAAAGTTGAATCTGTTCATCTGGACGTAGCGTTTTGTGGGAGAAACGTTTCGTCACTCATCCAAGTGACTTCTTCAGTCTCAGCTGACTGCAGGTTTCCCCAAACCTTATAAACAGTACATTTGCATAATGACTGAAACCAGCCCACTGAAGGAAGGCTCGTCTAGTACAGCACAAAAAGTCTAAGACCAGGCAACAAAGGAAGTTTGACTTACTTGTTGTACGTCGGAAACCACCGCAAAATACGGAGAGTGTCCTCAGTGGCCAGAAGAGACAAGGATGCGACACGGAGGATGTGGACAAGTGGGTGAAGAATTTGTCTGACAGACAGCTCACCCAAACAGAGAAAAACATCCTTGCTAAAGGGTTGAATTTTGCCGTCACACTGAGACAAATCCCGCTAGTGGAGCTGATCACAGCCACAGAAACAGCAATTCGTAACAACAATATTGCAGAAGTGGAAGCAGAGCAACTACGGACGAAAGTTTCGGCCTGTCTCAGCAATGCAAAGCCCCCAGCATCCAACATCACCATGGAGGAGAGGAAGGCACTCACATCACTTAGTGATGACAACAACATTATCATCCTTCCGGCAGACAAGGGTAGGTGCACAGTATTGCTAAACCAGAAAGACTATCATGAGAAGATTTTGTCACTACTCAGTGATGAAAATACTTATGAGCCCCTGAAACGAGACCCAGGAAGTGGCTACAGGAAGAGGGTCATAGACTGTCTGAAGCAGTTAGAACAAGACAAGGCTATTGACCGGACCTCATACCAGGCTGTACCCCGGGGAGTCTACACCAAGTCCGTATGGTTTACCGAAAATACATAAGCAGGGTGCACCTTTAAGACCAATTGTCTGCATGATCAACTCTGTCACCTATAACATGTCCAAGTTTCTGGCTTCAATCCTCAACCCGCTGGTGGGCAGCTCTGAACACCACATCCAGAACACCCTGGATTTTGTTGAGAAGGTGAGAGATGTCATTATGGAGGCAGATGAAACCATGGTCTCGTACGACGTTACATCTCTCTTCACTTGCATCCCAGTCACGGAAGCGTTGGAGGTAGTCCGTAAGAGATTACAGGATGACACCAACCTCAGCAGCAGGACCACTCTCAGCATCGACCAAATGTGTTTGCTTTTGGAACTGTGTCTTCATTCCACCTACTTCACATACAAGGGTCAGTTCTACAGGCAGAAACATGGGTGTGCCATGGGCTCCCCAGTTTCACCCATCGTGGCCAATTTGTACATGGAAGAAGTGGAAAAGAGGGCTTTGCTATCCTACCCTGGAACACCACCAAGCCATTGGTTCAGATATGTGGATGACACCTGGGTGAAAATCAGATCTCAGGACGTACTACATTTCACGGATCACATTAACTCGGTGGACCGACACATCAAATTCACCAGGGAGGATATGAAAAGTGGCAGGTTAGCCTTCTTAGACTGTGAGATTTCCATCAGCAATGGGGGACATCTAAAAGCTGACGTGTACCGTAAACCTACACATACGGATCAGTATCTAAGGTTTGACTCTCATCATCCACTGGAGCACAAACTGGGTGTCATCAGGACGCTACAACACAAAGCGAACACCATCCCCACAGACACAGCGGCCAGGGAGGCAGAAGAACAGCACATCAAGAAGGCCCTGAGTAAATGTGGTTATCCCAGCTGGACTTTTGTCAAAGCTGGAAAGGCTCCTAAAGAAAGCTCCAGCCGGACAACCGCTGCCCAAGCGAAAACCTGTAGTGATCCCATATGTGTCAGGAGTATCGGAGCAGTTGAGACGCATTTTTTCTAAACACCGGGTCTCTGTGGCTTTTAAACCCCAAAATACGCTGCGCCAAAAACTGGTCCACCCCAAGGATCGGGTCCCCCGACACAAACAGAGTAACATAGTGTACGCTGTTAAGTGCCAGGAGGATTGCCAGGATTTATACATCGGGGAAACCAAACCGGGCAGCACGGTGGCACGGTGGTTAGCACTGTTGCCGCACAGCAAGAAGGTCCTGAGTTCAATTCCGACATCAGGCCGGGGTCTTTCTGTGTGGAGTTTGCATGTTCTCCCGTGTTTGCGTGGGTTCTCTCCGGTACTCGGCTTCCTCCCACCGTCCAAAGACATGCAACTTGTGGGGATAGGTTAATTGGAAAATCCAAATTGCCACTAGGTGTGAATGTGCGAGTGAATGGTTGTTTGTCCCTGTGTGTTGGCCCTGCGACAGACTGGCGGCCTGTCCAGGGTGTACCCCGCCTCTCGCCCTATGACAGCTGGGATAGGCTCCAGCGCCCCCCGCGACCCTGAAAAGGATAAGCGGAAGCGAATGGATGGATGGATGGATGGATGGATGGATGGAAACCAAACAACCTCTGGCGAAACGGATGGCACAACACAGAAGAGCAACCTCGTCAGGCCAGGACTCTGCAGTCTATTTACACCTACAGGCCAGTGGACACTCTTTCAATGATGAGGATGTACACATCCTGGACAGGGAGGAACGCTGGTTTGAGCGCGGAGTCAAGGAAGCCATTTACGTGAAAAGGGAAAGACCATCTCTGAATCGAGGAGGGGGGCGTAAGGGTACATCTTTCGCCATCTTACAATGCTGTGATTGCAGCCATTCCCCAACTCTCTGTGAATGGTACTCATGGCCATTGATCAGTGGTCTTTGATCAGTGGTTTTGGTCAGTGATTGTTGATCAATGGTCATGGTAATCTGCATAATTATGATTAAGGAACGGACCTCACAGCCCATTGTTCCTTCAGTGGGCTGGTTTCAGTCATTATGCAAATGTACTGTTTATAAGATTTGGGGAAACCTGCAGTCAGCTGAGACTGAAGAAGTCACTTGGATGAGTGACGAAATGTTTCTCCCACAAAACGCTACGTCCAGATGAACAGAATCAACTTTTGGAGAGAGATCAAATTACATTTTTAAACATAAACACTGAAGGTTTTAAACTCCAATAGTGTCTGCTGATATCTCTGCAAGCTTAAGTGATTTAAGCTGACTGACAGACACTCACAGTCCACTCCAAGTACACTATGTCTCTGACTTAATGTGTGATGGTGAGGTTATCCTCTGGACTTCCTCTAGTGTCCACTTGAGTCTAATGGGTAATCCTCAGTGTCCTCAGTCGTACAGGCCTACAGACCAGTCAGTGGCTTCATGGAAACTACCGATCAGTGTGTATTCCATGACTGTTTGAGGAGTGGTTGCTGGAAGCTGCTGGCTGTCACCAGATTAAATCAGTCACAAGGAGGGTAACACATCAAAATCTTCTTGGGTTTGTTTTGGTTGCTAGCATATTTCTGCTATCTCCGAGAAGAAGTGAAACTGTGAAAGAGTGCAACACAAACCACAAATGGAAGATATCTGCCTTCAAAATAAAAGTCTTACCGCTGAAGGGGAACAATCTTTGTCTCCTGAGTAAATGTCGAGTGTTTGAAGAGAAATTAATATATTAAAAAAAGGAGGAAAAAACTAGGAAACATTTTGGTGTCAGTAGTAAATGTTCCCTTTCACTCTTGCTGCCATCCTTTTGTCACTAATCTACCACCTCACATGTCTCCACCCACTCCACCCTGCCTTCACTCTCTTCTTTACCTCTCTTATGGATAGCTGACCCCATCCAAAGCAATGGACCTTCACTATCTCTGCTCCTCACACGTCCGCCTTTCTGTCTGTTTCCCTCTCATTCATGTATACAAACTTTGAAGAATCCTTTTCAAGTCCAAGTCAAAGAAAGTCCAGAACTTTGTATAGCAAAAGTCCCTAAACCCTTTAGTTCCAGGTGCTAATGTATGGGAACTTTCAATGGCAGTAAAAGTTTCCTACAACTTCTTTTTATCTAAATTATCACCATGCTATAAAAACCTAAAACTATAAGACATTTAAAACACAGTCTCATTCACAGCTGATCATTACTGATGCTCGATCACGACCTCTTTGTATCATTTTTTATTGCACTGGGTACCTTTCAAAACTTATCAATAAAATGTTTCCTGATCATAGCACCATTATTTCAACATTTCCAACCTAAATAACAGAGTTTCTAGGATTGCAGTTTTTAAGCTTAACCTAAAATTATCCTTTTGATCATTTCAGTATTACTAAATACCTTTAATCATGCACATTAAACCTGCTTCTGGCCATGGATATTTTTACCATTTAGTGATTTCCACTTTGAGCATTGTTGACTTGAGGAAATTGAGGCCGTTTATTAGACTTCATGCAGATCTCCCCAGAGAAACAAAATGCTTCATACGATGGCTTTCTCTGCACCTGAAAGAACACCTGGGATAGCTGGCACCTGAAATTTATTTTGAAAGGCACGAGTGGTGTCCTGTAAGACATTAAAATCCCTTCAAACCTTAATAAAGGGAATCGTGACAAGCCAAACACATATGATCAGCTTGAAATGCGAGCAAAATTGAAACGTGAGCTGCAGTTTCAAAGCTCAAGAGCATAGACAGAAAACAACTAAATTTAGATGTCCTTCTCATTCAAGGAGTTCTATAACAAGAGAAAATGAAAAATCCTAGACGTAAAACCAGCATCCTGATTAAAATATCAAGAGAAGTAAGTCTTCTATCACCTCCTGTCTTCTTCTGGCAAAAACCCAGACTGCTGGACTAGGCAAGTGTGGTAGTGTATCTGTCAATCCATGTTTCAGACTTACCCGTAGATCCTGTCTTGATATGCCCGCCTGGCTGACTTCTGGAGAAACCTGCCGACTCTCATCCACAAAGAAATACTTACCTCAGCATACACCCTTGGACTTTGAGAATACTTACCTGCAGTCAGGCTTATGGACAAACAAGTGTATTCTTACCACATCAGTGGCTTTGAAAACCACAGGGGAAACATCTGCAGCCTTCCCTGTAAAAACTAACCTTACTTGAACCAGTACCGTGAGAATAGAGCACATTTACCTGCCAGATCAGCTGATGTTAACTGGATTTAACCCTGCCAAGAAACACAGACAGAAACCCACTGCTTGAATAACTGCATCAGTATTCTGAATAACTGCAACTGCTCATATTAAATCTAAAAGTGCTCATTAAAATCAGTGAACCTTTTCTAGCACGTCGAGCCACTGAGTCTTTTTGCACAAGCCGTGACAAAATTAAACCCAGAATGATCATTTTTGGAGCTAAGGATCCTTCCCCGGCAAGACAATCGGACTAAGCTTTCTTCAATGAGCCATTTAAGGAAATTAAACAAAGTTCAGCTCAGCACAACAAAGGAAATTACAAAACGGACAATCGAATCATTCTCTCAAGCCCAAATGAAAGCTCTATTAAAGCTGAGATGAGGACAAAGAGGGCAGTAGACTGGAGATTATTAGCAACAGAGATACTGAAACACAGCAGCTGCATGCTGAGAGGGTCAACAGTGTGTCCAATATGCTGCTAGGAGAGGCCTCTTTTCCTGAAATCTGGAGTAAAGGCAATATGAAACCTGCATATATTACAGCGGACACCACACGGGGTCCATCAGTTACTGAGGAATCTGTCCCCATCAGCATACCAGATGTCTTGAAAACTTTTTAGTGACATTGAAACAAACTTCAAGTTATTTTCTTTTCCTGAAACAAATAACAGGTTTTTCATTCAGACAGATAAAAATAAATAAAGAAATACCAAGGATGTCATTTCCACAACGAGCAGAGAAGACTCGCTTTTCAAATGTGTATTTTTGTACGGTCTTACTTTTATGTTGTAAATGTTGCTTAAGTTGGAGAGAATAACTAAGTGGATAAAAATGTGAATACTCTCATTTGAGTGGCCTTCGGTTATTATTGTGTATGCAGAGGGCAGCAGAAGAAAAAGAAAACCCTCTTCTTCCTCTCAGGCTGTGTAATGCTCTTGCTGATCTTCCCACAGCAAGAAGAGCAAAGGTGAAATTAATCACAATAATGATGCTCAGTTTCATTTTATAACCCAGTGATGCAGCATGTACAATGGCTGTCTACTGGCTGAATAGCAAGAAATGCCCCCTCTCTGTTTTTCCCAGTCACATTTCCTCGACCTTGATGGAGAACATTGTGAGGTTAGGAAAAAATGTTAAAGTCGTGATGTTCAATCCAAAAGGGCTTAGGAAAAGACAGTTCAGAATGCACTACACTATGTAATAAAGTGATGGTGGATATTGTTGATATAATTGGCCCCTGAGTGCCTCCTCAAAAACTGTTGATCTCCCCTTCTGTCATGGTCTGGGTCTGATGACCCAGAGCTCATGTATTTCTTGTATATGTTTTTCCGTATGTTATGTTTTGGTGGTTTTCTCTCCCTTTTTTTGTCCTTTCTCCCTGTGTGCTCCCGGATGTTTTGGGGTCGCTGAGGGGACTGCGACCCGGAAGTGTTCCCGCACTGGGGACTGCCGCACCTGCCGCTCATTAGCCCTCACCAGCTGCAGCTGACGGCTTCGTGAGGAGTGTCTTATTTAAGAAGGTGGCGGAGCTCCAGTCGGCGCGGGATTATACTAAGTCGAACCTGTTAAGTACCTCCGTAGAGTAGTGTGTTGTGAACGGCTTCGCTACTAAAGGCTGCCTGCTGAGCTGTGTGTGTTTTTGTGTCACCAGGAGTCAGGAGTCAGGAACGTGGTCACGAGGGGAAATCACGGAGTGGAATCGGGGTTTTGGAGTTGTCACCTTTTCACTGCTATGGACACGTGCACTGTGTGGGATTCATAGAGGAATCGCCACAGGAGTCACAGTGCTTGAATTGTATATAGTTGTCGTTTCTGTCCACTCACCATAAATAAATCCACTGTCCTTCACTAGAGTCTGGCGTTTGGGCCCTACTTTCTCTACAACTCCACGGTCTGCCGTCGCAGCCCGTGACACCTTCCTGGGAAAAGACCGTTTCACTCCTCAATATTTGTTAAATAGTTTAAAAAAATATGCACAAATGACACTTACACATGTTATTTTAGTCATTTTAAAGGAGAAAATCTCTGATGCAATTTTCTCCATCATCATTTGGAAATGGAGCAAGGAAAACACCACCTGCTGATGTGACTGTCCCATGCTTAATCTATTAGAAAAATGGAGAATCTATTAGAAAACAGTGTTAGCTTTGCATCTGAAACACAGGCAGACAGAAAGGTAGCAACTGTTTGTTCCTTCTGTCACATGCTAGCATGCCCTAAGCAAAGCACAAGGCAAACTGTGTGCTGTGTGTAAAATGTTTAGCTTGAACTATTTTCAGTTTTTTACTCAGAGCTTGCTTTTCTAGAAAAAAAGTCAATCTCTGCAGGTTCCTGGTGGGTGTTGGTCTCTGACGGGGCTGCCCTTTGTCCTCAGGTTTGTTCATGATGTTTATAGACAGAATTTCTAGGCACAGACAGTGGGCGGAGGATGGAAGCTTTAGTGGTTGTTGTTTCAACTTTATGCAGATGATAAGGTCCTGTTGACTTCTTCGAGCTATGACCTCCAGCTTGAACTGGGGCATCTGAATGTGCAGAGGGTGGAATGAGTATCAGCACCTACAGCCTGATCAAGTCTGGTGGAATGGCTATTCCAGCTTGGGAACAAGTCGCAGCCTCAAGAAGAGTTTACATATCTTTGTGTTGTTTGTAAGTGAGCAGAAAGTGGAGGCTGGTCGTCTGCTTTAATCCAGATCTGTGTGTCTGTTGTGGCGAAGAGAGAGCTGGCCATAAACTGCGTAGTAGTAGAGTAGTGACCAAGCATGTAAAAGTTATACTTTAAAGAAAAATGCTCATTTCGACAGATGAAAGGCAGCATGTCTAAAAAAGTTGGTTGGTTTTTTTTGTTGTTTTGTTTTGTTTTTTCTTGCTGAATTTGTCAGTTCTGAAAGCAAAAAGAGATCCAGCCCACTACTAGGTATGCTTTAGAAGTTGCTTTAGACCACCATGAATAGGTCGTCTCCACCTTATGCTTTCCATATAAGCATGCAGAGGGAAGGGTCTCAGGGCTAAGTGCAATCTTCTTTTTTTTCTTTTTTTTTTTTAAATCTGGTGATCCTGACTGATCTTGTTTATTGGATCAAAATGGTTATCAAAAAAGTTTAGATGCTCCTCAGCCAGAGTGAGGTAATTCATTCAGCTCTGACAGGAACCCAGATATGTTGAGTAACACTCGTATCTTTTTGTTTTTGCTTGGATGACAGTCATCAGTGCATCCAACAGAAACTGTGGAGCGACAGGAAAAATGGTGCTGAAAGAGAAAAGAAAACTCATCTGTTTCTTCGACTACCCATCTCTTTTCTTTATTTTTCCACATCTAAAACACACAGCTGAGCCTCTGTTTTTCGGAGTTTGTGTAATTCTGTGCGTTTCTGTGGGAATGGTTTCCAAATCTCTCTCCTTTTATTGTATTCATACACATATGAAAATGTGTGTTTCAGTGTGTGTTTGATGGTATTTCTGTGTGTTGCATCACCCCTCTGCCACAAGACGGTCTGATGGACACTTTGAATCCATGAAAGGATCCGTCTGTCAGAATTCGTACGTCTGTCTGTCAGTCAGCGTTGCATATGACAGCTCAAGGTTTTTATATCCGCATAACACCAACCCGAATATTTTCTTGTCCCCCAGCATTGTCTGTCAGGCTTCATTATTTCCAGTACTGACTAGTCAAAAGCAAAAGCATAAAATACATGAAAGAGCCTTTCCCGTCGACAAGGTGACATATTCTATGACTGCAATCTAATGTAGCCTCTGCTCTTATTTAAAAATGCATTTGAAGGCCATGTTTATCCCTGCCAGGCCCATTGTAAAACACAAATATCACCAACATGCTGTAGCTCGAATCTCACAGCCTGTGTGAGCGTCAAACCCTCGTATAAGAGTCTTTGCAGTTACAGAAACGCACGCTCTGCAAGTTCAAAGGAATGTTTCAGTCATTGCTGAGAATATATAAGACAGGACACAAAAAGAACCTCAGAGCAGAACTGCAGCTTCCCGCTTCAATGCAAATCAGTCACAAAGAAGCTTTTTTTAAATTCTATACATTGTGAAAAAAATAAGATGACATTTAAAGAAAATTGTTCAGTTTGTTTTTAATAGCGTGAGCTGTTGTAGGGTCTTATCTTTGACTCTTCGCTGCTGTTGTTGCAGGCTTGTCTGCTGGTGTTCTGTTGCTCCGCTGCTCTGTCTTATTTATTTTGAGCTTTTTTTTTTTTACTGTGCTTTTTGTCTGAGATAAAGAATGAGAGTAAATGTGTCTCGCCTCCTGCTGGAGTGTCGCTGCTGTAGATCAGCGGGGAGTCTCCATATCAAGGCTTTTCGGTTCCCTGATTTCCAGTGTTCCTCGTCTCGTTCATCAACATTACATGTGATTACAGCATGTTTCAAGTGCAATAAGAGCCTGTCGTCGCCACATTAGTGTTTCAGAAACACTCATTTCATTTCAGGTGCATTGCCAACATATTGCACCTTAGTCACAGGATCATTGCCTCTTTCATTACTTTCATAACTTTCACTCTCAATGTGTCAAGAACTCTTGGAGGAATTTATTCAGAAACAAATCCATGATTATTAATGGTAGGAGGAATTTTTTCTTTTTGCCCCAATAGTTTAGCTATAGACATGGATATATATGCACAGACCATGGTTCATCCAGACCATATGCTGTATATAAAAGACGGATGTAACCATTCTGGCATTGCCCATCGCTGTGTGAAGTCTCATTGTGAAGCATTTCAGACATAGATGTCTTTGTGTTTTTAAACCTGAGGTGACGACAGAGAAGCGGATCTGACTGAGGAACAAGGAACGCTCTGTGCTGATATGGGAGCCGTTTGGCAGCCACAAGAGGATGCCAGCACTGAAGTATCCTCTGCTCTGTTGTCTACTTTACTGAAATTTTCCTAAGAAGACCTGAAGATAGTGATTTTGGGTCTATAAACTTACCCGTAAAGTGAGGTCATACACAGAGATAATGAGTCATAGCGTCTTTGATTACCTTTGCTCTGTTCCCTGTTTGTTCCTGAGTTGTGGACAATCAGCATGAAATGCTCACTTTGTGTTCCTCCTGCTTTCTGTGCCCTAAACAAACACCTCACACAGCCACACGTGACATGCGAGGCGGTCCCCATCATCAGCTCCGCACCTCCTTCAGTGCAGCTGCTCTTTAAATTCTGTTTTACCATTAAATGTTATATCTGTATATCTGGACTAGAGAAGATTCAAAGGCCTACAGACGCTATTTCGCATATGGATTTCTGTTGAAACTCCAAGGTCATCAGACCTCAGAACAAAATCAAAATATCAAATTATGTTTTGTACAGTAGTTTGATGTTTGGGTTGTCTGCAGGCAGGTGTTAAGTTTGTCTGACGGACATCAAATTTTATTGATCAGAAGACAAAAAGTAAAACCTAAAGCAATGCAAAACAACTCCACTGAGGTGAGAAATTGAACTTCGTGAAACTTGTTGGATGGGTGGAGCATTTGCAAAAAAAAGAAACCTGAAAAATTTTAAAGCATCTCTCAACCGCAACACCAGTTTTCCAAGAACTAAACAAGTGCATGGGCTCTCCGTGTGCTCGTCGACTTCTATTGTTTATTTATTGCAGCGTTATACTGAGAGTTTCCGTCGCTACCTTCCATGTCACAGTGAACATGTTCATATTTATGTGCATATCTTGGTGGATTTGCATCTAAATTTGGCACGACTGCTTTTAAAAACATGACGACACCCCTGCTGTTCATCTGTAATCGGGATTTTTTAACAAACCACCACAGGTTTTTTTTCCTCCACTAACTTACACACAGCTACACTAGATGCACACACGCTTTCTTAATAAATGGAAGCAGTATTTATATCTGATGTGAGACACTTCATTAGATCTGAGAGGTGTCACCGTGGCTTACGTACACCTCTCCACTAGCACAGATATAGAGAATGAGTTTAAATGTGAATACAGATAGGGTGTAGGGCTGTCACCGTTAACAATGAGATAAACAAGACAGATCGAAAACCTGGAGACTGAATAGCCTGAAGGGGAGAGAGAGGGGGAGAGACTAACAGGGAGATGGTACTGCAGTGAAATCACAGGCTGAAAACACATAATTTGTGATGTGAATGACAGACTGTCTCCATTTGTCTCGTCTTCCCTCTCTGTTCTTTTCTTCCTCCGCTTCTCCACCTCCTCCTGGTCTTCATTTCATCTTCATTACGTTGTGCATGCGTACGTGCGTGTGCGTGTGTGTGTGTATGTGTGTGTGCGTGTGTGTGTGTGTATGTGTGTGGGATGTCTGACAGATTGGTGTCAGTTTTGCTCTGTTGAGACACGGGCTCCTTCCCTCCGTTCTAAACTCGTCCCTGATCGTTCTGTCATGTAAATTTTTACGACATGAATTGTAAATTTTTGAGACAAACTCTCTGGTTTTGTTCAAAAGCTTGACATAAACCTTACAAAGCTTATATTTCCTGATAAACATGGTGGTGGGATTTAAAAAATAAATAAAAAAAAACTGCCTGGCAGGAATTCCAAGGTGGGTTTTTTTTAGCTGCTACACCAAAAACGTAAAAGGGTCTAATGTCTATATTTCTCAAGAAGAATTCCTCCGTAAAAGCCTGAAACATACCATAATGTAAAGGTGAATTATGGCTCAGCTTTTGTCAGTGGCAGCTGCCTTTGAAGTGGGTGCAGGCGGAGTAAAAATGGCATGATGAGCACCATCTATGTGTTGTCAGAAGTGTCTGAAGCGTCATGGTTAAAGGAACTCCTTGAGAACACTTAAGACAGTCGATAAGGAGGTGGCTGCTTGTCTTCATCTGAAACCTTTTGGGAATTTACATATTCAGCTGAAACTGGGCAACTGTGCTGAAGTGCTTTTCTGCTCTGCTTTCTATTGTACTTCGTCTCAGCACACGCACAAATGCATCTGCATGAGGGTAAATTCCTCTCAACTCTTTGTTCTTCTGCTGCGACTTGAAATTGACACTCTTCTTGCAGCAGGTTTACATAAAGAGTGACATGACTGCTAACATAGTTCAGATTTTCTGCAGTTTTTATAAGTTCCATGTTTAGAGTCCCAGCAGGGAAATAAATTCTGCTGAACCAACCTTGGAAAAATAAAGAGCTGGATTTCTAAAATATCTGCACTAACAGCCACATTCTTGACTAAACTCAAAAGGATCACAT
Source organism: Oreochromis aureus (assembly GCF_013358895.1). Taxonomy (NCBI): domain Eukaryota; kingdom Metazoa; phylum Chordata; class Actinopteri; order Cichliformes; family Cichlidae; genus Oreochromis; species Oreochromis aureus. The sequence goes on along the minus strand of NC_052958.1, from coordinate 21,101,778 downwards.
TCTTTCTTTGGCAGCTGAAAGTCAGATTGTAAAAGTAATAAAAGGCAATATTGTTAAATGTGGTTGATTAATGTTTTATTGATGTAGCCTCCCTTCTTCTTCTTCAGCACACTTAAGGCAGCTGAGCACCACACCTCACACTGATGTCTTTTGAATTGAAGATATCAAATCTCACCTCCCCTTTAAATGTCAGTCATGCACACAGACATCTTAAAACATGACTAAATAAAAATCTAGACACTCATGTACACATCTTTATATCTGCATCTGGATTCTGCCAGGCTATCCCTTATTCCTGATCGTGTTTAGGATATTCATGGGCATGATCTGGGGTTAGGAGGGTATCCATTTTGAGAACCGCAGAATTGTATGGAGGCTTTTTTTTTGTCTTCAACAAACCCAACAAAGCAAGCTTGGCTCAGGAGACAGACTGGACAGCCCTGACCCGTTGAATCATGTGCAGTGTTGGGGAGTAAAGGAATAGATGTACCGCCGTTACATATTTAAAATACAAAATATGAGTAACTGTATTCCGTTACAGTTACCGTTTAAAAGGGTGGTATTCAGAATACAGTTACTTTGTTGAAATAAATAAATTACACGGACTAGTTTGTCCAACACATCCCACAGATGCTCGATTCCGTGGAGAGCTGAGAAATTTGGAGGTCAAGTCAACACCTCGAACTCATTGTTGTCCTCCTCAAACCATTCCTGAAACATTTTGGCTTTGTAGCAGGGTGCATTGTTCTGCTGAAAGAGAACATAGCCATCAGGGAGTAGCCTTTCCATGAAAGTGCATCGCCGGCCAGCCATGTGATGTAAAAAAACAAAAAAACAAAACAAAACAAAACCTGAACAGTTTCCTGTTTCCTGTTCTTAGATGGCAGTTCACCCAGGCTCACCAAAACTGGACAATAGAAGATGGGAAAAACATTGTCTGTTCTCATGAATCTCGATTTCTGCAGAGATTGCATGGTAGGGTCAGAATTGGCCATAAACAATACGAAAGCATGGAGCTATCCTGTCTTGGATCAACAATTTAGACTAGAGATGGACCGATCCGATATTACGTATCGGTATCGGTCCGATACTGACCTAAATTACTGGATCGGATATCAGCGAGAAATAAAAAATGTAATCCGATCCATTAAATATCAAAAAAACACCTCACAAAACTTGCGACACGGCATAACTCGGCTCATAACCGTAGCAGTCGAAGCAGTATGCATCACGTGATAGAGCGGCTGTGTGTATTTGTAGACTCGCTACCAAACCAGCATTTCATCTCCAAGAAAGTTATCCCAGAGAGAAGTAAACAACAGCAGCACGTTTAAACTTGATAAGCTGTTGTTAGAATTTATTTAATATTACTTTCTAGACCAGGATCTTTTTCTACGTAGCTGACGGCTGGTAACTGTGCAGGGGCGGATCTAGCAAAGTTTAGCCAGGGGGGCCGATAGGGCATTAACAGAGAAAAGGGGGCACAAAGACATACTTTTCTTTCTTATTCTCATTTAAAATGTCTCGCTTTTAATAAATAATTATCTGAATCTTACACCCAAAGTTTTAATCTGATGTAAAATGTATAGAAGTCCATTACTGTATATAGTAACTGTTAAGTCTAATATACCCTAGTAAGCTATAGTACTTTTTCCTTTGAGAAAGTACCATCTGTGAATTCTGCAATTCTGTAGAAGAAAGATGTTTAATCTATTTAATTATTCTTGAAAAATAATTTATTTCTGTGCATTTTTTTTTAACACTGCATCAAATTAAAGTTGATTACGTCGATTAAGCATCATGAGGTGGAGGGTGGGGGGTGGTTCCCTATTTTTTTTTTGCTGGGAGTTTGCAACCCTATTAGTTAGGTTTCTTAATATTTCTGCTAAGTACTCTTTAAAATACCAGAATAGGAGGGATGGAGTAGGTTTAAGTTTATTAGATTGATCAGTGTTGCTGAACTATGAAATATTTTGGGTGCAGTGTATTTTTTACATACAGGTATAACAGAATAGCTTTAGTGCTGTTGTTTATTTAAACTTGAGTATGAACTTATACAAAATGCAGCAAGATATTAAAAAAACAGTTTTATTGATTAAAAAACACACTATATCGGATTCATATCGGTATCGGCAGATATCCAAATTTATGATATCGGTATCGGACATAAAAAAGTGGTATCGTGCCATCTCTAATTTAGACTACTGGTGGTGTAATATGAGGGATATATTCTTGTCACTTTTGGCCCCTTAGTACAACTGAGCATTATTAAGACGTAACAGCCGACCTCAGTATTGTTGCGAAATGTGTTCATTCCTCTATGGCTACAGTGTAGTACAGTTGGTCTGTGCTTCCATCAAAATAGTGCACCTTGTCACAAAGCTCGAATGATCTCTGGTTGCTTGAAGACAGTCATGCGATCTCAGTCCAGTAGGTGCCGTATTGGACTGAGATCAGGTGACTTTGGAGTGAACTGTGGACTTCGGGATGTCATCACAGATGATGACCAAACTGTAGCAACTGTGGGATGCTATGATGTGGATCACAATTTGGCAGGAATGTTTCCAACACCTTTTTGAATCTGTGCCACCAAGACTTAACTCAGCTCTGATTCAGCTGACTCAGCTCAAGTTTGGTACTGGTATGCTGTACCTAAATAAATTTATCTCTCATCTGGCCTGGGAAGGCCAGAGATTTCCCTAAGAGGGAGTAGGAAATGGTGTTAGGGAAAACCAACATTGAGACAGCTGCCACTGTGTCCTGACTTTGGAAGGTAATGACTGGAACGAGGTGTGATTGGTGACCTAATGTTTCCTTTGAATTACTGATCCTTAAACTTCAAATACATAAATATCTTTCCACTTAACCTTGAGAAGTGAAGCACTATGGTCCTTTGACTAAAAATACCGGGTTCATGACTTTATAGTCTCAGAGAGAAAACTTCAAATTTGTTTCGTTCTCTTTATTGTATTAATAAATATTAAATTGTTATATTAATAGTGATGGAATAATTTACATTTCTCTTCATCATACAGTATTTAAGTTCATATTTCCTTGAACAAACAGGGAGAGGAATTTAAATATAGAAACAGACGTTCTAAGCGAGGTGGTGAAGATTATAAAACTCTTCCTCCAAGGTTCAACGGACTTAAAGTCTAAGTAATCGATGAAGGTTAATTGTCTTAAAGTAGTGAAAATGTAAAACCTAATGGTTGTTTAAGGCAATTAGTCTTTACAGAGGTTAACAGGATTTAAGATTTTGCATCTCAACAGGATTCATTTGTAGTATCATAAAAAGATAAAGCCTTCAGCAGGACTCAGAGCAGGATTAGGTCCTGCTCACACCCGAAACAGTTCTGCTTAAACTAAATCAGGACTGATCTGGGAAACCTCAATTCATATGTAACTAAGTGTTAACTAAGTGTTAAGGACAGCATAAAGGTCAGACAGCTTTTCAACCACCCCAAACACACAATCAATAGACAAAGAGCACACATAGACACTAAGGGGTGTAATTAAAGTAATCCTACGATGATTCACACGTTTTATCGTCTGCTGGTGATTAATCTGTCACCGTCATCGATGAAACATTCATCGCAGCTGTCGCTTTACATTTGCTCAGGCCTGTCAGATGTATGTTTAAATGTGTCACATTAACAGGATGAATTCTCATTTCCACACAAAGCTGCAAACTGCAACCCCAGCCTGTCATCAGGAGAGATGGAGAGAAAGTCATTAAATGACACCATAAAAACAAACAAACAAACAAAAAAGAAAGCAGTGGATCAGAAAGAGAAACGGCGATAAAAACGGGAGAAACTGTGTTAGCTGTCTGTATTTGTTTTGATTGTGGAATACTTGCTGTCCTTTTCTCTGTGCGAGAGCTCTCCACTGTCTAACAACACAACAACGAGCTGCTCTCTGCGTGCCTTCGTCATGACAATTGTGATCCACCAGGTGCTCTGTGACTCACGTGTCCACCTGGGGTCTGAAACACCTATTTTACCTGTTCAAAGAAGGACTGCAGAATCTCTCATCACTGCTGCCATCGAAAGTCCCCCTCAGAAATAATCAGGACTTCTTCTCTTCGCCTGTACAGATTCAAAGTGTGAATCAACTAAACTGATCTTCCAAGTATTTAAAAGACCTCATCTAATCTGCCTTCCTGCCAAACAGACTATACCGATGCTACACCTGTTCTACCTGTTCACTGAATGGGTTCATGTTTAAGATTTGTTGGGCAGTTTGAAAACATTTTGCCCGAGTGTGCAAGACCCAGTGTAAAGTTACAGTTCAAACTCCTTTTTTAATATTTTGCATTTGAATGAAAAACAAATGGAAGAGAAACAATTAAAAAAACAAAAAGACCGGCAACTGAGACAAATCGGAAGAAGAAAGAATGAATGGAGCCCCAGATGCTGGGTGCTCCCTCTCTCCCTCTTCCCCTCCTTTCTCTCTGCAAAACTCTACCCAGCTCCAGGTGCCCTGAAGGCGGCAGCAGAAGGACGAACCCAACACACCATCTGAGCCCAGAGCAGCCGGGGGCCGCTTCATTTACGCTACAGAGCCTCCCCATTTAATTCGGCACAACACCCTGCAGCACGCACACAAACACACACACACACACACACACACACACACACACACACACACACACACACACACACACACACACACACACACACACACACACACGTCAGTTCATCATGCTTGTGAGGACACTGCACTGACATCTATTTATTTCCTGGAGGCTCAGTTTGACCTCAGCCACATGGAAACCAGATGTCCTGTTTTCTCAGGACAGCCTTGTGTTTCTGGCCAGTTTTAGATCTTTTTTCCCATCATGCTGGTCTCAGTTCAGTCAGCACAGTTCAGTTGTAGAGTAAATTGATTTACTTGTACAGGTTAGGTAATGAATTCAAAGAATTTACTTGGGCCATGGTTCATGGCCCATCTTGCCAACACCACCGCATGCCTTCATTGATTGCTGAGTCTTTATGTGAAAACCAGGAATCGTTGGGTTTCTAAAAGCTAATCTGAGAAGTCCTTGTCTGCATGCAACAACTTAAAAACTTCTACCTTCTTGTTTGCCTTCAGTCAAACCAAACGTCACTCAGAACCACAACTCACTTGTCTGATTTCATAAGTAATAATATTCATCTCTAAGGTCAGAGAGAGGGTATACTCTGTGTTTTATTGGCTATGTCTCAGAAATGTTGATTGCAGTCTGTGGTTAAAACCCATAGCTAGTGTCATACCACATCCCAAAAAATACTTAAAGGGGAGATTTCTGCATGTGTAACCACTGTAGCAGCCACTGTTCAGAGAAAGGCATGAGTAACACCAAAAGAAAGTGTACTAGAAAACCAGCGCAGTTATTAAAATGTATAAACAACAAAGGTTATTGATAAGCCTTGAGCACAGATGGCTTCGGTTTCCTCAGTTTGATGGACCACCTGTGAATAAATTTGGGTCCTATCTCTGTGTGAGTCCATAATATTGCTGCATGTGTTTTTTTCCCCCCACCTATCTTAACGACAAAAAGCCGTGAAAAAGTAATTAAAAGGAGCTGAGTGTCTGAGATAAATGCCTGTCCGAGGAAGAAAAACACTCTTCATCACTGTCAGGAGAGCAGGAGGAGACGGAGGAGTAATATTAGCTTTATCACTGCTGGGAGAGGAGAAGAAGAAAGGGTTCAGAAAGTGAGACAGAAAAGTTTGTTTTAAAAAGAAAGTGAAGCAGAATTCGAGGAGAAGGGATTAAAGAGAGGAGGTTTTATTAGTGCGTAAAGTAGAGGAGATGGACAAGTTTTATTACTGGTGAGGGTGGATTAGGAGACAAGGAGGAGATGGACTTGATGGTGGAGAAAAACAGGTTTTTATCACATTGAGGAGAGGTTAGAGGAAAGAAAATGAGAGAAGGGGAAGAGAAGCAGCTGAAGAAGTGATAAAAGAAAGAGAAGAAAAGACGCTGTGGACTAAAAAGTGAAGACAGGACAACAACACTGAGAATAAGGCTACGTTCACACTGCAGGCGAAAGCGCATCAAATCCGATTTTTTTGACCCTATGCGACCCATATCCGATCATGGTATGACAGTGTGAACGGCACAAATCCGATATTTTCAAATCCGATCTGGGTCACTTTCGTATGTGGTACTGAATCCGATACATATCTGATGTTTTAGAAAGCGACTGCTGTTTGAACGGTCATGTCGCATTAAATCCATCTTTTACGTCACTGACACAAGACAGACGCCAATTATCAGCACCGGAGAAGACATCGCGAACGCTTCCTGCACTGTAAAATATAACTTGTTGTTTCAACTTAAAAATATGAGGTAAAGGGCTGCCTTAAAATTTTAAGTTAAGTCAAGAAATAGAGTTTGTTCTTATAACACAACCAATTGTTATCTTAATGAAAAATCACATGTTGTCTAAACTTTCATCTTAGTTTAGTTGACTGAGATTTGTTAGTCAGTTCAACTCCTTTAATTGTCATCTTTACTTGGGAAAACCCTTTCAGCTAAATTAAAATAATCTATTGTTTAAACTCTTGTCCTAGTTCAGTTGACTTGGGTTTTTAGTTAATTCAAATACTTTAGTAGTTCTTTTAACTTAGAATCTATTTTAGCTTAACTAACATAATCTGTTAGCTAAGCTGATTTAAGTTTATTAATTAACTGAGCTCCTTAAGGTAGCTGAGTGAACTTGTAAATCAGTTTCATTTTAATTATCAGAGTTGATTGACTGGATGTAAAGAAAAATGTGTATTAAACATCTTAAGTTTTGTTTTGTTTTTTAGCTTTCTAACATCCATTTCAGCAAAACTACCTGTTAGGTTTATCTTAGATCTCAGGTTTAAATATCTACATTCCTTTAAATTAATTTTCTGTTGTTTACAGAAAAAAAAAATAAAACCCCACAGATTCCATTAAAGTCTATCTGATCATTTCATACAGAAAGTTTGTTTTAAGAACATGACAAGACATTTACTCATGAGCACCCAACATTCACCATTTATTGTGCCATCTTAGTCATCTGAGAAACAGAAAAATCAGTGACGTAGCTCATCAGGCTCACAATCCATCAAAACTCAAAGGCTGCTCCTGTGAAACAATAAATTTGAACTTGGTCTTGAGCCCAGTTTGGGTGAAGATTAAATTCTGACCAATACTCTAGGAGCAGTAGTGATTCTTGTGAAGTAACAACATAAAGTCTGCATTAATGTAATGTAACACACACTTGCTATTTTAGAAAAGTTATTCTTTACATTTACAAAATGTTCAAACTTCATTGTGCTCAGTCACACCTGTTAGCATAAAACTTGAAATATTAAAATAGTACAAAACCTTTGATAAGTGACAGTAAAGATCAGTTTATAACAAGTAAGACATCAAACTCTTGTATTTGTCTTCGTTTACAATTGCAACAAATTCCACAGAACCAATATCTCTGAAAATGAGTGCATGCTTCTGAAACATTTGATAATATGAATATTTCAGAAACATCAGTTTGAGTCTGCTCAATTGCAAAACAAAGGAAAAACTACTGACTTGCATGAGATAAGCATCTGCAGAGTCCACCATTATATTGTTGTTCACATAAGTTTCTTAAACCATGAACAAATGAGTAATTGTCTAATCTGGAATGTAAAGTGTAGTCATTTAGTGACATACAAAAGTGAGAATGAGAACTTGCAAGAATAAAAAGCAAACAGTAAAATAAAACTGTCCTTAACACTAAAGCAATTGTATGCTGTGAGCATACAATTACAGTTCTGCATGGCTTTCTGCAAGAGTCTGTTTCTTAAACCATGCACTAGTGAGATGCACTGCCTTCCACCAATGTTCATTAGGATGTTCTGAATGACTTCAAAGATGTCCTTAAGTTCCTTTGGATAGTCTATGTTGAGGGCAAAAGAAGGCCCATCAGCATGGAAAAGGCACTTGAGACATCCCTCAGATTAGACAGGATTACTGCCGCCTCAAGGACAACCAACACATCGATCATGTCTTCTTCTTTCACCATCACAATGCCAACTTTCATCCTCTTAGAAAACGTGTCTTCAACACCTGTCGGCTATAAAAGGGTTCAAAGACAAAAAAAAAAAACAAAAAAAATTACACAATTACAATTACACAATATCCCTTGTGCTTAAGAATTCATGTCTTTCCAAAGAAGAGCCATACTGATGCTTTGGATGATGGTGATTGGCTTTGGGTAACACTTATTAGTTGTTAAAGTTTTTCAGAATGAGATATGCACCCCATGTTACAAATCCATTTCTTGCTTTAAACAAAGACCATGTTCATAAATAACTGAGCATGTCTTCAATTGCAGAATTCAAACAAAATTTTCAATTTAAATGGTAAATGGCCTGTATTTGTATAGCGCTTTACTAGTCCTCTAAGGACTCCAAAGTGCTTTACACATTCAGTCATTCACACACATGGGTGGATGACTGAATCGTGACTCAAGAGTTGACAGTTCGTCTTATAATTGGAAGGTTGCGGTTCGAGCCCCAGCTCCGACAGTTTCAGTCGTTGTGTCCTTGGGCAAGACACTTCACCTGTTGCCTACTGGTGGTGGCCAGAGGGCCCGGTGGTGCCAGTGTCCGGCAGCCTCGCCTCTGTCAGTGAGCCCCAGGGCGGCTGTGGCTACAATGTAGCTTGCCATCACCAGTGTGTGAATTTAAATCTAGTTATGCTAAATATTGGCTGTGCTCTAAACCAAATCTGGCTGAGAATACATGAAATGTGCAAACTGAAGCTACACTACAGGATCAGATTGTGGCTCCATAGACAATGCTTCTTTAATCAGTTTATTGATTAAAGTTTATTTTTCCCCTATATTAACAGCATGAAAAAGAGCATATAGACATGGCTGAACAGGTTGCATAATTGGCACTGAATGTCAACATCCACCTTTACCCAGCTGCCCAATGACTCTCGGCCAGTAACCTTTAATTGCTTACCCAGTCTACACAGTCTCTTTTCCAGGGTCCAGGACATTTCACCAAAGTATTGCCCCCACAGCTGTAGCAGCCACTGCAGGCCCTTAAATATCCTAATATCTCTGCCATTACAATATACAATGTGAGAAATCAAACATAAAGCTGAAGTGAACAGTACAGCAGCGAAATGTCAAAGACCCTGGTGAAGACATGAATAAACACAAGACACTAATAATATCAATGCTAGCTTGCCAGTTAGTTTCTCTGAAACCCAGACCAAATCCAGTGTCAAAGATCTTGTAATAATACATTTGGTGAGGAAAAAGTACACATGTTATGCCACATGTTTCATTTAAAATCCATTGTGGTGCTGTCATTATTAAATTTACTAAAAGAAACAATGCTAACCTTCACAGTCTTGAAAGTGTGTGAGGATCTTCCTTTAGAAAATGAGGTCCTCTGTCCTCTTCCTTTGTGTAGGGCTCTGGTCAAAGAAGTCAAAAAGAAAACCAAAACACTTTTTAAACAGTGTTTATGAAGCATGTAGACAGCTCCAAATTCACAGCTTTTGATACATAATTCCATCAATATATGATTATCATTGGAGATTTTGAATCAGGCTTATCAGGACATTCAAGTAGAATATGATATCCAACCTACCACCAATATACACAGATTCTGTAAAGTTACCACACTAAATGTCCAGTTGTGAAATATGATGACAGACTTTACTTATCAGCTTTCTTTCAATGAGTTCATCAGTTGAACTGGATAACCTAAAACTTAAACAAAGGATTAGATTTCGCAGTTGAACACTTACATCATCACCAAGCATCTTATGAGCCTAGTTAGCCCTCCTATGCCGCTCTTGATTTTGTACAGCTCCACGAACCTCTCCATAATGGTCAAGCACAGCAAAAGGAACCCTTTCAGGTCAACAGATGTAAGACGGGCAAATTCTGCTTCAACCTGAGCAACAGAGGAAGAGGGTGGAGAGTACAGGCAGAATAAAAAAAAGATTCTTTGAGACCCAAATTTAAGCAAACAGTCATCTGAGGCCCATTAGAGAAAACACAAACACACAAAAGCAAACAAACAAAAGATGCACTTTACCTGCCGTTCAGCAAACAAGGAAGTTCAGAGAACAATAAGCTCTGTCTTGAAATCTTTTAAAGTAGAATGATTGTGAAAATGACTTATGTGATGTAAAACTTTAGTAAAAGTGCGATTAAAAGAACACTGAGTATAAGGACAAGTAACAGTTTCCTTATTCCTCAGATGTTTACCTTGATGAGCAATACTGTTTTAGTCCAACTGCCTCATTAAAGTTACACAACAGGCTTTTTACATTAAAGCCAGCAAGTCCATTACATACTCCCTTTTGAGATCTGAAATACTGTGCACATTCTGTGTATATGTAGTGGACAGCAATTTACCCAAAAGAGCGCAAAGTTTGCAAGTCCACCTCATTTAAATGACAAAGACAGATGTGATCATCTAGACCTGTGAAAATAAATTAATGACAAACTTGCAGTTATGGATGTTATTACAACCACAAGAACCTAAAAACAGTCTGCTCCATTGCTTTTGTTAATGAATCACTTGTTGGTAACACGTCTGAATATTTAGTTTATGCACCTGCATGTGATCATCAATAGTGCCATATTACTTCTTAAGAAGTACCCTGACACTACAATCTTTATATCATTTGTTCTACAGAGCTATTAAATTACAATATAATCTGTGGTGTTTCCAGTATGACAAAATGCACAAATTGTAACTTACCATTTGACTCCACTGACAAAAATAAATCCCCAGCATCAAGTTTGGCTTCACAGACCTAAAATAAGTAAAATAAAAATATATGTTATAATTATATTGTTTTCGCCATTTATTCATGTTTGCTAATTTTCTGACATATAAACAATGTTAGTTTTGTTACAATACAGAGAATGCAGTTTAATTAAAAGGTAAATTATGCACAAAAAAAAAACTTCTGCAGTATACCATGCCAAAAATCAGTGTCTCTGATGCCAATTATTTTATCACTACAGCTCTTTTAGTATGGAAACTCACACAAACTAGTCATACTGATCACAAGAGTTCAAAAATAAGTCAAAATAGTGAGCTGTTGTTAAGCATAAAGCATTTCAGGGTAACAAATAACTGCACAATAGAATTAAAGCAAAAAAATAAACACACTGGAGGACTATCTGATAAAAACTAATATAATGCTGGTTTGAAGACCATATTTTGTCTCAGTCCTCAGTGCACTCTTGCAGCTTAGCATGCAGCAGTTAATAACAACTTAAGTGATTACATAGGGGTAAACAGATGACAACAAGCATCGGAGTCCTGCCAAAAGTTCTTTTTGAACCCAGTCAGTTATTGGAAATATTGCCAAAATGAACTTCCACCAAAATACAACAGCCTGTGAACTTGAAAGAAATTTACAAGTACAGAGACAATATGAAATAAGCTTTATTAATTAGCTGAGTTAGCTTGCTAATATCGCAACAGTGGTTGAGTGCACAACCTTAAAGCTAGCGGCACAATACTTGTGATTTGGTCAGTGCCACATTAAACCCATAAAAAGGCCATATGTCAGTTTATTAGGTCAAGTTTGGTCATGACACACAAGCTGGACCTTGTCGGCTAAAGTTACATTAGCTAAAGCAAACATTTCGGTAAAAGAGAAAACACACATCATGCCATAAATTCAAAACATGTTCCAACTTTTGTAGCTCTCTTTCCTTATAGTTATAACCAATGTTACTCACCTTGAAAGCATATTCCAAAGAAGACGATTAGAAAACGTCCAAGTAAAGTGAGCATGTCGTTAACCGCCAATTCCCCATGATGCACCTCGGTAGCAGTCACGTGAGGCAGTTTTGAATCCTGCTGTGTTCAATTTACCCACATTGTCAAGTTCACATAAGTTGCTGATTTAGCTGGACATGAGTTTTCAAGTTAGCTTTTTTTGGTGTAATTGGGACGTTTTTAACTTGTAATTCTATGTTATAACAACAACTTCAGTCATCTATCGTCAAACTGATATAGAATAATATGTTGAAATAACAAACATCTAGAATTACATTTTACAGTGTGGCCATCCAGTGTAGATGTCAGTGAAACTGTTGGGAAGACAACGTTGGAGAAACGTGAACATTTTATTTGTACTGTATAATCTGCAAATTCTGACAGAAATCTGCAACTATCCTTTGAAGCACCGCTCCTCTCTAAAACAGCAATAAGGATAATTATTAGGTTATTTACATTATTATGTAAATAACAAAATAACTTAAAGCAAAAATTGGGAAACGTAAAGTCCGAAGTCTTTATATTAAGGGCAATCAGTCAAACAATATTGTTTGCTCTGGGTCTAAACAGAGCGAGTTGTGTGTGACGTCTTCTTTTGCGCATGCGGGCCGCTTTGATCGTTCACACTAGAGCGCGTTTGCTGTCACATTTTAGTTGTAGTGTGAACAAGCAGACAAAAAAATCGGATTTGATCAAAAAATCGGAATTGAGCATTAAGACCTGCAGTGTGAACGTAGCCTAAGAGATGAAATGAGGAGTGGGAAGGAGAAGGAGATAAAGTATAAGACACAGTGGAAAAGGATGAACTATAAAAGGCAGATAGAAGAAAAAAGAGTAACTAAAAACAACAGAACAATAGAAGAGAAAAACAAATAGAGGAATGAAAAAGAAGGATAAAGTATTAGAGGAGGAACAGTTTTTCCCTAGTAGCAAATGATCAGTCAGCTTATCAGTGGTTCTGATTGGAGCTCTGGACAGCATCAAGGCTGCCTGGTTGGCTGGCTGTCATCCGTTCCAAGCCAGGTGACCTCACTCGTTAATCAGCTGATTGGTTCTATTGGGGCTTGTCCATCCATCCATGACTGTGAGCCAAAGAACAGAGAGATGACAAAGATTTTAATGCAACAAATAACAAGTTACCAAACAAAAAAAGCTGACTTCGTATTATCTTCATCTTTTTCTCTCTATTTTAAACCATCCATTTTAAATAACACAGGTCCCCAAGCTTTGAAACAGGTCGCTTTACTGACAAAACAGAGGTTGGCTATCCATTTAATTTTGTTTTGGTTTTTACTAAATCCAAAGGTGTAACAGTGTTTTTGTTGCTATGTTGGTGTTATATAAATATGTGTTGAGACAGCAGAATGGGGGGACACCAGTTAGGGTTGTTCATGTGGTCAATTATGCTATCTCACAGAAAGAAAATCCCCTGCAGCCTCTTGCGATGCTCTTGTGAGACCAGTTTTACTCATGCAGAAAGACATCTGGGGGACTTGGATGCCACATTCATTGCAGCAAGCTCAGCAAGTGGGTGAATAAGGATGACCGCACTTATTAATAAGATGTGTTGCCACCTGTTCAGAAACTTATTCCTAGCAGGACATCTTACGCTCATTCTGCACTTCTGCATTTTATCTTCTCATTCATCTGGGCGAAGCTAACACAGCTCATTCATCTTTAGTCTAATTTAAGGAGGAAGAACAAGCAATTAAGCAGTGTTCCTGTCTATAATTCTAACACTGAATTAAAGAGACAACTTTCAGGCACAGATTAAGAGAGACTCATCTTAGAGGCTTCGGGCCACTGGGCCATTATGACTTTTCAGATATTACCAAATGGAGCAATCTGCTCAAAAGAGCAAAATCTTTCCATTAATTCATAAAGACCTTTTCCCCTCAGACCTCAATTTTTTTTTTAATCCATTGAGATTTTATACCCTTAATCCTCCCAGGCTACCAGCAAATTTAGGTTTATCTTTTGGATGTGATCAAAATGTAAACTCTGCAAGAACATGAGGATGTGGACTGTAAGGCAGACACTACTGAGCATGTGCAATGGGCTTGACAGCTCAGGAAACAAAGCAAAAAGTTCAAAACAGTTTTTTTTTTTCCCTCATTTACAATTGTGCATTATTTTCAGTCCAGATTTCTTTAGTACAGCCGCTGGTTACGCTTAAAAACAGTTTGACTGTGTGCTGAAAAAATATACATTCTTAAAAAAAGCCACCTCAAAGAACACAGGACTTGTACAGCAGATACACGCGAAAATAAAAAGATTCACTTAGAAAGTTTGTTGTCTGCAAAGAATAGCCACTTCCACTCAAGATTAGTCCACGATTTGGCACCACGTCTAAGTGTAAAGATGAATTGTGCTGACAAACAGTAACCAAGAAGTTCAACATTAAATGGTAAAATGGTAAATGGCCTGTATTTGTATAGCGCTTTTGTCACCGCGGGGTGTGCCGGTGTGAGGAAAGAGGTAGACCCAGATGCACACGGTGGAGACAAAACGTAGATTCAAAAAATAAAGCGAGCCTTTATTGGCTGATTGCAGAAGAAAAACATGGAACTAGGGAAACTAAGGAGGCTATGAACTCTGTGTTAACAGAAGGCTGTGACACTCAGTGAAAAACTATAACAAACTATGAACACTGAGTAAACTAGAAAACACAGAGAAACAATGGAGTAAACCTATGAAAACTGTGGTGAGGTTAACAGACGATCTGACACTGACTGAGTGGAAACACAGACTAAATGCACATAAGGAATGATCAAAGGAAGTAGAATCACATGGGGAAAACAGCTGATAACAATCAACATAATGACAGGACACGTGAAACTAAATACAATAAACACAAAACACAAAGCTCTTTCAAAATAAAACAGGAAACATAAGGAGACATAGCCATGACTTGAACTTGACAAACAAAGAAAACTTGGACACAAAACATGGCAGAATGTAACAAGCTGAAATGAAGCTAGACTAAAAAGAATAAGCGGATGGCACAACACAGAAGAGCTACCTCGTCAGGCCTGGACACTGCAGTCTACTTACACCTACAGGCCAGTGGACACTCTTTCAATGATGAGGATGTACACATCCTGGACAGGGAAGAACGCTGGTTTGAGCGCGGAGTCAAGGAGGCCATTTACGTGAAAAGGGAAAGACCATCTCTGAATCGAGGAGGGGGCCTAAGGGTACATTTTTCGCCATCTTACAATGCTGTGATTGCAGCCATTCCCCAACTCTCTGTGAATGGTACTCATGGCCATTGATCAGTGTTCTTTGATCAGTGGGTTTTGGTCAGTGATTGTTGATCAATGGTCATGGGAATTTGCATAATTATGATTAAGGAACTGACCTCACAGCCCATTGTTCCCTCAGTGGGCTGGTTTCAGTCATTATGCAAATGTACTGTTTATAAGGTTTGGGGAAACCTGCAGTCAGCTGAGACTGAAGAAGTCACTTGGATGAGTGGCGAAACGTTTCTCCCACAAAACGCTACGTCCAGATGAACAGATTCAACTTTTGGAGATTTACTTTCCTGGATGATTGAGAATGCATCAAGATGATTACTGAAAAAGTCCTACTCCAAAGCTAAGAAAAAAACGAACAACTTAAATTATTCCAATATTTTTCTTGTTTGTTTTTTTTAAATCCCCCTAATGATGGGTTCAATCCACATTTCAAGAACTTCTGCATTAGACCCAAGTTCCTGCCATCTTTCCAAAGGTTCCTAGTGCTTAAGAAAGTTCCTGCTTTGGGAATGCTGTCATTCTGACCATTGATTGTACACAAGAAATAACTGATTGTAAGACAAGAAATATCTCTCTCATGGACTGTTAAAGAAAAAGATTCATGGCTTGTGAAGCTGTGCAAAAATTTTAAAAACATTCAATTAAATGATATTAAAGAGAGAAGGAAAAAAATCCACCAACTGTACTTAGAGTACATTATTACAGGACTTGCAGCACAACCACTGCACACTGGTGCACATAGTGTGGACAGTAGTAGTAGATCCTCTTACCAGACTGTTGAATGAAGAGCTAGAAGCCAGAAGCAGAAACTTTCAATATGAAGCTTACGTGTAAGTTCAGTCAGGAAGATCTGCATTTATTCATCTGGCTGAATTCTTGGGTGTCTGACACTTTTAACATTCTTCACATCATTTCCTCTTCATCAGTTTGCCTCCCTCTGTGAGCCAGTCAGCCCACGTTCTGTGTGCTAGCACTGCTCTTCTGTCATTCAGCCTTTCAGACTCTTATTCAGGTGACCCACCTCCTCCACATCTTCACCTCATCATGGCCAGCTAGAGATAATCATCCAAGTCTCCACCTGCTTCATCTCTGCCACCACTAATGTCTAGTCTGGACGGGATCCTGTCCTGGTTCCTACCGTTGCTCGACTCCACTCTTTTGTGTAGTTTCATCAGAATCTAATTGCCAAATCATTTATTACTCAAACTCAAATGATGTCTCCTTACTGAGCTACCACTCAGTCTGGTCTCATACTTACCTTCTGTCATGGGATCTGGCTAATGACTGAAAGAATGAGATCACAGATGCAAGTGGCTGAAATTAGTTTCCTTCAGCGTCGCTGGTGTTAACTTTAGAGACAGGCCGAGGAATAGAACTGAGGCACACCCAACTGGAAGAGGAACCTGTGGTGAGCTCAGAACTCACTGCAGCGATCATACCATATATCCGATTTATGCCCTTCAAATTCATCTGGATACCACCAGAGGAAGTGGAAAACTCTTCTGGGAAAAGGATGCCTGGAATACTCTGCCTCCTGCTGCCATCATGACCCGACTTCACATAATGAGAAAGTGGATAGATGGTTGAAGGGGTTGAATAGATAGATGGATGGGCTTTTATCCAATTTAATCTCCTATGCTGAAAATAATTCAAGTGAGTCACATTAGTTTTATTATGCTGAAGTATCAGATTTGAATAAAAGCTGTTGATATATTGAAAATAAATGCCAGGCAGCACAGCTTCAAAATCTGCCGTTAGTCGTGTCTGAGTGTGTGTTCGTATTTGTTTGCAGTGCACGGTTTCTTCTGTGTTTGTCTGGAGAGGGATGTCGGTCTTGTTTTCCTGTAATTGCGTTGTATTGTATCTGAATGTTTAGTGTGTGTGAGCGGGATTTGTGTATGTACGCTGTGTGTGCGTGGTGTTGTGCGTCTTATCAAGAGCTCATGAATTATTGAGTTCCATTTAGAACCCTTATCACTGTCCCCATGGCAACCAGCCCCATGAGGCACACAAACACACAGGCGCAGTGATTACAATATTACAACATGCAATACAAATAAAAACAAGAGCACAGCAGGTACACACACTATTGCCCGGCTGGCGTGTGCGTGCATGCGTGTGTGTATGTGTGTGTGTGTGTGTGCGTGTGTGTGTGTGCATCAGTTTGCTGTTGTCGTACCAAAGCTCCCAGTGGCCTCTGTTTGTCCTCAGTCCAAACTGGACATAGTGTTCAACTCATGTTTTATTCATGTTTTCTAAGTGTTTGTGATTATATATATATATATATATATATATATATATATATATATATATATATATATATATATATATATATATATATATATATATATATATATATATGTGTGTGTGTGTGTGTGTGTCTGGTGTGTTTCGATGATCTAATGATGTTTAATGTGTACGACTGAACTGTTACAAAACACCTGAGATTAAAATGACCTGCAGCTCTCTGGCTGTTCGACGAGCAACCAGAAAGGCAGCGCGCTCTAGCAGCACAAACTTTAACTGCAAGTGGCTCCAGCTAAAGTTTGCATTGAGTTAAGTGGCTACAATTTTATGTCAAGTGTACCAATAAGAAATATATGCAATTATTCATAAGAAGTGTGTACAGCATTTTATGTTCATAGCATTGCTAGCCATAAGTGAGAAATAAATATTCAAATGGCGGACATTAATGGTATGACATTGAAAGTGTGACAGCCAGAAACCTGCTAGGTTTGGCTGTTTTTGTACCATGTTTACATTTTCTTGTCCCATTCTTCCCTGTACGAAAATTGACAGGTGACCACTCTGCTGTCACTGAACCAAACCTCACTGGCTTGTCCAGAGGTTTTTTGAGAAGCTATATACATATATATATATATATGTGTATATGTGTGTATATATATATATATATATATATATATATATATATATATATATATATATATATACACATACATATGCCAAGGGGGGGCCCTTGGCAGGTGCTCAGCCTGCAATAGTGCAGCTGATGGAGAGTGCTTCAGTCTGAGAAACACAGGAACAGCCTAAGGACTGAATATGTGACTGATCTGTATAAAACACTGTTGCATCCCTGCATAAGAAAGCAAGAAAAAATATTTTTTCACAGTCCAATATTCTTAAAAAGACAATGTTAAAAAAGGTATGGTATATAATCAATGATCATGATTTTCTAACCATTTGCAGAAGCTTCTGTAGTAGTCAAGGATGGTGATTGGAGCCTTCACCCTAAGATTGCATTTAAAATATAGTCAAGTCCAGTGCAGGTACCTCTATGTAAATAGCATACAGCTTAAAATCCTTTGTGCACTGTATTGTGTTTCATTGACTTGTACTGCTCATGTGGAGACATTAGAGGAGTTTTTCAACCTGATTCAATTTTAATTAGATTCAATTCAATTCACAACAATTCAATTGACAAACAAGCATCTATACTGGTAAAAGCAGAAATATAATAGTGACAACAGCATCCACGGAAGACAGAATGATACAACTTAAGGTTCAGATCTTATAATCTTGTCAGATATTAATTCACATCCATTTTATCCACTCAGGTATCGGACATATTGAAACAGAAGACCTAAAGCTGTTAAACAAGACCCTACCTGACCTATGTAGACTCAAGCAGAATTTCTAATCCACCTCATCACAACTCAAGGTAACACAAAGAGACTAGGTAAGTATCTACCCACACATTGACAGGGAAAAGACACAGTACTGAAAGAAAGCTGTGGAGAAATCAGAAGGAGAATGTTCTTTTATAATGCTGCAGGAATGAGTGATAAACCATGGAAATGAGTTTACACTTTGCACTCCAGCTTTCCTTCTCTCAAATTCATCAGGTTTTTTAAACAGTTTTTTATGCCTAAAATGAGGTCTGTGTTAACATGAACTTGAGATGTTTTGTGCTTTGTTCTACAATATAAAATATTCTAGTAAATGTCTTCTTGTCAACACTGAGGATTTTACATACACCAGAGAAGCAGTACTAATCAAAAGACAGGAGATGTGTGCAGCAGAGTTAAAGATGCTCAAATTGTAGGTGGAAGTAACCAGGATGGACAGGATTAGAGATGAGTACACTTCAGAGGGTCAGCTCAAGTTGAATAGTTTGGAGACAAACTTAGAGAGACAAGGTTCAGATCATTGTACATATGCAGAGGAGGGATAGTGGATATGGGACAAAGGATGCATGTAATGAGTCGTTATTTGAGTTACTGTCAACTTCCTGTCAGCTGGAAGGAGTCTGGCCATTCTCATCTGACCTGTAGAATCAACAAGGCATTTTCTCAAGTCAAGTTGTAGCAGTTATAAAAGCACAGCATTAAGGATCATATGTTTTGGGCAATGGTTTAGCTCACTGGGTTGAGCAAGTGACCCATATGCCATAAGCCGAGTTTAAATCCGCCATGAGGGCATCTGCTGCATCTGTCTCTCTGTTCTCTCTCCTCAGCTTTCCTGTCTCCTCTACACTGTTCTAACACAATAAATGCTAAAAGTCAGCAAATTACACTTAGCAAAAAGGATTGTGAGTTTTAACTTCGTTGTGACAAACGTCAAAGTAAAGATCTGGTTTTTCTTGGTTAACCTTATCCATCATGTAATACACAGTAGTGTTTCTGGCTGTAAGAATCAGAAACAAAGTGTGTTGGAAAGCTATGATGTGAAACTTGGGCAGTGCATGTATAGATAGTGTACAAATAACCTGTGAGGGGAAAAAAGCTATATTTACCCAATCAGAGAGGATTTGTGATTTGGTGCATGGGGTTTTTATTCCTCCTTATTGCAGTTGTGTCAGGGCACCACCAACAAAGACAAAATGACAGTATTTGACGTCCTTGCAAAGATGATAGAGTCCTAAGAGTGGTTCTCACAAAGATAGCAATGCAGGGAAACACACACACACTCACACACACACAGTGCAATGCTAATAAGGGATGCAGTCAGGTAGTTTTATACCTCCTCTTAAAAGAGATTTAGAGTCAGAGAGACTTAGAGCTACAATAACAGAGTTATCTCTTTTCTCTCTCCTTGTCTGTGAGCTTTTATCAGAAAGAAAGAAAAAACACTTTAATGGGAAGAAAAGAAAGGAATAAAAAGACAGAAGGCAGAAAAATCTCTCTCTGATGTTCATTCAGCTGCTTTTGTCAAACCTGAGCTTCTTAACAAGTGCAAAATAACAACTAAACTCATTGAATAGAAAAGATGAAAAAGATACATAACAAAACATAAAAGAAGCAATAAACAACAACAACAACAAAAAAAAACAGAATCTTGTGTGGAGCTGTGAAAGGATGCATGTAAGAAACAAAAAAGACAAAACAAACCATTAATAAACAAAGCAGCAGATCCTGTGAGGGAGTTAAACAGAAAAAGTGTTGAGTTTGCATTTCACATTTTCCTGCTTTCAGCAGATCTGCAGATCCTGACAGCAGCCTCCTCGACACAGGGTCAAAGGAAAACAGAGCTAACATACTAATGCCCTCGCTATGCTAATGCTATTCCTCTATGCAGTCTGCAATCATCATTACATTCAATAATAATAAAGTGTTAAATTAAACTCAGCAGTTTTTTATCAATAAATCACAACAAGAACAGCATTAATGAAACTGACACTCTACTGTCGACAAGAAGCTTGGGTTCGGGAGAGCCCTGATTGTCCTGCAGAGACGTTTGCTGCCGGATACTCGATAGGCGGTTGCATCATGTGCGACACTCTCGATGGAGGACACTGTACAACATCTACCAGTCTGAACCAGAGTTCTGGCTGTTCGGAGCTGGCTTGGACCTGGCTTATCGAAGAACAAAGAAAGTGGTTACAGCTATTCAAAACCCCCACTAGGCTGGCCAACATGATTGACGGTGGGCAAGCTGTGACTACTCAGACTGTGTTTATTGAACACCATATGGGAAGATCTTGAAGAAGCTCACGGCTTTGCAACGGGAAATAGATAGACCTGGCGTACAGTGATGGATATTAAGAACAACTGCGAAGTTGGTGCAGTTGTCCGCAATCATCTCCCTCACTCATGCGGTTCCAGAACACCACATTTTTATCCCTGATAACGGGACTATGTCTCTCTGACCCTATCCTTCAAGGACACCAGCGTTGGCTGAAGGACTGTTGACTAGGGATGGGTATTGATAAGATTTTAACGATTCCGATTCCATTTTCGATTCTGTTTAACGATTCGATTCTTTATCGATTCTCTTATCAATTCTTATTTTTAATAAGGTCGATTAGCTTAGAATTTTGTTTTATATCTTCTCTTTGAACAAGATAGAAATTTAGGAGTAACATGGCCTTACAAACCCAACAGTGAGATCTTAAGAGATCCAGCCTATGGCTCTTCAATGGGGTGTCACAGGGTCCCCGGGGAAAATTGTAAATGTAAAATAATAAAATAAATATTCTTCTGTAGCAATAACAAAGTATAACATAAATTATTCTGTAGCAATTACACAAGAATATTCAGTAATGTCCCTGCCTACAATTAAACACATTCACTTACCATCTGCTGTGGCAAATGGCTGCAAGGCTTTTAACACAAACTTAGTCACTGCTCGGTGACATTCGGGCCTGAAAAGAGACGCTACCGGTGGACTGCAGCGACAACTGCCAGCAAGCGCCAGCCAGACTCTGTCTGTCTCTCTCATCACGGTCACCTAAATGCACAGTAATGGCAGGTTTTGTAATAAAGCAGATCGCGCTAACATAATATGCACTGTTAGTTGATTATTTACCTGCCGCATTAACGGGAGAGGACGTGCAAACCGCTGCTGCTGGGTTGAGATTCACGACTCCGGAGCGGAATTAAAAACACGACATTCATTTAAGTTCATCGCGTGTTTTGTGAGCAAATGCTTTTGCATATTCGTAGTGTTTCCTCCCTTAAATGAAATATCTACTTTGCAAGTATTGCAAGTTGCCCTGTTGTCATCCGTTCTGGTAAAGTATAACCAAACTTTTGAGCGTTTGAGCTGCTTAGGCGCCGTGTTTCCTGCCAGGTACGCTCCGACGCGCCGCAACGTGGTGACGTCATTCGGGGCGACTGGAATCGATAAGGGAATCGTTTGCAAACTCAACAAGAACTGGTTTTCGATACCCATCCCTACTGTTGACTTTTGCGTAACAGGATGAAACTCTCTCAACTCTCTCAAGTTGAACACAGGATATACACACATACATATGCATGTGCAGTGACACAGATACACAGTCACTCCCCTCCCCCATTCCAAATGCCTCCAATGCTTGCCCCCCATCCGATGCAGACAGCAGGTCAGCTGGACTGCACAGAGATGCTGCCACCCGATACACTGGCTTACTCTAACCCTACTCACCCACCCCTGTTGCTTGTCACGTGTTTTCATTGTGTTATGGTGTGAAGATTCATGTGCTGAGGAGTTTTTGTTTTCTGTTCTAATACTGATCCCCCATCAGGAGCTCAGTCTGAGTAGAGTTCTCTTTTTTTCTCCTCCACTCCCCTATTGTGTTCTACATTTCATTGTTTTTCTTTACGCTACCTGTTCTGACCTGTCTTCCCAATGTGATGTTTGTGTTATGTATGTACGGTTGGAAGAGGTCCAGTTTCGCTGCAGGCGACTGCAAGTGACAAATAAAGGCTTCATCAAATCAACTCAAGGTGCTTTATAAGGTCTACACCTTTTGTAAGCTGAAGAGCCTACAATATTTATTGCTTAATGAAGCTAAACATTTAAGCAAAGGTCATTGGGAATTCATCCTTCGGAAGAACGAATGGGATCAGGAATCTTCTGATTAGAGCATCTGAGCACTTAATGCTAATGTGTGCACACAGGTTTGCATGTTTGCTATCCAAGTTGGTACACTGGTGCTCTAATATTTGAGCTAAACTGGGCGTAGCCGCTGTGTCATGCATGTGACACATCAAGAACTGTTTAATGGAGTCTATATTTGAACCAGCTTTAGCATTTTGGATATATTAGCTCTTTGGCGGTTCATGTAGACATATTTGGATAAGAGGAGATGGATGAGTTGCTAAGTTATTATCTAATGCTTGCAAGCATTGGGAAAACATCATCCACAAAAAAGCATTCTGATCAATCTGTCACAGCAAACCAGATAATTTCATCACAAATGCATGGAAAAGGCACCAACACCAGCAGTCCAGTTCAGTGACTCAAAGCAGCAAGGTTAAAATCGGAGAGACAGATAGCAGCGAGGGTTCTCAGTGGTGTCAGTCAAAACTGCTAACTTAAACACCACACTGGACATGTAAAATTCATACAAATATGCTGTGCTTTATTTTAACTATAAACTGAAGGAACTGCAGAGCTGTACTGTTAAAGTAAGTCACAGTATGAACATCCAAAATATGGACCAGAATTGTTGAAACCTTTATATTCTGTAGCACTGAATATCAACATGGCTGCAGAGTCTGGAAATCGCCAAAAGGTACTATTTTCTGACAAAACAGGATTTGCAGAACTATAGCTCGTATCTACTGCAGTTTGAAGTGTGTGTGCTTGTTAATTTATAGTCTTTAACTGACCTCAGCAACCTGGCTACACACACACGCACACACACACACACACACACACACAGAGTGAGGGAGACACACATAAGCTTGACCCTGTTTGGTCAAATTAAAGTCATAAATTGTGTTTCCATTAATGCCCTATTGACTGGTTTTAGTTTATTCCAGCAGAGAGGAGGTTCAATCCTTCAGCTGCTGTTAAACAGCTCCTGACCTATATGATGGAGAGAAGGAGAGCAAGCGAGGAAGAAGGAATGAAAGGGACCTGCAGGAAGAGGACGGCGAGGTAGGAAGAGGGGAGAGAGTTTTGTGAATATTTATCCTTCAATGACAAAAGACTTTGCCTCCATAAATCACTGTCCTCCAATCACACACACACTGCAGTCTAATTTAGAGTGTGTTATCGGAGCAGCAGACGAGCTGTTGATCCGGCGACCTTTGGCAACGAGAAAAACCCGCCAAGGCTCTCTCTCTCTCTCTCATACACACTCACACACACACTCACACACACCAACTTTCTGTCTCTCCTGAGGAAAACACTTTGCTGAGTTGTGATAATGATGCCGTCGAACTCTTTCCAACTATCTTTTCATTCTCCTCGGCTTTGCACCATTTCCATTAAAATGCCTCTTCCTTCATTGTCTGCCTCACCCTTAATTCAAACTTTTCTTCTATCTAGACCCTTTTTACTTCTTTACTTGCTGCCTTCCTGCCTCTTTCATTCTCCTTTCTTCCTTCTAGATGTGTGTTCCAATTGTTCAGCTTGTCTTTCTTTACCTCCTTTGTTACCATTTCTTTTTCTTCCCACCACTTGTATCCTCTTCTTACTTCCTCTTTTCATTTGAAGTTCCTGTTCAAAAATGACCTACAAACAAACTACAAGCTTTGATGTGTTTAAGTTCAAAGTGCCAGACTGTTGTGTGGGTAGTGAAGCTGGAAGAAAAAGATCACAGATACAAGCATCAGAAATGGGCTTCCTATGAAGTGTGTCCTGGCTCACCCTTAGAGATAGGGTGAGGCTCACTCCTCTGCATTAAAAGGAGCCATTTAAGATCCTTCTGGAGTCTGGCTAAAATGCTTCCTAGGCACTTCCTAGGTGAGGAATCTTGGACATGCCCAACTGGGAGGACACCCTGAGGAAGATCCAAGACACCCTGGAGAGATTATGTCTCTTGGCTTGCTTGGAAACACTTCAGCATCCCACTGGAAGAGCTTGAGGCGGTGGCCAGGAAGAGAGAGGTGAGGGCATCACTGCTCTCCCCGCAGTGCAGGAAAAAAAAGAGTTGGATTTTTGGATAAAAATTAAAAAGAAACTGAAGTCACATTCAACTGTTTTTCATCAACACCACCTCTTTATCTTTAAAAGATCTGTGCTGATCAAAATCACCCAAAACATGTGAAAATGGTGTCTGCCTTGCAGAAACAGCAATCAGCAGGGTTAGCTCATATTAAAGCAGTTCAAATCAATATAATCTTCCCTTGGGTCTATTACATGAATCCTTGAAGGGGTCTGTAAAGGAAGCGATGAAGCTGTAGAGAGGTAGCAGTTGAACCTGAAACTTTAAAGCTCTTTTAGGGAGTTATTGCAGCTAATTGTTCAGCTGTCTGACTACAACTTTTTTATTCTAGTTCACTCTCAGCACTCTCAAAGCGTCATTTCCAGTCACAACAGGATGCTGTTTTCAGAGAAAAAGCTCTAAAAAGCTACTTTACTCTACCAGCTCAGCAGCAACCTGCACTCAGACACAGTTAGACTCACTGGTGAACATAGTGGAGCTGAAAGACATCTCACTTTCTTTGGATGGACACAAATGTACCTGCAAATGAACGTTAATGTTACTTTGCAAATGCAGGGTGCGCTAACAAGAATCTGGTTGCTAACAAGTACAATACACCTGCTTCAAAGTGTCATATATCTTGTTTCAGATGCTGTTATTAGAGGCTTATTTCCAGTAAATGCTTCATTTCTGCCACTGCCGGGAGAGGAAGGTGTTGCAGAGAGGCGTAACACAGTCAAAATTGGTACCTTGACTCACATGAGATGTGCTGTCAATGACTCTGCATTGCACAGAAGGGTATTTGATGTGCCAGACCAGCAATCAGAGATGTTTGATAAGTCCAATATTAACAACGGGACATCAAGACAATGGAAATATATGGATATAATTTATGTTTCGACGCAGACTGAAGAGAACAGATGGGCGTAATGCTGTCATCTGTGTTTGAACAAACAAAGTGACAGCCTGCTTGCAGAAAGTAGCAAAGAAGCTAGCAGTTCATTTATATACATATTGCATGCACTGTAGCTCTTCTCTTTTGCACTGCAAAATATAACACCATCATATTGCACTTTCACAGGATGTATTCAGTGTGAACATTTTTGGAGTGCTGGAGTCATTGCAAGCCCAGTGGGAATGGGTATTTATTTTGCTTTGGTATATAGGAAGAATAAAAAAATGAATGGTTACACCATTATACTGAAAAGGAGTCAGAAAGCAGAAGAAATAAGAAATGGAATTGTTAGGTCTGCGTACTGAGACAGATCTGCCTGATATCAACTGGTTATTTCTCATCTTTCCAACAAGGCCTTTGCTGTCGTACTTGCAGATGTTTCTTTCTTTTGTCCCTTTGCATTTTTGGGGTTTGCCAAGAGTCCATTTCTACATTTCCAGTTACAGTTCCCCACAAAGCAAGGTACCACTGACATTTCCTGCATTATGGGAATATGATTATCAGTCTTGGCTTAAATCTTGGCCCTGCAACAGACTGGCGACCTGGCCAGGATGTGCCCCATAGTAACTGGGATAGGCATGCTGCACCAGGTTCTAATAAGACAAGCATAGAAATGATTCCAATGTCAGAGGCCAGAAACTCTTCAAACAAACCATTCCTCTGCAGGTGATCACTAAGGTGTGGAAGCTTGATTTTGACACTATGTTTTTTTCTTTTTTGCCATCAGTAACTCAAATTGTTTAGGTGGTATGTTGAAATTTCCACTTAATAATTAGTCAACATTTGGAAATACATAACTTGAACTCTTATCCATAGCAAGCTGTTTGACAACTTTGAAATAAGAAGGTTGGAGATTGGCCTGAATTAGCTAACACAACAGGGTCAAGTAAAGGCTTTTTAAGTAATGGTGTAATTAGTGCCAACTTAGAAGCCTGTGGTACACAGCCCATTAATAAAGATAAACTAATTATTGTTAAAACTGGTGCATTAATATGTGTGTGTGGGGGGGGGTGGTGGAGGATCAGGGCTGGACTGTAATCTGGCATACTGGGCATTTTCCAGGTGGACGAACACACTGTTGGGTTGATGGGCCAGCTTAAAGGGCCGCTGCACACTGGCCGTACAGGCAATGACAGCAGCTCATTGGTTCATTTTCATTACTAAAAATGGGTTGCCCAATCAAATCTCTTAATGTAGCCAGACCCTCCCTTATCTTCACTGTGTGCTCACACAGCTTGTAAAAAAGGTTTAGTGTGGAAGAAGTGGCGAAAAGGTGGAGCTGAAAAGATGAGAGATAACAATAAAAAGAAAGTAAAAAAAGAGGCAGGAAAAATTCTTGAAAGAGTAGTTGTCAAACAGCTAACAGATCATGTGCAGAGGACTGGCTTATTTGAAGAGTTTCAGTCACGTTTCAGAGCTCATCACAGTAAAGAAACAGCTTTAGTGAAGGTTACAAATGAACTTCTTATGGCTTCTGACAGTGGACTCATCTCTGTGTTTGTCCTGCTAGACCTCAGTGTAACATTGATACTGTTCACCATAATATTCTATTAGAGTGATTAGAGCAAACTGTAGGTATTACAGGTACGGCGGTGCAGCGGTTTGTATCATATCTATCTAATAGACTCCAATTTGTTCATGTAAATGGAGAGTCACACACTAAGGTTAATTATGGAGTTCCACAGGGTTCAGTGCTAGGACTAAGTCTGTTTACTTTATACATGCTTCCCTTAAACAGTATCATTAGAAGGTATAGCATACATTTTCACTGCTATGCAGTTTACACACAATATTAGATAACTTAGTTAAATAACACATGCCAATTGGTTAAACTGCAGGAATGTCTTTAAGACATAAAGACCTGGATGGCCTCTAATTTTCTGTTTCTAAATTTAGATAAAACTGAGGTTATTGTACTCGGCTCTGGAAATTTTAGAAATATTTTAGAATTTTAGAAATATGTTATCTAACCAGAGTCTTACTCTTGCTGCTTAATATCCATTCGCTTACGAACAAAGGACATCTCATCCAGGATCTCCTAACAGACCATAAGTTTGACTTTTTCTGCTTGACTGAGACATGGCAACAGCCCAGTGACTTTTCGCAACTCAACGACTCCACCCCCCCGGGGTTTGTTAACAGCTGCCAACCTCGTGAGTCCAGCCGTGGTGGCGGCCTCGCGGTAATTTATTGCGAGAACTGGAAAGTCTCGTCTGTCCCTACCTACAGCTCCTTTGAATCTGTTGTTTATCAACTTTCAGGACCTGCTCCAACTGTCATAACTGTCATCTACCGCCCCCCAAAATTTAATTCTGTTTTTATAAGTGACTTTGCTGATCTGCTGACCAACCTAGCTACTGTTTCCCCTAATATAATATTGCTGGGTGACTTCAACGTCCATGTGGATAACTGCGATCATCCTCTTACCAAAGACCTTTTATCCTGCTTTGATAGCTTCAGCCTTGAACAATAAACTTCCCTACCCACACTAAGGGCCATACTTTGGACCTAGTCTGTTGTTCTGGACTTACCCCCTCCAATTGCACAGCTGACGAGCTGCCAATCTCGGATCATCTACTTCTCTCCTTTAATGTTCATGTAGCAGGTTGGAAAAAGCTACATGTTGGTTTTTGTAAGAAAACCGATTACCCCCTTTTTTTTTGTTTATTATTGTGATTATTTTGACATTATGCGTTGCCAGACCATGGTTATATTTCATTATGCCAGTAGATGGTGCTCTCGCACTGCTGTGGAACTACCAGAGAGACTCTAGCTATAGGCTCTGTGCATGCGCAGCTCAGAAATAGATGAGCTCTGGCCTGAGCAAGACGCTAACTTCGGTGTCCTCCCTATTAATCCACAGGTACTGACAAACAAACTTTTATGTTACCTAACTGGTTCTAAATGTCATGTAAGTTGAGTAACAACTGTTCGGCTATATTTTGAGATGATTGTGATGATGTTGTTTTGTGGTATTTTGTTGTAATGAGTATTAGTGTATCATCGGCATAATGCTATAATGCTACATAGCACTATAAGTATATGCCATGACAGTGGCAACCTGCGACTTCAGAAAATGTGTTGTAGTGTTTGTTTTAGTGTTAGCCAAGCAGTACTGAGTACATGTGTTAAGGGGAAAGCTTTTCATTGGTGAAACAACGTTTGCAGTCATCTGCCGCCATGTTGTGTTGCGTTCAGGGGACCCTATGTTCAAAAGTGAAAGCGTATATGGCGCGAATGTGGGGACAGGTTGTGTGAATGTGAGATGGGTTATTTTGGTATGTTGTTATGCTTTAGCCGCGAGTGTTTTGTTTAAGTTGTGAGTATGTAAAGTCATTTTGAATTAGTTTGTATTTATTTTGCTTTTGAGAGAATGCTTTTTGTAACTTTATTTTTGTTTATGAACTCTGTTATTTTATGGGAAGAATGCATGGTCTAGTGTGATTTGTATTGTGTATATGTGCAGAAATAAATGAGCTCTGGCCTGAGCAAGACGCTAACTTCGGTGTCCTCTCTATTAATCCACAGTTTGCTCATACTTGGCTACGCAGTGCTCTCTAGCCTGTGTGCCGCTTGCTGCCGGTCCAGATTCCCCTAGGTCTGGTGCCGGTAACATTCACATGACTTTCTCCATAATTAACAATCCTTGTATTATTTCTTTCCAGAATATCAAGAATATAAATCTTAATATCCTTTCTTCAGCTCTCTCTAGCTGCTTGTCTCTTAACAATCTGTTTATTCAAGATGATCTAGTATTTTATTATAATCATAGCCTCAGTAGTATTTTGAATTCTCTTGCTCCACAAAAAACCAGAACTGTATTCTTCTCTCACTCTGCACCCTGGTACACACCTGAACTCCGACTATTGAAAGCTAAAGGCCGACGGCTTGAACGTCTTTACAAGAAAACTGGCCTTACTATTCATAAGGATATATTTAATAATCATGTTCTGTTTTATCAGGAATGTATCAGTCAAACCAAATCTGCCTATTATTCTACCATTATCTGTTCAAGTGAGAACTCCACCAAGACCATATTCTCATTATTCAACTCCTTTTACAGGCCACCTGATTCTCTGCCTGCTCATCTCTACTCATCTAACTTCTGTGACTCTCTAATGCTATTCTTCACTGAAAAAATTCATAAAATACATCTAGACTTGGTCCCTAATGCTCAATGTAGCTCCTCCATCTTAATTCCACCCCCTTCTCACTTCCTTTCTGTTTTTCAACTTCCGTCTTTAACTGATATTGCTGATCTCATGCACAAATCAAAGCCTTCTACCTGCCAGCTTGATCCTATCCCCACTGTCCTTGTCAAGGCCTGTCTACCCCCTCTCCTTCCCCTCATATCTGCTATTATTCACTCTTCACTCACCACTGGAACTGTTCCTGATTCTTTCAAAGTTGCCACCATCACCCCAATCCTGAACAGGTCTAGATCCCAACAACTTTAACAATTTTCTCCAACCTACCATTCCTCTCAAAAATTCTTGAAAAAATAGTTGCTTCACAAGTCCATCTACAACTAACTGATAATAACCTTTACGAACAGTTCTCTGCATAGCACCGAAACTGCTCATATAAAAATAACAAACGATCTTCTTATGGCAGCTGATTCTGGTCTCCTCTCCATCCTTATTCTCCTTGATCTGAGTGTAGCCTTTGACACCATCTCTCATCCCATTCTCCTTAGCAGATTAGCTTCTATTGGCCTCTCTCATACTCCATTAGCCTGGTTTAAATCATACCTGTCTGACTGCACTCAGTTCATTCAATTAAAATCCTTCACTTCTCAGCCTTCTCCTCTATCTACTGGGGTGCCCCAGGGATCTGTCCTCGGGCCCCTCCTTTTCATCATTTACCTTCTTCCACTCGGACACATTTTTCGTAAATATAACATTCAGTTCCACTGCTATGCCGATGACACCCAGCTTTACCTCTCTACCAAACCCGATTCTACTCTTCCTCCACCCACCCTCACCCTCTGCTTAGTTGAACTCAATTCCTGGTTCTCCTCCAACTTCCTTAAACTCAACAGCAATAAATCAGAACTTCTCCTGGTCGGCACTAAACTATCGCTATCCAGAATTAACGATTTTTCTCTCACTATCAATAATTGGTTGCTTCCTATCTCTCCCTCTGTGAAAAGCATGGGTGTCATTCTCGACAGCACATTATCCTTTAATTCACATATCGATAATGT
This sequence comes from Oreochromis aureus, assembly GCF_013358895.1. Lineage (NCBI taxonomy): Eukaryota > Metazoa > Chordata > Actinopteri > Cichliformes > Cichlidae > Oreochromis > Oreochromis aureus. Next base: position 21,070,772 of record NC_052958.1, on the reverse strand, counting down.
CACATGTGCAGCATATTTTCAACTCCGTAACATCAATCGCCTCCGCCCCTTCCTCACTCCTCATTCCACTGCCATTCTCGTCCATAATCTTGTTATCTCTCGAATTGATTACTGTAATTCACTATTATTTGGCCTTACACAAAAATCCATTAACAAGCTCCAACGTGTCCAGAACTCTGCTGCCCGTATTATTACTAGGTCTTCCTCTACCCACCACATCTCCCCAATCCTGAAGCAGCTTCACTGGCTCCCGGTTAAATTTCGCATTCATTTTAAAATAATCCTTTATACATTTAAGGCTATTCATTCTCTCTCTCCACCATACATTTCTGATTTAGTACAGATGAACTTCCCATCCCGGTGCCTCAGATCTTCATCTTCTCTTTCTCTCTCTCTGTTCCTTCCGCTCATCTGATTACAATGGGGGGCCGGGCTTTTAGTTGCTCTGCCCCTCGACTTTGGAATTCCTCAGAAACATTACTTCATTCCCTCTTTTTGAGTCCACCCTCAAAACTCACCTGTTTCAAATTGCTTATGTCTAAACCTCTGCATCCTTTTAACTTTTATCTGTTACTCTTATTATTGTGTATATTGTGTATTTGTTGTACAGTGTCCTTGGGTGCTCTGAAAGGCGCTATTTTTAAATAAATTGTGTTATTATTATTATTATTATTATTATTATTATTATTATTTTTGACCAGGGTATGTCCTTCAATGCACATATTAAACAAATACGTAAGACTGCTTTCTTCCATTTGCGCAGTATCTCTAAAATTAGAAAAATCCTGTCTCAGAATTATGCTGAAAAACTAGTTCATGCATTTATTACTTCTAGGCTAGAAGTAACTACTCTAATTCATTAGAGTACTACTCTAATTCATCTAATTTATTATTATCAGGATGTCCTAAAAACTCCCTGAAAAGCCTTCAATTAATCCAAAAATGCTGCAGCAAGAGTACTGACAGGGACTAGAAAGAGAGAGCATATTTCTCTTATATTGGCTCCCTGTCAAATCCAGAATTGAATTCAAAATCCTGCTCCTCACATACAAGGTCTTAAATAATCAGGCCCCATCTTATCTTAATGATCTTATAGTACCATATCACCCCATTAGAGCACTTCGGCCTCAGGTATACTTGTTGTTCCTAGAGTATTTAAAAGTAGAATGGCAGGGAGAGCCTTCAGTTTTCAGGCCCCTCTTCTGTGGAACCAGCTTCTAGTTTGGATTCGGGAGACAGACACTATCTCTACTTTCAAGATTAGGCTTAAAACTTTCCTTTTGGCTAAAGCATATAGTTAGGGCTGGATCAGGTGACCCTGAATCCTCTCTTAATTATGCTGCAATAGGTGTAGGCTGCTGGGGGACTCCCCTGATGAGTATTTCTTCTTTAGTCACCTTTCTCATGTGTAATTAGACCTCTCTCTGCACTGCCCTCTGCACTAAATCATACTTGTTATTAATCTCTGGCTTTCTTCTGCAGCATGTGTTTTCTCCTGTCTTCCTTCTCACACCCCAAATGGTCGCGTCAGATGGCCGCCACTCCCTGAGCCTGGTTCTGCTGGAGGTTTCTTCCTGTTAAAAGGGAGTTTTTCCTTCCCACTGTTGCCAAAGTGCTTGTTCATAGGGGATCATATGATTGTTGGGTTTTTCTCTGTATGTATTATTGTAGGATCTACCTTACAGTATAAAGCGCCTTAAGGTGACTGTTTTTGTGATTCAGTGCTGTATAAGTAAATTCAACTTAACTGAATTGAAATTGCCTAAATAACTGACATGTTAGCTGCCGGGCTGCTGCACTGTGAACAGTAGCACCAGGAACAACCACATAACCAGGCCTTAAAGTCAAAGGAGGCTGCTGCTGTTAACATCAACTAAGGAGAAGTGAGGAAGAGATAAAGAAGGTGAAATGATAGTGGTAAGAAAATAGATGTAGGATCATAATTAGGAAGAGAGAGATTCAAGGATTCAGCTAAAATGAATGGCTACTTTGACCATGAAGCATTGCATTGCACTGGCTGGAATATTACCAATGCCAGCAAAGAATACAAAGATTGTGCCTGATTCAAAATGCTGCTGCCAGGCTTTAAGCAACCACATTGTTCCAATCCTTGCAGGTCTTCAGAGTCTACCTGTGAGTCTCAGAATTGACTTTAAGATTTTACTTCCTGGCTTCTGTTTACGTCTGAGATCTGCTGACTCTGAGCTGCTGAAGATCCTGTAGAAAAGGCCTCGGTAATGCTCTTACATGTAGATATCTCAAATAGGTTAACTCATCTAGATTATAATTTCATACAGCTACATTTTTAGAATGTAGAATGTAAAAAAACCCACACACGTCACCTTTTTCCCCCCAACACCACTATTAGCTTTAGCTCTTAGAAGTCTGTGTTTTTAACCTTACATGACCGAAATAGCTGCCATCTTCCTTGTTCTTTCATGTGCTTACTACATAGCGTCACAAATACATGAAGACATCTACATAAAAAAACCACTTGCAGTGCCTTTTATTAGGAACAATTTTGAGCTAAATGTAAATAATGTTGTCACATACATGTTGTTGTTGGTGCGTGAATAAATTACTATAAAAACTCAAAAACAACTGTGAAAGAAAGGAAACAGCAAAATTCAATTTCAAGTCTCCAGTCTTGAAAATAACAGCAGCCTCAACTTTACTTCTTCCTCTTGGCAAGAAGTTTTCATTCTACTTTGAAAAATGAGATATGAAGGGAGCAGCGGCGGTTTGTTGGAGGTATTTCCTCTTTCCTTTGAGTTTTGTACAGTAAAAATTGCAACAGGATCATCCCATATCGATCACCATCTCCTCTCTTCCCCTTATTTCTCCATCTTTCTCTTGGTGTTTCATCATGTCGACTTTGACGCTGACAGTAAGAAGACTGAACTGGATTTTAGATGACTGAACAGAAGACTGATGGAAAAGTTATTTAACACAAGATAAATAAGGTACTATTACCTTTGTGATACATAATGAGTCGTATAATTTTTCACAAAATGGCTCATGGCCTGGTTCCCCCTGGTGTTTTAATGATCCAGCTCCCTATAGATCCTGTGCTGAAACTGAACCAACAGCGAGGAGCCTCATTGATCACGGAGCTACGAGCCAGCAGCCCACTGAATTAACATATTCATTTCGGCTGGCATTTAGCTGGAGAGAGACAGATGGAGGGAGGGAGAGTGGACAGAGGGAGGGAGAACAGTTTTGAGTGAAAGTGATGGAGAAAGCAGTTGGAGAGCGTGTAGAGAGAAAGACAAGCAAGAAGTTTAATATTTCAGTGAAATTACATTTAATACAGCAGTGGAATTAAACGTTAAGAAGAACGACACATTAAAACATTTTCATCTGCTGTCGTCCGTCTCTCTCTGCACGGCTGAAACTGTAAAACCTTCAGCACTAATTCTACTACACGACTGTCAACACATAAAATTACACTGTTAAAAACTGCTGCCCCAGCACATCCATCACAGGAGCTGCTACAGCTGCGAAAACAGAGGTCTATTTTATTCATTGTATGGAAGAAAGATCTGTTATTCACTCTGAGCACTAGTTTTAACCACAGAGTGTTGATAGAGGTGCCTTCCTTATGTGAAAAGTGAAGCCAAAACAGTGTATTAGCAAGCAGAGAGCAACTCATTCACATATCTGTCTATTTGTACATACAAGTGTATTATCCTTTGTTTTTACCTGCTCAACTCGAATCGACTCGTCTCAGTTTCGGTCATTTTCCATTACAACTGGGTAACACCTCAATGTGCGTGGGGTCATTATAGGAACGCATCCAAAAGAAAATAACAACAGTATGTTCATGAAGACTTGTTAGTTTGACATCTTCTTTAACACATCATGATGTTTATTTTGTTGATAATGTTCCCATTTATGGTGAAATAGATCCGATTAAAGGGCTATGATCTCCCCACCTTAAATCATGGTATGATTTAGGCAAACAATACGTGTCTTGCCTTTGAACAATTCATGTCATACGATCCCCCAGTGCCCTCTGTTTTCATACCACAGTAAAGGAAGCTGTAGGTTTATTATATATGTTTTTTTATCTGTAACCCATAGGCTATCATCCTTCCCAATTCAAAATGTGGATTTTACATTGTAGTTATATCTTAAACATTAAGCCTCTGGACCCCCACCTGTGGTGATATTTAATGAAAAAATGATCTCTGGATAAATGGAGTGAGATGAGGTGACAGAGGGATGGATACAGTCTCATCACGCTCCCTTCCAGGTTTTACCTCAAGCAAAGAAAAACAGAAAAAAGAACAGTCAATTGATGCTTATATTCACTCACTGCTGAAAACAAAGAACATTTTTAATTGCTAACAAATGACCTCTGAGAATGAATCGGCAGTATATTGTTTTGTCCATCAGTGAGCAATAAAAAGCTTGAATCCTTTGAGGATTCAAAGTTAATAAAGTTCAAAGGTCTACAAAAAAACCCAATAACTACTGAAGAAGTTGTTTTTTTTCCCTTTAAACACAACTCTGAATAAACAGCTAGAAAATGAATGGAAGTTTTAAATGAAGCAATGTTTCTGTTAGGAAGACACTGTTAATGAATCAGTATCGATAAGATCGTATAAATTCCTGATTGGATGAATTTTACCCACAGGGATCAAGGAGAGACTTAGTTAGGCTCACTCCCTTTGTCGCCAACATTAATCAGTTTTGTTTAAGGAGACTTTGAAGAAGGTTACTTTCACCTACAAGGTAATTAATAAACACCCACAGTGCTTACTCTTTCGTCTTCATAGCAACCACTCTGCAGGCAGCAGGTTTCTGGTATTGATTGTGTGTGCTTGTTAAGAGATATTTCTGTACAGTGACTCAATCTTCTGAAAATCATGAAACAACTTCCATGAATATCATTGATCTGACCGTAGCTGCATTGTTATTAATCTTTTCCAACCTTTTTTTCCAAGAGGAAAGCTGTAATATTAAATTGTATACTTAATAACTATTGGAGTCCTAGCTGAGGTAAAGCCAGGCAATTACTAGATGGATTAGTTCTAGGATAATCCAGTTAGTTGTAGCATACGTTCTAGAATACAGAATAAAATAGAGTCACACCAAAATGTGCATTGGAAGAAAAGAAGTGCATAACATGATACAGATCCAACAGTAGAAGAAATAGCTGTTTGAGCTATAGAGGATTACTACCAACCTGACCTGAAATGTTTGAAATGTCATTCCTGGGATCCGTTAGAGCCACTCGTCCAGCTTTGGGGGTCACTGCACCGAGTGCTCTGATTACCACAGACCCACGTGAAAAGTGAATTGCAATAATCAAGATGGGAGAAAATGAAAGTGTGCACTAAAAGTTCAAGATGACTGAATATTTACATGTACAAAGCACCCACTGCACACCTCTCATCCATTTGAACGAAATCTGGTGGCTAAAGACAAACATTTGACATTATGCCTGCATTTCTTCTTACAATCTTCAGATTATAAAAAATACTTACCTCAATAAAAACTTTGCTATATTGTGAATCCCTGAGTGTGAAAATTTGAACGGCTGCTTAGAGTTTAGGAGTGTGAAAAGTATTCAGATTCACTGATCTGTTTACTCAGCCTGGACTTCCTGAATTGTATTTTATGTCTCACTGGTACCAAAAGCACAGCAGCTCCACCAACGCAGCATTGTTTTAATGCTGGCTTGATTTGGGTATGAATGCTGGCTTACTGGAGGATTTTGTAAATGCAGCACTGCACTGAGAGCTCATTTTCAGGAACTGCAGGGACCTCCTTCTTGCTGAGAGCAATGAGTGCATATTATTTGAAGTGTGCCAGGAACTCAGCACAGTTTTAGGCTCATTTTTTTTCTGAACCATTCATCAGAAGTCAAACTACTTCTTTCTCACCTCTCCAGTAGTTCTTATTTCAGACTACTGTTTTTACCTGCAGCCACTACTGACAGGATATTACAAAAAAAAAAGTTTTCCTGTGCTTTTTCAGTTCTTCTATATTGATGGAAAGTTTCCTGGTGGTTTTTATTCTAAATTCCAGGGAGTATTTATTTTAAAGTTTGAAACTTTTAAATTTAAGCAGTTTTGGAGAGTCCGTTGTGCAACTTTGAGCAAATACAAAAGCAGAAAAAAAGTGAGATTTCAAAAGCGAAACTGAAAGGAAATAGATGATCTGCTGCCTCTGATCCAACATGGCTGTTTTCAAACTTTATCTGGTATCCCTCACTTTAAAGGGCAAAAAAATAAAAAGGTTTTTAAGTTTTAAGTTTAAGCTCAGACTCCACGCCTCATAATTTTTTATTAACTAAACAAAAATCTTAATAACTTTCACTTCATTTTTTTTTGGGGGGGGGGGCACCTCACAGAACCATTGAGCATGAACACAGTGCATTACATGCATCACTGTTAACGTACTGCTGTTTAATTTCTTGAAGCCTTTACAAACTTACATGAAACACCTCATATTTACTAGAATAACAAAGTAATTTCTCAACTTCAGCTCTACATTGAGTCAAGATCCAGTTTCAACTTAAGAATTTAATTTGGGTCATTAGAAGATTGAAACATCTGTTTTATCAAGTGTCATCTGTTGAGCACTCCTTACCTTTAAAATTCCTCACCCTCTCTTTTTCTCTTTCTTTCTCTATCTGAAGTGAATGAATGAATGAATTGAGTGAATTTACCACACACTGATGGGGTTTCGCCTTTGTATCTGTAGCTTGCAAATAGATTGTGATCCAAACTCCATGGAAACAATCTGTGTGTTTATATTTCCAGATTCATGAGAAAAATTGCATCTGGAATAACCTGAAACGCTCTGGCTTTGCAGCGATAGCTAGATTGCTATATGCTGTTTTTATTTATTTATCTTGTATACTGTGTTGGTGGTATGAACTGCTATTTAAAACAATGTGATCTTATTTTGGTAAACTATTGTACCAAGCAGAGGAAAGTAGATGATTAAAGTAAGGATGCTTCAGGAAGTGGCTGCTTTCCGTTTGCGTCACATCAACCGCTGGCTCGGCCAAAACACTCACATTCAGGCATCAAACGGGACTTCACAAAGCACGGGTTCACATTATGTTTGACAGTAATAAACTGCAAATATATAACTCTGCACAGTGAGATAGGAATAAGGAGAACACAGTATTTGAGTGGTGGGACACTTCACTCCCTGCTCCTGTGACCTGCAAAGAATACGTGGATAGATTAGCGTGAACAGCACAACTGGCAGATTCACACATATTCTTAAAAAATGTCTCTCAAGATAAAGGTGCAAACAGCAAGATGTTGGTTCTGCTCACGCCCACCTGCAGCAATTTGTTTCACACCTGCTGCTCCTTCTCCTGCTGGATGTCAGTTTAGAGAAATGAGTGTTGAAGTGAGAAATCTTAAAGGCGGAAGGTTCTCCCTTATCAACGTTCAACTTTTTATTCTGTCTATGGAGATTTTTTATTTTATTTTTGGGTTTCAAATTTAACGTTTTAACAGTTTTTTTTTCTCAAAATAAGAAAAAACAAAAATTAGACTGTTTAAAAGAACTTCTGACATGTTGTGTTTGGCTAACACCCCAGAAATGCTTAATGTGAAAGCCCCCCGAAAAAGGACAGAAATAAAAAATATATTAAAAAAGATCAGCAGTGAGAAACCAAGAGACTGATTCAATTACACCTAACCTCTTGTCTCTGAGGGTTGTCACGGTAACAAGGCCACCTGGTCATGAAAATTGCAGGCTAAACATGGATTCGTAACCCACACACACACACACACACACACACACACACACACACACACACACACACACACACACACACACACACACACACACACACACACACACACACACACACACACAGGCTTGGCACACACAAACACTCCCACTCAGGCTCCTGTGAACAAAAGCTCAGAGGGAAGCAGCTGAGATGAAGCTTTCATGATTCCTGTGGGGGAAATAAATTGTAGTCTTTTTTGTGAGTGATATCCACACACACTCAGACACACACACACACACACACACACACACACACACACACACACACAGCTATAACATATAACAAATACACACAGCGACACAAACACACACTCGTAGAATCCCAAACAGAACAGATCCTGTGGGTTTTTATTAGTAGAGTATTGAAAGCTGAAGAGGCTGAAGGCTGATACACCCCTCCATTGAATGGGGTGTGTCTGTGCACTCTTCTAAAACCACCTTTGTGACAAGTTTTAGTTTTAAACCCTAATAGTGGGGATATTTTGGCCATTTCCCACTTTTTGGGGGGGCCTGTTTTCTGCATGGATTAGAATGAGAGCCTGTCGCTCCCATGCTACGAGACTACTACAATATAGCAACTCAGTCTTTCAAAGTTATTTGAATTCATGAAATTCACACATAGGGAGTAGCCAGTACTTTTTAAGGTGGCTGAAAACCCCAAATCTTAACCGTGCCAGGTGTTCTCTGCTTGGAGAGGCATCATGCTTCAGCATCACTTTTAAGTTTTTTAAGTTTAGCCTGCGAGTCCATAGCCTGAACATTGTTTTAGTGCCTAAACCTAACCAAACCGCAACTTGTTTACTTGTCAAAGATTTTTGTCGGTTTTTGTTCCAATCTCAAATCACAAAATGATGCTGCTGATGATGAAGGGAGTACTGGTGCATTTTTCAATGCACCAGTACTCCCTGCACCGGTAATTACATAAAATATGATGGTTCCTAAGTTGGGAGAGAAACAGTGTTGTTTGCGTAAATGGAAGTTCTTCTTTCCATTCAACATCTGACTAGGATTCAGTGACTGCTATGCACTCTGATGTCTCTAGTGGCAAAGATGCAACATAAGGAAATTTGCATTATTCATTAGGTAGTTGTCTGATTTAGAATCACAGGAGCAATGGTTGTGAATATTGCAAGTTTTTTATGTAAATAGCTTTTGATGCAGCCTGAAGCCAAAACAGAGGGGAATCTGTGCTGTTAGGAAGCTGGATCTAGAGAAATCTAAACAAAAAAGATCACAGCCATGTTAGAAAAAAATAAATAAATATATTTTTAAAAAATGAGTCATAGTGAAAGCACTGTGTTGACCAGTGTCCTCAGAAAGTTGAAAGCCTTTGCATGCATAAAAATCATTTGTTTGACACCACTCATTGGATTGAGCAATACTCAGAAAATGAGAAAGTCTAAGGAACTATGTGAAGATCTAAGGAGTATTTACACAAGTTGACAAGGTCTCTTGGGAGTCATGCAGATTTCAAGATTGCCAGTTCAAACAACTAAATGCAATTACAAGTTATTAAAATGTGTCACTTTACCAAGGTGTGGAAGAAGACCCAAACTGTCACCCTCAGATAAGAAGAAACTAGTTAGGGTGTTTTTTAACAACCTAGAACCACCAAGGCTCAGGCCTGCTATGATCTGGAAACTGCTGGAACAGTACCATTACTATCCATAGTGAAAAGAGTTTTAGATCATCATGGACTGAGAGGGAACTGACCAAGAAAGAAGCCCATGCCCCAAAATCAACACCTTTGAGCTTGACTGAAGTTTGTAGCTGCTGACATGGAAAAGCTTTCTGGAGAAATATTTTACAGTCAGACAACAAAAAGTCTGACTTATTTGGCCACAATGACAAGAGGTATATTTGGAATATTACCTAATAATATATTAGCTTTATTACCTTTGAAGTAAAGGTAAGGCTTTCAAACCTAAGAACACTGTATCAAGTGTTGACCATGGTGGAGGTAGTATTATGTTCTGAGCTGTTTTTTTCTACACAGTGGATGGAATATAGAAAGAGGAGGACTGCTTCCAGATTCTTCACCTCAAATCAGGAACTAGATGGGTGAAAATTAGATACAGTTGGTGTTCCAACCAGAAAATTATTCAAAACACATTAAAACTGTTTTTGGAATGGATGAAAGGGCTGACAGTAAGCTTCCTTTTCAAAGCTCCCAGTTCAACGTACTGAAAATTTGTTGGTTTTCTTCATAAGTCAGGTCGATGCCAAAAAGCCATCCAACTAAAATTAACTCTACCAATGCTACTAAGAGGTGGTCAGATATCCAGCCAGAATTTTGCCAGAAGCTTGTTGATGAATACCAAAATTGTGTGGCTTAGCTTCAACTTGCAAAGGGACATTTAATCAAATATTAATGGGGATTTGTGTATATATTTGAGCCTGTATTGTCATGGTCAAGGTGAGTGGCTGTATTTTTCCATAGAGTTGGAGTTTCCACATCTGGGCGGTGTTGGTGTTAGGCTGCCAAGTTCTCGTGTGTTTTTCATAGTTATTGTTCTCACTTATCTTGTGTCTTCTCTGTGTTCTAGTAATACTCCTGGTCATCTCATTCACCTCTTAACAATACTCACATTCATTTGGACGCTGGTCTTCTTGGCAACTTCACAGGCATGGTTTATCTTTAAAAAGTAATTAAAAATATATGTTGTACCAACATTCCACCCTGGAAAGAAGCTTAAAGAAATCATTAAAAGCCCCAAATTACCGTGACATTCTGCTTTGATGGTAACTTGAGACCTCATCTGTAGATTTCTCTTCCCATTAAGAATGATCCAAAACAGATATGTCTTGTCAGAACTGTAACCCACCTGTAGCAACAACGCTATGGATCTGCCGATACCACTGGAACCTGAATTTATAACCTAATGTGGTGCATCCATACTGTTGCTATGGCTACCCACAGTTTAATAAACGCTTAGTGCTGATTTAGAAGCGTGGTTGAACTTCTGACCAGACCCTCCTGGGGGTCTCCACATCTTGATTTACCAGACAGTGAAATTCAGTGATATTACACCCTACATCCACCTGCTCCTGCATTTTACCGTCTGCCTGTAAGCTCTGATATCCATCAACTCCATTGCCATGTGGACAGAAAAAGGAAATCCAGACACAGATTATTACCTTTTCCTCAAAGAAGGCAGGAAAAAAATGTTGGTCAAAGTTATCAGTTTGTTCGTTTTCTCATGCCAAAAAAAGAGACGGTCTTAGTTGTTAAACTCTCCTCAGACTGTAAACGAAGGCTCTGACTGGTTGATTGACAGTCCTCATTCATCTCTGTAATGCTATTACACTACTGCCATTTAAAAAAATTACTTTGCCTTAATCTTTTTGAGTCTGTGTTGTAGCTTCCTAAAGCAGAGCTCGCCTTGAGGTATTAACCAAGTCAGGCCTCATTACACACACACACATGCTCACACACCTTTCCCCCCTCTCTCCTTTCTTTCACCTCTGATTCAATTTTTCATTTCGTCTTTCTCTCAACCATGAAATCCGTTCAGTCTTTGATTTTCAGTGTGTACAGTGAAAGTGAACACACCCCTTGAGATGGCAGTTTATTCGTATGGAAAACAGTTCTAAAGACTTTTATTATTTTCACTAAAGTGGTTTACATATTATATGTAAATGTGAAAAACAAACAAGGGGAACCACTGGAACAACCATGAGACTTCAGATAACTGACTGAGGACAAACAAACACAACAGCATCGCCCACTCAGCATAGCCCACAGTGTGTGTCAAAAACAGTGTCCTCGGTTTAACAATAAAAGATTTATTGCACACAGAAAAATCAAACCCGAGTGCAAAACAATGTTGAAAAGTAAAGCACAGTAATCCTGCTTTCAACACAAAAGGGAAAAGCCCTGTCATGTCTCAGCATGCGCATAGGAAGTTGGTTTCTGTCATCCTCAGCAGGTTTTAACTTTAATGCAGAGACCAAGAAAACATCCGAAATGTCTCAAATCAACATACAGTTACACACACAGCACCTGAGTGGCTGCAACTACATCTGCAGCAAAGGGGGGCAGTTGGTGATGTGTTCCAAATTTAGGTGCAATGATCACTGAAAATAACCTAGCCTTGGTGTCATTAGCTCTAAGGAAAATTGTAAAGGATTTATGTCCCTGTAAGTTCATACATAAAATGTATACTCAATAGGTCTGTTTATTAGATCTCAGTTAAACTTCCCTTTCCATCAGAATAAAGAAGTTTAACTATGCATTAACTACCTTTTGTTACTTGATTATTTTGGTGTAGAATGTATAGGCATGGGGGAAGTCTTTATCAGTTGTAAAACGTCTGAAAATACTGTTTAATAGTCCAATGTAAAATCCAAAGTTTAAGCCCTCCTTTACATTTTTCAATAACTGGAGTCTTTGCTGGGCTGATTCTTGTGTTTGACAACCCGTTCTAGACTTTAAGGTGCCACATCACGATTCAGGTCTGTTTCGCCAAATAAAAAAGAAATTAGGAAAATATTTTCACTGTTAGATAAACAATTTCCTCAGTTATTTTAGTTAATTGAAAAATATCGCTGTATATTAGCACCACAGTGGCCACTGATGAAGACAGAAGAAGCTTTGAGTTATTTGTGAGAGTAAAAATAGCCAAGACTTTTGCTGGACGAGAATTTGCAGATGCTCTTTTTTTGAAGTTTATGCATCAAAAACTGTTCAATAAAGTACATTGGACTGGCTGTGGCTCAGGTGGTAGAGCAGATCAGCTACTGACTGGAAGGCTGGTGGTTCAATCCTTGGCTTCCCCTGTCTGCATGACAAGTATCCTTGGGCAAGAAACTAACTCCAAGTTGCTCTCCGATGCATCCATCGGAGTGTGAATGTGTGTGAATGTTGGTTACATTGCAGTGGGTGTGAATGGGTGAATGATGCATGTTGTATATAGCGCTTTGAGTGCTCCAGGAGAGTAAAAAAGCGCTATATAATACATGTACCATGAACCAGAGACATCCTCCGTTCAGTTTATTGGAAATCAAGTTCCTAGAACCTTTAAGAAAAGGGCAGAGGTGCAGAATCTATGGTGTTTGAACTCCGTTGTAAAGTTTCTCCAGTCAGTGATGATTTAAGGTGCCGTGCCATCTGCTAGTCTTGGTGGTAGAACGTGGACTGTGTCCAAAGTCAATGCAGTGTCTAAAAGGAGATTTTCAATCAGAATCAGAAACAAACACTTCATGCTTCCATCTGTTGACAGTGTTTGTTGAAATTTCCTTGTTCTTCAGGACCTAACACATCAGGACTCGCAGCCCCAAAACTGCAGATTATTTGCAGACATGCAAATACTATGCTTGACTGGCCAGCCAACTAGCCCTCTGAACACCACAGAGAAACAACCGACCCAACAATACAGATGAGCTGAAGGCTGGTATCTAAACCTTTTCTGCCATACCATCCAGGTTAAAGCAGTGGTGGAAGCAGGCTAAGAGCAGTACTACTCATTCTCTCTCACTACTTCCCCCAGGGTCTCCCCTCGAGAATTCTGGAGTCCTTCCTAGGCCACATGAGATGTATAATCCCTCCAGTTGGTCATGCCTTAAATACATCCACAGGGAGGCATTTTGCGGCAGTATATTAATATAATGGACCCACTTCCTACATTTTTGCCATTTTAATTATATTTACCTCAAACAATTTGTAAAAAGGAAAGCCATTTCAGTTAGTATATGTAGTATATAAATGATTTTGCTAATCTTCATTGCATCATACATGCAATAAGCAAGTATAGCAATTTTTAAAAAGTAACTCAAATGTGTTTACTCTTCTTCTCAGTGGTGCAGTTGTTTCCTCTTGCTGGATCAAATATCAGATAAGATTAAGAACACAACTAATTAGATCTGAATGGCCTCTCTAAAGTGATGCCACAAAAATATATTTCATGATATATGCAGGACGAGGATCCAAACACTAAAGGCAAACTCGGTTGACTGAAAGCACACTTTTAATTCAGTAAGTAGATAGTCCAAACCAGGGGTCACCAACCTTTCTGAAACTGAGAACTACTTCTTGGGTACTGAATAATGTGAAGGGCTACCAGTTTGATACACACTTCTGAAATAACAAATTTGCTCAATTTACCTTTAATTAATAATTAATGACATTCATCTATATAAAGACAATGATTAAGTTTATAAACAATGCTTTAACAAGGTAGGAAACAGATAATTTTCAATGTGTAACTTTATTTCTATAAATCTCTGCAAGTATTTACATTTTCGAATGATCACTTCTATAACAATTTCACTTGCCACTAACAATTTTTATCAAATGCACTACATGTGTCACCAAAACTACAGCATTTTAAAACAGATTATCATATATTACATTTAACCAACACATTTGTTTTTCAATAATTGTTTTCAACTTTGCCATGACACTGCCATGTTGCCACTGATAACATCTGATATTGCTTTCTTTGTCTGTTAGTGGGAGCCCTGGCATTGCATGCTGTTCACCAGTGTGTTGTAATCTGGGGTATAACTTGACACTGCAACTTTACTTACTGCAACACAATGATAGGTTGAACCAAACAGGCTGGCAACCTTCATACCTTCTGTGCATACACCACTGTACTTTTCTCTGTCAATAAGGCACCAAAAGTTTGGTACACCCTGATAGGCTTTGAGGTGTAGGTCTTTTATCCAGTGTTACAATTTCCACTTGTCCAGCATCCAAGCTGAATATTGCACTTAGTTGCTCAGCAATGTGTGTTGTGTCCATGATCATGAAAGGATTGGAAATGAACAACACACATGGCTCAAGCTAATCAAGGTTACAAAACTTTTTTCTCAAACTCTTGCCCAAGTCAATTTATGACCCTGTACCTACATTCAGACTTCATCCTTTCTCTGGGAAAGTTCCCAAACCAGCCAACGAAACAGATTATGAGACCTAGAGGTCTCACATTGAACTGCTGTTAGCAGATCCCAATTTAGCACCTCTACACATCACCTGTCGGATCCTCGAAAGTTTGCTACCACCTGCAGCAGATGATGTGAAAAGACTGGGCTCAAACACAATTCCATCCATCTATTTGGAAGTGTTGGATTCTGCTTTTGCCACCATACAGGATGGAGAGGAGTTGTTTGCTCAATTTCTGAATACATTGCAAAATCCAGATGAGAAACCCTCTGCTTTTTTGCAACATTTACAACTTATACTAAATACTGTGATGAAAAGAGGTGGTGTCTTGTCTTCAGACTTCAACAAACATTTATTGAAGCAGTTTTGTCGAGGATGCTGGGATAGTGCTATCATAAACAAGCTATAGGTGGAGAACTTAAGTAGTGATCCCCATGTTTTGCAGAGCTCATCCTACTGCTGGAGGCTGCAGTTGACCCATGTCCCAGTTACAAGTAAAATGGACAATCCATCACACTGCCTAAAGGACTCATTGGAACCAGAAGTACAGCACAGGTCATGATCGGAGGGATGATATTCAACTGCCTGTTAGGCACTGGGTCCCAGGTAACCACCATCTCTCACTTCTTCCACCATGATTATCTTTATGACCAAGAGATACAACCTCTGGAAAATCTCCTGGAGATAGAAGCTAATGGCCAAGCTGTTCCATACCTTGGTTATGTGGCGATGACCGTCACTTTCCCTCCTGACTTCTTGAGTTCCTATGCAGCTGTTGATACACTTGCTCTGGTGGTGCCTGATGTCCAGTCAGCTCGACAGCCATCAATACTGATTGGGACAAACACTCTGGACCTGTTCTTCCAGAAGTCCGTTAAATACCTGGGAAGCCACATCTGCTTCAGCCCTGCTCCCATTCCTCATCCTCACACTCAACTGGTTCCTGCACGGAACACAATGTCAGACATATGATCCTAGTAGTGAACCCCAGGAAGGCTGCCCACCAGCTCACCCTCATCTTCACCAGAATCTTCAGCCCCTCTCTAGATCAGGCAGCCATCCCACCCTGTCTAAAATCAGCCACAATCATCCCAGTGCCAAAGAAGCCCAGCCTGAACTTCCCAGCCGCCACCTGGCCTGAACAATTACCTCCCTGTGGCCCTCACGCTGGTAATCATGTAACACTTTGAGAGACCAGTCCATAGCCTAGTCCAAAAGCCATAATCACCCTGAACTCACACATGTACTGATAAACACAGTTCAACGCCCCAGTCCAAGGATTTCCCTGTATAAACCACCACTGTGAAATACCTAATTCTATGTGCAATAACCCAAACTGTATATACATAACACTATTTACTTACATATTTAGTTCCTTTTTTATGGTATAATTTAAAATTTTATATATTTTTTCTCTAAATACTGTTCATATGTATATAGTGCTGCAGAAATTGTGCGCCTTCCCCTCCCCTCCTTCTACATGTTTGCACTGAGTAAGAGATTCTCTGTATCTCATTGTACATCTGTATAGTGACAGTAAAGGCATCCTATTCTATTCTATTCTATTCTATTTTTCCCGTCTTTAAGCACAGTTTTTGCAACTGTCATGATTGCTTCATTGAAAACCTCCCCGTATGAAAATGCCTTCTTTTTCTTAATCAAGAAATGTGTAGCCCTAAATGAGGCTTTGGTTGTTTTTTCAGTCCTGAACCTGTGTTACACTCGCAAGCTTTTTCCGCTCACAGTGTGCGGCCCATTGGATAGTTAACATGGACTGCATGAGTCACCCACGGGCATCTCATGCAGTCCTTGCAGGCGACCTGGTGCCCATGGGCAACATGTTGGTGACCCCTGGTCCAAACCAAACACCAATGCCTGTACATACATGCTAGGTGTTTTCCTGTAACTTAAGAAAGAAACACTTTGACAAGAAGCAAGGAGATACTTAAATGGGCTATAGCTGATCTCCAACGTGAGATGTCTGATTTTGGAGTAACATTAATTGATTTTTTTTTTTTTAATAAAGAACACTTTTTAGCATTGTACACCAAACTAATTAAAGACCCTTAAAAGTCATTTCCAGCATAACATACAACCTGCTATCAAAAAACAGGTGGACATATAAAACACTAAAAAAATTAAAGACAAACAAAATGTGTACTTACTTTTGTTGAAAATGGGCTTTTCTGTATTTATTCTGGTGGAAGTTAGATTAAAATATTACTATTATTTCCATGCCTGTCTATGAAATATGAATAAACAGCCAAGCGCTGTTTAGCTTAGTATGCTAAGGTAAATGAGCAGACAGAAAGAGAGGCTGCAGCCTGACTGCTCATCCAATTCTTAGCTGCTGGACTGAGGTCGGTATTCACTCAGCTTTAACATCAATCTGGCTTCTTAACATTAGCATGCTGTCTGTGCAGCTACGTGCAAAGAACAAAAAAAAGTTGTCTTAACAGCATAATGTAGTTGTTTCTGGCTTGGATGCAGTTTGCACTACCATTATTATTTGTCTCTAAAGTCACCTTGAAAAATGTCTCCTTAAAAAGGTATTGTCAGCTGCTCCCTTATTTCCCAAGGGGCTAACAGTATGTGGATTTTTTTGACTTGGCACTGATTTTATACCAATGCCTTTCCTGATGCAACCCTCCTATTTCTTTGGGCTTTGTTCAAATAAATAGTAATGAAGTTATACAGTGCTTTTCTAGTGCTTTTCTGGCAGTTCTGAGCACTCCAAGCATTTTCTTACTACAACCCTCATTCCCATATTCAGACACGCATTCATGCAAACACCTTTTTCTATCCCTAAGTGGTTGTAGCCCACCGACCCACCGAACGTCTGATTAGTAGACAACCCACTCTAACTCCTGGTTCCGAAGGGCTACCAGAATGACTCTACTCTGGCAGATTGTAAATAGGAGTCACATATAATTACATACACATGTAATTATAGCACACATTACAAAGCACTGTAGCTAATGACAAAATTACGCCATAAAATAATATTGCCAGTTTATTAGCCAATATAAAATAATATAATTACATAAATAAAAAAACACAAATAGAGTGCACTGACTAATGCTACACAAACAATACTAGATTCTAAAATATTACATTTGTGCTTTAACCTACTTTAGCAGTAATAATAAAAAGTGGTAATAACAGATTATAAATAAGAAGATAAACAAACCCAAAAAGTCACAATAAATAAATAGTGATTTCCCCCTTCTGTCTCTCATGCTGTCATTATCGTTGATCTGTGTCAGCCAGCATAGCAGTTCGATAGTCACTAGGCTTTAGTACAAGTGCAATCTGAAGAACGCTCATCCATTTAAAACCTATTACATATACACACATTCACACACAGACCTCTCACAAATAAAATACATTACAGAGGTCGTTAAGTATATATTAGAGGTGTCAATGTCGTTATAAATTCAAAACATATTAGAGAAGTCATTAGAAAATCTGGGTCAGCACACAAACACACACACACAGATTATTAATATCATTCATGAATGAGAACGACAATCTGGGATTACCAAAGCCAGGTCTGTGGGTGTGATGAATGGACTGAGGTGTGTGTGTGTGTGGGTGTGTATGCCGACTCAATCTGTACCAGTTTAAAGTGACTTTTTTGTTCAAACAAAAAAAAGGTTTGTCTTTCACTGTTTCTGTCTGCAGCGTTAATATTCCTCTGTCATAATCACTGTACACACTGACTCTTAAACAAGTGTTTTAAATGCAAACTTTGAAGACACATTATAGTCTCCAAAAGTTGAATCTGTTCATCTGGACGTAGCATTTTGTGGGAGAAACGTTTCGTCACTCATCCAAGTGACTTCTTCAGTCTCAGCTGACTGCAGGTTTCCCCAAACCTTATAAACAGTACATTTGCATAATGACTGAAACCAGCCCACTGAGGGAACAGTGGGCTGTGAGGTCAGTTCCTTAATCATAATTGTACTCATGGCCATTGATCAGTGTTCTTTGATCAGTGGGTTTTGGTCAGTGATTGTTGATCAATGGTCATGGGAATTTGCATAATTATGATTAAGGAACTGACCTCACAGCCCACTGTTCCTTCAGTGGGCTGGTTTCAGTCATTATGCAAATGTACTGTTTATAAGGTTTGGGAAACCTGCAGTCAGCTGAGACTGAAGAAAGTCACTTGATGAGTGACGAAACGCTTCTCCCACAAAACGCTACGTCCAGATGAACAGATTCAACTTTTGGAGATTTACTTTCCTGGATGATTGAGAATGCATCAAGACACATTATAGTGTTATTGTCAGGTAATACCGAAAGAGCGGACCCAAATGCAGGACTCTTCCAAGACGAAACAATGAGAGTATTTACAGTGAAAAATAACAGGCAAGTAGTTAAAAGTCCCGACAGGCTGGTCCAGACCGGTTTCACCTGAGAAACATGGAACACATTGTGAACCTTCATGTTGCGGGGAAGAGTTAATTGGACAGTCACTGGGTTAATCACAGGGTGTATTTCAAAAGGACCAATGAACCGGGGTGGTAGTTTCTTGGATTCTGTATTAGGGAGATGTACCTTGAGGAGAGCCAGGAAACCTTCTGGCCGACTTGGTGAGCCAGGGTCTGTACCATCTGCCAGCCGCCCTCTCTGCTTGGCCATTATTCTGGGGGTGAAAGCCAGAGGAAAAACTGACATGAGCCCCCAGCTCAAAACAAAACTCCTTCCACACCTGGGAAGTGAACTGGGGACCCCGGTCCAAAACGATATCTTGAGGGATAGCATGCAGCCGGAAAACATTTTGGGTGAGTAGTTTGTGGCATTGCCTAAACTGCCTGTTTTCTTGGAAATACCACCAAAGTCCAACACGATGTTGGCCTTGGGGATAGGCAGTGGTCAGAGTAGGCCAGCAGGCGTGGTATTTGATACTTGTCTGTGTCTCCCTGATCAGCCTTTCTCCCATGTCAGAGAGCCCATGATGCACGTAGAAGGCAGAATTGTCTTCTCCTTCTCCTCCGATTCAAAGTCTTGTGCAAACTGGTGTGACAGGTTGTCGGGCCTGTAAGTGATGGTGAGGTTAAATCTGGTAAAGAACAGGGCCCACCTGGTTTGCCGGACATTGAGGCACTTGGCCCCCTGCAGGTACACCAAATTTTTGTGGTCCGTCCACACCAGCACAGAGTGCTTGCTCCCTTCCAAACAATGGAAGGAAGGCCATCTTTATGGCCAGGAGCTCACAGTTGCCTACTTAATAGTACCATGGCCTGTGTGAGATGATGGGAGAAAAAGCCACAAGGATGTAGTTTACCTTCAAGTTGTTGAGAAAGGACTGCTCCAACACCTGAGTCAGAGGCATCCACTTCAGCAACAAATGGTTGGTTCAGGTCCGCCTGGATCAGGATTGGTACGGACGAGAACAGCTGCTTAAGATAGTCGAAAGCCTGTTGCGCAGAGGGAGACCAGGGGAAAGACAGTTTAGGTGAAGTGAGCTGAGTGAGGGGGTTACCAACTTGTTGAAGTCTCAAATGAATTGTAGATAGAAGTTTGCAAACCCTAGGAACCTCTGGTTTTTGTCCAAATAGACAAACACAAAGTGGTTAAGAAAGTCTCTGAGAACATCATTAACCACAGTCTGAAAAACTGCGGGGGTATTGCTGAGGCCGAACAGCATTATGAGGTACTCGAAGTGACCTAGATGAGTATTGAAAGCCATTTTGCACTCATCTCCTTTACAAATGGGAAGCAAGTGATAGGCATTGCGGAGATCAAGTTAAGTGAAGATGGTTGCTGCCTGGAGTAACTTAAAGGCCGATATAAGCAGTGGCAGGGGATATTTATTTTTAACAGTGATTTTGTTGAGGCCTTGGAAATCAATGCAGGGATGGAGAGTGTTATCTTTTTTTTCTACAGCAAAAAAAGACCCCAGCAATGAGAGAAGATGTGGACGTCCGTATGATGCCTGCCTGTATGATGTATTTCGTGATATAACGCTCCATTTGCCTCCCTCTCAGGTTTTGAGAGACTGTATAATTGGCTAGTGGGCAAAGGAATGCCAGATAGGAGATCAATCCCACAATCACAGGATCGGTGGGGCAGCAGTGACAATGCCTGGTCCTTACTGAGTACCTTTGCCAGATCATAGTATTCAGTGGGAACGGCAGATAAATCAGGCGGTGTTGATGGCTCTATGGGATTGAAGCGAAATAACAAGTTAACATAAACCAGTGACACATTCCTGGGCCTGATCAACCCTGGCAGGGCCTCCTTGGATGAGGGTGTCTAGTGATAATGGCCGAAATACCCGATGAATCCAAGGTCCACTACGATGTGTCCCAAATTTTACAATGATAAACTAGATCAGATCTCTAATCCCTAAACCTAACCAAGGAAGAAAAATGGCAGATTAGCCTGGGTAAAAGACCGAAAGTTGAGGCACACAACGATGCGTGCTGCTGGCAAAGTTTCTGGGCTGCCTTTCCTCATAACAGCCATCCCTCAAGAGTCTCTCCATCTAAAGCAATGCATTATCAGGGACTGTAACATCTAGTCCTTTTTACTGAATCGTGTCCATGAATAGTGAAACAGCAATCTCCAAACGCCAATTTTTTTTGTTTTTATTTTGGTCAAATTGAGGCCCCAAGCTGAGAACCACTTGAATTCTTTGTGGCCTGATTTTGGATTAGGTTTATAGTTGGGATTATAGTCTAGCATTTCCCAAAATTAACAAGTAGTTCTTGAAACAAAGCTTTCTGTCACTTCCTTCTTGAAGTCCAAATATTGTGTGTTAAAGAAACTAGTATTGGCTGGTACTTCTCTGAGCATGTCACTCTCATCCGATTTCAGAAATGAAGTTGGGACAGGCCTGGTTATTACTTGAATGGGAGACTGCCTGGGAATACTAGGTGCAGTTTGCTTTTTCTCCCACAGAGGTTGATTATCCTGTTAATACGGGGAGTGCAGAATTATTAGGCAAATGAGTATTTTGTCCACATCATCCTCTTCATGCATGTTGTCTTACTCCAAGCTGTATAGGCTCGAAAGCCTACTACCAATTAAGCATATTAGGTGATGTGCATCTCTGTAATGAGAAGGGGTGTGGTCTAATGACATCAACACCCTATATCAGGTGTGCATAATTATTAGGCAACTTCCTTTCCTTTGGCAAAATGGGTCAAAAGAAGGACTTGACAGGCTCAGAAAAGTCAAAAATAGTGAGATATCTTGCAGAGCGATGCAGCAGTCTTAAAATTGCAAAGCTTCTGAAGCGTGATCATCGAACAATCAAGCGTTTCATTCAAAATAGTCAACAGGATCGCAAGAAGCGTGTGGAAAACCAAGGCGCAAAATAACTGCCCATGAACTGAGAAAAGTCAAGCGTGCAGCTGCCAAGATGCCACTTGCCACCAGTTTGGCCATATTTCAGAGCTGCAACATCACTGGAGTGCCCAAAAGCACAAGGTGTGCAATACTCAGAGACACGGCC
The DNA here is from genome assembly GCF_013358895.1 of Oreochromis aureus. NCBI lineage: Eukaryota > Metazoa > Chordata > Actinopteri > Cichliformes > Cichlidae > Oreochromis > Oreochromis aureus. The sequence continues at coordinate 21,048,651 of NC_052958.1, read as the reverse complement.
AAGGTAAGAAAGGCTGAAAGACGACCACCACTGAACAAGACACACAAGCTGAAACGTCAAGACTGGGCCAAGAAATATCTCAAGACTGATTTTTCTAAGGTTTTATGGACTGATGAAATGAGAGTGAGTCTTGATGGGCCAGATGGATGGGCCCGTGGCTGGATTGGTAAAGGGCAGAGAGCTCCAGTCCGACTCAGACGCCAGCAAGGTGGAGGTGGAGTACTGGTTTGGGCTGGTATCATCAAAGATGAGCTTGTGGGGCCTTTTCGGGTTGAGGATGGAGTCAAGCTCAACTCCCAGTCCTACTGCCAGTTTCTGGAAGACACCTTCTTCAAGCAGTGGTACAGGAAGAAGTCTGCATCCTTCAAGAAAAACATGATTTTCATGCAGGACAATGCTCCATCACACGCGTCCAAGTACTCCACAGCGTGGCTGGCAAGAAAGGGTATAAAAGAAGAAAAACTAATGACATGGCCTCCTTGTTCACCTGATCTGAACCCCATTGAGAACCTGTGGTCCATCATCAAATGTGAGATTTACAAGGAGGGAAAACAGTACACCTCTCTGAACAGTGTCTGGGAGGCTGTGGTTGCTGCTGCACGCAATGTTGATGGTGAACAGATCAAAACACTGACAGAATCCATGGATGGCAGGCTTTTGAGTGTCCTTGCAAAGAAAGGTGGCTATATTGGTCGCTGATTTGTTTTTTGTTTTGTTTTGAATGTCAGAAATGTATATTTGTGAATGTGGAGATGTTATATTGGTTTCACTGGTAAAATAAATAATTGAAATGGGTATATATTTGTTTTTGTTAAGTTGCCTAATAATTATGCACAGTAATAGTCACCTGCACACACAGATATCCCCTAAAATAGCTAAAACTAAAACTACTTCCAAAAACATTCAGCTTTGATATTAATGAGTTTTTTGGGTTCACTGAGAACATGGTTGTTGTTCAATAATAAAATTATTCCTCAAAAATACAACTTGCCTAATAATTCTGCACTCCCTGTAGTGTTACATGTTCAGCTGACAAAGACTCAAAGCAAAAGGAATATGTGGCTCAACAGAGCTCTAACTAATAGTAGGCCTCACAAATATTTTCACAAATAACATTTAACATTACAAATTAAATATTGCAAATAACATTTAACATTAAAAATGTTCACTATTCTGACTAAACTATTCTATTTATTTTATGTTTTACTTTGACAATAACAGTCTTTGATTTTGGACTGTTTAATTAGTTTTTATTGTCATTTTGCTTGATTGCCTTCAACTGTGTTTAGTTTCTCTCCTGTTTCCACTTTTCTTGTTACCTTGATATTCATAACATCTCATTAAAAAAAAATAAAACAATGTTTCCCCAAAAGCTCAAGTTCAGATTTAAATGAACTGAGGAACCTAAGATAACAACAACACATGTTGCCTTCCAAAAATTAATTAAGCTTCTTCAGTGCACTTGGTTGAAATAGTTTAAGTTATTTTGGCCTGAAGCACATCTAGAGCCATTAGAATGAATCATGCATTCAGCACAGTAGCAGAAGATGAGTCACAAGACTAATTACACTTGGTGGTTTTTACATGTATTTAAAAAAAATGTAGTAGAATCAAGACCCATGCCCTTGGAAAAAAATAGCATTGGTTGTAACCGTGGTATTCTGTTATACACGTTTCCTGGCTAAGTCATGACAGTGAGTAAGAATGAACATAACAGCGGCCCTGAAACTGAAGCAGCTAAATAGAAGGCTGTCATTCCTCTTATTATTTGCAGCTTCTATTTTTTCCTACTGTCACAAGTGAAATGTAGCCAATGAAAAGCTTGCAAGTTTGTTCAAGGTAAAACTTTTCCTCAAGAGTGACTACTTCAGTTTCAAATATTTTGTGCAATGAGTCAGTCCCTTCTCTTAGCTGAGTGCTCTCTCTTGTTGTGCCTGAACTGTTACTGCTACATTGCTTTTTCCATTGTCAACATTTTCTGACATTTGGAGCCTTGCATGTACTTGCCAATCACTCAAGCTTTATGGGGTCAAGCCTTGATTTCATTCTTTGGATGTTTGCCTTAAGCCATTGTCTCACATTGAGGTCCTTGCTTTTGATTCTGTAATGGTATTAATAGAAAAATATCTGTGAAAAGAAGTGACTAATTCATTCAAAAGCAGATAAGTCATATTTAAACATTTTTATTACTTTGGGAGAATGCAGTGAAAGATTGGCAGCTAGGCTCCAAAATCATCACTCCCTTAAAGTATGAACCTGAAAATGAGTAAATGAACACACAGCACTGCAATTCAGTATAACAGAGGGGCTGACTGGAAACTTTGATGCCTAAATAGTAAAATTCAGGGGGCTCTGTGGTGTATTGCATCTTCCAAGAGTTGTCTGACTGAACTAGCTCACAGGTTTTATTCCATTTTTGGTATTTTCTTTAAAAAGATGAAATCACAACATGAAGAGTCTTTATAACCTATGAGTGTCACGCTAGAGAACAAATTCTATTAACTGCAAAATATGAGTGATGTGAAGCATACAATTAGATTTGTGTGCCATGTGACGAGGTATTAGACTCAGTTTTTTAACAGTTTTTTTTTAATGTTGAAGAATGTGGATTTGGCTTACAGTTTAAATTAATATCCAAACCTTTCATCTGCACTGGTGTGGGCATTAAGCCCATTTGGCTGGAAATGGTTCAATGATTAAAAAAAAGCTTCAAGACTGTTGGTTTTGGGTTCTCTTTACACACTGTATGCCTTCTGCCTTTTAAACATTCTCACTTCGTTGCCTCTCTTCATTTACTTGGTACCTTATCAAAAACCTATGACACCATCGATTTTGATATTCTTTGAAAAGCAAATTTGGAGTGTAAATTATCCTTAAATCCAATTTTATTTTTTGCCAAAGCAAAAAAAAAAAAAAAAATTATCAGACTTTTTAGACAGTCCATGAAATTCCTGGGGATACATCTTATATCGATAAACTTTAAGAGATGTCACATTGGACTGTATTTTTGTGAATCTCCACCAGCTTCGGCCAGGATTCTCTATAGGCCACGGTGAACTGTGGCCTGAAGATCATGAGCATCCAATACTGATTTTCAACCTTGATCCTTGCATGCTGAGATTTCTTCGGATTATTTTGATGACATTATGTACTGTAGATCAGGATTTCTTAACCTTTTTTACCTCGGGGCCCAACCATTCACTTTTCATAACACAACACTGTATGGAATAAATTGATGTTGCTTTTGGTTTGATTTATATTTAATAACTAAATCAAATCTACTTCATTTTAACAGCTAAAACCTTGTCAAATAAATGACATGATGCAATGTAATAATCACAAAGACATTTATTTATTATGTGTATGTGAACCTGCACATAAAACAAAACAGGCTAACAATTCATGGATCAAATCAAACTGCAAGTAGAAACTGAAAGGCTCAAGTCAGGTTTAATAACACAAAATAATTAATAATTCAATTTTACTACAGCAAAAGAGACAAGAAAAAAGGGAAAAATAGAAATTGCATAAATAAATAAACTGTTATAAAATGTAAATAAAGTGCAAATGAAAATATAGCCTTGTAATCTGTGAGTGAATCTTCAGCAGTAAACCTTTTTTCATTGGCAGAACCAGAAGTTACTCTTTATATTTGAGAAAAATGAACAGCAAAACAGTCACAACAGTCTTTTTTTTCCCTTTTTTTTGGCAAGCTGCAACTCCCCTTTTATGTTCACCTCTTAGTGAGACACTTGAGCCTGCCTCTGAGACACCATCAGATCCAGTCTGGGTGGAATGGGGGAAGGCTGACTCTCATAGTAGCTCCAGTGTTGCTCTGAGTCTGTTTCCGACTCTGGTCTTGGTTGTGGCCACAATGGAAAATCCTGATTCACGCAGATATGTAGTTGTGAATGGGAGGAGTTTCACAGCTCTCAGTGCCAGACATGGGTACTCCTTTGAGACAGGAATCCATAAGGAGCCCAGTTCCAGTTTGCCCTGCTGCATATTTAAAGTGTTGTCGGTGGAAACTTCCAGAAGCTGGGATTCCAGATGTGAGAGCAAAGCAACATCATTTTCAGTGGGATCCACAAAAAATGGGTTCAAAATCCGCGTCTCCCCTTCTCTGGGATTCTCAGCGAAATATTCATCAAATTTCTCTGCCAGTTGTGAAAGGTGCTGACAGACACCTGAAGGGAGTTTTCCATGATGTGAGACAAAAATGGAAACATGTCCATCCTCTTTTCCTGGGCCCTCTTAGCCCACAAAGCAAGTTTCCTCTTGAAGGCTTCAACTCTGCCTGGAACAAAAAACATGTTGCTGTTTCTAACTTGAAGTGAGATGTTCAGTTGGTTCAGGAGTGAAAAAATGTCGCAGAGGTAGGCAAGCTTAGCTGTGAACTTTGAGTTGGCATAATAATGTGACAAGATGATATTTTTTATACTGAAAAACGTAGATTTTTATGTATGTTACAGATTTATTATTTCCTTTGTCCTCTGATTGCAAAGAGTTGACAGTATTTTTTTAAAAGAACAAAAACATACAAAGATTGTGATGACAGTGGGTGAGGGTCATCAACGATCGTGACATATGTAGGAGTAAACTAAATAGATGTCCTATCAGTACAGCTGAGTTTGACATCTTACTGTGACTATCACAATTAATAAAGACAGACAATTGAGTGGCCTCAACATTAGAACTTACCTAATTCACGTCAGCGCAGACAGTGAACAGGGCTGCACTGCAGACGTGCATCATTTAGTTTGACTGTGCTGCCATCTAGTGGCGGCAGCTGTTTTATTTTAAAGCACAAAATATGATCAAAAGTAATGATTTATATTATTTTATTTTTTATATTTTCCTTTATACAGCAACATTCAATTTTGATTTATTTAAAATTCCATTTTATTTTATTTAGAATTATGATAATAAATAAATGGACAGCGCACAGTGTGCTTTGAGGTAGCAGCCAAAAAAGGTGTAGTTTGTGTCTGTGAGCACCCGTGTGTACACCTGTGAGCATGAGTGCGCTTGTATTCAAAAGGTTCCTTCATGTAATGATCTGCTAGAGGGTGTGGGGAGCCATAGCCCCGTCCCCCAGGGCATGAAGCAGGTATGGAGGAGATCCAGGCTCCAGACATCCAGAGACCCCCAGAGCGCAAGAGTCCAAGGAAGACCAACGGAGGGCCAACCGTGCCACGCTCCCGGAAAGAGTTGAGGAGAGCCCCAGACGAGGGGTCACCACTTTCACACTCGTTTTGCTATCTGGTGAAAGTCAGCTGCTGGTATGGTTATCACAACAGTATTTATTCACTTTCTTTATTAAGCATTGGTTTCTGCTTTAGGTTCTGTGCAAGTCATGTGGTTTTCTGACACAAAAAGATCCCTATGAGTGTCACCTGTTCCAGTAAAACACCAAGAGATAATCTTAATAAAATAAATTGGTGATAGAAATCTATAAAAGCAAAATGTAACACTGCTTTTAATAAGACAAGAAATAAATGCTGCTGAAAAAGTTTTACTCTGATGATTTATCGCAAAGAGCAGTAAAATAAAGATTTGAATTTAAGTTAATTATTTCATCAACGAGTACGCCCTCAGTGCTACTGTTTATCTCTAAGGTGATGGCTGCACATTACAGCTCTGAAACTTTGGTGGTTTCAGACCATTTTAAACCAAAACTCTGAAAAAAACCTGCCATTACCATGGTGATTTAACCAGGGAAACTAAACTATGGATGTGATAAAAGCAATTATTAGTTGCAGCAGCAGACAAGGAAAGAGACAGATGGAGATGAGCTTTGTGAGCTCTGGTTTGTTCAATGAAAAAGAGGCAGTTCCGCTGATTTGATTGGTGTTAAACAGCCGTAACATCCAGACTCTGTGCTCGTACTCTGTGACAGATCCCTTTTAGAATGGCATTAAATTATCTTTGGATTAAAATTTCTCTTTTCCACTTTAACCACATTAGTCCTCCAGTCATATTCCATCACTATCATTGCAGACACGTTTCTGCTGTCTCACAATCCTCAGTGTTTCCTGCCTTCAGCTATCACCTGACCTCTCTGTGCACACCTGTTTCCAGTCTTCTAATTAGTCCCTGAACATACGAACCACCATCATTTTCTCTCTTCTTTGTCAAATTGCAAGCCCTGGGACTTTCAATCCATTCCTCCAGTTGCTGAGTTTTTGGATCTTTTTTCACACCTGTTTTGGGTCAACCTGCTGTTTTGGGGGTTTTTTTTGTTTGTTTGTTTAAAAAAAGCTTTAATCTTTGTTTTAATACATTCTCTCTCTGGGTGGTGTGTTGTGCCAGAGACAAGCGTCAACCTCTTAAAAAATTGCACTTCCTCTAAAAAGTCACTTGAGGCTCCAAAAATGAGTATGTGATGTGAGTTTTTTAGGTATCACTGAAAACACAACTTGGAAAAATAATATATAAAATGATACAGAAGTGTAACCATAAGATAACCCAAATACAAACAAATAACCAGGATCCCAGATTATGGTGCTTTGAAATATGACAAAAATTCACAATTCAACCTTTAAGCTTAAATCCACTAAAATAATATTAACAAACACATATGATTATGAAAGTCAGATTTTTGCCGAACAAACATCTCCATACCTATGACAGAGAAATACAGAGAACCACGAGCTGTGTGTGTTGTGTGTCTGCTGGCCCATGGCTTATCTGACAAATGAGCAGAATGAACACCAGACATTTCTTTTGGCCCCTGCTAGGGACCAGGCTAACTTTAGCGTTAAAGAGTCATATTCATATCAAAACGAATGGCCTTAAGAAACTTTTATTCAGATGAGAGCAACGTAACATGCTACAGTACTGCGACTGGAGCACACGTGCATGCTCCCACGACATCACACAGCATACAAACACACACACAAACACACACAGAGTCAGAACACGTAGGCAGGAGATTACAACCCAAAATAAAATATTTAAGAAAAACCAGGTGCTTCAACACAACTACTACACTTCCAGAATTGGTATTATCAGCCTCACTTGTTAACAGCAGTGGCCCTCTCGATCAGGCACTTGTTAGTAACCAGTTGTCAATAATTAGAAGCCTGGATAGTAGTCCCCAAGGGTGTGTTGTATTTTAAAGGGAAGAGTAACTTTAATACTGAAATTTCTCTGTTACTGTTTCACGAGGGGTTAAAAAATGAAAGCCCACAATTTAGATTTGGAAGGAAGTTTTATTAAAGCAATTTGGTTAAGAGCAAAGCAAAGGAAAAATTATGATTAATAATTACCAAAATAATAATCGTCATTTCACCTGAATCATGTGTGTCTAATTAGCCTGCTCTGAGCTAACAATGATTTTGTTCTCATCTTTAGGAGGAGGGAGGTTAGAGGAGGAACGGGCAAATCCATGCCTGAAGATGTATCTTCTCCCATTGCTTTGTGTTAATTTGAGTGGTGGTTTGATCCCTCTTAACGTCTCTCTGCTGGAATTTCCAATGATGGACTTCTGAGATCTGATCTTCTGGACTGTTCATCCTGAAGAACTGCCAGGAAGAAACCCAGAACATCTACAGGTTTTCCGATTTATGCTCTGTCATGTGTCCACTCGTCTCCATCTCCTAACCTTAGATGTCCAATCACTGTGTTTGCATAAAATCCACTGATATATAGCCACTCCCTATCATCCTCTCTATCATCAATCTTTCACTCACTTTTAAGTAAGGTTACTAAGGTTATTTTGTTTCACATTTTCCTTTTTTGCTATTTTACCTCAGTTAGATTTGCCTTTAGCCCCTTCTGAAGAAGAACATTGGTTTAGGCATAATCCCTTTTAAACCAGCCAATCACAATTTACTCCATTCTCTACCCAGTCTCTTAGTTAGGCTTTTTTTTTTAGAATCACCATGATATTTTGTTACTCTTATTCTTATTCATCATTTTGGGCCAATAAGCATTTTATATTAAACAGATTACGTTATGATCAGTATTTGAAGTTCTTAAAACCAGCCAACTGAGTGGTTCTTGAATGAACTTTAGTAGTTTTCATTTATTTTCAACTACTCCACACTCCTAAGACAAACAAAGCTGCTTCTTTTCTACAATATGCCCCATATAAGAGGACCAGAATACAGCATAGTATCAAATAACACACACAAAAAAACATTTTGCTTTTTAAGCTATGCTTTGTACAGCTGGGAGAAAAACTCTACGTGTTGTAATCCTGCATCACACCACAACCTCAACCTCAACATTTGTCTCCTGCTTCTCTTTCGCTCAAGGCACAAATAACGTTTTTTTTTTCAAGTGAATAAAAAGAGGTCACATCCCGACCACCGAGTCCTCTTTTTATGCTCAAACCTAGTGAAATGGTTAAAGGTAAGAGGACCTGCATGTGTGGTAGTTCCTTTCATTTGTCTTCCATGGCAATGGATTCATCAGCATTGTTACATTTGACCTGACGGATCATGCAGATGGTCATGAGCAGGGCCAGCAGCTATAAAGACAGGTAGATGAACGGGGGTTAGTTCACAAAACAGGAAGGCTATACAGGGAGTGCAGAATTATTAGGCAAATGAGTATTTTGTCCACATCATCCTCTTCATGCATGTTGTCTTACTCCAAGCTGTATAGGCTCGAAAGCCTACTACCAATTAAGCATATTAGGTGATGTGCATCTCTGTAATGAGAAGGGTGTGGTCTAATGACATCAACACCCTATATCAGGTGTGCATAATTATTAGGCAACTTCCTTTCCTTTGGCAAAAATGGGTCAAAAGAAGGACTTGACAGGCTCAGAAAAGTCAAAAATAGTGAGATATCTTGCAGAGCGATGCAGCAGTCTTAAAATTGCAAAGCTTCTGAAGCGTGATCATCGAACAATCAAGCGTTTCATTCAAAATAGTCAACAGGGTCGCAAGAAGCGTGTGGAAAAACCAAGGCGCAAAATAACTGCCCATGAACTGAGAAAAGTCAAGCGTGCAGCTGCCAAGATGCCACTTGCCACCAGTTTGGCCATATTTCAGAGCTGCAACATCACTGGAGTGCCCAAAAGCACAAGGTGTGCAATACTCAGAGACATGGCCAAGGTAAGAAAGGCTGAAAGACGACCACCACTGAACAAGACGCACAAGCTGAAACGTCAAGACTGGGCCAAGAAATATCTCAAGACTGATTTTTCTAAGGTTTTATGGACTGATGAAATGAGAGTGAGTCTTGATGGGCCAGATGGATGGGCCCGTGGCTGGATTGGTAAAGGGCAGAGAGCTCCAGTCCGACTCAGACGCCAGCAAGGTGGAGGTGGAGTACTGGTTTGGGCTGGTATCATCAAAGATGAGCTTGGGGGCCTTTTCGGGTTGAGGATGGAGTCAAGCTCAACTCCCAGTCCTACTGCCAGTTTCTGGAAGACACCTTCTTCAAGCAGTGGTACAGGAAGAAGTCTGCATCCTTCAAGAAAAACATGATTTTCATGCAGGACAATGCTCCATCACACACGTCCAAGTACTCCACAGCGTGGCTGGCAAGAAAGGGTATAAAAGAAGAAAAACTAATGACATGGCCTCCTTGTTCACCTGATCTGAACCCCATTGAGAACCTGTGGTCCATCATCAAATGTGAGATTTACAAGGAGGGAAAACAGTACACCTCTCTGAACAGTGTCTGGGAGGCTGTGGTTGCTGCTGCACGCAATGTTGATGGTGAACAGATCAAAACACTGACAGAATCCATGGATGGCAGGCTTTTGAGTGTCCTTGCAAAGAAAGGTGGCTATATTGGTCGCTGATCTGTTTTTGTTTTGTTTTTGAATGTCAGAAATGTATATTTGTGAATGTGGAGATGTTATATTGGTTTCACTGGTAAAAATAATTAATTGAAATGGGTATATATTTGTTTTTTGTTAAGTTGCCTAATAATTATGCACAGTAATAGTCACCTGCACACACAGATATCCCCCTAAAATAGCTAAAACTAAAAACAAACTAAAAACTACTTCCAAAAACATTCAGCTTTGATATTAATGAGTTTTTTGGGTTCATTGAGAACATGGTTGTTGTTCAATAATGAAATTATTCCTCAAAAATACAACTTGCCTAATAATTCTGCACTCCCTGTAGAATTAAAAAAGGTGAAGTTCAACAGTTAATACACTAGGGCAAGATTCACGTCTCAGCACCTGACAGTGGGAGTGGCCTCCCAAAGTATTACACATGCCCATATAAACAAACAAAACAGCATAGCCAGTATGATTCTACCTTTATTCTTACACATGTTTCTGCCTTGTTTTGCATTCTCTGTAGAGGTAATCCCACTCTGCTTCAGTATTGTGGGTATCTGGCCTCTGGAGAGGCCAGTCTATGACTGATAGCTGTGTGTTACTCGTGTGTTTTTCTATCCAGGTATGCTTTTACCACACTGGCAGGGTGTTGGAGGTAACTCACATGCTGCAAAATTTGGTTGTTGCCAGTAAGAAGCATTTCACTTTGTATATTTTGGTGGGTCAAAATCCAATGGTACTTTTGTGTGTTCACGATTCCATAAAATTAGACAAGATCTCCATCACCACTGGCTGAAATGTAGCCCCAAACCTTGACAGAGCCTCCACCGTGTTTTACAGATGGCTGTATACGCTCACTGTTGTACCTGTCTCCTGATCTCCTCTGTACATACGGACAATAGCATATTACAAACTATAAATTTGGACTCAGCACTCCATCAGACCTGTTGCCACTGATTTTCAGTCCAGTTCTTATAAAGTATGGCAGTTTTTTCTTCTTGCTTCTCTTCTAAAAGACTGACTGCTTGACAGCCAACTTTTCTGAAGAGGCCTCGGTGAACAGTAGATGGATCACAAGGGCCAGAAGCATCTCACAGGTCCTGTGATAGGTCTTTGTATGATGTTTTTTAACTATTTCTTCGAGACGTATTTTTCAGATACTTTTCACTTTTCACCTGTTATAAGTCTTCCACTTCTTCTTTTGTCTGGAACTTATCCATTTCTCTCCAATTTTGTAAGAAATTAAATATGAAATTTGCCAGTTTCAACTAATAGCTCTTTGGGTATTTTGTTGTTGGTGCAAAAATACCATTTTATGTCTATCAAATTGCTTTTTTAAAGTCGACTTTAAAAATAAAACACAACAGGCAAACAAAAACAAAACAACAGTCTGCTCCTTGGAATCAAACTGTAAACAAATGTGGGTCTTATTTCCTGTTCATTGAGATTTTAAAGATGCTATAGAGACATTGATTTTGATTTTTAAAGTTATACGTTAAAGGTGGCCATGGTGATTTTGACAAGATCTTAAAGAACAACACAGTCACGGTGACACACAGTGAAAACCAAAGAAAATAAAGGAAAAACAATAGTGGAACTTACTGCTGTAACAACAAATGCAAAGAAGAAGTTTATAATCATCCTGAAGATGTAGTCCAAGAACCCAAAAACACGCTCCCCACAAGCCTGCAGAATCGACAATAGTAATTACCTGTAAACATAACTGACCTACAGATTGTATCATGTTTGGATTTACTGGTAGCGTGATTGACTAAATACCTTTGCATAGATTTTCTCTGGACCTCCTTTTCCCTGCAAGAAAACAGAAACACAATGTGGACGCAAATAAAACCAGTACATCGTTAATTTTCTGATGCATTTTAGGAAATATAGTTTACCATAGAGTATATGATAGAAATAATTGCAAAGAACAGATTTTTTAAAAACCATCAAACAAGTGCAAATTCATACTTGATGAATGTATGGCCACAAAATTCTTGGACTTTGATTTTTAAACGTGACAGTTTGACACTGATTTTACACAGCAAAGACTTGATGGTGAAAAAGAGAGTGTTTACATTCATAACACCAGAGTCAACTCAACAGATGCTTCTGAAGAGATGATTCATTAGTCTGTCAAAATCTTTAAAGTAACATGACTGACTACATTTAATCATTATCCAGTCATCAAAACAATGATTAACATGTTACGAGGATGAGTTTTCCCATCAAATAAGGTTTATTAGTTTCCTTTTCTTTTTTTTTTCAAGTCCAACATTCTCGTTTTATTTCATAAAACTAACCTGAGGTCTGTGTTTGCAATTAGTTGCATCTGATGTGCATTCACAGGAATTTGGGATTTTGTTGCCCCAGTCCTCAACACTCCCTATTCCACAGCATTCGAACTGTTAACATATGTCAAAAACACATTAGACAAATGAAAAGTTTCAATATAATTTTACAATATTGTGCAGTTTGCAATATGTAAACTAATTAAGTCCAGAAAATTATTAATAAAAGGTTTTCTGTATAAGGTGCAATCAAAAAGTTCCTTGAGTACAAACAAAAATGATCAGTGATCATGAGCATGCTTGTTGTTACTTCTGTGTTAATGCAGTTGTGTGTATTGTGTATTTTTTCCCTGTGGTCAGACGGTCAGCAACAAGTTCTTTTTAAGCACTGTGAGAAAACTGAGGGCAAACATTTACCCTAAAGAGCCGTGGCATGTGCCATGATGAACCTGCTCACAATGTACAGGCATTCATCGCAGAGTTGCTGATACCTGAGTGCATCTTGTTAGAGCAGAACTTCCTCAGAGTGATCAGAAAGAGCAGCAGCCATTAATCAGTCCAGAGGTGCTCAAGGAGACAACCTTGAAGTGTAGTTCAAGGTGGAATTTAAAATGAGTATGATTTTTGCCTTTTATAGAACTTTTTGATTACGTCTTATATAGTATAGTAGTTTTTTATGGTAGTTTAATTTTAATGGAGAAAGAGTGAATATATTCTTCTTTTGGCAGTCTTTGCTACTTTAGCCGTATGTTTGGGGTTGTTGTCAGTTTGGAAGACCCATCTGCAATCCATTTTTGTTGCGGCTCAGGTTCTCATCAAAGATGTTATGGGACATGGCCCCGTATATTTGTCCCTTGACGCAGAGAAGTCATCCTGTACCATTAGCAGAAGATTGGCCCTACAGCATAATGTTTCCACCTCTGTGCTTGACTGTGGAGTTGTTTGAGTCATACTCAGAATTTATCCTCCTCCTCACATAGTGACTAACTGATGTCTCCCCCATTCATTTCTAATGACTGGTCATTTTTGACTGAGAAAACCACTGACTGTAAAAATGTTGAATAATACACACGAAATTGTATGCAAACTAAAATCATTTATTTTGCCTGTTTAAATTCTCTTTGTGTACAAAATCTTGGAATCTTAGGTTGGTCTAATCAAAGTAATTACATTTTTCAAAGCTAAAACTTGTAAATTGGTCAGATTTGACTGGAACACTGTCATGGTCCAGGTGAGTGGCTGCCTCAGCAATCCCTCTACACACCTGTTGCTAATTCCCGAAGCTGTATTTAAATCCTGCGTTCTCAATGAATCATTGCCAGATTATCTGCTAACCCTTGTTAGTGCCAGGTCACCAAGTTAGGTTCTTGTGAAGTTATATATTCTTGTGAATTAACTGTTTTCTCCTGTGATCTAATATTCCTGGAATCATCTTCCTTTCACCTCTTTCCCTCTGTTCAGTGACTCGGTTTTCACCAGCCTGGAACCACGACCCATTGCCTGTTTACCTGTCATAGTTGCAATCACCTGATTCAAATCATAGCTTTCTGTTTGCAATCTGCATCACTAGTATTAAGTCTCGTGTAATAAAGTTTTGACATCAAAGCCACGCTAACTACCTCCGTCTGAGTCTGCACGTTAGGGTCCACTCTCTCGCTCTGGCCGCTCAGCCTCAACAGAACACAGCATGAGATTGAATGTGTTTTATTTTTTTGTTTGATATTCTGTCTTAATCCATTTAAATTAAACTACCAAAAAATATATACTATTCATTTCTTTGTAAGCAAGCAAATTAAGCAGGGAATCAAATAAGTATTTCCCCTATTGTATGCTTCTACCAAAATCCAAATGTGTTGTGGAAATAATCCTCTCATATTTAAAAAAAAAAAAAAAAAAAAAAAAGACTCCTCTCATAGAGGTACATTACATGTTTCTGTAACGCGTCAAGCATGTGTCTAATGCCTGGTACTTCCATGTAGGGCTGCACTAGTTCACTGGAGGTACTTAGGAAGGCAGCCTTTAACTACAAATAAAAAGAACATCTTTAGTATCATGGTAGAGAAATGAGAGAATATATTATTTCATGACAGACAGAGAAGGGCACAAATCTTAAGTAGGCAGAGAAACAATGACTAAAACATTAAACATACTATAGAAAATAGAAGAAAAGAAACCAAATGGTGTGCATCCAACTACGTCTTGACTTTCTGGAGTTGATTGATTTCTCCCAAGAAATACGGCTATGTTTTTTTTTCTAATTGTCACTAAGGTACTGAATAAATAAAAGAAAAACTATAATGAAGACAGAACGTCAAGATAGTTGATCTCAAAAGTGGACAAAAAACAAGGTCATCAGAAAATAAATGAGATTCAGACTATTTCTATATAGATAATATAATAAAAAACAGGACGAGAAAAGAAGACAGATCACTGGATAGGCAGGGAGAAGGACAGATGACCTGGTTTCTTCTGACAACTACAGTGATGCCACCAGTAGCGGTTTTAGATACGGGCGACACGGGCGGTTGCCCGGGGCGGCATCGTGATGGGGGGCGGCATCACGGGCATCGGCAAAAAAAGAAAAAAAACGCTCGTACTCATGCTGCCCCTACGGCAGCCAGCGCATATTGGGAATGGCACAGGCATCGATCGGTTTTCTATCGCCCATTTGCTGGGAGTAAGGGCGCCCTCCGTTTGCGTGGTGCGCCTGCTGCTTTGCGGCGCAGAGAGGAGAGGGCGGGGCGGCGGGGATTCTCTGGCTGACTGGAGCGGCATCTAATAACCAACTAGCAAAATAAAACAAAATAACAAACACGAAAACACCAGACATTATGATACAGACTTATAATTTGCACCGTTTTTCAAAATTCTATACACGAAAAGTGAGCGCGAGAGCCCTCGGTGCGCCTGCTCGCTGCTGAAGTCAAAGTAAACTTTATTGTCATCTCCGCTACATACAGTCCAGTATATAGAGAGACGAGACGACGAGGCTCCAGTTACAGCAGTGCAAATAAACAAACAATAAATATAAGAAGAGTAAGAAAATAAATATAGACTTTAGGACTCGGGGTAAAGGGATCAATGACAATTCAAAATTTACAGTTTGATGATTTAAAGTCTCACACATAACCCGTCGAAAGGGAGGAGCCCTGGCTGCTTCCAAATCGAGCACATTTCATTCCTAATGTTGTAAATCCAAGTCTGTTATGTATTCATGATTTGAATCCTGGGTTGTGTGAAATCTCAGAAATGCACCCTAGACAAAGTGAATCTGTGAACTACGGTGTAGGTCTGTTAGGATATGTTGTGGTGATCCTCGGGTTGAAGGATGGGTGTTCATACTGGAGTGCAAAATTAAAACCAATGGAAGATGGACAAGAAAAGTTCAAAGCCATCAGGTGCTCAGTTTAGAAAAAATAGAAAAGAAGAGGAGGAGAAACGAGCAAAAGATACAGGTAAGCAGATGTGTCATTGGATAATGGCAGGTCATCCTGAAACAGTCAGAATCAGAATACTTTATTAATTCCTAAGGAAATTACGTGTGTTACAGCTGCTCCAAGAAGAAATGGTAAAAATAGTAACACTAACAGATTAAACTCCAAACAATACATTATGTTACAGATTTTAATATTAATTAGTCATTGTCAGTTGTTGATTTGTCCTGTTCTCATTGTATGAAGAATTATGATGTCTGTTTGGTAGCCGTTTGCATACTATGCATACTCTCTCTGTCTTCATATGTGTGTGTGGACAACAGTTTTATGTTAATGTACGATCCTTAATATGTTTTGTGTGTGTGTGTGTGTGTGTGTGTGTGGTGGAGGGGGGGGCGTCAGAGGGAGTGTTCGCCCAGGGCGCCAAACAGGCTAGGACCGCCACTGGATGCCACAGATTATCATGATGATCATTCCAGTCCCCACGAGGCCTGCAAACTGTACATGAAGCAATATTTTAAAAACAGACAGAATCATCATCACTTTGATCTCATTGTGATTATTGTGAAAATAAAAACAAATAATAAACAGGTATCAGCTCTTTATCTTGTTTGGGCTCTTGTTCTTACTATTTTGATGGCAATGTCTTTCTCACAGCAGGCAGCAAAGATTCCCAGGAAGGAGACACCGAGGACACCAAACGCAAACAGCCAAAACCAGCCAATGCTTGGCATACCAAATGATGAGAGCTGGAAACAACGCCAACACCAGATTAATCTGGAAGTTTATTCATTTGTTGAGGTAAACCAAATAGAATTAATGAATCTGAGTCTCGTCACAAATATCTAATAATATAGATCATGACTCAAGCATTTCAAAATCTGAACGAGGCCACACCAGGACCAACCTGCAACTTGGCCCCCAGATTCAGATAGTGAACCATTAACAGGTCCAACAATCTACCAGCTTCACTGCGTTTTTCTCTTACTTTGAGAACTATTGGAACCTCTGCCTGAAAACTGTCTGCTTCTAAATAAACACTACAAACATTTCTAGACGAGTGTTATGAATTACATAATTTTGGAGAATGACTGATACTAAACCTGGCTCAGTGCTCACAACTGAAAATTAGCTGCTTTTGTCTTCTGAGCATGGTTTCAGAGCATTACTGCACTCAGTTACATTTTGGTAACAATGCAATGATTGTAATGACTTCATTATTTTTACCCTTTTTTTAGCCATAATTCTGCTGCTACCCAGAAGCATCTGATGAAGGCAAACTGAAAGCATGACTAGCAGTGACCATTAACTCAAAAGAAATACCCAGAAAGGAGGGAGTTATTCTAACCTACCACACATATGATGAATGATTTCAAACTTTTGCCTGACAATATTTCCAGTTGGTGCTTTCGAGAAAGAATAAAAAATACTGGGCCAAGACAGCTGTTTTTATTCTTGGTGGGGAAGCAACTGAAAGCAGACTATAGTTACTATTAAACTATACTATTACATTTTGTGCCCATGTGACAGCCTTCAATTTATATGGCATAGTTCACAGTTTTGGACCTATAGTATTGCAATTTTGGACTTTAAATTCTTTTTTATTATTAAGAATTCCCTGTCTTGTGAATTTTGTACACTGTAAAATGTAATATTGTGTTTAATTAAAAATATTAAATAGGCTGAACTCAATTTTTATCAATTTGTTATTAGAACTCAATTTAAATAAGTTACCAGTACTTTTTATGCAAAAACGCTGATAAACTCCATTTATTTAAGTTGTCTTAAGTTAGAATAACTAAGTAAGCTGGAAGTTTTGCTTCTCAGTGCGGAAGGATGAAAGATGTGTTTTGAAAATGCCACGTGACTACCGTCCTCCTCCCTCTCGGATCAGTCCGCATGTTCACGGTGCATTTTTTATGGAATATGTTGAGCAAACCTGGAGAAGCTCAGCTCAAGATATTATTGTTGTCATTGCTGTGGATCTTTACCTGATACACTGACTTGGTGAGTTTATAAATTTACTCTTATTCAAACTGATTTTGTGGCTTCTCTTAGTTTAGCACCAGGTTTAAAATCTTGCTAGCTAGTTAGTGTTAGCCTAGCGTTGCTGCTGTCGCTGGGCTGTTACTTAAAAATTAACACCACAGCCTTAAAAACCTTACATAAAACTATGTGGTGAAATTTTCTGTTGATTGTTTGAAATAAATAAGTGAGATAAGAGCCCAGACAAAATTCTTCGGGAGGTGCAGCCGTTAGGGGTGGGGTAGGTGTGGGATGTGGTGGGTGGATAACAGAGCTCTCCGGCAACGTGGAGCACTTTTGCAAATATGTGATATTTTGATAAATTAAGTAGATATTTGAGCATTACACAGCTACATTCTCGCCTGAAAATATCTTAAAAGGTTTTTTTTGTGACCCAGAAAGGGTAGTCTGGGGAAAAGGAGGATCGCATTTGTCGGCCACGGTTGTCAGAGCCTGTGCGTGCTTGTAAGCGCGGCAATGGCGGAGGAGCGCCGCTGAAAACTTATTACTTTTTCTGGGTCACAAAATAAACTTTTAAGATATTTTCAGGCGAGAATGTAGCTGTGTAAATTTCAAATATCTGCTCGATTTATCAAGACATCACATATTTGCAAAAATGTCTCCGACGTTTTCGGAGACGTCTATTTTTTTTTTTGCTTTGTGGCAGCTTTAGAACATCTGTGGCATCTATTAATGTCAAATCTAGCCTTTATTTAACAACATAAGCAAACTCTATGTTGCAATGATTGCACAGCCATTAAGGATCAAATCAGTTTCTGAAAAATGTTCTGTTTTTTCTCCTCTGCTTGCTTCTTACTGTCTTTGAGGCTCGGGACCAGCACTCCTGTTGTTGGACAGAAAGACATCAGTAAGTATTTTGGTTTTCCAATATATTAGCAACTGTCAGTGACATTTATATTAATCAGGCTGAACTTTAATCATACTTTAGATCAGCCTGTTTTACTTATTGTTTTATTTGTGCTTTGGTTTGGGGAAGTTGTTTCTTTACTGATCTTTTCCTGTCTTCTGTTATTAGACTTGAGATATGACTGCACTATGCTGTTGCTGGTGACCACAGTTAATTCTACAAGACATGCTGTGTAAGTAAACAAACAACAACAGTTTGGTCTGCATTTCTTGAAAGATCACATCCCCCAAACTTAGTTTAGAGGGTCTACACTGTATATAGTGAAGTCTGCAAGTTTTCTAACAGCAAAATCTGTTTTGTGCCCCAAATCATTTTGCACATCATTAGAATGAAAGTTATTGGCCATGTTTGCATAGCCCTTTTTAAAATGATGCTTTCATGACATTATTGTGTGTTGGGTGGTGGTCAGGGCTATCCAGACTGACAATTTGGGACATTGAATGTCACCTCTCCAGTGGGGAGGGGGCCTGAGATCGTCTAAATTGGAGTCTGTTCTATACCGAATGCAGAAAAAAATGTTTTAAGAAAGCAATTAAGTTCATGTTCCAAAAAATATGATTGTTTGCTTGCAGGACACCAGGAGAGATGAGTCCTCCGTCACAGATGGTGTGGTCAGTGAAGATGGTCGCCTGCAGGTTCAAGCTCATTGCATCTCCAACCCACATCCACTGCCACTGTACTTAAGGGAAGTTAAAGACTTTCTTCTGCACTTACATTTGGATCACCTCGATCCATGACAGTCATTCAGGCAGTAATGCCTGGACTGGAAACAAGCCATCCTTAAAATAATACAACATTCCAGCTCATGTGTTGGAATGGAAAACAAATGTGTTGTTTAAATTAGAGACTGCACTTGTGACAGAACAATAAATATTTTATTTTGATTATATAAGTAATGTAAGTACAAAACAAACTGTGGTAGACCTAAACTTATTTTCAGAATAATTACATCTGAGACTTTGTTTCATTGTAAGATTATAACAGTGATGTCAATATAATTGTTTGTTGTTCAGCAGAACAGTGTCCAGTATGTTGGCTGTTATACTTTGTTGTGTTTGAAAATAAAAGTTGGGCTGATTTTTAACATCATTACAAAAAGTGTTGTTAATTATTTTTAATCACATTCAGGTTACCACAAATTGTTTTTTCATTTAGTTGAACTTGAAATGTTTGTCAGTAGGTAAACAATTAGTATTGCACAGTCAGAGATATCAAGTTATTCTTAATACTGCAGACTTGCAATGTATAAGTTGTCCTAACAGTAAGCTTTACTTAGTTTTTTTGAGGCAACGAGTTTCCATAATTTTTTTGAGTTCTGGGAACTAACAAGGCTGTACAGTGTACTCAAAATGAGTAAGTTGCCCTAACTTGGTCATCTTACGTAAACTTGATCCAATTTTTTTGAGTTCTGGGAACAAATGAGCTTGTACAGAGTACTCAAAGTAAATAAGTTGTCCTAACTTAGTCATTTTTAGCTAAGCTTTACTCAATTTTTTTGAGGCAACGAGTTTCCATAATTTTTTTGAGTTCTGGGAACTAATTAGATTTTACAGTGTAGTTTTAGAAAGCTTTGAGGTTTTTCTTCATTTCTGGGCTTATACTTATCACATGTGTCTAGTCTTTAGGATTCTTAGTCTTTAGTTCATATTACTGTAATGGTCTGGTTTTGCTTGTGATTAGAGTTTCTATTTTTATTTGTTACTTTATGTTTTAGCTCATTTTCTATATATTCTTGTATTGTGTTAAACCTTTATCTGCGTGTTCAGTGGCTCCCTGTTTAATTACTTCCTGTTTCATTTTATGAGTCGTCTCTTGTGCCTTACTATTAGTTTTACCTTCCTCCATGTTATTGTTGTCACTAGTTTCAGATGTGGCTCATTACCACCCTGTGTGCAATTCCTCGATGATCTTGTGTATGCATTTGCAGCCCTGCTCTTCCCTTTGTTTTTGTCATTGAAAACTTTGGGTTTAGTTTCACTTTTCTTCAGACTTTGGCCAAAGGCCTAAAGACGAGGTTACTTTTTCATTAAAGTTTGCCTTTACGTCTTTTAATTTCTGGCTTCTTCCTGACAAACTTTCCAATGTTCCCAATGGTGGCAAGAAAAAGGTCGATGCTTCGACTCGAGCTGAAGACACAGTTCAGCCTTAAAAGTGCAAGACTATTTCTTTATTGCTACAAAATAACAAATGTACGTAACATCTAATTTTAGTTAAAGTGTAGTTCAGGTTTGGGGTCCAGTTTCAATTAAATGTTCTCAATGGAGATAATGCTAAACTTAATCTTAAAATAACTGAGTGGGTATATCATAAAAAACAAATATACTGTGGATGCTTAAATCTTTAATTATTTTACTATTTTCATTTTTTTCTCTTTGTGATATTGTGAATAACTTCACTTTTTTTGTTAAAAGTGCTAAAACTGAAGAACCAACAAAACATGTAGTGGATTCAACAGTCATGTACGGTATTGTTTTTTTTTACCTGGATGCCAAAGGAACTGAAGAGTAAAGTGAGCTGTGCTACCAGGAAAATCATTCCACTTCCTATCACCTGACGAAACAGAGTCACAGTAGTTAGTGTTTAACAAAATTGGTCTATGTTGTAAATATACATGCCAAAATGTATAGAGACCTAAGTGTGTCAACAAAACATGAAGACTTTACTGTCCAGAGGACAAAACTTTAAAAATACAATAAAATTGACACATCATATGAACATTACAATTACAATGTATGTATTGTAAATGCTTTGCATTGACTTACTGCAATGTAAATGCATTTAGAAGTGTGACATTGGAGAGAGAATATGATGTAATGCAGATAAGGCTGACAAAGGATTCATTCTATTGTTCCCTAAAAAGGTCAGTAGAGGGCACAGTGTAACGCTAGTGACCTGAAGTCTGTTGAAAAGGAGTCAGAAGAACGTATGGGTGTATTCTTGCATTCCAGTAAAAAACGTGATTGTTCACAAAAGAAGATATGAGATACTTATATGTGGAAATATTGAACTATTAACTGAATAAAGTCAATGTGCAGGAATGTGAAATATGAGATGCAGTGAAATGTGCAAATGTGGACGATACAGTGATACATCTGCTGCAGAGAGCATATTCCTCACTCGACAGACCCGACACCACAGTTTGGACATTGTTCTTCAACTTCTCTAGTGCCTTTAACATGATTCAGCCCGGGCTGCTGAGAGGTAAGTTTCTACAAAGGTTCAGATCCTTCAATGTATGCAGCAGGCTGCTCAATATGTTTTATCAGTCTGTTGTTGTGAACAGCATCTTCTTTGCTGTGGCGTGCTGGGGTGCAGGTATCAAAGCAAAGGAGCAAACAGACTGAACAAACCCATCAGGAAGGCTGAATCTGTTGTTGGCATGAAGCTTGCCACCCTGGAGGAGGTGATCAGTGACAGAATGATGGCTGCTGGCAATCATGGACAATGAATCCCACCCCTCCATAACACACTGGACAATCTGAAGAACAGTTTCAGCAACAGGTTCCTTCAACCTCGCTGTCTGAGGGTCATTACAGGAGGTCGTTCCTTCCCACTGCTATCAGACTCTTTAAGTCAGGTCCACACATGTGGAACAGAATTAATCACACTTCAATGCACCCTGTCACTTTTGTACACCATGACATATTTGGGCACTTTTATATTTATTCGTACCTATATCTCTATATTCTTCTATTTATCTTAATATTTATCTGCCATAACTCTGTTTCTACACTCATTTTATATATTTATTTTATATATATGTTTGTTGTATATTTGCTGCTATGACAACTCAATTTCCCTCTGGGATTAATAAAGTTTCTCTGATTCTGAGATGTATTTTCTGGTGTTTATGTTGTTATCATTATTATTATTATTATTATTATTATTAGTAGTAGTAGTAGTAGTAGTAGTAGTAGTAGTAGTATAAGACCTTAACTTACTCTACATTCAGTATTGGTTCAGTACATAGTTTTACAGAATACTATTTCAAGGCAAGCCAGAAGAAACACAGTTAATGCTCAGCTATTGCACTCAGTTTTTTGCGCTATGATTAAGCATGGTTCTAAACAAGGACCAGCAAGTGGAGAAACTGTCATTGGTAAGTTTGAATTAGAAATTAAAAAATTAATTAATTTTTTGTCAGACACTGAGGTTGAGAATGTGACCAACAGGAATGTGAAATGGCAGGTCAGCTTCGTTGAAATCCTAGTTCTGCTTGTTAAGGTTCAAAAGTTGGAGAAAAGGAGTACGGAGGGCTCACCAATACAACATACGTCAGCCTAAACCACAAAATGTTCCTGCTAACTTTTAACATAGTTTTAAGAACATTACGTCTCATCTCCATCCCGGTGTCGCACCATGAGCGCCTCCTTATCTCCCCGAACATCAGGTGCACTTCCTGTAAGCATCTGACAATATGCCGGCACAATTTGCAATTGCAGCAAAAACACATCTTCACTTCTTACCTACCAAAATAGATCTACTATGGTGTGTATGTGTGTGTGTGAGTGTGTGTGTGTATGTGGGTGCCTGCTGTGTAGGCTATGTATGTGTCATGACCTCGTCTGCACCCCAGCTCACCTCACACCTCTCGTCCTAGCCAGACATAAGGCCTGCGCACATACATAGCTGAACTATGTGTGATTTCTAGGCTAAATGTCACACTCAAATGATGCTACTCAAACCATGAAGGAAACTTACTTAAACTGAACATAAATGAAACTTAAAACTTACTTCAAAAGGATATAAGGTGTAAATGATAAAAACTTAAATCTTAACTCTAAAGGATATAAGTAATAAACGATAAAAATCACTCCAGGCGTCTGTCATGTAAGCAGGTGTGTTGCCATTCCTTTCAGAGCTCCTGTCCTCCTCACCGTGTATTGGCTGATCATTAACGTCCGCCAAGAGTTTCTGACCTTCACTTGACCAGGAGCCACAGCTCTTTAATAAGCTCAAATGCAATCATGTATAAAAGATTAAAATCATTTTCATAACAAAAGTTCTTTCTTCTCAGATCTACCAATATGTTTGCTCGTCTCTACTACAGTTTAATCATTGTAAATTACACTGATCAGCATACTATGTGGAAGTTACAGATTACATAATGGCAAAAGCATTTTGTCAGACCCCTCATGCTCCACACCCTGTTTAGACTGACTTGAATGATGATGTAGAGCTAAGACCACAGCAACCAAAGTCAAGTGCTAACTGATTAAGTAACCAAACCAATCTAAGGTAAAACATCTCTTTGCAAATTAAAATTTGGAGGAGAAAGCATTTGATTATGTACAGAAGCAGGATGTTCTTTGGAGCACTGCTGTAAACAGAGTTAACGACTGTTAAGGCAGTTGTTGGAAGCACAGCTTGGTCTTGCAACTAGAAATGGAAAAAAAGAAACCCCACCTGACTTTGCAGAGCGTCTGCTAGAGTTGAGAACCGAGAAAGATAGACAAACCTCTAAATTAGACCACATGTAGCACTATTTTAGATCTTAAGGCAAAACTCACTCTAGACATGCTTTCGGTTCCTGACTGCTCCCATCACACTGACGCAAGTGCAAATGCATCACAGTTCTATATCTCTGAAACTAAAAGCTTAAGAAAACAAGATGCTGAACTGCAGCTGCAACTGAAAAAGTGACAACATAAAATAGCTCAACATGTTGTATAAAGACTTCAGTGAAGAAATAAATATCCCTGAGCACTGCACTTATGGCTTTTTCACTGAAAACATGCATGCTGTGTTATTTATATTTATTTATATATATTTCAAGTTGCCTGACATTAAAAATAATATTACAGGCTAATCAAAATGAAAACCGCTTCTTTAAACTACACCCTCTTTTTTCCCTCCTGTTTCATTTGCATTTCCTCTCGCAGCACTTTTCTTCCTCAGAAAGGTTAAAAAAAACATCAAAGAGAATAAAAGCATCTTGGTAGTCGGCAGGTTGAATGAAATGTGACACTGGTGTTGTCTGCTGCGTTGCTCCATTTTTTCAAGTTACTTCCTGCAACTTCATGTTTTATCTGTCTACTGCATGAGCAAAATTCTGGAGCTGAATGTTGCTTTATAAATATGTGGTTATTATTCTTAATTTGTGTCACATTCATTTACTGAACAGTACGATGGTTTTATTCATACACTGAAATTCTATGTAGATGTTTTAGGATTTCCTTTTCTCGGATGTGAACCTGCCTTTTTCTGTGTTTTTTTTATATTTACTAGAAAGATTTTTGTAAAAAGCTGAAATTCTTTTTCCAGTCTTTCCAAGAGCATAATCCAAAGACTTTCATTTCTGAACAGTCACTATTTTTTAATGAACTCATGAAAAGTTTTCTGATCCCTTTTTCCTTCAACATAAATAATATCTTGTGGAACATCAATTTTGAGAACTAAACAAAGCTATCATTTTTTTAGGTTTCCACTTACCACAAACAGCACATTGTAGAAAATAAAAATGCACTTTAGGCATCCATTAATTTTCCCCATCTTCACTTTTTAGACTCACAGGAGATGAAGCGGTGAGGTTGTAGCTGAGTATGTGATGGTGTGCAGCTTTGTGTGCGGTGATAAACTGCCCAGACAGTGAATGTGAAATAAGGAACACACAGAAGTGAAACATACAGAGCTGTTCTGTAGCCAAAGATGTACAGGAAGATAAGACATGATCTGAAAAAAAAAACTTCTCCTAAACTGCAGCTTGAAATTTGGAAAGAAAGAGAAAAAGGGGCTGATTGAAACTGCAGTGAGCAGAAAGCAAAAACTAAAAACCAAAAAAGCCCATTACCGTCCACAGCCCCCACCTTAAGGACAATATGCTGAAAAGTTGCTAACTATTTTTGTTTTTACAATGACACCGGAAATTCTTTATTGTTTAATTTTAATATCACCAAAAGAATTGTTTACAAGGAGACACACAATTGAAATTAACCAAATTTAACAAACAATGACAGAAAAAAAGAGAAAAAATTGAAATGAAAAGCAAATACTCTGATTAAGACTTTCGTGTTAAATTAATTTGTGGTACACAAAATTGCAGAGGTAGGAATAATGTGTGGTTACTGAACATGTGTCTAGATAATACATGACCCAGTCTGGAAACAGTCTGGTTAAGGTGACAGACATGAAGAGGAAGTTTATCAAAATATAATGCTACTGATAATTGAGTACAACAGTGTTTCTGCAGAGGAAGTGAGTCTGAGTTGTTTCTTGCAAATATATGAAGGATATATTGCATTTCTTGGTTGACTACAATCAGCAAATTGACTATAATCAATCTGAAAATAGCGAAGGAATCTTAGATTTTTTTTCCTTTTCCTTTCATTAAAGTTTGTTGCATTGAGCCAAGGGAAATCAGTTGTGGTTAAAAGAAGCTAGGTGTGACGTGAACCAATGTAATATTCTCACTGAGAGACAGTCTCAATACAAATAGTCTAAAATGACTCAGAGTTTTATTAGCTTTGTCTAGAGCAGTGGTTCTCAAACTGTGGCACGCGTACCACTAATGGTACGTGGGCTCCCTCTAGTGGTACGCGGGACATCTCCAAAAGTTTTTGTTTGTTTTTTTAGATTAAATATATATACCATGTTCTGATTGAGGGATTCTGAAAAATTAAAACGTACAGCTCTGCTATCACTTCCGACATAAATGAAGACAAGAAACTAAACAGCAGTGACTTTTGTAGAGTTACTGAAGTTGGGCTATCTGGTATACACTGATGTGCTATGTGGTGGCTAGCTACACAGCTATGTTAGCATAATATAAACACAGTGAATCTGGAGGATGAACCCTAACTTTT
This sequence comes from Oreochromis aureus, assembly GCF_013358895.1. NCBI lineage: Eukaryota > Metazoa > Chordata > Actinopteri > Cichliformes > Cichlidae > Oreochromis > Oreochromis aureus. Next base: position 21,022,417 of record NC_052958.1, on the reverse strand, counting down.
TTCCACTCTATTAATGTTAACGTGAGGGTTCCCGATGGCTAGGGACATATGCAATCGCATGGCAGGCTTCTCTTTTGTTAGTAGAAGAACCGCTCAGATTTAATTTCTTCACTGCCTGGCAGTGTTGCATTATGTTAGCAAATGTTAATTGTGGCTTTTAGATTAAAAATTGTGGTTCCATGGTGGAGTGATTAACACTTTTGCCTTACATGTGAAAAATACTCAGATCGAGACCAAAGGGACTCAACAAGTTCAACACAGCCAAACTTTCTTTGGATTAATTGGCTAGATGAAACCCAAAACCATAACATCATGATGGTGGTTAACTTTCACACATGACCCAGGCTCACTGCTTTAGGCTCTGTACATCTTTACACAAAAAAGAAAGGAATTGTGGAGAGGGCGATCACGGGAACAGACTTCAGTGGACATGTAAGTGAAGGGAACAGGGAGTGAAGAAGTGTTGATTAGGGATGGTGCTAATGAGATGCAGGCAGGAAGAGTGCAGAAAGGGAAAGGAGAAAGATTTATGGATGTAATGAACAAATGCAGGGAGTTGGTGTGACAGAGAAGGATGGTAGGGTGTGATGGAGGTAGATAATCTGCTGTGGTGACCCCTAAAGAGACCAGGAATAAAAAAGTCCTGCTTTAAATGTACCCTGGTCACAAAAGGTGAAATGATGAGGAATGATTAGAAAAGATTTGTGTTCAGTTCCTAACAGTTAATGAACAGAGAATACTGCATTACTTAAAAAGGAAAGAAGAAGAACAAGAAAAAGATTATAGCAGTGATATCAAATTTCTCGTACGTTTTTATCTAACTGCTCTAGTTCTATGAAGTCTGTCTCTCTCTCTCTCTCTCTCTCTCTCTCTCTCTCCTCCGTGTGTGTGGAAAAACAATATGCTACTTCTGAACCTGCAACTGTTTGTGAGGCACTGAAAAAAACAGAAGTGAAAGAGAAAGTGTCAGTATTCAAGTTGGTGATGAGAACAAAAACCCACAAAATTCAACAGTGCCTTTAACAGTGGTGGTGAAAAACGTGTCATGGTCCCCGTGCCTCGCTGGTCGACTCTCTGTTAGGCAACATGTTTGTTTTTGGTTTTGCTCTCTCCCTCCTCCCTCTCCCCCTCTCGCTCTCTCTCTTTCGCCGCGGCAATGCTCACTGCGGGCTCCCGCTGCTGGCCCACACACCTGCTCTCATCACCGATCCCAGCTGATTGCAGCGCTATTTAAGATGGGGGATCTACGCTAGTCTTCGCTGGATCGTTGAGCTATCAGCGTCAGTCAACCTGCGAACCTACAAATCTGAATCTGAATCTGTGAGTGTTGTGACTATTCTTCTAATCGGACCTTTTTGTGTGTGTATCAGAATCAGAATCAGAATACTTTATTGATCCCTAGGGGAAATTATTTTTTGTTACAGTGCTCCATTATAAACAAACATTAACAAAGACAGACAATACGCTAACTAAGAATAGCACAATATATACAGGCATATATATACATAAAAGTCACTTATTAATAAATAGCTGAAAAGAACATATGCAAGAAGGGTGTAGCTGTTGCAGTAAACAGTGTGTTAAGTGGATGAGTTGTACAGGGAGATGGCCACAGGCAGGAATGATTTCCTGTGTCGTTCAGTGGTGCTTTTCGGTAATCTCAGTCTCTCACTGAACGTGCTCCTGCGACTGACCAGCATGTCATGGAGTGGGTGGGAGGTGTTATCCAACATTGTCTTTATCTTGGACCACATCCGCCTCTCCGACACCACCTTGAGGGAGTCCAGCTCCATCCGCACAACATTATTGGTCTTACGAATCGGTTTATTGAGTCTGTTGGCATCTGCGACCCTCAGCCTGCTCCCCCAGCATTCAACAGCATAGAGGATCGCACTGGCCACAACAGACTTATAGAAAATCCTGAGCATTTTCTGGCAGATGTTGAAGGACCTCAGTCGCCTCAAAAAATAGAGACGACTCTGGCCCTTTCTGTAAAGTGCTGTGGTGTTTTTAGCCCAGTCCAGTTTATTGTCAATGTGTACTCCAAGGTATTTATAGTTCTCCACAATGTCAACACTGACCCCCTGGATTGAAACAGGGGTCAAGTGTTTCCTGGTCTTCCTGAAGTCCACTATCAATTCCTTGGTCTTTGCCCAATGAGCTGCAGATGATTCTGTAGATATTTCTTGAAACCTGGTTATGGACTACGAGAGGAGCGGCAGTGGAGAGGAGTTGGATTTTGTACAGAAAGTGTGGAGCACTTCTTCCCGACCCCTGTTTCCCCACGGACCTTGGAGAATCGGGCCCCCTTTTCCCCTGCACATTGTATATACCCACTTGGTGTTTTTGTTCACTGTAAATAAACGCACTGTCTTTCGCCTAAGGAAAACCTGGCCTGTGCCTGGGTCCCTTTAAGAAACCTTATCAGAACAATCCAGCCAACATGGACTCAGCAGGACAGGACCCCATGGGCCAGGCCCTGGCCACTCAGGAAGCCGCTCTTGCCTGTCATGAACAAATGCTCATGCAGCTACGGAATGACATCACCGCATTAACCCAGGCCGTTGCCCAGTTAATACCGCTGGAAGGGAACACGCTGCCAAGAAATGTGCAACCGGGAAATCCTCAGCCAGCTAACCCCGCTCCCCAGGCGGCGCCACCTGCCGCAGTGACAGTTAGCCTGCCTCAGGCCGCTCTGTCCCCAGACGGACCCCTGCCCACGCCGGAACCATTCTCGGGTTAGTCTGACAAATGTGCTGGTTTCCTGGCTCAGTGTTCTCTAATTTTTCGTGAGCAGCAACGTTTTCATAACAATGACGGGGCAAAAATCACTTGTTTCGTTCAAATTCTGAGAGGTCGTACGCTAAAATGGGCCCAGGTTGTGCTAAGCTCAGATCCCGGCATTTCCTATACTGTCCTTCAATGCACATATTAAACAAATATGTAAGACTGCTTTCTTCCATTTGCGCAACATCTCTAAAATTAGAAATATCCTGTCTTAGAGTGATGCTGAAAAACTAGTTCATGCATTTATTACTTCCAGGCTGGACTACTGTAATTCATTATTATCAGGAAGTCCTAAAAACTCGCTGAAAAGCCTTCAGTTAATCCAAAATGCTGCAGCAAGAGTACTGACAGGGACTAGAAAGAGATTGTATTGGCTTCCCTTCATTGGCTCCCTGTTAAATCCAGAATTGAATTCAAAATCCTGCTCCTCACATACAAGGTCTTAAATAATCAGGCCCCATCTTATCTTAATGACCTTGTAGTACCATATCACCCCATTAGAGCACTTCGCTCTCGCACTGCAGGCCTACTTGTTGTTCCTAGAGTATTTAAAAGTAGAATGGGAGGGAGAGCCTTCAGTTTTCAGGCCCCTCTTCTGTGGAACCAGCTTCCAGTTTGGATTCGGGAGACAGACACTATCTCTACTTTCAAGATTAGGCTTAAAACTTTCCTTTTTGCTAAAGCATATAGTTAGGGCTGGACCAGGTGACCCTGAATCCTCCCTTAGTTATGCTGAAATAGACGTAGGCTGCCGGGGGATTCCCATGATGCATTGAGTTTTTCCTTTCCAGTCACCTTTCTCACTCACTATTAGGGCTGCACAATTAATCGTTAGAAAATCGCGATCTCAATTCATACTTATGTGCGATCTCATTTCCAAATGACAACGATTTTTTTAAAAAAAAGAAAGAAGAAGAAAAAAAAAGATGACGATTGTACCGCATTTTGATCTGGGACATAATCTGCATGAAAACAAGCGCTCACTCTTCCTGCTGAACAAATGACAAGGGCGGAGCCTTATACCACGTGAAACAGAAGCCAGCTGGCAGGGTAAAAACAACGGAGAGCACGTGAGAGATGACGAAGCTGTAAAGGCCAAGAAAGTGACAGGAGAAAATCCGTCCCGGTCAATCACCCAAACATCAATAACGGGAACCATATACAGCGTTTCCCCATAGCCGTCGAACTCCCGCAGGCACAAAGAAATTACGGAGGCTATCACTTATCACCTGGCTAAAGATATGGCTCCCATCAACACTGTGCAAAACGAGGGATTTAGGAAAATGATCAACACCCTAGACAAACGCTACACAGTGCCATCCTGCAACTGTTTTTCAAATGTTGCACTACCTGCTCTATACATGCAGTGTCGAGCAACGGTGGAGACAGAATTACAAGCAGTACAACATTTTGCAGCAATGACAAAATGTGAGACATTTATTGTTTTTATGTTTATTTATTATTTTTATGTTCAGTCTCAACTGTTACGAAGTTGATGTGCAGTTAATAAGTGCAATAAATATTTATATTGGAAAAGAAAATCGTGAGAGAATCGTGATCTCAATTCTAAGCAAAAAAATCGTGATTCTCATTTTATGCAAAATCGTGCAGCCCTACTCACTATGTGTTAATAGACCTCTCTGCATTGAATCATATCTGTTATTAATCTCTGTCTCTCTTCCACAGCATGTCTTTCATCCTGTCTTCCTTCTCTCACCCCAACCGGTCGCAGCAGATGGCCGCCCCTCCCTGAGCCTGGTTCTGCCGGAGGTTTCTTCCTGTTAAAAGGGAGTTTTTCCTTCCCACTGTCGCCAAAGTGCTTGCTCATAGGGGGTCATATGATTGTTGGGTTTTTCTCTGTACCTATGAAGCGCCTTGAGGCGACTTTTGTTGTGATTTGGCTCTATATAAATAAAATTGAATTGAATTTTCTCTCCAAGTTTAAGAATGTGTTTAACCAAGGCACCGGGGCTGAGACCGCTGCTCTCTGTCTCCTAAACTTCAAACAGCGGAGCATGTCTGACTACGCTATCGACTTCTGCATTCTGGCTGAAGAGATGGGATGGAGCCAAGAGGCGCTATGGAGCGCTTTGTCGAATAATATTTGAGAAGAATTAAAGGATGAATTCATCATGCGTGATCTACCTGCCTCCTTTAATGACTTAATGTCCCTGTGCATTAAGGTTGATGAACTTCCGCCTTTGAACTTCTCCAGGGGGCAACTGTTTTCACCAAACTGGATCTGCGAAATGCCTACCATCTAGTCCGCATCCGTGAAGGAGACGAATGGAAAACCGTCTTCAACACCCACCTCGTGCACTTCGAGTACCTAGTCATGCCCTTTGGTCTCACTAATGCCCCAGCGGTTTTCCAACCTTTAGTAAATGATGTGCTCATAGACTTCATTAACCAGTTTGTTTTTGTCTTTCTAGATGACATCCTGATTTTTTTCCAGAAACTAGCCTGAACACGAGAACCATGTCATACAGGTCCTGCAACGTCTCCTCGAGAACCGATTGTTTGTTAAAGGAGAAAAATTTGATTTTCACGTCCCCATCGTTGCGTTCCTGGGTTACATAATCGACCGAGGAGACCTCCGACCGGACACGGTGAAGGTAAAAGCCATTGTGGAATGGCCAGAACCACCAAATCGACATCAGCTGCAGTGCTCCCTCGGATTTGCCAACTTCTTCAGACGGTTCATCCGGGACTTCATCCGAGTTGCTTTACCTTTGACACAACTAACCTCTCTCAAGCTTCCTTTTCAGTGGAACAAAGAAGCTCAGTTGGCCTTCCAGGAACTCAAGAAATGGCTCACCGCGGCCCCCATCGTGATTCAACCCGACCTCACGCAACCTTTCGTGGTCGAAGTCGACACCTCCGACTTGGGGGTTGGAGCAGTCCTATCACAACAGAAGGAAGGTAAGTTCCATCCCTGTGCCTTCTTCTCTCGCCGCCTGTCCCCTGCAGAAAGTAACTACGATGTCAGAGATCGGGAACTG